>NC_133807.1:19290992-19919742 GCF_043250625.1 Sebastes fasciatus
ATATGTGTGTGTGTATATATATATATACATATATGGCTTATAGAAATCATCCTTACAACATAACTGGATGTAGAGACCTTGAGGTGGCAGCATTACCTTGTCGAGGAAGGCTTTAGCCAGACTGATGCAGGACTGGTTGAAGAACTGCTCTCTCAGTCTGTGCTGCTGCTGCTGGTCAGTCTGCATGAAATAATGACTTCGCTCACTTTCACACTTCACCTTGGCAGGTGCAACCTTTAAATCCGTCCGGTTTTCATGTTTACCTGCTGCTTGTTCAGGTGCTGCTGCTGCTGCTGCTGTCAATGCTATCATCTTTCTCTTTCTCCCTGCCATCATATCGTTTAGTCATCTGGCTAAAAAGAACATTTATTTGAGTCTTATTTGTAGATGAATGCTAGTAGCTAACATACCGGAAGTAAACGATTGTTTAGTTTCTCTTAAAGGGACCGCGCACTATTTCGTACTGACTGACGTCACTGTAAGTCACTATTGATTATGTTGCCACTTAGTTTTCCTGTTAAAGGAGGAAAAAAAGGTCCATCTGGTGTTTTCCCCACTAAATTCTCAAACGTGAATTTGCTGCCCAAAGTTTTCTTCCTGCTACAAATAACGTGCTGATAGGTAAACAACCACCCCCTCTCTCTAACAGTGTCCCTTTCCTGCTGCTGTCTTATCTTTTCAGCCTCATTTGAAAACACTCGGCTCTAATAAGAGGTTATAAATAGACCCGGTGTGCTCATGCCTGCCTGTGCCCAGGAAGTGGATGGCGCCAGTTTGGCTCCAGGCACTGTGGGTCCATGTGGCTCTCTGGAGGACTAACAGTGTGTGACATGGTGCCATGCCACAGACTACAACATTTATCAGTAAAGTACAAGTTCCGCTGTGCTTGTTCTTCTGAAGCACGGCGCTGACATTAAAGCTCATGGATGGCTGCATGCATGTAAATGCAGAGCGGCTGAATGAATAGATAAATGATGTTATGTATGAAATAGATGGCTTTCTTGTCTCATTGAAATTGCTGAAGAAATACATTGATATGTTTTAGGGCAGTCAAAGTTTAACGTTTTAACGTAAATTTGTTTTAACGCCACTAATTTCTTTAATGTATTAACGCAACTTGTGATTTTTCCCTCGTAGAGGGCTCAGTTGTAAAGCTAGAGTGAAGATACTGTTATCATAGGAAATTAGAAAACCTAAGGAATCCATTGGTTTATAAATAACGCTCCAAACTTATGCTAAATTTTTGAGATGTATTGCAAATAGATGGATAGAAAACAAACCTTGGTTAAGGTTAAAAAATGTAGATGACATCTTTTGCAAGTATTCTCACATACTTTGTAATTTTGCTTTGTGTTCATTTGCATGTTTAGCCACAAGTTACTAAACTAACCACAGCTATCAGATTAATGCACAGAAGTAAAATTTCCTGTGTGCAAAATCTTCCTCTGAACATTCTGTTGAACTTTTTGTAGCTGCAGCCCACACTGGATCTGCACGGCTTCTTAAAGTTCATCTGCAGTTATTCTGTGTGTTTTGCAGCACCGGTACCTTCAGTTGACCTTTTCCTCCTTCACAGACATTTTGAGCTGCATTTTAGGCTTTTCAGCTGGAGATTGACCTTCTCAATCTCTTCCGCTTGTATAGACCTGGTCTGCTGGGAGATAGCTTTGTTCCCCACATTGCAGGGAACAAACTTGATGTGAGTTTCTGTTGCACCTGTTTTTCTGCCTGCTGTGCTCAACTTTGCAGTGTTCTTCTGCAGATCTACCTGAGCTTTCTACAGCTGCAGCATGAGCTCTGATACATCCCTGACTTCAGTCTTTAGGAAAGCCTTTGTGCTGTGACTGGGAGCCTCCTCCTGTCCTCCTGCAGCTGGCAGCTTCTTGTTCACCTCGTCTATAATAATCGTATCTTGTCAATTCAACTTCAAACTTCAGCATCATCTTGTAGTGTACTGTTTAGCTGTAAAATTAGAAAGTTTGTGACCTGGCAGCGATGTTGAGATCAGTTCAAGGCCTATTAAAGGAGGCTGGGACACAGGCGTACACGGGTCTTGGGGTATGGGGTTTAACACATGCACAGTGTAACTGAAGCTGTGGTCGTGCGTTGCGATTGGCTCTATTTCGGCGAGTGCAGACCAGATTGTACTGCGCATGTGTTGTACACCAAAGATATGACGCATTGATGACGCGTGACCCAGCCTCCTTCAATAGGCCTTGGATCAGTTCAGGAAATACCAAGCACCACCCACCAGCCGGAGCACAGCCAATAGGAACGCTCTCTCTGAAATGACCTGTGATTGATTGACCAGATTTTTTAAAGCCTGAATACAGAGCCATGAGGAGGTGCAGAAGTCCAGTTTTCTCTCAGAACACTTTAATAACAATACGCTGAAAGGTTTTTATGGAATTTTCGACAAATGATTCCAAAAATATTCTGCCTACTGAAGCTTTAATACTACAAATATTATGCTATATTTGTATACTGTTTTGCTCATAAATTATTTAGTCTGATAAGGAATTTTCCTCAGTCTGTTAATCATTCATTTGAAAGAGGAAAACAGAAACACAGATAACAATGCTACTTAAGAAATTCTCCCCTAAAGGCCTCTCTCCTTTGGTCAGTCAGATCTTTGGAGAGGTGCCAGAAATAGCAGCATGCTGGTGAAGTGGCAGCCTAGAGCGTGTGTGTGTGTGTGTGTGTGTGTGTGTCTTTTGACAAAACGGCAAAAGTTTTCAGAATAATAATCATAAGAGTCAATTAATATGTTTAGTAGAGTTATTGTTTATTCACAAGTAGTGCCATTGTAGGATTAGAGCAGTAATTACAGACATAAAGATCTGGATTGATGTGTTGAATCAGGATATGATTCAGACAGAAATCTGCTGAGCGTGTTAAGTAGAAGAGTCCTGGCATGAGTTGTTGACTTTGTCATGGCTGGTGGACCAGTGAAGGCCATTGTTTGCTCTGACTGTGTTTCCACTGGCTGTCAGCAGTGATGCTGAGGTCTGGGCAGGGCAGCTTTCATTGTAGCTGCCTCTGATAATCTTAGAAGCCACAGCTTGGCTGTAGCGTTGCATTCTGGATCACTTTCAACTCCGGCAGTCACCGCAGTGATAGTGACGCTGAGCAGGGACTCCAGAGACTCATCTATGTGTGCAGATGGACGAGCAGAATGCAGGCAGACTCAAAATATCTTACTACACCATGAGTCAGAGAATCCTATGAAGAATAAGGGTTGATCCGATGGGTATAATACCCTCTCCTCATGCAGTGTTTGGAAAGTAAAAACATTTGTTTTGGATTTAAAGTCAGGATTATTTTTATAAAGTTTATCTAAATTAAAATTTAAACAGTGAAATGTTTCAATTTCTTCTAACTTTTCATGAATTCATGAATTTTCGTGTTACTCAGCCATGTTTCTACAGTAGCCCAGAATGGACAAACCAAACACTGGTGAAAAACTTGTAAAACTGCAATAACGTGAGCCGCAGAACCGCCAGCCGCCGTCTGACTTCCGTTGCTCCTAAGGTAAGTGTTATTATGGTAAGGATGGCCTCTGAGCGAGGTGACCGGCGTTACCACGGTTTTGGACTCTGCGGCTCACGTTACCACAGTCTTGGAAAGGGAGGAGTGAGCAGAGGGGTACTCAGTCGGTTGCAATCTGCAACTACACCACTAGTTGTCGCCAAATCCTACACACTGCACCTTTAAAGCTTTACTTGTTTACTTTTTCCTTGATGATTTCTTCTGACAAACCCTATCCTTGCATGCATCATCAGTGTGGCATGAATGTCCTTAAACAGAACAACTGTCACATGAGGCATGTAAACAAATCAAGTAGTACTGTGGTAGCGTTTCAGCAGTAGATACTGTACTGCAATCATAACTATGTGAGACTTTGCTGTGGCATCTCTTTTACATGAGAGACACGAGTTAAAATAAGGACATCTCGGATGTTCTTTGTTGTAAATAAACACAGTAAACTATTAGTGGCAATGTGTCATAGCTTTTGACCTGCTGAGATAACCTCTTGTTTTATACAGAGTTTAAATTTGTATTGCTTATATGACACCATCGTATTTATAACAGATTTTAGTGTTAGCAGTCCTCATTCCATTACAAGGTGCGGCAGTAAAGAGTCTTATTGTCAAATGATAGTCTAAATGGTCTTTCAGAGGCCTTTTCACTATGAATTGCTGCATTCTTAATGGGTTTATTTTAAGTCTGTCAATCTAAATCATAACTTGGCAAACTACAGCCCAACAGGCAACAACAGCTGTCAGTGTGTCAGTGTGCTGACTTGACTATAACTTGTCCCAAACTGCATGTGATTATCATAAAGTGGGCATGTCTGTAAAGGGGAGACTCGTGGGTACCCATAGAACCCATTTTCATTCACATATCTTGAGGTCAGAGGTCAAGGGACCCCTTTTTGAAAATGGCCATGTCAGTTTTTCCTCACCAAAATTAGTTTGGAGCGTTATTTAACCTCCTTTCCGACAAAGATAGTATGGCATGGTTGTTACCAGTGGATTCATTAGGTTTTCTAGTTTCATATGACAGTATCTTCACTTCTTCTAGCTTTAAAACTGAGCCTGCCACAACCTAATAATCGCAAGACGTGTTAATGCATTAAAGAAATTAATGGCGTTAAAACAAATTTGTGTTAATGTGTTATTATTGCATTAACTTTGACAGCCCTAATTTATTTTCTATCTTATATCTAAATCTAATATCTATATCTAAATGCTACACACTGTTCCTTTAAAAATATTAAAACATAAACACAAAGATCCGCTGCATATCAGCCTTCTGTAAATGTTTCCAAGAAACCTTCCCAGTAGCACCTTTAATCATTTTTGTGTCATTCTTTTACACAAAAGATGCTTCTTCCTCACCGAGCCAATGAGTGGCAGAGCCTGGTAGTCATCTGCATCCTCAGCGTTTGATGGGATTAATTATTAATTGATGACAATGAATGATTCATGAGTCTCTCTTCTTGTTTGCTGCAGAGGTGTGGTGTGTGCTGCACAGGTGGCCGGGCTCTCACTGGGAGGGGGAAACAGGGGGATTACTGCATGGGAGACCCAGTTCTGACACCTGCACAACAGAGACATGCTTATATGGAGGAACAGGCCTGTTTCCACATCTGGGATTGCATGCCAACAGAACCACTAGTATATAAACACAGGTTAGGGAATATACCATGCAAGTATGTCTGTGTTTTCCATGTATTTGTCTAGACCACATGTTTGGTTTTGTTCTATTTGTTTCTCCACCTATTCACACTTGAGAAACAGAAGCTACTGTGCAGAATCTATTTTTATACCAATAGCAGTTTCAAGGCATAAATGAGAGAGTCAATAACAGTTTGAGGGCTGTTTAAGTAGATCATTAAAAGACAAAAACTCAGCCCTCCATCTGTTTGGTTTATTGATTGAGCCGGCTTTAAAATCTCCAGCCCCCTGACCTTTCTCGCTCTACTCTGATAACAGCTTCCTTGTCTCGGCTCACACCTGTGGCTCTCTCAGAGGGAACAACCGTTGAGTCAGGGAGGGAGGGAGGGAGGGCTGTCTGCAGGATGTCACTGGTTTTATCACAAAAACAAGGGAGTATAATCTGCTCAGCATGACCACAAAGCAAAAGCTTTTCTGCCCTCTTTGATTTCTTTACCAGCCTCCTTCTGCTGTGGCATTTAGCAGAATATTTTAACTCTTTAACTTCCGCTCTACCTGGCTATTGCTTGTGTAATCAGTGCTAGTTACCAACAAAACCGTAAAGGTTTTTCTCCTTTAACTATTTGCTCTGTAAAGATATAGAGGAGTTGTAAGAATTGGTCACTGGGTTTGTATGTGTATTTCAATGTCATAATAAGACAGACACACTGTTAGCTCGGTCAGCGCTGCTCGGACATTGGCTGACAAGGAAACGTTTGGATCTTTTATACTCCATGCAGGTTTCTGCTTGCGGCAAACCATCATTCTCGAAGCTCCTCAATGTTTTCCCCGCCCATCTGCGTCCACATAGTTTGAAATTGTTGGATGTGTACGGACAGGCGAAAACCTGCCGCACAGAACCCCTACGTATGGGTGATGGTGTGACGTCACGTTGGCCATGCGGACACTCGCGACCCTCGCGTTTGCGGCAAGCATCAATCAGAATTCTGAATCTGAATCTGAATTTAGTATTGAGCACCTTTAAGTTACAAAGCTCTAAAGTGCCATTAGCTCTGACAGAATAGACCAGTGGTTCCCAAACTGGGGTCCGGGTCCCCCTTAGGGGGGCGCCAAAGAGATCAAATAGGTTGCGGGAACCAGTGGAAGAGACATCCTTAAAAAAGTCACATGCTTGTATACAGTATTTGGCTTCTTTTGAATATTTCTCTGGTGTGGTAAACCGTGTCACCCATGACGAGCAAAGACCTCTCTGTGGTCTTAACCCTGAGATGATGGTCTCTCCTCCACTTCTCTGCTTGGCTGAAGAAAGAGGAAGCCGTTTATGGACCGTGTGACGGTGTCCTTTTGCTTAAAAGTTACCCTTGCACTCAACCCTTTTATCTGTGTCTGATTGATGGGGCCTCAGGGGGACTTGAGTGCTCCTGCAGGTCCTGTGTCGCTTCCTAATTGCTGCCTTTGCCCCAACTTCAGCCTTCCTCTGTCCCAGGGGAAACGTCACCATTAATTACTACGACTTCATGGTATATCAATCAGAGACTCCCGGTAGGCCGCTGAAGGCTTCTTACATAGCTGAGTACAAGTAAGAGAGTTGATGAAGTACAATAAACTACTGTCTTTTGGCTAGTTTAGGGGCATGTCTGTGAATCAACTCGGTTTTCAGTGTCCTATCAGTCACGCTGGCAGGGACGAGACCCGTGGGTGCTAGACGGAGAGGAGACTTGAGCTGAGAGGAAGCTCTCGCCTTTCATACTGTCAACTACAAACAAGATGTGAAACTTGTCTGTGTGTGTGCTGTAAATTTGGGTTTGCCCTCACATTTGAATAGTCTTAATGAAAAAGAAAAAAAGAGGAATAGGATGTTTCTTGCAACAGATATTACTCACTGTATGGGAGGAGAGCTGCTGATGTTGTCTAGCTGTGGAGGAGCTGCGGAGGAGGTGTTGCAAAATTTCAAAACCACATTTTTTAGACACTTATTATATTTCCTGTAGCGAGAATACTGTTAGTTGTAATGAAAGTATGTTCACTTCTGCTGATATATCTTAAGGAATAGTATCGCTTCAGTAATTTTTTAAAGACCCCTCAATTGAAATTGTGGCAAACAAATGTACAACAAATGTAAACAAGGATGGGCTCCTGGGAAAAACAAGATTATCCATCATTTACTGAAAAAAACAAAACATGGTGGATAGTAACTAAGTACATTTAGTCAAGTACTGTACAGTACTTAAAGGTGCTCTATTCGATGTCTAGAGCATTACTATAGCAGCAAACAACTATTTGTAATGCAAAGAGCTTCTACGTGCTTTGTTGACATAGCCGGGCTGGCCTTTTAGTGTATGTGAGCATGTCCCACTGGCTAGATCACGGCCGCCGCTCTGCACTGCTCTCATGCAGCAGTTACAGCTGATAACGCCAATAGAGCCATTGTGGAAGTGTAGAACCCACCCTCCGGTTCCCCGTCAGGTTAACACTGTTAGCTTCGTCAGCACAGTTTTCACTGTTAGCACCGTTAGCTGCCATCCGTCTGCTTCGCCGTTGCAATGTTGAGAGCCGTGTGGAGGCAATAGAAATGCAACCCAATCTTATATTTAGCACCTTTAAGTAGAGTTTTTGAGGTAGTTGAGAGTGTTTCCATTTTATTCTACTTTATTTCATTACGTTATTTCATTTTTTTTTTTTTTAAGATGTTACATACAAAGCATGGGATCAGATCATAAAATCATGACGCATTGCTACAGTTTAAACCGGTACAGTATAAAAAAATAATTCAAATCGTCTCAACATTGATGCACGAGAAGGATTAATAAACCATATAGCAATATATACAATAATATAACAGTCTGGAAGTGGCCTTCCTGCATGAGGAGTACTTTTACTTTTGGTAATTTTAGTATATGTTGCTGTTAATACAGTACAGTGCTTTTACTTGGTGAGAGGGGTTCGTTGTATTGAAACTAATGGAATGGCTCCTCAAGCGAATGTTTTCACTTGCTGTTTGACTTATAATAGTTCTGTGCAACTTTTATTTATATGGAATATATAGATAGGAGCCCCTCGCATGAGTACTGAAAATAATAAAAATCCATTTTTACTGATTATTCTAGGGAATTTTTACATTTTTTAAAAAAGAAGCAGAATAGTGTGCCCAAAGACTAAATATAGTATGATAAGAAAACGTCTGTATCTCAGAAACTACAAGGATCACAATCAAGTATTTGGCATCTATGAACTCATAACAAGTTGAATACCAAAAGTTTCGCACACATATGCAGTGTGAAAAAAAAGTCTTATGTAAGATATTTATTAAACACAACTTTAGCATTTTTCCTCATTATTCAATAATCGTGACTTTAAAAAAATAATAAAAGTGTGATTTTTCATGTGATCTAAAAATGTCAAAGTTGTACTGTTAGATACTTGCTCAAAGTATGTCCGTACCAAATTTCAAGACTTTGGGCACAAAATCTGGAATGCAAGACTTGTAATGGAGTATTTTTATCGTGCTACTTTTACTTTGAGTAAAGGGTGTGAATACTTCCTCCACCATTGAAAAAAAATGATGTATCTGCTATTTAGATCTGTAGAGGATATGTTTGAGTATAAAAGTCAGGCACTCTTATGACCCCTCGTTCTTGTCATCCTGTCAGCATCAACATGGGGTCATATTATGTCTTCCTCTATTTTAATAGCAGAAGTGGTGAGTGTCTTAATCGAGACGTACATCAAAGTAACCATGAAGGAGACTTTTCCAGGTGCCCCGATCTGAGGAAAAGTGCGTACTTGGTGGCCCTTTGTCAGCACCTCAGAAACCTTCTGCTTCCTTACATCCATCTCTCTCCTGCAGGATATTCCCAGGTGGATCTGAGCTTTCACTGAAGCCATGATGGAAAGCACCGCAATGATCTTTTCATTAGATGGAGCAGCGGCCTGGATTACCTGATGCAGTAGGATGGCTCCATTTCCTCTAATGAAAATCTCCTCTTTTACAGTAAGCAAAGTGATTTTTGTATTTCTCTCAACAGATTTAATGTATGAAATGTGTTTATTAATGACTCCTCAGAGGAACATTGTCTTACTGGTGAGTTAATGCATTCAAAATGTATAGATATGCAGTCACACAGATAATTGCTGTGAAAATGTCATGGAGTCAGTTTCACATGCATCTCACACTTGGGAATGCCCAGGAGGTTTGGGTGTGAATTAATGATTAAGACACGGCTGCAGAGCCAAGTATGGGAGGAATCTCAGCAGCAATGATGGGAAAATAATGGCATGCCACACATGTGAATCTCATCCATTCTGTCCTGCTACTGTGACTACCTTTATGATATGTGTTATGCACATATCCTGGCATTGATACTCACATTCTTTACCATTGCTTTTGAGTTATTATGTTTTTTTGTTCTGTACATAACTCTTGACAAACTAAACAAGACGACCAGCAGTAGCAGACACAGAAAGTGTCCAGGCTCAGTTTAACAGGCCTCAGTCAGCCATATTAACATCAGTAGACCCAAACCCCAGGCTTCATATGACGTGTGAGATTTATATAATGGACTACCAGTGTCTTCTTTGGCTCAGTAATAAGCAGGACTGTATCATTCACCGGGAGCACAGGGTTCATTGATATCATGTGATATCATGATCATCATCGTGTCATGTGGCAACACTGACTGCATGGTTTGTCTAAAACGGACCAAAAATGGGGAAAGACATGAAGGTTTACGTAATACACATGTAACGGTCCTTTGACCTGTTTACACAATGTATATATCAGCATGTATGTATTTATAATTATTATTTTCAGTTTAAGACACTCAGTTAGGCAATATGATTTTAAAGGGTTACAGATGATGCTCATCAGTAAGCTGTCAGGATTTCTGATCTTGTTTCAAATGCAGAGTTTCTGAATACGGGCTGTGTGTATTTCCCTGTGGATTGAATGTTTCGATACTTTCACAGTATTTGTATAGGACTTAAGCCTGGTTTATAATACAAAAACATGAAAATCTCACTTTTTTATAATATGGGACCTTTAATGATTTTTTTCCATTGACACTAGGATTTTTACATTATTTTCAGCAATAAAGGTTTATGTCAGTCTTTAAAAATAAATAAAATTAAATCAAGTTCAACAAATAAAATATTGTTAAATTAATTACAGTATAAACATTTAAGTTCTTATTCTTTTTTTTGTAATTAGTATTGTATTGAGTTTTCTACATGAACATTGTCACATTTTGGTCAACAAATCCAATTACTCCTACATGCAAAATAATAATATAAAAATAAAATATCTACAGAATCATAATAAAATACAAAAAAAATCAAATAGAAAATAATGATATAAAAATAAAATATCTACAGAATCATAATAAAATACAAAAAAAGATAAAATACATACAAATACAAAATAATAATGTAAAAATAAAATATCTACAGAATCATAATAAAATGCAAAAAAAAAATACATACAAATACAAAATAATAATGTAAAAATAAAATATCTACAGAATCATAATAAAATACAAAAAAAAAATACATACAAATACAAAATAATAATGTAAAAATAAAATATCTACAGAATCATAATAAAATGCAAAAAAAATAAATACATACAAATACAAAATAATAATGTAAAAATAAAATATCTACAGAATCATAATAAAATGCAAAAAAAGATAAAATACATACAAATACAAAATAATAATGTAAAAATAAAATATCTACAGAATCATAATAAAATGCAAAAAAAGATAAAATACATACAAATACAAAATAATAATGTAAAAATAAAATATCTACAGAATCATAATAAAATGCAAAAAAAGATAAAATACATACAAATACAAAATAATAATGTAAGAATAAAATATCTAGAGAATCATAATAAAATGCAAAAAAAAAAAATCAAATACATATCCAATACATTAATCTGCACTAATGTCTTTTTTTCACTGCAGATGGAGATGGAGAGAGTTGGACCCTGGTCGGTGGTTCCAGTCCCCGGACCTCTCTCCTTCAGGCTGATATCGCTTAGTCACCGGCGGACAACCGGCAGCAGCAGCGCCTCCCTGTGTGCGCACCGATTGGTTGGAGATGTTGACGAGGCTCTTCTCGCACAGACCGTCTCCAAGTCCAGGGCGGGGCTGACTCTCTCTCCGACAAACTGAATCAAGGCTACAACCGGCAGAAGAAAAACTTAGCCCGGGTCGATTCATGGAGCAGTGTGGGAATGCTCTGTCCGTAGGTGGGAAGAAGCAGAGAACCGGACGGCAGCGACATTTCTCCCACAGCACCCTGGACTGCTGCGTCCTCTGCTGCCATCAGGAGTGACCTGGTTTAAAAACATCTGCTGGCTGTGTGTTGGAAAGAAGCGCGTTTATTCCTGCGCCTCTATATACCAGGATGATGTGACAAATCATCTCATCTTGCTGCTGCTTGGGAGAAAAATCTGTGTTTTTCTTTTTTTTTTCACTGCTGGAGATCATCTGAGCTGCTTGTTCTAAGGGTAAGTTGTGTCATTATTATTATCATGACTGTCTCTTGTGGTCGCCCATACATACATACATACATACATACGGAAGGCATGCAGGAAGGCGAGGAAGAAGCGCGTCGTGATCGAGGAGGATAAACCAGCTTGTATATATACTGGTGGATTGAATTACTGGTCGACATGGGAACCCTTCATACACAGACAGGCTGGGCATATAGTAAGCAGAGGAGTGTTTAGCTCACAGGCTTGCTTGTAGTGGAGTTTAAATAGTGAAAGTATTTAAAGTGGTATAATTGGGTCCACCTTTAGGCCCAATCACCTTTTTAAAGAAAGTGTGAAATCCCCTATTACACATTCAAGAGTTGGAATTAATGAGGTGGGAAATGTCCAAAATGAGCCTCAGGCTGAGAAGCTAAATTACTTTTTCTTTTCTTTTTTTCTTAAAAACTTCAAATTCAGGAGTTTCATTAGAAGCACACTATCTGAGCTAAAAGGCTTGATGGTTTAATTTCAACATTATCTCATGTGGCTGGAGGCTGTGGTCTAATTGTAATTGTGTACTAAAGGAATGCTAAGTGACTGTGTTGTGATGTTGCCTAATCATGCAACACATCATGCTTATAAAGTCACACCATGACCTCAGACATCCTCCTCCTCTTCCTCCTCTTCCTCCTCTTCCATGATCAGCATCGCCTTCCTCAATGTTTCTGTGAATCAACAAATAGCAGCACCACACATTTGCGATATGTTACATAATTCATGATGAAAATGTGGATGAGAAGAGCAGCCAGCAGTGCGCTTCTCATATTATCTCCCTGCACTCGAACCTTTTGACCCCTGAAAGTATTATTTCTTCCTCAGAGCTTTGTTTTCTTCACAAACCGTGGCTCTTTCACGAGGCACTAACGCACGGTGACTCAAAGTGACTCATGGCAGACGGTCACAAAAGGACACAAATTCCACGAAATCATACGCATGGAGTGGGGGGGCCACCTCTAGATTTGACTCACCAAGAGGTTAAAAAAGCTCCAGGAGGGCAGCTCACATATTAACAAAGTTGTTGACATCGGAAAGGTTACGCGCTCCAATGTCCTACAATACCTGGGCAGACTGAAGTGAAACCGTAGACGTACTGTATTAGAAACTGCTGAGTTATTTTGGCAGACAGGACATAGGAGCACATGGCCTGGTTTGTGTGCCCAGTGTTCCTGAAACCTTATCGCATGGAGGGAGGGTGGATCATGGCTCTGGGTGATGTAATCACACCGATAAAGCAGGGCTCTGGTGTGTGATAGTGGCTCGTCCTCTGTATCTGCTCCAACTGGACTCCGGGGGAGAGTATTCCCAGTGTGTGTGTGTGTGTGTGTTTGTGTGGGTGGGTGCACGTTGGGTACGTGATACTGGGTGGGAGCTGGGAGTCGCTCCGCTGAGGCAGGTGGACCATCCAGGCCCGGCCTGTGTTGACTGGCTGGTATGTGAGTTTTTCAGGGGGCTGCTGAGGGGGGCCATGCTGTAGTCATGCCTGCATGACTCATGGCGCGGTATCTGTCTGTCTGTCAGTCTGGCCAAGTGCTTCATGGTGTTGCCTTCAAAAGAGCTACAGATCTGAGCAGAGATGTTATCAACCTTCATTCAAGGGCTGACCCCGAATGCTTCAAAGCTTCGACCGTTGCCATGGTATTCAACCTCCAAATCACAATTTGAATGCTTTGTTTTTTCATTTAAATTTTTTTTTATATATATAAGTATGTAATAATAATGTTTAAATCACAAAATAGCCCACAAAATAAGGAATAATCCAACAACATTTTTAATTATTAGTAGTTATTCTCAGACGGATATCGCTGTTTGTTGTGTGTAGAGGTGAGTGTGTGTACAGTAGTGCGGGAGTGATGGAGACAAACAGAAGCTTTGAATACCTTCGAATATTTGTCATCGAAGCTTCGAAGCCCAAAAAATGGTATTCGGGACACTTCATTCATGGCCGTTCTTCAATAGATATTTCTTTCCTTATGCATTACTACGCAATAGCACCTGATGTTTTTCATGTGCGGCCTAATCACTTCAAGATGATGCATCTACAAGCAGGACACAGTTATTTAGCGTCTCTCTTTGTAGATTTGATGCTCCGTTGATGAGCAGCGATAGATTTCCTGGAAGAAGTCCTCTGAAATCTGAACCTGGGTGTACTCTCTGTGATTGTTGGTCATTTTCTTCCGTCTCTCTGGACCGAGCTCGCTCTGAGTTCAGCGTCACTGGGCTGAACAGTCCCATGTGTGCAGAGCACATGTTTCTCTAAATAACCTCAGGCCGTTTCTCCAACAAACACATCTGTATCACGAGTCGGAAATTTGTTCACTTGAGAGTCCTGTTTTTTACAGGCGACCTGAAGGTTACATTTATTACTGACCAGGTGGAAAGTTGCTCTGACCTTAATGTTAAAGGTGTAATACTAAATTAGTAAAGTGGTATAACATACTGTATTAAGATGGTCTCTATTAATGGACACATGGGAAAACATGTGATTCAACAAGCCATTCAGATCTGGCTCCACTTCCTATGTCACATGCAGGCTCATTAGAATATATCGCCCACAGATTGAGAACTTTTGCAAACGATATTTTTCTCGCAAGCCAATTAGAGCAGACTGGACTTAGGCTGTATTCACACCAGATCAGGCATTGCTGCGATTCGCTGCGGGGTTGTGAGGCGGCGTGGGAGAGTCACTCTGATGACTGCGACAATTGACGTCTTTTGTTCCCTCATGGCTGGGTTGTACAGCTCTGGATCGCTGGGTACATGATTAGCCACCGCAGCGTGACGTCGGGTTGCAGGGGGCGTATACGAAGGAGCGAATTTGTCTTTTTCGTCCTGAGAGCTGACACTTCTATGAAGGGAATCGCAGACTTTGATGCTTACAATGTTTTTTTTTACTTTGACGCGCCACTGATCTACTGTGAGCATGAATCCCTTCTTCTCCCATTTGTGACTTTATAAACGTCAATATGTTTGTGGGCTTTATTTTGCATATTCTCCCACTCATGTTAACCTGTTGTTTACCTGTGTCCATCTCAACAAATGCCCACACAGGCAGCCTGCGTTTTGGTTCGCTTGGAAACAGTCTAAGACACTTCTCGGTCAGATTGTTTTGGTCTGCACCAAAGTACGATTACTGCATTCACAACTGCCCAAACGAACCGCACCAGAGTTTGATTAAAACAGACTAAATGTTGGCTTGTGAAAGTGCCCTTAAAGTGACAGGCGCTAAAACGGAGCGTTTCAGACAGAGGGTGAATACAGGTATAGTATATTCAGAAAGACAGTATGAAAAAAATAATGTGTTTTTTTTAACATTAAATCATTTAAACATGTTCTACTAGAAACCCAAAAGTATGGGTAAGTATGAATCTGTAAATGAGCATGATATGTCTTCTTTAAAGGCCCAGACACACCAACCCGACATCAAAGAACTAGCGGCGACAAAGGCCAACCGTTGAGTCTCCTTTGTCTTGGCCAAAAAGTTGTACTTGAACACACCGCCAAGACTACAGCCAACGGCTAAGTACCACAATTGTTCTGCGCCTGCTTGAGATGAAACATTTCTCCCTACCAGTAGGCGGCGGTAGTTTGTATTCGTCATTGAAAAAGGTCAAAAAAGGTCATTCAACATGCTGAAATGGTGCGGGACACACTGAAAAACACAAGACTGACGGATGCTCACAGACGGCCCCAAACCGTCGACTTGGTGTGTCAGGGCCTAAAAGTTCCCAAAAGCAGCTTTTAAAAAACTCTGCATTATATATCAACATCACTTAATATTCTGTATTTGCTTATTCCAGTATTCCAACTCTTCAGAGAGCCTAAATGATTATTTTACTTTGGGGAAATATATCAAAACACAAGACACCACCCACAGGGAGTCATTATAGAAGTTTTGTTATTTCTCCCTTTGCAAAAATTCAGCTCAAGGTATTTAGTAGGTTATTTTTGGAAACTCTTGGGCGTTAACTTGAATTAAAAATACATTTCTGTGGGTTTAAACATAGCTCCCAGTCCACTCATTCTAATAGTAGTGATTGACCGACTCCCTGTGAGTGTTTAGTGCTCGTAAAAGCTTAATGAGTTTAATTATCATTATAGAGCTGAATTACATATTTCTGTGAGACCGTCATCACGAGCAGCTTTGTGAGAAAAAACTGCCACAGTGACGACTGTCTGGGTTGATTTGTGAATGTGGGGCACGGCAGCAGTATCTGGAGAGGTCAAACATGTTAACCAACTTGTTCTGCTACTTTAGAGACAATATGCATGCTTTCCTGCTAAATACAATGGTTCCCACAACTGAGCTCAAACATTAACATTAGCTTTAAAAAGCATGTCAGGTATGTTTTTCTTTTGCAGGGGATTGATGGTGAGAGAGCCCACAGGCAGTGTTTGATCTAGTTCTCGCTGGTACCCGCTCAGCTCGCGGTACCTTTTTGTGACTTTGATGTGGTTACGGTTTTGACGAAGTTGTCAGGAACAGGAACAGTGGTTTTTCTCGCTTGTCAAATAATGTGGTATTTGCGGAAAAACCGAAAGCGTGTTGTGTCTCTAGTGTTTGTCATGCATACGCAATGAGGAATGTAAGCCGATACATTCCCACTTATTGTCAGAGGAAAGACAAACATATATTGTTTGTGGTGCATTGGCTTTAATTATACAGGAAGTGTGTTTGTGGCTCGTACAGATCCTCATCCTATGGCTGCTTGTTTGCCTGCTTCTCCTGTTGACGGCTCGGTTGCGTGACTCACAGCCGTTGCATCCAATTGTTCCCATCCTATGACATCTTGGCGGTGGCATGATGCAGCGGCAGCCATGACGGTGAAGTCAGTTGTGATGTAATGCTGTAATGCAGCAGCAGGGCTATTTCAGGTCCACCTCTGAGCCTCCATGGCCTCCGTCTGCCAGCATGCCACCCTGCCCTTCTCTCAGTCAGCACCTCATCTGTCATGAGCCAGAAAGTAATACATGAACCGGCATTCACAGAATTTACTAGAAACCTTTTGATACACAGAGAAAAAGTCACAGGCGTGACTAACTAGAAAAATACAGGTTACTATGAATTGTTTTCACAGTCATTTGGTTCAGGCCAACATTAGGCTGTAGCAGAGATGAAAACATCTAATTTGGGGTCGGTAGTTACAGGGTGTTTTTGTTCCCGTAGGTGGTGTTCTCACTGACATGGTGTCTGAGGCTGGTTAACCTCAGGACAAAGCTCATTTTCAGAGCTGTGGGAATTTCTTTCCCAGAAGGCTGGCGCTCGCAGACAAGAAGCAATGGCTCCTTGAACTTTGATCTTCCTCTTTGAGCGTGAAGAGCTCTCTGAGGGCGTATCCGGAGATAACCCAATAAATATCTCTCTTTACCTGGCGCCTCGAGACAGAAATATATACGTCAGGTATGTTGCAATCGCGTAGTCTTACCTGGGTGAAATCCCTTGACAGAGGGTTTTGTTTCAAAGCTCACACGAGATTAAATATCAGTGGTACAACTTGATGATCAACTTCAGGGCAGGCTCAGTTTTAAAGTTAGAAGAGAGGTTTCCGGTATCATATGAAACTAGAAAACCTAATGAATCCATTGGTACCAGCATGTCATACTAGTTTGTGGCGAAGGAGGCTAAATAATGCTTCAAACTTGCGCTAAATTTTGGCGAGGAGGTCTAACATAACAACGTAAACTGGGACAGGATGTAGCGTTAGGGTGCACCACTAACATTATAAATGGATATATATTGCCTTGATTACAGTATCTCAACTACTGCGTCCACTTCTTATATGAAGTCTATGGTTACAACCTTTAAAACCTTTTTAAAACTTGACTTATTACAGAAGAGTTGGACCGACCAGAACTTAATATTCAAAGTACATCCAGAAAATGTTGCTTTTTTTGTAATCCCCAAATGCTGTAATGACAGCACTGTGTTGTATCTGTTTACTTTTTCTCATCAGTGTAAGGGCCAGGGGACCAACTGAAGAAACATCCTGACTGATAGAGTATCGCAGCACTGTTACAGCAGCAATGAGGGTGCAGTTTTAAATAGGATAGCCCCCCCACCCTTCTTCCCCCAGATCTTTGGCACAGTCGGCCGTCATACCCAGAGGCTGTGAATCCTCATTGTGTACCAGACTGCTAAACTCAAGTTGGCTGTTCCCTGAATGGAGCTGCACACACAGTTATATCTGGACAGTTTCAACAGTCCCACCAACATCACATACCATGCGCCAAACTCACTCCAGCAGCTTTCCCAGAAATGAGGGTGTGTTTTGGATTCCTCCGTGACTTTTTATTTTACTAGCTTTTTTCGGAAGAGGTGGATCTTAGTCGGCTCTTTTCTGTTGACTGAACTTGAACCATGTAAGTGTTGAAATACGACTGCTCACTAAAGTATGCCCATGGTGCGTCTTCTGAAGTCCTATTTTATTATTCCGCTGTACTTTTTGTTATACAAATAGATTTTGGATTAATCTGTTGGAACTGTGTTCAATGTTTGTCAGTCAGACGGATTGACGTGGAATCCAGCCAGACGCCGTTGGCATATTTGAACATGT
This sequence comes from Sebastes fasciatus, assembly GCF_043250625.1. Lineage (NCBI taxonomy): Eukaryota > Metazoa > Chordata > Actinopteri > Perciformes > Sebastidae > Sebastes > Sebastes fasciatus. The sequence goes on from NC_133807.1 coordinate 19,309,265, forward strand.
ACCTGATCCCGTAACTCTCAACTTTCCTTTCCTAAATGCCTTCGCTTCTCTTCACACCCGTGCCAACTTTCCTTTCCATCTGCCAGTTGACGGAGCTTGTAATGCCGCCTGCCAGGGAAAATGATGTAAAGCCTCTCATTTATGGTGCCCAGTTGATCACGCCCAGTTAGAGTGAAGGCATTGCGCTGGAAGCCTAATATGTGCTGAAGCATATTCACCCAGAAACAAACATGAACGGTAATGCAAATCGAAGGTAATTTATTCCTGGAGGCTGTCAGGGTTTGTACTCCCACTCTGGAAGACAAGTTGTTTTTCTTTTTTTGTTTCACTTCTCTCATCTTGTCTGAATCAGACATTCTGTCTCCTCATCATTATATTACATTTCCTGATCATTTGTCACTGCTGCATGACAAATTGACTTGTTGTGAAAAACATGAGCAGAGTGAGGAAGCATCCATACATGTGGGACTTTATTTCCAGAGAAAAAGAGTGTGTGTGTTTTCTTCAGTTAGATCAGGATTGAGGAGGCCTCCCCCTCACTGGGGCTGTGACCGTCCCAGAGGACCTGCCCCAGCCTTCCCAGTTTTCCTGTGCCTTTGTCGGGAGTTTTCCACTGATCTCTTGGCCCAGCTGCATGGCTTCATTCTTCCTCCTTCCTCCCCCATCATCCTTGCTTTGACATCTCCAGCTCGGAGACCCTGGCTTCACCTCTGGGTGTTCCCCTGGGATCCCCCTCACTTCCGCAGAGCAGCCGATATCAGAGTCTTGGGACTCTCTAAAAGGAGTGACGTTACAATGAGCAGAAATTCAGTTATTTCACACTTATAATTCTGCATGCTTTTCATTTAAGCATTTCACATGTTCACATTCTGTTAAACCAGACAGGACGCTGATTTTCCCAAAGAGACACCTCAGGCAAAAAAAGCTCTGGTCAATTTTGAGATTTTGTTTCCGTAACATGTCATCTTTCAGATTAATGGAAAGAAAACATCCAAAATACACATTTAGGTGATTATTTTACTACACTTTATCTATTAGCGTCTGTTGATTTCTCCCAAATTCACCAAAAATTAGCATTAGATCATGCCTCATTTGCATATTTAAACATAGGTCCCCCTGGGTTCCCCCTCACTTCCTCAGAGCAGCCGATATCAGAGTCTTCTAAAAGAAGTGATGTTACACTGAGCAGAAATTCAGTCATTTCACCCTTTACTGTAAAATATTCAATTATTAAGGACCAATGAGATTAAATTATAAAAATAATTTGGCTGCTAATATGAACTAGTGCATCTAATTAGGCCTGCAACTAACAATTTTTTTCATCGTTGATTAATCCGTAGATTATTTTCTCAATTAATCGATAAATTGTTTGGTCTATAAAATGTCCGAAAATGGTGAAAAATGTCAATCAGTGTTTCCCAAAGCCCAAGATGACGTCCTCAAATGTCTTGTTTTGTCAACAACTCAAATATATTCAGTTTACTTTCATAGAGGAGCAAAGAAACCAGAAAAAAAAATCACATTTAAGAAGCTGGAATCAGAGAATTGGGACACTTTTTCTTAAAAACATACTCAAACCGATTAATCAATTATCAGAATAGTCGGCGATTAATTTGATAGCCGACAACTAATCGATTAATCGTTGCAGCTCATGTTACCAGTGTGAATTCAGTGCTATTCAAGCCACGTATTCACCATGTGCAGAGTAACAAATGGATCTGTGAACGTTCTTCATCATCTGAAGATTTGTCTGAGAACTGTCGTTTGAAAAGCAGTCATAGGAATGGCGCCGCCATGACGAGTGATTCTTACTTGCTCTGACACCCAAATCTCACCTCACATTTATCTGAATCATTGCTCCACAATCTACGCTGTTCACAGCCTCTGCCAAAATGCATTGTGACCCACATTTGTGTCCCGCCACAGTGACTGAGTAACCGTCAGACTCACAGATCTCTCCTGTGGAAATGTCAAACACACTGTTTGTGGAGTTAATTTTATTCCTTTAACTGTTTGAGCAGAGGGTTGTTGTAGTTGATATATGTGTCATTGATTTGTGTGCTCTTCCCACAAGCAGCGCTGGGAACTAGAGCACATACTGTAGCTGTGAATAATGTTGGTCAAACTACTTTATCTTCCATAAGTCATGCCCAATCAGATAAACTTTGTGCGTGTAATTCATTTTAATGATGCGTCTTCTGCTTCTCTTTCATCAACATATTTGCCAGATGAAAGAGATTCAAATATAGGAGCTTTATTAAAATGACCTAGTTGTTGTGTGTGAAAACAAAAAACGGTTCCCCCTTCCTCCAATCCAGAGGGGAACCTGAAGTCTAAATAGGTCTCTGCGGCTGTTGCTTTTGCAGAAATCAAATCAAATCCTCCTACCTGTGGCAGAATCAAGTTTCTACCGTCAAACCCAAAGAGAAAATCTGACTATGAGATGTGACACTAAATGTGTTTCGGTGCCGAAGGAGGCTGCTGGCTCGATTGATATTATTCCCTGTCCTTCACTTGACTGTGAACTCGGGTTGTGCACACCTACACACACACACGCACACACACTGCACACTCGTAGACACACATGCTCACCCGCCCGCCCACGTTGTGTGTACATATATTCGCAGCCTGCAGTGGTGAAAATCAATGCAGTCAATAATCTGTACTCTGGGCTGTAACAGGTCTGCAAACCCTTCAGGGAGAACTCGTTTGCTGAGGCATCTTAGTCATTTCAGTGTACGGTACGAGCGTGATTGATGTAGAAAAGAATGAAGTAGTAAAAGATTTAAATATTACATTGAATGATTAATATACTGTTCATGACTAGTCAATGTAAGCTGTCCTTTTTCATGCCATGGTATAGGTGCTGCGTATTTCTCTTGTAATACAGATTCACTTTAGAGAGATTTAGCAGCGGTTGTGGATGTGGAAGGCTGAGAGCTGATTTGAAAAGGGGTTTTCTAACTTGCTCAGTCCTTTTTGACCAATATTGAGAAAAGCAAATCTAAGTTTATTGTTAATTAATATAGTTTTATCCTAAGAAGTTACAATTTTAATCTTCAAATCCCAAAGAATTGAAGAGTTAATATTCACTGTAGTCACGAGTAATATGTTGGTTTGATTTTGAAGTGGACTGAGTGTGTTTTCCTCTAAAGTCCTTCGTCATCATCCTGGGGATCGATACAGTCGATTAATCAGTCGTTTTGGTCTTAAGACCCAGACACACCAGGCCGAAAATCAAAGAACTAGCGTTGACGAAGGCCGCCAGTTTGGTCGCCTCACGTCGCCTTTGTCTTGACCAAAAAGTTGCACTCGAACACACCGCAAAGACGACAGCCGACGGCCAACTACCACGTACGTTCTGCGCCTGCGTGAAAGGAAATAACTCCCCACACCAGCAGGTCGTGACAGTCTGCATTTGTCATTCAAAAAAGGGAAACCGGAAGACCGAGGACTGCAAATATTCAAACGGCCAGATTGCGTTGTGAAAATATCTGTGTGTTGGAATGATCAGATGAGATGAAGATGAAAAATGAGAAGAACCTTCTGTGTTTTTCCTCTTGACTTTACTCATTGGCTTGCTTTCCTCACTTCTGTTTCTCTTCTTGTGCACTGATTTGTTTAAGATGAACAGCCAATCAGAGTAATTTCTCTCACCAACGGGCACCGCCACCTATTCAACATGCTGAATCGGCTGAGAAACCTCTGACACGGGCAGAATAGAGCCGACGGTGCAGGACACACCGAAAAAACTAGGCAGACAGACGCCCAACGACGCCCAACCGTCGGCTTGATGTGTCACGGCCTTTAGTCAACCCAGATTTATTTAGCTTGATTAGTCATTTTTTGTGCTTTTTTCATGCTGAATAACTTATTTCCAAGAATTTTATGAGCACATCTCTTGTAAACACAGGATTTAAAGTGGCGCTTTTGTGTAATTCTTTGTGAAGAAACAGATCTGTCGATTAAATCAACTCATCGATTAGTCGACAAAAGCATATAAGTGTTAGTCGACCAAGAATTTCGCCTTTGTGGATTACTGTACCCTTTGAAGCTACATTTTAATGATATAATTTAATAAGAATTCAGTTTAACCAATCATTCCTTATCGCCTTCTGACGCCCCTTTAAGCGCCAACTTATAGGGATTGACTTTGTAGGGCTCTGTGTCATGAAAGACTAGACAGCCTCCATTCTCCTCTCTGCTTGAGTCCATGCTAATGTGGCTAATTCCCATTGTGCCAGAACTATAGGCCACACTTCATCTGCTCTCTTCAATAGACGTGTCAGCTTCAATGTCACACTACACTGAGATCTCACTATCTGGTGGGTGTCCGGCCTGACTCAAACAAGCCCTATTATTTTCTGCGTATAGTGACTTGCTGCTTCATCAATGGCCGTGGATGGGATGTATATGTTTACATGTGCAGTGTGGATGTGTTCCTGTGCATGTGAGCAAGCGTATGTTGTTTCCGTGGTTGTGTGGACCGGACACGGAGAATGCGCCTGGTCTGCAGTCTGTTTCCTGCCTTCGTGTGCACGTATACCCCTCCTCTCCTCTGCTCTGCACTTCCTTCCTTCCTTCCTCCCAGCACTCCTCCTCCTCCTCGGTAAAATAAGGTCCTCTCTCAGTGCTGGTGGTCTCCCACGGAGGATGTGAGATGACGGAGCTGATGGCTCTCCTTTTGTGAAGTATTTTTAATCCTGGTGATTGATTAGATCACAAAGATAGAACAGTTGTGACAGTAGCATGACGTACACGCCAATAGAAAGGCGAAGTCGCTCCCCTTCCGGTGGACCCCATGGGACCTTATTCCAGAAAGAATATGTTCAGTAGTCAACGGCAAGAGACAGATATTTTTTTTCATCCCGTATGAATTGCCCCATGAATCACACACGGTGATGTTTGTCAATTTAAAACATCATTTTGCAAGTCAAGAAAGTCGCAGTTTCTTGTAGTATCATTTAGTTTTGTGTGAAACCACTCGGTGAACTACATCTTTCGTCTCGCACAATATACATCACCAACACTAGCCAGCTAACTAACTTACTAACTTCCACGCACAAATAAAACGTTGGCTTCAGAGAGAGAGAGACATCACTACGCCACTTTTGGGTGTGTAGTCTTTCTAATTATGTATTTTCACAGTCTTATACTTCAACAGTTTTACAACAAACTGCGACTTTTTGACTTGCAAAATTATATTTTAAATTGACAAACATCATATATGTGAGTCATGGAGCAATTCAAACTGAAAAACAAAAAAATATTTATCTCTCACCGTTCATATTTTTTCTCGAAATAAGGTCCCATGGTGGTCCACTGGAAGGAGTGGGACTTCGCCTCTCTATACGACGTCTCTGCTAAGCCATAATGGAGTTAACTCGTCCTGCGCCTCACTCTGAGTAATTATCCCAACTGGGAATTTGCTTAGTGCACCACTTCCATTGATGGAGGAATGAAAACTTCAGCCTGCTCTTGCTTTTTTTGACTCCGATCCTGCTGCACAATGACCCTTGTTCAGTCCACATCAGGCCGCACAATGCAGCCTTTTGTAGGCCTGATTCAGGCTGATATCATGCTGGAAACTATTTAGATGGGGATCACATGTTGTTAGGGCACACTGTTTCTGAGATTCTCCTCTTACTCACTTAAAGAGAGAATGTCAAACCTCCCGTAGACAATGAGGTGATTGTTTGTACTCTCAGGACACTTTAGGGAGGACTGCAAGAAAGATGGCTCACTTCCTCTTTGTTGTCTGAAGCGCCTTCCCTTCGTAAGACATAAATCTGAGATGTTGCGTCAAACCAGGGCAGATCAAGGGGAGAGAAATAACCTTGTCAGCAAGACTGATGCTCACATCATTGATCTACTGATTATGGCGAGTAGTGCAAATCTTTGACAAGGACTGTACACCAAAACGATCATTTTGGTTTGGTTTGAAAACCGAGGTTTGAAAGTCAGGGCCTTAAAACAGTAGTTGCCAGTGGCAGCCATGATACATCCAGGGCGACAGCACAGGGCAGTGTCTAGAAGGGAACCCGCAAGTTGGGGAAACTCTTGCGAGATGGTTAAGATTATACATTGATCTTGAATAGTTAAGGTTAGGATAGGGCGTCGGGCAGCGAGTCTCGCAAGAGTTTTTGCAAGTTTTTGCAGATCTCAGATTTAGCAATTTGTGGGTTACCTTCTAGACACGACCACAGCACTGTTTTGGAGTGGTGAAGAATTAATTTACGGTTAAACAATTAAATTTTTTTTATTTTTTATGATATCAGATCGGTGCATAGACTGCCGTACTCGCTGCTACCTGATCACATATTTTGGGCAGTATCGGACGCATTTCCAATACTGTTATCAGTATCGGATCAACTCTGCTATAAAGTATTATACATTACATGGGTTAATGGCAAAGGCAGATGTGCAACTGCAGCCATATATTTATTCTGATGCTATAGCTGTTGGTTTTAAACATCTACCACAGTTCTCTGTTAGCCTCTGAGATGAGGTCAGGTCCTCTGGACGTATCACAGTCTTGTTGAATTTCATTAACTGTCCGTGTTTGTCATGCACATGCTCTCTTTGGCTCAGTGAGCAGCTGTACGGTCGGTTTCAGGGGCTGCTGGATTTCCCCACTCTGCGGTAGGCAGCTGGAGATACAGTAAGTTGAAGATAAGCTTCTGTACGGTAAACAAAAAGAGGTTTCAGGTCTGGCAGCTGGAGCCAAAAACGAACTGCTTATCAACTGCTTTATCCCAAAGCGGTGAAGGCCGTCTCACTGGGAGCTGATTCAACAGGGTGTTACCTGATCCGACTGAAGTGGTCATACAGTAGTCACACAACTCCCCAGTTATTGTGTATTAAGTTGTCTCGGCCTGGGAAGTATATATAGCCCACGCCGAGGGAGTTTTTAGCTTCTTCCTCAAGATTAGAGACACGACTACAGACTTAGACAGATTTACTAAGTGAGCCTTATTTTTCCACTGAGGTGAAGGCCGGCCGTTACTATCTGCTGTGAGCTGAAACAGGCCCGTTAACAATCCTGAGAACAGAAATGCTGTATAGCTAAGGAGACTCACGGCAGCTCCGGTAGCAAGTATGTAGTAAATAATTCACCTGCGCAGAATGACTAAATAATTCAAGTGCTGAATTAGCCATGCATGTAAAAAAAGTTTCACATGTGTATAGCAAGAAGGAAGAAAACTTTGTGCTAAGCAGAGCTGATAATATCAAGTTTGTCAACACACTGAGATTAAAGTAATTGTATATCTTGGTTTCCTGTGTACTCTTAACACATCTCTCCTCTCCGTCATATTGATTTCCTGTGCAGGATATTGCTGCACGTGGACAAGCAGGGTCTTGTGCTGATAAAATAACCAAGTGCAATTTTCTAGGACCTGCATTCGCCTGGCAATATATAAGGCTTTGTAGAGGAGGACGGGAAGCGGTGAAGGGCTGTACGATGGTGAATACAGATATGGCTTCTGGTGGAGATAAACGAACGCATCCAGTTCCATCAAACTAGTTTGACGTGCATGTCTTTTGAGAGGTGTAGTCACAGAAAAAAACAGCCTGGAGATCTGGAGCAGGATGTTTTTCATGCCGGTCTACAGTTTCATCCAGACTTACATTTGCAATTGAGAGCTATAAATACACCACATGCACACAGCCCGCTGTTAGGAGGCCATTTATACTTTCATGAGCTATTCATATCTCTGGCACTCGCTCCTGTCATTTAGTAAACACTGTTATGACAGTGAGGCAGCCTGGCAATGGACCCGATACAAATCTGTCACCCCCCAGACTGAAACCACTGAGAGTAAAAGGTTAAGTCTTCATTGTAAAACCCCACCAAGTGCTGACAGCCTGAGCTAAAGATCTGTGGAAAACATGGGAAAAGGCATGAAGGCTGCTCCACCCTTCTTGGCTGGGCATGCCGACCCTCAACCACCCACCTTGCAAGTCAAAGCAGCAGCAGCCCCGCCCGCCCACCATGCCTGCCCCTCAGATAGCTGTGACACTTGATCTCAGGGTCAGCTGCGACGGATATTTCTGCTGTCTCTCTCTCTCTCTCTCTGTGTTTTTTAATGTCGTAAGGTTTGGTGTGACAGCCTGTCACATGTCACTAGGGTCAATTCAGATGACTGCGGCTTTACTGGTGCTCGGTTGCACTTCACTCTCTGGCCTGCGGCGTTTTTTTTTTTGGTGGAGTATTTTCTTCCTTGTAAGCTGGGCAGAAAGAGATAGAGAGAAAGGCTTTAAGCCCGGACTGGGGACAGCTCCATTTTATTTTTGCTGAGGATTAATGTGTGTGGAAGCCATGTGTTAAAGTCACATGGTTTTCATTGCCGCCAGAGCAGCCAGGAATGAAGAGACACATTCAGGACTGCAACCAACGATTATTTTCATTGTTGATTAATTGATTAGTTGTTTGGTCTATAAAATGTCAGAAAATGGTGAAAAATGGCGATACGTTTTTCCCCAAAGTCCAAGGTGATGTCCTCAAATGTCTTGTATTGTCCACAACTCAAAGATATTCAGTTTACTGTCATAGAGGAGTAAAGAAACCAGAAAAAAAATCACATTTAAGAAACTGGAATCAGAGTTTTGACTTTTTTTTTGTAAAAAAAATGACTCAAACCGATTAATCGATTATCAAAATAGCTTAATTTAATAGTTGACAACTCATGGATTAATCGCTGCAGCATGCTTTATATCATAGATGTAACTCTGTATTTAAATCAACCTTCACATCTGGTTATGTCACCTGCCGTTAAAGTGTTCACTGTAGTATAACACGTTTATTTTTGTGCCTGTTTCTGTCTCGGTTTCTGTTCCCCTCACCCAAATGAAATATCAGTAGCTTTGTAGTTTTGTCAGCTTCTTAATTCAACCCCGGTCGGAAGCACGATGTGCTATATAAAGATCAAAAGCATAGTTCTGCAATTAATGCACAGATGGGCCTCAGATGCCGGTAGGAACCACACAAGTCACACGCCTGTAGTGTTATTAGGTGCTAATGATTAATGTTTAGATCGTGTGTCGGGGTGAATTGTCAGATCTGTTGCTTCTTCATATTGTTTCCCACATGCCTCCACCCATTCACTTAAATGACTATGTGGTCATGAGTTCCTGCTCGTCATTGTGAAATCCCATTTAAGAGAACTACAGCTACTGTACGGCAGCATTAAGTGTGTCTTTGCGTTGTGTGTGTTCTTATAGTGAGAAGAGGCTTTACCAAGAATGTTTCTAGTTAGTGAGAGAATAGCAGGGAGAGTGACCGTGCCTAGTTTCCCTTCATTGTTTCCAGCGTGGAGCCTTGCCTCCAGCATGGAGTGAAACATAAAAAAACAATGGATAGTAGGAGCATTTATAGTGAATGACTAACTGTTAGAGCATGGGGGAATACCAAACATAACCTGTTTGTGTCACTAGGTTTTCAGGAAGACAGTATCAGTATCTGATGATCTAAAACCTGTTTATGTTACACAGAATTGTAGCAACATCACTCGATATTAAATATGATTTAATATATTATTTAATATATTATTAGCTTGGTAGTAGATCAGAAACTGATTTATTTGCCAAGTACTGTAGTAGTGTAATAATCGCAAATTAGTCACATTTTGTATCTGTTCAAAATGTTCATTAAAGGGAGATTTGTGAAGTATTTAATACTCTTATCAACATGGGAGTGGACAAATATGCTTGCTTTATGCAAATGTATTTATATATTTAATATTGGAAATCAACACAAAACAATGACAAATATTGTCCAAAAACCCTCACAGGTAACAGGCCTTGACTATGACTCGCCCAAAACTGCATGTGATTATCATAAAGTGGGCATGTCTGTAAAGAGGAGACTCGTGGGTACCCATAGAACCCATTTTCATTCACATATCTTGAGGTCAAAGGTCAAGGTACCCCTTTGAAAATGACCATGCCAGTTTTTCCTCGCCAAAATTAAGTGTAGGTTTGGAGCGTTATTTAGCCTCTTTCTCGACAAGCTAGTATGACATGGTTGGTACCAATGGATTCCTTAGGTTTTTCTGCTTTCATTTGATGCCAGTATCTTCACTCTAGCTTTGAGCCTGCTCCAACCTCCAAAAGATCTGCGGCCAGTCGGATTTTTAAGAGGTTAATTAAATATCGCAAGTTGCGTTAAAGAAATGAGTGGTGTTTAAACAAATTTGCGTTAATACGTTATTATTGAGTTAACTTTGACACCCTGTATAGGGCTGTCAAAGTATATATATATACAGTAATATATATGTATATATATATATATATATATATGTATATACAGTGTGTGTATATATGTATATATATATATATATATATATATTGTGTTTGTGTGTAAAATGTGTAGATAACACTACAATAAAGATTTGAGCCAAAGTAGTCAGAAAGTTGACCTGTAGTGGACAAAGAAGCAGAAACAACATGCAGGAAGGGAAAGAGGATGAAAGAGGGAAAGAGGAACGAAGGCCTGGGGACAGGAAGCGCTGCAGCTCTCAAGAATGAGCTATCCGGCCTTCTCACAACCCAAATTAATGAGGTCATCCATCATGGCGCCCGCCCCGTGCATGTTAGTATACTACTGTCCACCCTGACTTTATAACCCCTGTAGGGAGCAAGCAGGGCGCTACTTGGCCAGCCACCTGAGGCTTTGTCAGCCTCTATGACACAGCTCTGTCATCCACCCTCAGCGTGGCTGCACCTCCTGCAGAGTAGCGCAGAGCAGTAGAGTACACACAGTACCCGGAAACCAGCCAGCTCCTGTCCATAATGGTTAGACTTCATGTGGTTTCCTTCTCTGCCATTTCAGCTTGGTTCAGTGCAGCCAGAGATCGTGAGGAATGTGGGTATGGCATGCACTGGGATTCAAAATGGCCTCGGATAGAGAAGACTTCAAAAATGTACAAATATTTCACAAGACTCTCTTAGAAATTCATAAATTCTTTAAGGTAGAGTCATGTGTACATTGTAGATTATATGTGTTCAGTTTAAAAGAACTCTGTCCATCATTTCTCATGTACAATAGGGACTGAAGCTTTTAAACTAGGCATCTGCAGAAAAGATGACAGATTCAATATAAAAGAGGCCACGGCCAGATTACTATTTTATTTATGATGAATGTGAAACAGGAGGGCAATGCTCTCTGCGCATATTTGAAGCGTGAAAGCAGTCGGAGAAAACGTTATGTTGCGCACAATGAACAAGCACAAAATAAAGCAGTAGCACAGCCCCCACTCTCACTCTGCTTTTGTCTTTTTTGTTTCTTTACTCTGGCTTAAATGTGTTCAAGGTGGCACTTAAGAGCTCCATCCACTGAGCCAGTCATCTGTTTGACTTTAAGCCTCACCTGTGGCAGCTGTTGTCACAAACCACTGCCTTTTTTCTCTCTGCACGACTGGAGACCATTACCAAGTGATTATATTAAACAATGGCATGGAAAGCGTCATTGGGCTTGAGTTTGTATGCAGACAGTAATACAATAGATCGCAGCTCCCCAGACGGAGACAGAGAGAGCTGGTTATGCCTGTCAACTCCAGTCATTATGGCCGGCTGGACGTCCCTGCACCTGGAGAGACGTCAGCTTGTCCTCTGTGTTTTATCCGTCCGTCCCTGCCTAATGGAGAGAAGAGGTAGCCAATGTCAGCCCCAGAATTAAAAAACAATCCGTGCAGGGTTGTCTTGGGTCTTGTGTAAATGAGTAGGAAGTGTTAGTTTCTCACAAGGAGCAAAATGACGGCAGGAAGCCAACCATGCGAGGCGCTTTGCAAAGTAATGGGCGTGGGTGTTTTTTCCCTCTTTTAGATGTGAATCGTGAAGTAAAAACAAATCATTTTTGAGACACTTGATTAAATCATCGTGGTCAAAAGAATGTGAGTTGAAATCAGTGCTGGGAATGTAAACACTGTAGGAAACTATTACACGCTTTGAATTGTTGCCATGCGACATCTCAACCAGAAAAAAAGCGCAATCGCCTTGAGAGTAAGATAAGACGTTGTGGGGCATTCGCTAAGCAGTTAGTCATGTTGAATGAACTCAATAGTCTTGTCTCGGTGAGCCATTACTTTACAACTGATTTTTTTTTTAACCGGCAGACTTGACCATGAACAGATAACACGCGGTGTCAAGGGAAGGCTAATCCTCCAGTCTGGATAATTGCCAAACACAAAATTCAATCAACTCTCCTTCCCTCAAGGATATTTCTCCTTCTGAAGGACTCTCTGCCTATGAAGACTGGTCTTTCTCAGCCTTGAGTCCTGCCCTCTCTCTGCGCAGTGATTTCATATCACTCGATTGGAGAGATGACTGACATTTTGAGAAATGAGTCGGCGGCTGAGCAGTGCCAACTGTTCCAGCTAAACTTCTCCTGAGACACGAGTCGCAGGCCCATGCCAGTTTAGCTGCCGTGTTGACTTTGGAGGAGGACGAGAGAGAAAGAGGAAGGCAGACTTCCAGGGCAGTTGGCTTGGCTGTCTGATGAACGTTGGAGGTTTACCTTGGGCTGGGACCAAATTCTCTTACAACCCACCGATCAGTGGGCTAATGGAAATCCATGACAAATTGCTGCATAGCTGCATTAATGCATCAAGTTTGGCTGGCATCATCTGCAAAACTATCTTTTAGGGCTGTCAACGTTAATACGTTAATGCGATAAGGCAAATTTGTTTTAACGGCACTAATTTCTTTGACACATTAACGCAAATGATCTTCCGGCGGTGTACCGGGTTCACTTTTAAAGCCATAGTGAGATACTGGCATCAGGTGAAACTAGAAAAACCTAAAGAATACATTTGTACCAACCATGTCATACTAGCTCGTTGCGAAGGAGGTTAAATAACGCTCCAAACGTATGCTAAATTTTAGCGAGGAAAAACTGGCATGGCCATTTTCAAAGGGGTCCCTTGACCTCTGACCTCAAGATATGTGAATGAAAATGGGCTCTATGGGTACCCACGAGTCTCCCCTTTAAAGACATGCCCACTTTATGATAATCACATGCTGTTTGGGGCAAGTCATAGTCAAGTCAGCACACTGACACACTGACAGCTGTTGTTGCCTGTTGGGCTGCAGTTTGCCATGTTATGATTTGAGCATATTTTTATGCTAAATGCAGTACCTGTGAGGGTTTCTGGACAATATTTGTCATTGTTTTGTGTTGTTAATTGATGTCCAATAATAAATATATACATACATTTAGCATATTTGCCCACTCCCATGTTGACAAGAGTATTAAATACTTGACAAATCTTCTTTTAAGGTGCATTTTGAACAGGAAAACAATGTGCGATTAATATCGATTCAATATTTTAATTGATTGACAGCGCTGCTATTTTTACATGTCTATGTGTTGAGGTCAATTTGGCACGATCAGAAAACAGTTTTTGCTGCTGTGTGAGATACAGATGTTTAGTACTCACTGTCATTTAAAGCTGTGAGAAGTTTCAGCCGCCCTCTCACTTCATTTACATAGTTTGAATGTTTTTGAAAGTCTGTCTGTGTGGGTTTGAGCTGGCATGCAAGTAGACAGCAAGCATAAAGAAACTATGAAGCTGTAATTGCTTGTAAATGGCAATCACTCACACAGAGACCACATGCATGTGAGGACGAGGGGAGCGGGAGACAGTAGGCAGAGCAAAAAGCCTAAAGCAGGGGGAGAAGTGCACAGCAGGAACAATTAGAGTTTGCTTCCGCCGTCCCTCCTTCGTTCTCTGGAGGCAGAGCTGCATCAACGCAGCATTCAGGGCAAACAGGAGCCAAAGCTTAAGCAATCAAACAATGTTTAGCATGGAGGAAAATTAGGTTCCCTCGCTGTCTGCTCTCAGTTTGTTTCAATCTGCAACCCTGAAGCTGATGCTCCCTCCCTTCACTGATCTGCTCTAGATCAGGAGCCCCGCTGTTTGGACTAATGGTGAAAGTAATTAAATGTCGGGTGTTCTGGCCTGCGGCAACAGAGAGGGCTGTTTGTGCGCAAGCTGAGATACAGGATTTGCAGTGATGATGCTTCTCCGTGCATTTACAGGCAGACGACTTTGCAGTCTGTCTTTAGTAACACAAAAAAAAGTAGAGCAGAGTGAAGCCGGATGTGTCAAAATTAGGGCTGTCAATTGATTAAATTAATTGATCGTGATTTTTTTTCTATCTGTTCAAAATGAACATTAAAGGGAGATTTGTAGTAGTAGTATTAAATATGCTTATCAACATGGGAGTGGGCAAACATTGACTTGACTATGACTTGCCCCAAACTGCATGTGAGTTTGGAGTGTGATTTACCCGCTTTCCCGAAAAGTTAATATGACATGGTTGGCACCTATGGATTCCTTAGGTTTTCTATTTTTATAAGATGCTATAGTATCTTCACTCTAGCTTTAAGACTAAGCCTGCTACAACCTAAAAATCACAAGTTGCCTTAATGCGTTAAAGACATTAGTGGTATTAAAACAAATTTGCGTAAACACGTTATTATCACGTTAACTGTGACAGCCTCAGTCACAATATATCACTTTGCACTCTGTTTACGGGTCCTCATCCACCAATCATCTCTCTGCTTCTCACTCGGCATTCTGACTCTACACCAGCCGACTGTGGTCCAGTCTGCCCTGCTAATCTGGTATCACAGTCCAGACAATGTCACTGGAGGTCAGACAACATTCAATGCAAAAGCCTAATAAACCTTCCAGACTGACAGTGAATGAAAGATGAAACCCCACTGTAACAACTTACTGCTGTCTTATAAACATCCCATCTAGTTTTCCTGCCTCTTGTAGCACGCTTAGTAACTTTATTGCGGTAGAAATGTCAGCGTATGATATAATAAATACAGTGTTACTGTTCTTCTGGGAACTGGTGGATTGAGAAGTATCTGTCAGCGAGAGCTAGACCGTGTTTAAATATTAACACATTGGTGATGACCCCTGCTGCCCTCAGTCTGAGGTTTTCCTTCCGTCTCTGCTGAGATCCACACTTCCCATCATCACTTGGGCTAAAACAGAAGCCTGTGGTGCGTTGAAATGGCAATGGGAAGCAGATGTGGCCACTAGAAGCAGTGGACTTTTTCTTTCTGGGATCTGTAACAAGAGAAGTGAGGACGTGACCTGCTGGAAGCTCGAAGCTGACCTGATGCGACATCAAGACTGAGTGATGCCATCTCGTGAAAGAAACAGAACTAATTTAAGGACGGGAAAGGGATTCTTCAAATTCATTTGGTTTTGTAACAGCTCCGTAGCTTTCGTAAGTTTTCATTTTGCAGAAAGGCCGTCCTTATTTTGTACATTCCTCACGTCTGCAGAGTGAGAGATTGCTTTTAATCAATGACGAAGGCGTAACTGTGCATACACACATTTCTGTGGGTTACTGCTTTACCATTTGAAGTGCAAATGATGCCTGTGTAGTGTGTAATGTTAAGGGGTAAAGGAGCAGTTTTCTGTGGGAATCATGGGAATTAAGTAAATGACAGGAAATGAAGCACCCGGCCCAGAGTAGTGAGGTTAGAAACGGTGGGACAATAAAACGAGAGCCTGGCGATAACAAGGCTGCAGCTACAGGCAGGCTGTCTGATGCTGAGGTTTACTGTGCACCTCCTCTGCTCCACAGGCCTCGTCGTGGGAATGCATACGTAGTCATTAGTCTCTGATAGATGCCTGCTGGATGCAGAGCAACTTTTAACCGCAAAGAAGGATTCAGTTTGATTTTTAACTGTAGAATTATGGGATTATTTTTAAGGCTGCAAACTCCCCCACTCTCCAGCACACATATTTATTGCTTTTTTTTTTTTTTAAATGGCTCTGAACTGTTTTGGGTTAGGGGTAAACAGCTGTAGGCTGTTCTCTGTGGTTTCTCCTTCACTATCTAATGAACAGAAATATGTGAACGCCCATGCCTGAATCAAATAAGGGGCCTTAGCACCCTCTTGTGAAACAATTTTGCAGCACAAAATTATTTTGACCATCATGTTTATAAGTGCAAATAATACCCTTAAAGGACCAGTGTGTAACGATTAGGGGGATCTATTGGCAGCAATGGCATATAGTATTAATAAGTATATTTTTCTTTAGTGTATATTACTCGTTCCCATCGCCAACACTCACTTCCCTCATATACACACACACTCCTCGCACTGGCTATGCTCCAAATGACCTACGCTACTCTTACAACAACTGATTCTAGAGAGGGACATTCACATTTTCGCGTCGGCCACTGTAGCTCTCCAACGCGGTTGGCACACGGGAGAAGCTTCTTCAGTTGGTTGCAATCTCACCTCACCGCTAGATACCACCAGATCCTACACACTGTTCCTTTACACTCTGATTATCAGAATCAGAAATACTTTATTGATCCCTGGGTGAAATTGGGACGTTACTTATATAAAAGCATTAAGAAAAATAGAAATAAAGGGGTATGTAACATATAAAGTATGCACATATGCTACAAAATATAACACAATATATGTGGATAAATATGAATAAATAATACAAATATTAAATAAGAAATAGAAGTATGTACAAAATGTGCATCAAAGACATATAACCACAGTGTAAATAAGTAAATAAATATGCTGAGAAGAGGGATCTATTAAGTGTTTTAAATATAAATGCAAGACTAGTATACTATAAATAAGAACTAAAAAAGAAATGTACAGTATACATGCAGTATTAATGACTGCATATATAATAGGTATTGCGCAATCGAATCATTGTACAATGTATTGTATAGTTTATGTAAGGGATAATGTACAGCGAGCCGGTCATTGTTGTGAAATAAACCCCGACAGGGCGATGTGGACCCCGACAGAGGGGTTTATTTCACAACATTGAACCGCTAGCTGTACATTATCCTGCTTATTATACGGCTACTTACTTTTAAAAAATCAATAATATGACACAAAAATGGTCCGCCAGAGTCCGATATCAGAACTGCGGCCATAGCAACCATCTGTTATACATAGCAACGGTCTGTTATAAAGAAATAACAGACCGTAGAACGTTGTGATTGACCAATCATCACAACAAAGCTGTGTAATAAGTATATTAATTATGTGTTATTACTGTAATGTGATTCATTGAGCCTCATAATAATGTCATCTTCTCTTTCTCTGTCTGTGTAGCTGGCAGGCCTGGGGTGGGACAGAGAACATGGCTGAACCACGGCGGGAGAGCACCAGCAGCCTGCAGAGGAAGAAGCCTCCCTGGCTCAGACTGGACATTCCCACGGCTCAGATGTCGCTAGATGAGCCGCCCACTTTTGTTCAGGTGTTTTTTTCTCGCTGAATCCCCTTCTTGTTTTTTTTGTCATTTGTTTTTTTCATGACTTGTGTTCACACTTGCATCCTTTCCTGTGTAGCCGGTGAAGAGGCAGGGGTTCCTGCGCAGTATCAGCATGCCGGTGGAAACCTCTCACCTCCAGTCGCCGCCCCGCGACCTCTTTGACAACCGGCGGCATGTCTTACAACGCCAGTCATCCATCACTCAGACCATAAAGAGGTAAACGCAGCATTAATGTCTTGATATAAGTGGGTTGTAGCATGCTTCAAGATTAGAATATGAGTTTGCAGATTATAGGATGAAATGCTACAGTATGTAATATAAGCAGCACATGCTTATATAAGATTCATGAGTTAAATGTAGGATGTTAGCAGCCTGAGTCCCATGGCATGTAAAAAAATAACTTTTCCATTTAACTACAGTATTTCTGCTTTCCTTTTTTCCAAATTGCATGACTGCTTCTGTCATCTGCCTGGTTATAACCTTCCTAATGTCGTAAATCTCAATGAAAACCTTAAAGTCTTAACCTAACAGTCTGCTTTGCTCTTTCTCTGCATGATGGCTACAGCACTGTCCAGCTGCACTTTTCCTTCTCACTGCCTGTTGTTGTCTTTTCTCTTTCCTCCTCCTTCCTTCTGTCCCTTCTCGCCACCTCGCGGCCCTGCTCTGCCTGGTCACAGCAGCAGAAGGGTGCACTTTGAGCGGATTAACACGGTTCCTATTAAGGGGCAGCGGGCTGCTCGCCGCAGCATCAGGAAGCACCACTCGCTCTCCAGAACCCTGCTCAGGTACGGCAGGACGTCCCTCACAAGACTGCAAGTGTTAGGGTCAGGTGTGTGCTGTATACTCACTTATTCACTATGAGGAAATAAGTGAGTATACTGTGTATATGTTTAGCTCACAGTGATAATTCTGACATGATTTTTCCAATGTTACTTTAAACTTTCATATTTTTATTTGAGCTGTCAATCGATTAAAATAGTTAATCGTGAATAATCGCAAATGACTCACACATTTTTGTATTTGTTCAAAATGCACCTTAAAGGGGAGACTTGTGGGTACCCAGATAACCCATTTTCACTCACATATCTTGAGGTCAGAGGTCAAGGGACCCCTTTGAAAATGGCGGTGTCAGTTTTTCCTCGCCAAAATTTTGCGTAGATTTGGAGCATTATTTACCCTCTTTTGCAACAAGCTGGTATGACATGGTACCAATGAATTCCTTAGGTTTTCTAGCTTCATATGATGCCAGTATCTTCACTCAAGCTTTAAAACTGAGCCCGCTACAACCTAAAAATCACAAGTTGCGTTAATGCATTAAAGAAATGAGTGGCATTAAAAACGTTTTTGCATTGACCTGTTATTATCACGTTAACTTTGACCGCCCTAATCTTTATTCACTTTACACGTTACAAGATTCATTCAGTCACCAGCTGTTGCAGCTGTGAGCCATACAAAAATATTTTTAAATGAGCCACAAGAGGAACTGAAACCAAAAGCTCAAAGTCATTTTCCTGTTACCAAATTCATCTTTATTCAGAGTTGCAGTAATTACCCAGCCGGGCAGTGAGCAGGCTACACCAAATGTTGCTTCCTGGGGAAAGAGAGCTGCTCGTGGTTTGATCTGCGCTCACCGCTGCGTTTAGCGCACATTGTCAGGGCACGCTGCACCCAAAGTAGGGCTTAGCTCGATGCAGCAAAAAGTCGTCGTGGCGCGCCGCAAGCCATTGGAAATAATAGGTTTAAGAGCGCAGTGGTGTCGTTGTTTTGTTGTGTCTGAAAGGACCTTCAGTGAGTGAGAGAAGGAGAGGGAAATGGAGAGAGTAGGAAAAAGAAATAGGCCTACTCGAGTGAATGAATGAAAACTGACAATGCCAGAGATTCACACAAGTTCACACCAGAGAGGCCAGTTACTCTGTATTCGTTCCTGAGAATTAGAAGTTGCATTGCCGTAAAATAAAGCAGCTGTTGCAGTGTATAATTAAAATAACTTTGCAATTTTCATTCTTTATAAGTCAGAATGCAGGAAACAAAGTCTTCAAATCTTTAACCCCCAGACCCCCCAGCTTTGGTTTTGAAATCCTCCCTATTTTTGAGGTCTCAAGGTTGGCAAGTAGGCTCGAGAGCAGAGGACCAGACAACCAGCAAAACATATTCACTGACGAAAAAAGTGAAAAATAGACTTTAACCAAACTTCACTGAACATTCACTCTGCAGCTGGTAATTAGAGTAGAAACAGCGAGCTTGCCTGAACTTTTCCTTTGAAGAATGTTTCCACTTCCTCTTCCTGCCCTCGGGGTGCAATAACGTTGTTTGCTCTGGTACTTATTAGGCTTCAACTTCAACAACGTGATTGCATGTATATTCATCAACGTTCGCTGGAATTGGAGTGGAGTAGGACACAATTAAAACTCCCCGTTCTCTGTTAATTGGATTTGCCGTCGGCTTGTGTCAATTAAGATTAGAGAAATCTGAATAAGTTGGACTTTATTTGCAGTAAATCCCTCTCTTGCTCTCTCTTTCTTTGAACATATAGACTTTGTGACTCTCCTACATGCATTTGATCTGTGTGTACTTGTCTTTTCCTGGTGTGTCTGGACATAAACATGCCCAGACTTGCTCCCTCTACTCTGCCTATTACTTGCACTATTCTATTCTACATCCCGGGAAGTGCAGTCTTATCAGTCCTACACGTTTGTCGACCCATTCCTGCATATACATGGCTCATTAATGAGTGCCTCTACACCTCAAGTTCCACCATGCCAGATAGCATTTAATCTGTCTGTGAGAAATGAAGCATGTGTGCAAGTTTTGTGAAAGGTCAGTGTTTGTGGTGTTAGGGGAACAGCGGACTGGTTTGGGGTCAGTAAGGACGGCGACGCCACGCAGAAATGGCAGAGGAAAAGCCTGCGCCACTGCAGCCTCCGTTACGGAAAGCTGAAACCACAGGTGATCCGAGAGATGGATCTGCCCAGCCAGGACAACATCTCCTTAACCAGCACGGAGACGCCGCCTCCTCTCTACGTCCCCTCCTCACAATATGGCATGCAAAAGGTAAAGTGGGTTGCTTTGCTTAAATGCTATTCTTATTTGAATCCATTTTTAATGAAAATATGTCATGCACATGGTGGAAAATCATGTGCTTTAACTTTAAAAAAAAGAAACAAATTAGAGACTGATGTTCTTGAATATATCACTGGGACATCAACTTGGCACACAGGTGCATTATGGACAGACACTCTCCTTAGTTTGAGCCTGTCTCTTGAGTTAAATGTGTTAAATGTGTTGAATGTCTCTTGATAATTCATATGGTTTAGCTCTTTCTAACTACCACTTGTTGAACCTGTTGGTCTCCAGATTGTGGACCCGTTGGCGCGAGGACGAGCCTTCCGTATGGTGGAGGAGGTGGATGGCTACAGCGTGCCTCAGACCCCCATCACCCCTGGAGCCGCGTCGCTTTGTTCCTTCACCAGCTCCCGCTCAGGTCTCAACCGACTGCCTCGTCGACGTAAGAGGGAGTCTGTGGCGAAGATGAGCTTCAGGGCCGCGGCAGCGCTGGTCAAGGCGAGTGAGAGGGATGAGATCCACTGAACAGATTAAATACAGATAGTTATACTTGCAAATATACCATGTATAATAAATAAACAGGAAAATAAATAATATGTGTACAAAAACACTGTACATGTTCCTTTCTGTATGTTATTGGACCTTATTGGTATTGTTTTACTTACTTACTGTGTGTGTGTGTGTTTCTCAGGGGCGCTCAATACGGGACAGCACTCTAAGACGGACCCAAAGACGCAGCTTCACCCCTGCCAGCTTCATGGAGGAGGACATGGTCGACTTTCCTGATGAACTGGACACATCTTTCTTTGCCAGAGTAAGACGGGGAAAAACAACAATGTTGTTGTGTTACTGTGTAACCTGTGAATAATAATTCTCCTTTTAAAAACCCATGGGATCACAATTTGTTGCACCTCTACTCATTGTTTTCTTTCCACAATGTGTTTTTTCTAGGATATTCTGATGCAGGAGGAGTTGTCCACGTACGCAGACGAGGTGTTTGAGTCGCCGTCTGAGGCGGACATGAAAGAGGCAGAGCCCAGTGGCAAGAAGGATGAGACGGAGCTGACAGGCAGCGCCCTTGACAAGACAGAGCTGGAGAGAAGTCATCTCATGCTGTAAGTTACTGCACTGTGGCCTCAGTGTTAGTCATTCAGATACCAATGTTTTTAAAATAATGATTAACACGATCCATGTTACTGGAAAAACAGTTCTCACAGTGAGATTTTCACATCAGCTCTGTTGATAACCAATCTGACAAAACTATGATTTTGGGCTATTTTGCTTCCATAACATGTCATCTTTCAGACAAGTGGAAAGAAAACATCCGAAATACACATTTAGGTGTTTATTTTACTACTTTGTCTATTTGAGTCCGTAGATTTCTCATAAATTCAGCAAAAGTTGGTCTTAGATAATGTCTCGTTTGCATATTTTAAAATATAATTTCAGAAAACTTGTAATACAAAAAAGAATTGTGTTAATGTAAGTAATCAACTGGGGAAGTTTCATGGTTATCTATTAGTTAAATGTTTTACCCTATTCACCTGGGCTGTCTGCAAAATGTAGTACATTTTACAATACATATCTTTAAAGGCCGATTTCTCAAAATTAGGTTTTTCTCATACTAAATCTCCACTTCAATACACCACACTTCATTCCTATCTATATTCTGAAGGTTTTTACAGAGGGATTGTTCATATATCATTCATGGCCTGATTTATACAGCATTTTATACATAAAAACATGGCGGAAATTGATTTTTTATGGCTGTTGACAATATTTTCTGATTCATGGAGTGATAAAAAGAGATACCCAAAGTTCCCTCTGTAAAAATCTTTGACTCTATGTAATATGTCAACAACATGAAACAACAGTTTTGAACCTTGCTTTATCCAATGTTCACATTTATATTCTGGAAATAATATTTATGCAAAGTTGCACATATTTGATAACATAATGCATAATTTTCATATTTAAACTTAACATTTCAGAAAACTTGTAATACAAAAAATAATTGTCTTAATGTAAGTAATCAACTGGAGAAGTTTCATGGTGATATCTATTAGTTAATTTGTTTTACCCTATTCACCTGGCGTGTCTCCCCTTCATAGTAATGCAGAGTCGTTTCCTCTGTTAACTCTTCCAGACCTCTGGAGCGAGGGTGGCGTAAAGCCAAAGAAGGAACTCCAGGACCACCAAAGGTGCCCTTGCGGCAGGAGGTGGTGAGTGTTACCGGGCAGCGGCGTGGCCAGCGCATCGTTGTACCTGTCAAGAAGCTTTTTGCCCGAGAGAAGAGGCCTTATGGACTGGGCATGGTAGGGAAGCTCACAAACCGCACCTACCGCAAGCGCATTGACAGCTACGTCAAGAGGCAGATAGAGGACATGGATGACCACAGGTACTGCACCTCTTCACAGACCTGACTAATCAGCGCTTTCTCTCTGCTTCTCTCAGTGGATGACAGTGATGGATGATGAGCGCTGCTGTTCTTTTTTTAACATACACACTCTCGATCTCCTCCAGGCCTTTTTTTACATACTGGATCACCGTTGTCCATTTGCTCATCACTATCCTGGCTGTATGCACCTATGGTATTGCACCAGTGGGCTTTTCCCAGCATGAGACAGTTGATTCTGTGAGTAACGGCTCAGTTGTGACGATTTGTTAACACACTTTAACAATATTTTCATCTCATATTGATTGTTCTCTTTTTGTGATTTCTTCCGATTTAGATTTTAAGAAACAAAGCTGTGTATGAAAATGTCAAGTATGTGCAGCAGGAGAACTTTTGGATCGGGCCGGGGTCGGTGAGCGCTCTTCTTTTGATAGAAGATCAAGAATACAAGAAATAAATCCTGTGTATATGTCTTTAAATAAACACTACATTTTAGATGTTTTTTTTTCCCTTTATCTCTGTATTGTTAGGAAGCTCTGATCCACTTGGGGGCCAAATACTCTCCATGCATGCGGCAGGACAAACAGGTGCATGATCTTATCAGGGACAAGAGAGCTATCGAACGCAACTCTGCCTGCTGTGTGCGTAACGATCGCTCCGGCTGCGTCCAAACCTCAGAGGAGGAATGCTCGGTCTGTAAACAAACCCAGTTCTTCTTCGTGTTATTCAACCTTTATAATTCAATACAGATAGAAGCTGTGGGAACGTCTAACCCTTTCTTTTGTGCTTTTATTTCTAGAGTACTCTAGCTGATTGGGTAAAGTGGCCGAAGCATTCCAGCACACCCCAGTTACATGGTAAAGACAGACAGTACGGCTCCGTGTGCCATCAGGACCCCAGGTAAGATTCACTAGTAGTTCTTTCATTGCACACAGTATTTAAAACGGTAAATATAATGTGTGCATATTGTTTGTCTCATTACAGGATATGTCTAGAGCCTGCCTCAGTATCTCCTCATGAATGGCCTGATGACATCAGCAAGTGGCCAGTGAGTGCAGTAAAACCTGTCTGGTATTTAGGCATGAAGAGGGAGATTATGATCAGCCACATATGATCTGACTTTGATGAAATGGTTGTGGGAATTAAATATCTTTGTTACAGTATTTGAAAATATCACATTTTTAGCTAAAGGGGAACTTCATGTTATTCCTGTGGTCTAAGACAGTCCAAAAATATATCACATTTTAGCACTGATGAAGATTTAGAACTAAATCGCTGCTACAAAAACTAAAAAACTCTGCTTTTGCTTTTAGATTTGTACCAGGTACAACACAGGGAACCACACCAACCTGCCTCATATAGACTGTACCATCACAGGCCGACCATGCTGCATTGGAACCAAAGGGAGGTGAGGAGAGCTGATGTACCTACAGTATGATGAACCATATCCTGGACTAGTGAAAAAAAACACATGATAAATGACTAGTTTACTTAATTTATTAATTTCTGCTCGTTTTCTTCAAGGTGTGAAATCACATCCCGGGAATATTGTGACTTCATGAACGGCTACTTTCATGAGGAGGCTACTCTCTGCTCTCAAGTAAGCAACTTTCTCCTTATAATGCACAAATGAGGCATTTTATTTTCTCATGGGGAAAAAAAAGGAGAGAAGCTATTTAATGCAAAAAAGTGCAAAAGTTAATTTGCCTTGCATCTGTTGCTATTTTTAATCTGGTGTACTATTTTGTATACTTCCCGAATACCAGTCTGAGTCTGTCTTCATTTACATGTCATTTGTGATCTTTGTCGCATTAATATTATGCGTATGACTGAGGAACATTACTTAATATGCTGTGCTTTGTCTTTCTTCAGGTGCACTGCATGGACGATGTGTGTGGACTGTTGCCTTTCCTCAACCCCGAGATCCCAGATCAGTTTTACAGGCTCTGGCTCTCACTTTTCCTGCATGCTGGGTGAGTCACTAGCTGTCAGCAAATAGGTTTGCTTATTTCTAAGATTTGACTGCAAAGGAAACAGACAAAAATGATAGGGGATGTATTTTATTGTACTATTGTTATACAAGTTACATTCAGAGAGTTTATTTTAATGGTTTTGTTTTGTGCAGATATTTTCAGCTTCAAATATGAGTAGTATAAAAAAAAGAAAAACCCTACATATGTAAAGCACCTTCTACCCAAAATATAAGCAAAACTTGCAAACCAGAAGCACTATTTAGTGGAAAAGGTCAGCCTATCAGCCTTCGAATCAGTCAAAACAACATTTCAAAAGGCCTGATATACTAGATCCGTGTTTTTCACCCAGCGGTGAGGAACAGGATGATTAAAAGATCAGAATCAGTTTATTAGACAAATGTGTTTGGCACATATACAAGGAAATTGGCTCTAGCTGTCAATAGCTCTTCTCTTGGTGTTTTCATACTCCCGTCACAACAAAACAAAAGCATAGAAAGATAAAGAGACATTCAGCAAATATATGTAAAAGAAAAAACAAGACAGCAGAAGATAAAGCTTCCAGAAGCACAGGTGAGGTTATTGGTTGTTATGTATAATAGAAATGAAAGAGTGCCTGTGTGGGAGGAAATCTTCAACTGTACCAGATGGTTTCAGGTTCCCTACCAAACTAAAATAATAATTCAAACAAATCAAGTTCAATGTAATAAAGATTTACTGTAAAATCAAAACAGTACAAGTAAATTGAGCTGATCCATGGAGCAGACTGATCCCAGAATAAAAAGACACATACATTTATAGATTCAATGTATATTCAATACCTCCCCATTCTGTTTGTCTCCGTTTCATTAACTATAGAGTGCTAGAACCCAGAAATGAGTTAGCATTTTAGCACTTACGGTTCCCTCGTCTGTATACTTGCGCTCATGCGATTTTTGTCGAGGGAACCATGGCGATGCTAACTTCCTGGTCGGCCCGTGATTTAGCCTGTTTCCCTTAAACCATATTTGGAGATGTTTTTCAACACATAACGGTATCTCTAGGTCTCGTTTCTTGGTCAACCCTTCCGTGCATCTTCCCATGGCTTCAGCTTATTCAAAATTATATCCTTATCCACCAACACATTTCTAATTTCCAAACCCTCCTTTGTTGGCTGCGTGCACCTGGCCTTTCTTATCTCTTGTGGGAATGAGAAAATACAAACTTCTCTCCGCCACAGAGAGACGAGAGAGACAAGTTCTCATAATTTTCTCTGTAAGGCTGGCAAAACAAGAGTGTATCATAGCCACTGAAATCACCCCATCCTGTTGCTTGACCTTCACACACACAGTAATAGCACAGGTCAGTGCTCTAACTCTGGATATAGAGATAGAATAGTAACAAAAACTAAGTGGTAAATGAGGCGATTATTTCCTCCTGGAACTGGTGATGCATTATCACAGAAAATATTTCCCACATGCATGAAATGTTGGAATAAATAGTATATGGGTAGTGCAATAAAATAAAGTACTTCCATATTCCTGTGATGTAAGATTGGCTGAACAAAGATACTTTGGTACAATTTAGTGAATCCTTTATTTATTCACTTACAGCTGGAGTTGCTCTCACTGTACTTCTGTACTGTACGTCACAGATATGTTATATATATGCAGTTGATTGCAGTTATGAACTGTATATTTCAGACTACCAGCACTGCTTTGGTGTAATTCAGACCTGTCAGTCAGTCTGCACAAAGAGCTGACCTATTAAGAGGAGCAGTGCTTCATCTTCGTGCTGTCTGTTATCTGTCTCCTGGGTAATTAAACAAAGTGCCCTCGCTACACGAACTCATTAAGCTTCAGTGAGATAGAGACCGATTTTGTTGATGGGCAAAGTCATCGGTCTGCTGAGGTGTTTGCCTCTTCAACACGGAGGAATTATCTTCTCAACACGTGCAGCTTTTCTCTCACACACACACACACACACACACACACACACACACGTGACATTGCACACACATGAGCACTTTGTCTATTTCCTGTCCTCCCAGGATCCTTCACTGCCTGGTGTCGGTGGCTTTCCAGATGACCATCCTGAGGGACCTGGAGAAGCTGGCGGGCTGGCTGCGCATCTCAATCATTTACATTCTCAGTGGCATCACTGGCAACTTAGCTTCAGCCATCTTTTTACCCTACAGAGCAGAGGTGATCACCAGTCTAACACCCACACAACATATCACATTGAATTCATGAATCATAATATGTGTCAGAGACAAGGGCCATTTTAGAGTCTTTTTAGGGGTGCTCAAGCACATATAAATTTCATCTCGGCTGTAGCAAAACATGCATGCATACTGAATTTTGCATGCAGTATAAATGTGTTATTTTCACCTATTCTAAAAATGGTGAATTTGAATATTTCTGCATACTGGGATCCCTAAACAGTCTTGGAATTACTGCATTATATTTTGTGTTTTCATTTAAATAAATAAAGACATTTCCACCATAACTTGATGCAGAAAAAGCAGAAGTTGGTGCAGAAAAATTCACCAGAATGCAGGAAATGAAGTGTTTGATGCTCAAAATTGCATATGTGTCCCCCCACAATGGTGAAACAAAACCTACGCACTTGAATCTACACGTGACCCCTTAAAAGGTCTGATCCTAGAACCGCCCCCGATCAGAGATTTCCTGATTGGGAGCTCATCAGGTTTACTAAGAAAACCATATAATGCAAAGAACTTTTAAATCACGTTATAAATGTTTGTGAACAAGTTTTTTTCTGCTGTCGTTGTTGTCAGGTGGGCCCAGCCGGCTCTCAGTTTGGGATCCTGGCCTGCCTGTTCGTGGAGTTGTTTCAGAGCTGGCAGATCCTTGCCCAGCCCTGGAGGGCCTTCACCAAGCTGCTGTGTGTGGTGCTCTTCCTCTTTGCCTTTGGGCTGTTGCCATGGATCGACAACTTCGCCCACATTTGCGGCTTCATCTCTGGCTTCTTCCTGTCCTTCGCCTTCTTACCCTACATCAGCTTCGGCCGCATGGACCTGTACCGCAAGCGCTGTCAGATCATCGTTTTCCTGCTGGTGTTTGTCGGGCTCTTTTCAGGCCTCGTGGTGCTCTTCTACGTCTACCCAATCAAGTGTGAATGGTGCGAGTTGCTCACCTGCATCCCCTTCACGGACAAATTCTGCGAGAAGTACGACCTCAACGCTCACCTCCATTGAAGTGTGGACACAACAGGAAGGCATCAGGTCAAAAGATGTGGACTAACAGATGATATCAGCCAGTCTGTGTCTCCACTCTGCCCATGTGTGACTGGGGGACTGTCCCCTTTTCTGTGAACAATATAATTGTGTTTTTTTTACTCTGTCAGTATGAATACTATGCCACTCATCTTAAACACTTCCTTTAATCACCTCCCTGTTCACCGGCAGTCATTATCACGCCTTCACTGTCCAGTGGAACAAAGGTATGGCACTTCTGAACCTCATCAAAAATCTCAGCTGCCGTTTACACGCGAGGCAGGAATCAGAGAAGCCAGCGCTGGTACAGAGAGAAGGATTTTTACATTCACACTCCAGACATAGGTTTTTATTATTCAGGCAACCTCATACCGAAGCAGGGACAAAAATCAAATATTGATACCGTTGGTGCCTTGTTGATAAATGTACCAACTACTGCCATATTTTTGTTACATTATGCTGAGCACTCGAATGTTTTCTTTTTATTTGTTGATTGCTTCTCAAGAAGTGATGATTGTTTTGAACACGGTAGTGTTTTAGCTACCTGTCTACTCACATGTAACTGAAAACAACAGTAAAAAAAATCTACAAATTAAAATGTCTCTCAGATTGTTTTATTCAAATCATGCAACAAAGAAACAGCAAATATCTGCTACAAATATTCAATTGACAATCCAAGCGTTTTTAGAACGTACGTCCTTAAGTGACTAACTTTTAAAGTAATCACATCAAACCTTTTGAATTACATGGTTTACAAAAAATAGAAGAGTATTTACACAACAAATCCAGATTTAATGCTGAAAATTTACAATAAATTGCCTCATTACAATAGTGAATTGTGAACGATTTGACAAATGACAATAAGTGAATGGAGTCCACTGGTGCATACTGGCTCTGCGCCTCTATCTGTCCATCTGTTGGCTGTGTTTTATTAATCTCATCTGCCCTGAGTCCATGTTAGAGGTGAGTAAGTGGAAGAGGGTGGGGGTAGGATGCTCATGGACTAGCAGCCGCTGTTCCTCCGTGTGTACGCCTGCCCGCCGACCATGTACTCCATCTCTTGGAACTGCATGTTGGATATGGAGATAGCTGATGGCCCTTTCTCCTTGAAGCCGGCCTTGAGGTAGAATGGCACCAGGAAGTCCTCGCAAATCAGCAGAGCTCGGCGGAGGCCCGGGACACAGCGCAGGTACTGCAGGTAGCGCCACAACAGGATGGAGCCCTTACCCTGCTGGCGACAGTGACGGTGCACTGACAGCACATGGATGTGCACAGCGGGGGTGTCTGGGACATGCTGAGTCATTGCCTCCTGCAGAAAAGAGGCAAAGTCAAAACACCCATGAGGCAAAATTCATATGCATCAGAGCAGGTTTGTCAAAATCAGTAATTTGAAAAGGTTTGTCATATTCTTTATACATTTTTCTAAGTGTATTCATACCTGTGAGAGCCTCTCTTTGTCCCAGCCAGAGCCAATGATGAAAGCTACCAGCTGTCCCTCCTCGAACCAACCCAGCGACAGCTCAGGACACTGACCCAGGAAGTTAAGCACTTCATCCAAGGTAAGTGGACACTCTCCAGACACAGAGACAAATGCTGAGGAGGGGTGAAAAGAACCAGTTTATTCAGTGGGTCATATCAACATCTCTATCAACACAAGAACGGATACTAATCGTGTCACAAGGGGGTCTATAAGAGGAGATTGCACTATTCTGTTGCGGACAAATGCCTTTATTCAGTCAGCCTGGTCTGTCAGAGGTTCAAGAGAGTCAGACAACAGATGAAAAATAGCCTTTTGGCATGTGTATTTATTCATTTGCACTGTCCCTTCTCAAATAAACTAAACTAAACTAATGACAGAATGGAAAATACAGTATATTTCCTTTATCAAACACACATAGAAAGTCAGTCAAGTTCTTACCTGATGATACACAGTGTTAAATCACATATCAGGTTAGTTATACGGTGAGCAGAAACTTGTCTTACCTTCTCTCTCTATCTCAAACACACTGATGGCGTCCTGTGACGTGAGGTTCCTGAACTCGCTGGCGGGGAGCGTGTGTCGTCTCTGTCGCAGAGGGTTGACCACTCTGCCCGGCGTCTTCAGAAAGAAGGGCTTGAGGAACGGTGAGCCACTGACCTGCTGTGTCATGATGCCTCAATAATTCAAGACGGGAGGTTCTGATTGTTTCTTTCTGTTTTCTTCTCTTCCAGCCTTTTGCAATATACAATTTATACTGTATACTGTAAATGATGCAGAGTCAAGCTAACACAACTCTCTGTGTGTTCTCTGTTTGTCCTACAGCTCTGTAATGTAACTCCCTTCAGAAGGCAAGATGCTGACCCTCGTGTCTCGTCTCCTCCTCCTCTTCTGTCTCTCTGATCTCATACTGTAGAGTGGTCGTCTCAAAGTAGGAGAGCTGTCTGCACGTGTCTCCAAAGTCTCTAAATCCCCCTGCTTTCAAATGACACACATTATATAGCGTTCAGAGACAGACAACTCTGTAGTTGCAGCATTTCATTGTGCATATTTTAATTAGACACTAATTTTGATTTAACATCAGCTCAGGGGGTTGACAGCAATCATTCGTAGGTTATATTTATTACACCTTAATTAAGAAAATATATAAGTATTTCAGATATTCACCGTGTGATGAGGATCTCGTTGTGACAATGATATTTTACGCCAAATTAGATGAGTTCAGGCAGATTATTTATATTAATGTCCACCTTCAACGGGAAAAAGCTGTTGTTGAGATGTGATGACAGATTAGGATTAGTTTTTTACATTGGGACATAACTCTTAGCGGTACATCTTAACTGTACATTTAAGTATGTGCTTTTCAGGGTGGGGATGAGCGAGATGTGGTGTGACTGGATGCAGTGATACACATGTTTTGCGCAGATCAAGGGCATGTGGGCTAATTTAACCGTACTGAGAGAGGGCGGAGATTTGTGTGGATTGCTGTTGGGATGATTTCAGGCCTCAAAGAGGTTTAGCACAGACTAATTAAATGAGAAAGCACTTGCTTCGACTGGCCTGAGGCAAACATGTTTACACAGACTTGTTAACACACTATAATAGGAGAGTCTTTTAAATTCAGTATAATCCTAAAGCTCTAGATCATAGATTCTCATGGTTGTGCAAATATCTAATAGTTTAAAACAGTATTCTTGGATGATTTCTTTCTCAAGTATCTACAAATAATGAACACCCTGTTTTTGAAGTGGTCTTAGTTTACTTATTTCTCTGCAGAAAAACAGGCTTCACACCACAATCACACGGCTTGAGGCTTAGCCCATAGTATTGTTTAATGTCGCCTCAAGAGATGAAATCAAAATTGTTCGAAGGATTATTGTTTTGTCCCACTGCTTTTCTTTCGGCCTTCTCTACAGTGATGAATGGGAAATCTCCCACGTCATCTGGACAGATGGCCAATCATAAATACGAGAACATCTCTGGCCGTGAGATCATCAGATGTTAGTGGCGAGCACGTACACGGTTGTCCAGAGATTAAATCACCTTTTCTGAACTGCAACTCTGTCAATCTGTGTGGCCTGTGAGGCGAGGGGCTGTATCTGAAATAATTCCTCTTAAAATAGCCAAGTGAAAAGCAAGGTTGAGTTTTGAGAAACATGTTTCAGCTTCGGCAAGCTAATAAATTTAAAAGGGTTTATGAAAGGAGACAGGACTTTGGCTCTCGAGCTGATAGAAGATTAAATGTATACAGTATAACCTCACCCACTGACCTTCTCTAGCTGAACGTGTCATAGACCCTAATCTCATTTACAGCATGCGTGCAGTATACACATGCACACACATTTTCTCAGTGTATTATGTTTTTACAGGCAAGCTGGAGGCCACAGCGTAACTGAAACCTCGTTAAACTTTACATCGGCGTACACCTGTTGGTCCAGCTGAGCAGAGAGCAGCGGTTAACCGATACTGCAGCAGAATTATGTTTGAAATCTGAAACACCTAGAAAATTCATCCTGAAATGAACTGTCACACAACAGCAAGTTATGCGAGCTTCATCATCATGTATGTACTACATGTATGAGACTACTAAACGTCATCACGCCGACTCGTCCACCTTTACAGCCTCGCTGTGTATACTGGCGTTCATGCAACCGCCGTGTAGTTTGTTTATAGCCTTAGTCATTTATGTCACATTTTATCAATTAATTAATTAATGGCTACATTTATTTTTATTTTAATAAAAATAAAATATATATTTTTTTTAAATGTAATGACTTATTCATTTATTTATCGAGTCATTTATTTATTGATTGATTTATTTTTTATTTTGGCAGGTTCCCTCCTCCATATACAATGTCATGGAATAGTATGCCATAAAAATATCACAGTATACTATACTGTGATATTTTTGTCATAAAAAATGTCATAGTTTAGTATATCATAAAAAATCATATTATAGTCACGTATGCCATAAAGAATGTCATAAAAAAAGTATCATAGTGTTGGAGCAATTTCACCGGCGGCCACTGAGTGGCGCTGTGGGTCTCCATAGTATAGTAGTATAGTATTCCATAGTAGTGAGGACTAATTAGATTCAGGTGTGTCGCACAGCCAGATGTTTGCAGCGATGCAACGCCGGACAGCGGAGGAAAGATCCTTTTGGACCAAGACCAAGTGAAAAGAGGTAACTGAACATAAAAAAAGTCCAACAAAAGTCACAATAAAGAATGTTGAAAAACGTCATGAAAAAAAAGTCATAGTATAGTATGTCGAAAATGTTCATGAAAAAAAAGTTTTTAAAAAATCATTGTAAAGCATGTTGAAAAATTTCATGAAAAAGTCATAGCATAGTATGTCGAAAAGATTCATGGAATAAAGTCATATTATAGTATGTTGAAAAAAATCATGAAAAAAAGTCATGTTATAGTATGTCGAAAAATGTAATGAAAAAAAGTCACAGTATGGTATGTCAAAAAAAAATCAGGAAAAAAGTCATAGGATAGCATATTGAAAAAAAAGTCAGAGTATAATATGTTGAAAAAAAAGTCATAGTATAGTACGAAGGAAAAAAGTCACAGTATAGTACGTCGAAAAAATTAAAGTCTTTAGTATGTCGAAAAAAAAGTCATAGTATAGTACGTCAAAAAAAGGTTGTAAAAAAGTCATAGTATAGTATGTCAAAAAAAGTCATAAAATAGTCTTTGTATAGGTCATAGTATGTCAAAAAGTTGTTAAAGTCAGGACAGTATGCCAAAAAAATTATTAGTCATCTTTTAGTACGTCAAAAAAAGTCCTAAAAAAGGTCATAGTATAGTATGCTGAAAACAGTCATGGTATGTTTCTACCAGCACGCCCATTCCCGATGCCTCATGTCTGCTGATGCCAACCACATGCAAGTCTCTAGGACCAAGTGCAAAACCTAGGATGACAGGGCGTTTTCCGCCTGTTTTTAAGAGTTTACTGTTTGTTTTATTTAGTCTACAGTATTAAGTGTCCTCGAGAACTTTGAAAAGAACTATAAAAATAAAAATCCGATGTATTATTAATATCGTCATAAATAAGTAAGTAGTAAATAAGTGTTCACAAAAACAACTGATAGTTGAAGTACTGAATCTTTGTTCTTTATTGTTATAGACATGCTGCTTTACACACAAGGAAATACAGATATTGATTTTACAGAGCCACAAACCACCTACTGTGGAGTTATCCTGGATACCAGGTCAATAGTGGTCAGAACAGGAACAGGAAGGCACAGTGTCAAGTTGAAATGGCACAAAAGAAGGGGGGAAAGACAAAATAACTATGTTACTTAAAAGCCGTGAGAGGTTTAAGACTCTACGAATTCACATGCAAATGGTAGCCCAATTATTAAAATGCAATATTTGCACTTATTGCATTGGATGTGGTCCTTCCAATCAAACGTACAATTAAGAGAATCCGCTTGAACCTAAATACTAAGATTAAATGCATAATTGATACATGGCCGTAACATAGTAAAATGAACAGTTCAATTTCATATTGCAATAACAATAACAAGATACATGTTTTTCCAGTAGCATGAAGTTTGCGATAGAAAAAAAGGCTCTGTACATCAGCATCAAAAAATCCTGTCTACGGGCTGAAAACTGTTGTATATTGTAGCATTTATAAGAACACTAATGCCCAATGCAACAAGCAGGCAGCCATATCAATTGAAGGCACATAGATCTATATGCATGGCGCTACACATACAGGAACAAGTTATGTAAAGATGTTGCAGCCACACAAACACCGGAACCCCTTTTTCTTTGCAGCTACATCACATAAGCAGACAAAAAGACTGTACAGAGATCTGCCACATCTACGACAAGCACACTTACTGTGCCATAGTGAGTCAGCACACATGGAGCGTCTATGCTTGTTGCAGGCTTTAGCTATCTTTGAGTTTAGCTGTTAGGATGTGAATCTGTAGCTCTATTATCCAAGTCTTATATAATGTGCATGTTAACTGAATCTAGTTCCATTATTTCAATATCAGGATCTTTTTTTTCTATTTAATATGCAAGTATACAACTTTGGAAGTAACTACACAGGATTCTAGTACAGTTATGATACATAGATATCACATCATTAGAAATAATAATAATAAAAAGTGACATGTAGATGTTTAAGATAGAAGACAACTTAAACTCATCTCATCATAAACTCTCGTTATAAGGAATGGATTATAAACGATTTTTTGTTGGAGTGCAAAATCACTTCAAATGGACACACAGATACATTTCTGCTTATAACCCAAATGAACCTTACTGTAAAAATAAGTTCTCAAGTCATAAGTGTATTTTACGGATGAACACAATATCTAGACTGTATTTAAAAATTCATCTGAATTTTGTGTTAAGTAATTGATACAGAGTTAATATTTAAAGTAAGTGTGCTTAAAACCACCATGACAGGTAGTGAAGTATCTCTGGAATCCACATTACTAGACCACAACTGAACACCATCAGACAGTTAATGAAATGTTTTAGAAGTTGGGGAAACAATATCTTTTTTTTTTTTTAAAAACATCAGTCATAGAGTAAGGTACAAAGAACATATTTAACATTAGAAAAAGAAATTTGACTCCCGTAGAGACACTGATGGAATAAACAGAGTCCTACCTCGTCCTGTGTGGACTTACTTCAGGGCCGTTATTGTCTCTGATCACTGAAGCAGAAGCCTAGTTCTGGGGGGGTAAAAGGAATAAAGGGACTGGATGATTTTTGTAATGCATAAACCTGTTCTGATGAATGGGAGGGAAAAGGCTGGATCAGAGTCAAGGGTTGAGGTGCTCGTCTTCCATATGAAGGCTGCTCGTGGGACACAGGAGAGGCTGGCTGGAGCAGTTTGTGCTCTGACTTTTCAGGCTTTCTGTTGACTCGGATGAACCTGGAGAGGAAGAAGCAACAGATAAGCGAACATGGCTTCACAGTGAAGTTTTCCAGTTCATGTAAGAAAACAGTGCTCATTCTTGATAAGATAGGCCTATCGCAGGAAATTCACTTGATAATAGCCGGATCTTTTGTTTTTTTCTAGCTGTGATAAGATGACGTTGGATCTATTTTTACAGGGAGAATGGGATTCAGTGAGAGCAGTAGAGCTCATACACAGAAGCAAGAGCAGACAGGAAAGCCTACATACCACAGTTATTCCTCCATACCAATAGAGCAGGCATCAGGACCTAGAGCTGCCCAAAGTGAGGAGGTACGAAGGGACAGGATGGCAGAGAAAGAGAAGAGGAGTGTTAGGAAACAGAGAAGCACACAGGTTAGATGAAAAGCAAAGGGAATCACAGCCCTCGAGTTTGAGAAGAGGAACATTAGAGAACTAGAAAGGAGTCAAACATAAGCAAGAACCAGACAATTTTAGGAGCTGCTGTCAATTCTTTAGCTCTAAGCCATCATCAGAATGTACACTGTATATGGCTTTATACATTAAGAGATTACATATTCTGCTTCTTTCCTTTCCTGTTTGCAGGGGCTTAAAGATTATTCTTCACAGTCTGCTATTTCTTCTTTTTTCCTTGCAGAGAACGTCTCACCTGGCAGGGACAGGTCGCCCGGTGGGTCGCTCTCTGTTTTGGTCAAGCTGCTGTGTTCACTGCTGCAGTCCTGTAGGATGTCTGCTCCAGAATGCATCCTGTCCTCTGGATCATCATCTGGAGACAGGGATTCTGCCACGTCCTCTGCGGCTGTGGCCTGGAAGAAGAACGAAAAGATCTGGTTAAAAGCTTTTTGTTTTGCAGCAGAGTTTAAGTGTCAGGCGGTGCAGTGGCGGCTCACATCAGTGGGAGCGGGGCTGCTAGACAGCAGCGTTAGTGGCTGAGCGTCAGACATCTCGGACAGCTTCTCCTCATCTTCTTCCTGGATGGGAGACGATGGAGACCTAAGGGTGCTGGAGAGTAGAACAGGTTATTCAATCACAGCTATCTACATGGAATGATGTTCACTTGAATTGCACCTCTATCTTTCAATAACGAAACACCACATCTTTGTAAGAAAGCGGTTACGGTGTCTGATTACTGACCAAGCCTAATGTAAATTGTGATGTTTGCAATTAATGTTGCACATACAAACATGATCTAACATCCCGTCCTAACCTGATTTCTTACAGTTATGTTTTTCTGTGCATGTACGTGTAAACGTACCTGTCAGGTGACTTGCTGACTTTGCCTTTCTGCAGGCTCCCATCACTTAAATGCTCTGGGGAGCTCAGCTGCCTGCCTTCACCGCCCCCTGTGAAGTTGATGTCATCATAGAGGGGAGCAGATGGGATGGCAGGAGACACTGACCGCAGACCATTCAGAGCCTCTAACAGTGAGATGGGTTCAAAGCCGGGAGGAACCGAGTCTGTGCTCTGCAAAGAGAAGGTAAGTATGCAGTCGATAAACATGTGGCTACTTTGACTTTTTTACTGTGGCGTTTTATGACTTTCTTTAATGGCGTACTATACTGTGACTTTTTATAAAGACATTTTTATATGGCGTACTGCAACCATGACTAAAGTATGACTTGTTTTATGACATACTTTACTGGTATACTTTTTTATGACATTGTTATGACATTTTTTATGGAACACTGACATTTTTTACAGCATTCTTTATTTATCTCCCACTTTCTGACAAGCCAGGGATCCTGATTGGAGCGGGAACTTGGTCCGGCATTCCAATCCAGAGGCTGCAATTTGGGGACTGAAATGGCTCGGCGGTTGTGATTTCACTGAAGCAGCTCGCCAGTGTGTCTTTTCTATTGTTGTTTAGTCGATAAATGTTAACTGTGGATAATTCTGTGAATTAAGGTACTCGTCAGCGACCTGCGAGGGCCACTCTCACTCAGAAAACTACATGTTTAGAGATCACTGGGTGCAGGGGTGCTGTTTTGGCTGTGTTTTGATTTATAACAAGTATTGTCTGATTGCTGAAGTCTTATTTTCATATTTGTTTTTTCCTATAGTTAGTCGTAGCTCTGTTTTAGTCGTAGCACCCACCAGCCTTTTTCTTTTCTTTGTAGTCTGCCTCACCTATTTTTGTTTGTATTAAATAACCACGCTCTGTCAATAAATAACTTTATTTTACCAACTGGTTTAATGTTGCTTCCCTTTCCCCGAATGAGATGGGCCATAACAATCCGATTACTTTTTGATGGCATACTTCTTTTAAGACATACTATACTATGACTTTTTATGGCATACAACACTGACTTTTTTATTATTATTTTATGACACACTATACTATACTATGATATTTTTACGTCATTGACATGACTTTGTTTTATGGCATACTATACTATGACTCTTATGACATGTAAGGCATACTATGCTTCACAACATACCAACTTTCTGCTCAATAAAAGTTGTTATAAATCTAGATCACAGTCTTCTTTTCTAAGTTATTTTTAATTTACACTGCAGAACTTCATATCACAATTTTATTGATTATAGACAGATGTAACTGAGACTTACCGAGTGCTCGTCATGGTCCATAGTCTGAGCCAGAACAGGGCTGAAGGACACGGGGGAAAGAGCACCAGGCTTTTTCCTCACAGCTCTGATCTGCAGCAAGGCCCTGAAGGCTGGTAAGAGGAAAACAGGCTTATATTAAAACACAATAATAATGTAAATTCATTATGGTAAATGTTGACTACTCTTCAAATAGAAATCAATAAAGCACCTTAGAGAGCAGAACTTCATTAAAATAATGTAACGCTTCTTACGCAGCCTGCAGATCGGACAGTTGTTGGCCTGGTAACGCAGCGTGTCTGCGCAGGAGTTGCAGAGACACAGGTGTCTGCAGGGCAGGATGAGTGTATCTCGCAGGTCAGACAGACAGACAACACACTCGTTGCTGTTGTCACTGTTCTCGTCATCTGACGGCTGGAAAAAGAAAACAAAATCAAACCAAAAGTCCCAGAATTAAAACATCAAGTATCTTTTACAGCATTGTGATTCGAGTATATATATATATTCACTCAAACCTTGGTTTCTTGGTTGTTTTTGTTCTCAATCCCATAGATCTCCTGTAAGAGGTAGCTCACACGGTCCACCTGAAAAGATACAGTAAGAGAAATTGTATTTCAGAAACCCATGTCCACACACAATGAGGTCTAAGGGAGTTGGAGAGCAAAATGTATACAGCAACCTATTCTCTCCACTGTCTTGTTTGTATTCATTTTTTTAATTTAGGGAACGATGATTATTTAGGTTAGGCTATTTACAGTCTTAAGATTGAAACCATTTGTCTCATGTACTTGATAAAAACACTAATGTTTCATTTCCAAAGACATGAGAGTCTATGTGAAATTACTTTGAGCTCCCTGAAACTATACATTCAACGTCTACTTCACAGATCTGCTTTATTGCAAGACTCCCAAGGGTCTCGGCACAGATTTTTGTGGCTCAGTGTTTTTCAGAAGCTGCAGATGCGTATGACGGTCACTGATGCTCTCCGTAAAACATCCTGCATTGCATTAACAACGTGCCGAAGCACATACAGTATGTGCTTCACCATTTACTGACTTGGATTTAGGGTGATTTAAAAAAACAAACGAATAGATTAAAGCAAAGTGAGGATATCCACTAGACATTCCACTTAATCATTTGCTGATTAATAATGACATGATTAATAATAATTGAAATAACATCATTCAAAAACTTACAATTTGTTTCTGCTTCAGAGGCTTGACGGAGAAACTGCCATCAACGTGCTGGAGGTAAAAAACAAAACAAAAAACATGTTTTAGCTCATACAAAAACTTACACAGAATTAAATTATTTACATTTATTTAGATGTATACATACTCTTTCAAAGGCTGCCAAAAGTACGTGAGCATGTCCGAGGCAATCTTCAAAAGAACGCACAATATTCTGGTAAGTACAAATGTTGACCCAAATGTGTATTTAAGTGTACAATTCAACTGCTAACACGGACATTAATGGTGCAATTTCTTATACTGTAGATGTTGTACTACTATTTCATAAATATTCCTTTATGTTTGTACAGCCAGCTTCAATAGTCCTGACTGTTATGCAGCTCTAGTGACCTACCGTCCCCTTCATCAACCACAGCTTGGATTACCATGGGGAACACTCCTCGGTCGAGGTCAAAGTTCAGCTGGAAGGGAAGAGGAACATAGATTTTAATGAGGCACGGTTAAAACACGGTTAAAAAACAGAGAAGTCAAGAGTTGTGTTGATGCACTGTTAGTAAGGTACAAAGGGTTTTTGTGATGTGTGATCCAGTAACAAACTCCACTAACTGCTGACAATACTGTTCATAGGCATTATTGTTTAAGTAATGATGCCTATTAAATAGAAATGGACTGAGCTCTTATGGAATACTGTACTTATTCTCCCCTACAAATGTGTTGCCTAACAAAATCAAACAACTGTTATTTAAAATCATACATACATATTACCCGATAAATTCC
Organism: Sebastes fasciatus; assembly: GCF_043250625.1. NCBI lineage: Eukaryota > Metazoa > Chordata > Actinopteri > Perciformes > Sebastidae > Sebastes > Sebastes fasciatus. Next base: position 19,349,111 of record NC_133807.1, read on the forward strand.
ATTATATATACATTTATTCCTAAAAAAGAAGATTGTAATTTTATGGTGGAGACGCTAGAAGATTTGTTTATTCAGTGTGTACATGTGACAGTGTTTTGGGCTGATTTTCAGTTGATCTTAAAACATATTTTGGTATGGACATTTTACTTAAAGAACACAATTTGTTATTAATATTCCAACAATCCTAATATCTCCAGCAATTAACAATATGTCATTAATTTGCTCATTATTTTAGAAAATGTTTACATTCATAAAATGAAATTCTTGAAGAAATTACCATCTTATATTACATTTAAAGAAACAGATCTTCAAACAGTATCACATCTAAAAACATGAAAATAAACAAAACTATTAATAAATGCAAACTCTTCAATCCGATACCTGATTATCTTGTGTGGGTTCATTATGTATGTTACTTTTGTCATTGTACATTTTTTATTTTTCTCTTTATGCATATTTCTGTCATGGGAGCTAAATAAACTTTATTTTTTCTTTTGTTTCTAACTCTTTGTTTATCATTTCCTGAGGTCTTATGTAATAAATTACAAAATGTATTGTTCAAAAAACTTTTTCAATAAAATGTATAAAAAAAAAGAAAAAAAAAAAAAGAATACTTACATCTTCGTCTTTCCACTCGCAGAAATCTATTTTGAAAGATGGCATGGAGAACTGTTGGCTCACCCCTCGCTTGTAATGCACAGTTTCAGAGACCAGTGATGGATTCTTTGGGCTGTACCTGCACACAGTAGGTTACAGAGAAAAATGATCAGCGTGCAGGAGGATGAAGGAAGGACAGTTAGTCAGTACACTTCTAACTAGGCAACAGCAAAAGTTGACATTTAGACATTTACCAGTAAGGAAAGCCTAATGATGGCCTTCGTCTTTAAGTACTCAATACATGCATTAGTGCACCGAGACAAAATAAAGAAAACTGAACAGCACAACAGTAGCAATATCTGATCTTTTTGATTCCATAAAAATATGTCTGTCTCATCTCATTGCAAGAAAATAACTTCAGTATGAACTGTTACTTTCATCTTCTTCCAAGTCTTATCAGCAGTATCCATGGCGACTGGAGGTTGCTAAGGACCCACTGTATCTATTCTAGTCTTTGTGCTCTAAGGCTTGAATCTCACTGCCCATAAAACAGAGTTTAAATGTCTCTGGTACAAGGTTTTCCACTAATTTGATTCAAAACTGAACAACTGACTCTTTCATAGACAGACAGATGTGCTCTTTGTTTGTGTCATAAATTGATTCAGATATAACATTACATGTAAAAAATAGAAGACTAGCTAATAGTCAGATTCCATTAGTTGAATTTTTAAGTAACAGTTCACCCTTTGTGCTACTAATAGCTAAAGCTTCATCTGACTTAGCCTCAAAAAAGGAGATCAAATTCTTACACTGCCATCCCGTTGGTGAACTCCTCAAATGCTTGGCAGTAGAGAGTGATGGCCACCCGAGCATCGGCATCAAAAGTGAACTCCACACCATACTGAACCTTTGGTTTTCCACCTTCCTCCACCGGTGTGTCAGAGTCATCTTTATACCTAGAATCAAGAGGTTCAACAAGCTTTAGGTCGGCACAGTGGGAACTATTTTCCTTAAAACAGTTGTTTATGTTTACTGTGATTTGTATCATAATATAGAGCAATCTCACTATCTTTACCTGACCAAACGCAGAGAATCCTTTCTAATGTTGACCAGACTTCTCAGAGTTTTCACAGGCTCGTGGGGGGCAGGCGTCACATATGGAAACTAGTGAAATAACAGCAACATGAATGATATTCGATTTGAAATTAGCAACATGGTTTGACTAATTCTATTACTGAGACAAGAAATGTAGAACGGCATCATAGTAGTTTTTAAAGCTATGATGAAGAAACATTAGTTTGCACCTGCACTGGCCTATTTCCAAGAAAATTCAGGTCCATATTTTCTCCAAAAAGGTATCCCTCTGGATGTGGTGTGTCAAATTTCTCTCCTCCCATGAAGAAGTGGCTCGCAAAATAATTCCCTGAGGAAACAAAACATGAATAATAAAAGGCACTGTGAGCAACGTAATATAGTTTTCTTACTTTCTTTATAAAAAGGGACATCTCGGTCTGTGTCAACGTAAACAATAACAATATGTATATAAAGTCACTTCAAATGATCTGTCAGGAAAAAATTAGTATAGCTTTACAAATTGTTGAATGAAGTGTAATATGACTCTTTTGAGCAACATGTTTGAGCTCATGTTTAATAATGCAGTCATCTCAGAGGCAGGAGCACAGTAGCCTCAACACAACTTCAGACTGGTGGTGATAATGATAACATATTTTCAGATTCTCTTCTCAGGTATTTTTTGCATTTAATGTTGGGATGCACCGATAATGGATCGGATATCGGGCCGATGCCGATTCAAATAGCTGGATCGGTGACAATGGAGCCGATCTATTCAATACAATGTTATATTTACATACTAAATACATTATATACTGTAATTTTAATTCCTGTTTAAGTTTCAACCAATCTGGTGCTGCATTTAAAAAGTTTACACTTGAATTGTAATTCTTGTTAATTTTGAAGATTTTTTTACTAAGTTGCTGATGTACAATTTATCATTTTAATAATAAAGAACAATTCAATACATTTATATCTATGTATTTATTGATCACATTTTGTTTTACAAAGGTAAGAAAACAATGTTTAAGTCAGGCCTCATGTTTCCTTACACATAAAAGATTGATCCCAGTCACCTCCACGCAGTGAGGCATACAGCTTATTAATTAAACAGTATCAGATTGGTACTCGGTGATCTGAAAGTCCAGGTAACGCAGGTCTAAAAAAGTCGGATAGGTGCATCCCTAATTTAATGTAGATCTATAATTCAGCTGAGAAAAAGAAACATGAAGGCTGCTTGGTTGACTAAATGTGATCAAGTCACACAACACCATGCCGCTGTTTATTATCTCTGCCTATAAAAGTGTTGTAGCATGAACATGATCATTTAAATTTCTACATCTAAACAAGATTTTTTGTTTAAGTGTAATAATTTTAACCAAACATAAACATGACAATAAGAAAATTAACTAAGATTGTCCTCATAGGTGTGTACTGAGATGCAGGTAATTATATGACCAGTTGAAAGGCCTGGTGACATTAAAATGTGTTTATGGATCTGATTTCTTGGTCTCACAATGACATACGTATCTCCATCCTGTGTCTTTTACTGTTTGGAAATGTAGCAAACACGTGAAAGCAATTCATACTTATTTTAAATACCTCTGAAATAGCACACTATGAATAGAAAATGTGTCTTAAGTTTCTTGTTTATGGAAGCTGAAAAAGTCATTTGTTGACATGAGTGTCATCATCACTTGTTCCTCAGCTCTTGTAGCTTCAATTTAATGCAAAATAAAACATTTTTTGTCAAAGTCTGTACATTCAATTTTGATGTTGGGCATGCTCACGATACTGTCATAATAATAATAATAATAATAATAATAATAATAATAAACCAATTTGCATTACTCAGACAGTCCTCGCCAGTAGCACGATATAAGATAAGATAAGATAATAATAATAACAACAATTCAAGTGTATAAAATACAAGTGTATAAAATAAAAAAGTACTATTTCTAGCACCAGTGTCTAATAGAATAACAATTAAGTAAGATACATTTAGTGAAATGAGTAAAAAGATAAGATAAGTAAAATAAAAAAGGTAAAGTAAGCTAAGAAACCGAAAAATAAGTCATATTGCACATGTTGGACATTAATATTGCACATAATGATCAGTGATATTGCACATGATATTGATATTATATATTTGTACTCAGTGTTTTCAGCTGAAATATATAAACTACTGTAACTATCAGAATATGTTGTGAATGACGTGTGACCCAGACAGTTACATGTCTACAGGCTGGTACATGTTTACAGTCCAGCTGTATTTCAGCTGATGATAAAGCAACACAACACAAACAATAATAACTACAGCCTAGCTCACGTTAGCTCATAACGTCTCAATGTTTACATCTTGTTTTAGAAGATCTGGATTCAGCCAAAAACGATCAATCACTTACCAGATTTCGGGGGGAATCGATAGGCTGAGTTGGCCTGGATATCGATGTCCTCAACACCAGCGATTCTGCGGCTCAGGATGGACCCCATCTTCCTCCGATGGATGCTAGCTACGGTTAGCTACAGTCAGCTACTAGCAGCTAGGCAGCTAACAGTCGCGTCACAGCTCCCGACTTCAATAACGCTACACTCAAAACAGATATAACACCGACCAGGTATAAACGCTTTCGTTAATTCAACATGTTTACACGTTGAGTTTGATGATGCGGCTACGTTGTGGATGCTAGTGCTAACAGGAAACGGGTGAGACGACTGTTGTTTGTGTCACAGCTGTGCTAAAGTGTTGCTAACCTAACAGCTGTGACGTAGCAGGGAGGCAACCTGATTGGCTGTCTCCAAGCGATACGGAGATTCAGGGCGCTCGCTCTGGGTGCTGGGACCGCCCGGCGGGGCGGAGGTCAGGGGGGGAGGGAGGAAGGAGGGAAGGAGGGAAGGAATGAAGGAATGAAGGAATGAAGGAAAGAAGGAAGGAAGGAAGGAAGGAAGGAAGGAAGGAAGGAAGGAAGGAAGGAAGGAAGGAAGGAAAGAATGAAGGAGGAAGGAAGGAAGGAAGGAAGGAAGGAAGGAGGGAAGGAAGGAAGGAAGGAATGAAGGAATAAGGAAGGAAGGAAGGAAGGAAGGAACGAGGGAAGGAAGGAAGGAATGAAGGAGGGAAGGAAGGAAAGAAGGAAGGAATGAATGAAGAAAGAAAGAAAGAAAGAAAGAAAGAAAGAAAGAAAGAAAGAAAGAAAGAAAGAAAGAAAGAAAGAAAGAAAGAAAGAAAGGAAGGATAGATAGATAGATAGATAGATAGATAGATAGTAACTTTATTGATCCCGAGGGAAATGGAGATCCATAAAAAACACCACACATTTTAATGTCACCAGGCCTTTCAACTGGTCATATAATTACCTGCATCTCAGTACACACACCTATGAGGACTATCTTAGTTAATCTTCTTATTGTCATGTTTATGGGTGGTTAAAATTATTACACTTAAACAAAATTCTTGTTTAGATGTAGAAATTTATATGATCATGTTCATGAGGGTCAAGGCAAGGGTGTCCATTCGTTTTTATACATTTTATAGGAAAAAAGTAGATGATAATAATACTAAAAAAAGTGTAATTCAAGTTATGGAAAAGGGAACTCACAAAATAAGGAATATGGAGGATGTTTTTGAGAAGAGATGGAGTCTAACAAGAAGGAGAAATATAGTTACATGGGTTAACACGCATGCACATATACATATGCTTGGAGGTGACCTGAGTTTAAGGAGGATGCATGTGTGTGCCCAAGTAAATGATATTACTATATATTTATGCCCCCCCCCCACTCCCCCTTTTTTATTTTCTATTAACTTATTTGTTGATTTAATTTATTATTACTCTCGTATTTTTGTATTATTATTATTTTTTTTTGTTATGTGTGTTTTTTTTAACTCGTTTCTTTCTTTTTATCATTATTATTATTATTTTTTTTTTTTCTTAATTTTATTTCAATTTTGAATGTTGAAGTTGTTTTCTCTAGTGTACTGTCTATAAGCTCATCTACTTTAAAATTGGTTTATAAACTATTGTAATTACAAACTGTAAATTGCATATATGAAAACAACCTTGAAAAAAGGGAAAAAATAAAGTATTTCAAAAAATAAATATTAGTAACGTTAGAGCAAAATCAAAACAACTGTTGGAGCCATTATTTTTATACTGTGAAATATATTTACTGTTTTTCTTGTAACGAAAAATCGTAACATGTTAATGTAACTACTGTATTGAACTTTCTAAATAAAGTATAGAAAAAAATGGCAATTATAGTATTTATATAGCTGTTTAAATTTGTGTTTGTTGTGGAGACGAGTCTACCCTCTAGTATTTACTGCCCTCTAGTGGCCACAGTAAGGAACTTCATTACATTAAATGTAAAGAATGAATTACATGAAATAAACACAGTAACCACAAATACAAATAATAATATTTATAATAAGATAATCATCTATAATTCATGATGTTTATCAATATGTAAAATGAACTATTGGTGTGATTTATATAGCTGTTTTAATTATGTTTTTTTTGTTATGGGGACAAGTCTACCCTCTGGTTGACCTGAGTGTTTACTGCCATCTAGTGGCCACAGAGAGGAACTTCATTACACTACATTAATCAAGTCAATGCAGACGTGACATACTTCCGGTGTGTCCTTTCAAAATATAGTAACTAAACAGCAATATAAATAGAATAGTGAGAATAGTCATAACTTTATGAGAAAAAAAGTCGGAATGTTACGAGAATAAAGTCAGAACTTTACGAGAAAAAAACGTAAAATTACAAGAATAAAATCATAACTTTACGAGAAATGTAATCGTAATATTACAAGAATAAAGTCATATTACGAGAAGAAAGTTGTAATGTTACGAGAATAAAGTCATAACTTTACGAGAAAAAAAGACGTAATATTACAAGAATAAAGTCATAACTTTACGAGAAAAAAAGCCGTAATATTGCGAGAATAAAGTCATAACTTTACGAGAAAAAAAGCCGTAATATTGCGAGAATAAAGTCATAACTTTACGAGAAAAAAGTCGTAATATTACGAGAATAAAGTCAGAACTTTACGAGAAAAAAAGACGTAATGTTACGAGAAAAAAGTTGTAACTTAACGAGAAAAAAAGTCGTAATATGAGAAAAAAGTCTTAACTTAACGAGAAAAAAAAGTCGTAATATTATGAGAATAGTCGTAAATTTACGAGAGAAAAAATCGTAATATTACGAGAATAACTTTAAGAGAAAATAAGAAAATAGTGGCTAGTGGCTATATTCGAAACCGCATACTATACTAGTAGTACGTACTGATTTGGCCAAAATGTAGTATGTAGTATACAGTTTGCGAACAAAAGCAAAATCTACAGTATGCCAAAAATGGAAAAGAGGAGAGGAAGAGGAGAGGGAAGAGCAGCCTCTGACGGGGCAGAGAGATACCTGCTGAGACAACATGACCCTTTTTAACATTCCTCTAATATCTGGAGGGAGATCAGTCCACTGTTTGGTTGCTGTGACTGAAAAAGCAGTTTGAGTAACTAGTAAATGTTGTGGATGAATGTTTTATATTTCCCGTCTCCCCTCGTTGATGATCCTGTTTGTCGGACTTCATTATGAGCTGTTTGAATAAATAGTTTAAACATGCAGTATCTTTAAAAGTAAACAAACATAACATAAACAACAAAATCAAAGTTATATTTTTTGATAATATTGTAATAGTGGTACGAGTGGAACTGAGGAACGCAGTATACAGTACATACTGCATACTGCGTTCCTCAGTAGTATGCAGTATGCAGTATGTATTGTATACTGCATACTGCGTTCCTCAGTAGTATGCAGTATGCAGTATGTATTGTATACTGCATACTGCGTTCCTCAGTAGTATGCAGTATGCGGTTTCGAATACAACGCAGACACTTACACTTCCGGTGAATACTTTCAAAATAAATATAATAATAATATTTTTTTTGTGATTACTTTATAAAGATAATATTAAGCATGCAACTTTAATCAGAAAAATGCGGTTTTAATAAAATAATATGAAATGTCAGCAGCCAATTTAATCAAAAAAGCACTTGTCTTGCTGCCTTATAGCTTTTACCTCTTAGTGTTTGGTATTATAATATATAATGATACTTATCTTTCACAAGTTTTGTTTTCATTAATTCACATTTACACCTGCCAGTGTAAATAATAATTAATGACGTCAGTAAAGTGTCTGACCGGATGTTGACTCTCATCATCGGGAGGATGATCGGATGAGCTGCTAACGTCAAACAACTCCAGCTACACAGCGAGCAGACAGACAGGCTACACGTCTCTCACACAACCAGGTAATTCACCTCTCAACACACTGACAGCTGCATCATCAACATGAACTATGTTTCACAACGCCATAGACGTTTATTCCATTCATGTATGAACACGTGTTTGTTATTATCAGTTTGTTGTTTTCTCTGTCGAGAATGGCGACGCTAGCATGCTAACGAGCTAACGACAGCTAGCGAACATACAAACACACCGTTGTCCTACAAGTTACCTAACCAGCTGTAAACAAACACACATTGTCAGTCATTCATCAACCTTTTTGTATAAGAGCCAGGTGGGATAAATGATCTGCCAGTGAGCTAACACTAGTAAACACTCCGTTAGCTGACATGTTAATAATAATGATAATAATAATGTGACTTGTTCTAGAAACGCGCCCTAATTCAAGTTAACATCAGAGCTAGTGTCTGCTGCTAGGCTGCATTACGTAACTAAGTTGTTCATGGTTAGTTGTGCAAGTAGCTGTGAGCTGGATTATCTGAGGAAGGATTAAGAAACAACATCAGCTAGCTCTCTGGCTAGTTGCTTAGCTGAGAACAGGCACCTGCTGTATATAAACACTTGTTATTGAGATGGTGTTTCACTTTCTGGTGTCACTCAGCTGGGCTTTATTTACTTAAACTCAAAGGGGCAGTTTTGTTGAGCCTGAATAAAAGTCTGGATTTTGGCCACTAAAGTGATTCATTGTTATGTACCTTATTAACAATCAATCAATCAATCAATCAATACTTTTATTGCCATATCAACCCACAGTTGATGGAATTTGCTTCGGTGCAGTGCTCATTAAAAACAGACAAAAGACAAAGTAAAGTAACTTAAACTTAAAGTAAAAATACATTTTCATCATATTACAGGTTGTGGCACAGATTCCTCAGGAGGAATCTTTCTTTTCTCAGTAGCAGGTAAGTATTGTTTTCATTGTTAGCCAGTTCTTTGTGAATATATTGACAGATTGGAAATTGAAAGAGCCTCAATCTATTCTTTTGTCATTTTACTGCTTATTTGCACCAATAAAACCAAAGCAAATTCCTAGTGTATACCTCATACACCTGGCAATAAACACGATTCTGATTCTGATTTGTTTCCCGTGGAAAAAATTAACTTTCACTAACACATTTTTGACCCACACAGTGATCTATTTTGGTGGGTTCAAATTTCCCTGCTGCTCTCTACAGTCACGACATCATAGTAAAATAATATCGCGGGCTTTACTGTACTGTTTGAGTACTCAACAAATATTAGACAGTGCTCCAATAACACAAGTCAATGTTTTCCATCACAAAGTTGCTTAAAAAACCCTACTGCATTTTACTAAGTTGTTCTGGTTGGAACATTTCATGACTTGATGTGTCTGTGTCAGAGACTAATGAGGACTCAAAGTGTGCATGTGTGTTTTTTTTTATTTAACAGAATAAAAGTCCACAGGAGAGTTGTGAGGGGAGCTTCGTGTCCAACCCCTTTCCCTATACAGACATCCGGCCACTATGTCCAGTGATCCTCCTCCTCCGTACCCCGGAGGACCCAGTGCCCCACTCATTGAGGAGAAGAATGGACAACCTGGTAATAAAACTAAACATGCAGGATTGTGGTGAATGTTAATGGGCACTCACAGATGCAGTGTATGACCAAATTTTAAATCATTATGGCTTGAGTAAACTGTCACCATGGAGACTTAAAAATAGTCCCTGTGTTTGTTAAAAAGTGCACCTCTGATTCATTAACCGAGAACAAAATGTTTTGAACACATAACCAAGCAGGGCCAGCTTGACTGGTTAGAGTTTGGTTTCCTGTTGATTTGAGACTGAAATCATAACCTGAGAAGCTCCAAACAGAATGACATTAATGTAACACTTGCTGGTATCATAAAGCAGCTTGAATTGATCTAAACCACAACACCAATTAATATACCAAGAACTGCAAAAGTCTTAATAGAAAGTGCAATTGTATTGCAGTATGAATTCTTTGCATTTGTTGACTCTAACTCAAATCTGTGTACACTTTTCTTCAATACCTTTTTTTCCTCTTTGTGTTTATCTTTCAATAACAGTTCCCATCAGAAATGCTCCCATACAGGGACAGCCCTTGCCTCCAGACTACGGTCCTCCACCCTACGAGGCCACACACCCAGGCTTCCTTCCCCCACATGTCCCTGGAGAAGGGCTCATGCCCATGCCAATGCCTCTACCACCTCCAGGTGCTGCAGACAGTCTACATTTATAAATAAACTAGTCAAATCAATTAAAATATTTAATCTTGATTAATGGCATGATTGTCCATAGTTATTTGTAAATTAATGACATTTTTTATCTGTTCTAAATGTACCTTAAAGGGAGATTTGTCAAGTATTTAATACTCTTATCAGCATGGGATTGGACAAATATACTTGCTTTATGCAAATGTATGTATATATCTATTATTGGAAATCAATTAACAACATAAAACAATGACACATATTGTTCAGAAACCCTCACAGGTACTGCATTTAGCATAAAAAATATGCTCAAATCATAACATGACAAACCCAACAGGCAACAACGGCTGTCAGTGTGTCAGTGTGCTGACTTGACTATGACTTGCCCCAAACTGCATGTGATTATCATAAAGTGGGCATGTCTGTAAAGGGGAGACTCGTTGGTACCCATAGAACTCATTTTCATTCACATGTCTTGAGGTCAGAGGTCAAGGAACCCCTTTGAAAATGGCCATACCAGTTTTTCCTCGCCAAAATTTAGCACAAGTTTGGAGAGTTATTTAGTCTCCTTCGCAACAAGCTAGTATGACATTTTGGTACCAATGGATTTCTTAAGTTTTTCTAATTTCATATGGTGCCAGCATCGTCACTCTTGCTTTAAAACTCTCCCGCCCGACACAACCTAAAAATACCACAAGTTGCGCTAATGCGTTAATGTAATTAGTGTTGCTAAAATGAGTTTGCGTTAACTCGTTTACTTTGACAGTCCTAAAATAAAATACCGCCATAACATATGATATAATGACAGATGGAGCAAAATAAGCTTTCATTTGGAGCCATGTTTTTGGCCACTTGACGTGACATAATTCAATTATTTATTCACCAGTGCAGCCCAGGTTCAGTTCACCACCACCTCAAAAAAATACCTGTGTCTAAATTCATATACAATACAGTATATTAAGTATCATTTCCTTCTACACAGGTGGCCCCTACCCACCTCCGCCCGGTCACTTTCCTCACCCGATGCCAGGACAGATGGGCCCCGGTCCCAGTCATTTTGTCCACATGGGAGGTCACACAGCGACCGTCCTGGCTCCTCCGGGAGCAGCCACCACCGTGACCGTACTGCAGGGGGAAATGTTCCAGACCTCACCGGTGCAGACGGTGTGTCCGCACTGTCAGCAGGCAATCGTCACCCGCATCTCCCACGATGTCGGCCTCATGAACACACTCTTCTGCCTCTTCTGCTTCTTTGTAGGGTAAGTAAGTAGCACACTCATTAAGGTCACCTAGCAGTTGTTTGTAGCATTGTGGGTTTTTGTTGGCCTTCTACTTTATAAATATTTATCACACACATAAGACCGCAGTTCTAAAATACACATGACTCCTTTAGAGTAAATTAGAAGCTCAAACTCATCACGCCTTTTAACTGTGTTAGTAGTTCACACTCACGCATATTCTCGTAAAACCCGTCTATATGCAAAGCAAGTGCAGCCATTTATGGTTTAACACATGCAAATTAAAAAGGTACTGTGGAAGAAAACCTACATAACTGCCTGTGACCTGTATTTGAATAGGCTGACTATAGATACTCGTCTTCGTTTCATTCCTGTCCCCAGGCATGCAGAGAATACACCGGCTATTAACAGAGTTAATTAAGTTGCTTTTGTCACAGGAGCTGTGCTGACTCCAGATGTCTGCATGTTGACAAAAAGTTTTTGTTTTTTCTTCCATTGGACTTCCACTTCTACTTTTCTGGGCACTAAAGGTGCTAAATTTGAAATTCAGAGCATATCTGATTGGGTCGTGTCTAGAAGGTAACCCGCATATTGCAAAACCTGATCTGAGATCTGCAAAAACTCTCGCGAGACTTGCTGCCCAACGAACTATGCTGACCGTACCTATTTGAGATCAATGCCTGACCTTAACATATGGCGAGAGATTCCCCAACTTGCGGGTTCCCCTTTTGACACTACCCTATGATTGAAGGATTGACTCCACGGCTGAGCCAGCGGCTAGCAGTTAATGGTGCTAACAGCACAATTGACGCCGTGCATCGGACGGGAAACTCACACATAGGGAGAGTGACTTCATTCTCTGCTCAGGATGGCATCATTCCACTCACTACAATAGCAAAATGGTTGTTTGCCGCTATATTAATGCCCTGAATTCAGCACCTTTAACGTATTTAACCATGTGCGGGTGTTTTCATTTGCATCATATTTTGTCTGTCCCTCGTTTTCAGGTGTGATCTCGGCTGCTGCTTGATTCCCTGTCTGATTGATGACCTCAAGGATGTGACACACACCTGCCCTTACTGTAAGGGCTACATTTATACATACAAGCGTATATGCTAACCACCGACAGCTGTATGCTACAGAGACATGTACATGCACACACATAAACTCACAGCTCCTCCTGCTGGTAGTGACAGGCTTTTTCCCCCCATTTTTGCAAAGTGTTGTGTAGCCCTCTTAAATTGTCAGTGCGGTTTTCTCATTAGTTCACCGAGTATTTACTGTATATATCTTTCAGCATTATTCTTTCATGTATAAATATGCATTTGAAATGTACAAATCTCACCGAAGTATAGAAGACCTAGGGCACTAAAACATCCACAGAGATGGATAGGCTGCAGGCACACGGGATCCTGTATGGAAAGCCGGAGAAAAGGCTTGTAATGTTACGCATGTTAACGGTAAACAAAAAAAATCTGGATAGACTGACAGCCTCAGTCGGCGAAAAGCTGTGAAAATGGTCACTTTATTTATTTGAATTCATCTGAATCTTGCCGAGAAGCAACATGCTGGGTTAGCTTTTCTTGTTTATTTTTGTATTTATTTTAAATATTTGATCCACTATTTTAACAAGTTAATATTGAGAACTGTGAACAGTTTTGTCCATTTTGATCATTTTGTTTCTAACAGACAGTTTTTCCTTTTTATCATTACTCCTTTTTGAATGTGAGCAAATTAACGAACCATTTTCAGCTCGATAAAACTGATGTATTTGCTTGTCTGGGAATGCCCAAGATTGATGTTACTTGCTTTATTTATTAATCTTTTAGGCTTCAGTCAGTAGTCACGAAAGGTTCAGTGATTTACGGTTACGGCCATCTGTCCATGATGTACTTAATTTTGATAAAAAAGCAAAGAGTTGCACTTTAAGTTGGAATTCAATTTCCCCCTCTGATGCATTCATAAAAAACTATCAACCTCAGCGATCACTGGTATTTGAGAGATTTGGGCTTTAGTGTCATCTCATGAGTAAAAGCAGTGTATAATTTCAGTAGACTTAAAGTAGAGCTGACTGTTACTGATGGAGACACACTTAATGACATCTTGTGTCCTCTCTCTAGAAAAGTATCTTGGCAAACAAATTACAGTGGTGGCTCCATCATCATCATCACATAACATTGTTTAGCCTGTAACCCTCCTAATATGGCATCAGCCCTTTAAGATTACCCGCATTGCTCCGATGCATGTTAGATAATAAATACAGATGTCTAAATAGTGACCTCTCTGCTAGGACTAAGCTTCAAATAAATGATTGTATCCGACATCTTGCAAAAAGACATTGTGATTCCATTGAGATTCCATTGAGATTACTACTAACAATGAAGGACTATTGTATGCTCACCATCACTCACAAAGGGCAGTTTGTCTGCATGAGCCACACATCAAAACAAAATAATTCTCACTGGCTAGTTCCTTGACTCTATATATGCATTTGATTTCTTTTCTTCTTGAGGCTAGCTAAACTGTGCAAGAAAGTGAATTTTGAGTTGAAGGATTGCATTGAAACTTTTAATACGAAGTACTGTATGCCATTGCCGTGGATAATGCTGGTCTGCATTGCTCTCTAAATGTCTGTGATATGTATAACTATGTAAGTCAAAATTTGTTTGACTGTTGTGTACAGGTACTATTTTATCAATAAAAATCAGAACAGGACTTTTCCTTGAAACTCATTTTAATGTTATTTGGGAAATTAACTATGCCCGGAAAGTGAATGCTGTATGTAAATACCATCAAGACAATATAGAAAAGAAACTGTACAAACTGAAAATCATCATAAGAACGCCCATAACTACATGAGCCAAGGGGGACACGGTTGGGGTTTCTAAACTAGAACATGTTTACATGCTTGAATGTTCAAAAAACACATTTTCCTCATAGTCTGTCTGAATATATTGTACTGTATTCACCCTCTGTTTGAAACACTCCATTTTAGTGCCCGTCTCTTTAAGACCCCCTCCTGAAAAAGTCCAATCTGCTCTGATGGGCTTGAGAGAAAAATATGGTGAACCTTTGTAAAGGTAGTTCTCAAACTGTGGGTGATATATTCTAATGAGCCTGCATGTGACATAGGAAGGGGAGCCACATCTCAATGGCTTGTTGAATCACATGTTTTCTGTTCTAGACCGCCCACAAAAAACTGACTGGGTTGTCTTATCTCACAGTTTGTGGGTTGGTCGGCACTCCAGATACCCAGATGTATGAGCACAAGCACTGAAAAAGTGAGTTTTTTGGGATATGTCCCATTTACGTACATTACAATTCTCAAAGTGCAAAGATTTCAGTCTCTCCATCGGTGTCCACACGGGGCACTGCAGCATTTGTAGAAAGTCGTCATCGGTTCATCAGCTGATCTGGTCTGAATCTGCATGAAATACGCCCGAAGATGGCCACACTTGGGACAGGTTTCTGTAAGCAGATGGTAGTGTCAGTTTACAATCACAAGAAATTCTTGAGTTGACCATATTTGGTTTACACTGCAAAAGAGAAGGCATGTATGAGACAATGCAGCTGTAACAGCTCACCGGATTAATATTCAAATTAATACAAGAATCATCTCCAAGAAAAACAAATCTGTGTGTGCGAGCAGCCTTTATTTATTCTAGTAAAGATCTGCTTAGAAATCAGAACAGCTTTGCCAAGAACAACACACACTCAAGGAATCTAATGAATTAATGAATTAAATGGGTGCTTAGATTTTACTAGAAAGTTCAACAGTGTAATATTGATACAGTGAAAGGCTTTATGCAGTGCTGCGAAAAAATAGACTCCATGAGTGTTTGTACAATTTGTTGTGCTTCAGTTTTAAGTTAAAATAAAAAACAAAACAAACTGATTTTAGGGTGTAGGAAAGTTAAATTCAGAAAACAGGATTAGTAGGGCTGCCTCCTCTTAGTCGATTAGTAGACTAATCAGTCGTTCATGCTGTATGACTTATTTCCAAGAAACGTATGAGCACATCTCTGGTAAACATAAGATTTAAAGTGGTGCTGTTGTGTGATTCTTTGTGGAGAAACTCAGTTTTACAGATCAGTTGATTAAATCAACTAATCGACAAAAATCAAGAGTGTTAGTCGACTAAGAATTTCTTTGGTTGAGGACAGCCCTAGAGAGAAGTGTTGAATGTCAGTTTCATGATGGCTTAAAATAAAATTACACCCTGAATCCAGCTATTGTTAAATAAAGAGCCGAAATTAAAAGCATTGCTGAGAATGACAGATTATACGGTAGACGACATTATCACAACATTTTCCCCATGATGAGGATAGAATGGCAACACAGGTAATCCTGCAATATGTTTTATACTGTAAGACACTCCTAATGTGCCATCAGTGTGAATCATGAAGACTTTCACAGAATTTTATATTTTTTATTTATATAATATATATATTTTATGTGATATCAAACATGCATAACATGGCAAAAGGCTGAGCTGCTTGAATGTCTAAATCGGGCTGTACATGAAAAATATACGTTTGCATGTCCTATTTTTCAATTCTGTGATTTAAATCTCAAACACAATTTGCTTATTACCTAAGTGTTATTTAAAACAACGATGACACTGTAGAGATCTAAGATAAACTAGGACTGTCAAAGCTAACGCAATAATAATGCGTTAACGCAAATTTGTTTTAGCGCCATTTATTTCTTTAACGCATTAACGCAGCCTTGCAATTTTTAGGTTGTAGTAGGCTCAAACTAGAAAAAAACTGCGGAATCCATTGGTACAAACTATGTCATACTAGCTAGTCACGAAGGAGGCTAAATAACGCTCCAAACCGTACGCTAAATTTGGGTGAGGAAAAACTGGCATTGCCATTTTCAAAGGGGTCCCTTGACCTCTGACCTCAAGATATGTGAATGAAAATGGGTTCTATGGGTACCCACGAGTCTCCCCTTTACAGACATGCCCACTTTATGATAATCACATGCAGTTTGGGGCAAGTCATAGTTAAGTCAGCACACTGACACACTGACAGCTGTTGTTGCCTGTTGGGCTGCAGTTTGTTATGATTTGAGCATATTTTGTATGCTAAATGCAGTACCTGTGAGGGTTTCTGGACAATATCTGTCATTGTTCATGTGTTGTTAATTGATTTACAATATTAAATATATACATACATTTAAGGTACATTGTGAACAGATACAAAATGTGATTAATAGCTATGGGCAATTATGCAATTAACTGCGATTAAATATCATAATTGATTGACAGCCCTAAAACAAACAAATGATTTTAAGTTAAAATTAAATGATTGTATAGATCTGCTCACTTTCAGGTCAGCACCTGCTCCTTTTGGATTAGATGTGCAAGTATATGTGACAACACTTGCTTCAAATGTATCAAGGCAAAAGGACCGCAGGATTACTGGCCTTTGATGCAGGGATAAACTGAAGCCTACACACACACACACCATGAATTATGTCACTTACCAGGAGTTGAGTCCACGTTTTCCCAAGCTGCAGCTCCACCAAGAACATCATCAACCTCCTTCAGCTTGGGATACTTCCGATTATTTACCTACAGAAAAGAAAATCATGTCAAAGTTAAGGCAAGGCAGCTTTATTTATATATAGCACATTTCAGCAACAGGGCAATTCAAAATGCTTTACATAAACATTCAAGAACATTGCGACAAAGTGCAAAAGAACATTAAGACATAATTAAAACAGTTATACAAACATTAAAGATTAGAAAATAAAAACAAGCTAAAAATAAAAGCTATAGGATAGAAGTTAAAATAGAGTATAACACACAAGAGTAAGAGCTGTAGTGCAGTATAAGATCATGATCTGGGTTAATAAAAGGCAGCAGCAAAACAGGAAAGTGTTAAGCTTAAGTTAACACATGTGAGACCAAGGAGACATTAACACTGATTTAAAATAACCCATTGAAGGTACATAATGCCTCACCTTCCTGGTGATGTTGTGGACATATGGACAGGTGTTGCAGGCGAATCTCATGCACTTCTGTCCTTCCTCCACAATTAAAACATTTCCGCAGGTTGGACAAAACAGAAGCATGTTATCCGGGAATATATATGTAGCTAACAGCTACTGGAAAAACAACAAAACTCAATACAAGTATGTATTGTACACAGCTAGAGTGAACTGTTGAAACCTCCTTGCTGAACACAGTTTGAGGCATGTGGAGCAGCGGAAGTGGCTGATGAAAGCAGGTGCTACTCTTATTATCGCTCGGTGGGAAACGACATACAAATTACATTAATTTAACGACCACATCCTAAAAAATACAACCACTTCTTCTGAATAACATTGATTAATCGTAACATTTGTCTACTTAATAAAATACTTAAAAGTGGTGTCTGAATTTACGTCCACTAAAGCGGAACCATTTGTACTGAGCTACGGTTGCCTACCGGTATTTTTCGTTGTACACATTGTTTACTTCCTAGCTTTTTTGGCAGCGAAATAATTTCCAGTTTAAAATTGTCAGCTTGTATTTGTTAAATCTGAGTATTGCACTAAATGTTATAGTCTTTTTTACTTATATTATTTAGTAGTTTTATTGTGACAAACCTGACAAAGTGTTAGTTAAATGACTTTAGTGTCTGCTGATGGAGGAGCAGAGTAGAGACACTGTACTGTCTGTGAAGGATGAAGAGCTGGACGACCAGACAGAGATGACAGCTTTAGACCCAGAGGAGGAGGAGGAGGAGGATGAGGAGGCTCTTCCTCACTCAGAGATCCTGGATATTTTCGAGGAGGGACTTGCTCGACTTGTGCAGGACCCTTTACTCTGTGATCTGCCAATTCAGGTTGGTTTGATCTGTCAGTAATAAACTTTATATGCAGTGTGTCCTGTGAGGAAAACTAGTTAAAATACAGAAATATTATATATATATATATATATATATATATATAAAATGTAGTGCATGTAAATGTAAAATATATAAAATGTAAAAAATATTTCTGTATTATATATAATAATATATTATATATATATTATATATATAATATATTATAATATATATATTATAATATATATAATATAATATCATATTATATATATATTATATATATAATATATTATAATATATATATTATAATATATATAATATTATATAAAATACAGAAATATTTTTTATATATATATATATATAAAATGTCCTGCATGTAAATGTAAAATATATTTATATTCTATAATATAATAATATATATATATATTTATTATATATATTATTAAATATATATAATAAATATATATATATATATTATTATTATTAAATATATTTTACATTTGCAGTACATTCACACTCCTGATTGAATACATCACAATCTTTCTTGAGATGTCTCTAAACTTCAATCTCATTTAACTGGTAGAATTGCTCAAACTTGGTTAAATGAAGTTCCCACTCCTTATAACAGTGAATGTCAGAGCAAAAAACAAGCCACAAAGTGGGGAAATGCTTTAAAGGTCCCATATTGTAAAAAGTGAGATTTTCGGGTCTTTTACATTATAAAGCAGGTTTAAGTGCTATATAAATACTGTTAAACTATCAAAACGCTCAATATACGGAGAAATACACACAGCCCGTATTCAGAAATTGTGCGTTTGAAACAAGCTGTTAGGTTTTTCTGTCCATTTGTGATGTCATAAATATACAATATTTAGACCGTTACACGGTTTTAAACGTAAACAGTCTAAATGTGTCCCAGTTTATTTCCTGTTGCAATGTATGTAAATAACATCAGCTGACAGGAAGTAAACATGGACCCAAACTGTTGCCTAGCAACGCAATTCCGTTGCAATTCCATTGAAATGCACTAAAACGGAGCGTTTCAGACAGAGGGTAAATACAGGTATATTCAGGCAAACAGTACGAGGAAAATAATGTGTTTTTTGAACATTACAACATGTAAACATGTTCTAGTAGAATCATAAAATACAAGTATGTACCTGAAAATGAGCACGATATGGGACCTTTAACAGGAATAACCCCTTGAGATGTACAGTATCGTTTTCAAGGGTGGTCCTCAACGAGAAAAAGACAATATAAGCACAATTAGACCAAACATTTAGTAAAAAGCAAAAATAACTAGATGAATAAAAGATAATTAAATGAAACCAAATGTGACAAATCAATAAATATCAAATAATAAGATCAGGAGATCATAATCATAGAGGTGTTACACCAAAAACTGTCAATAACCTGATATTTTCAGGTGGAATTTCATTTCATTCTCACTGTGCAATATCATTTTCCACTTCTGCATTTTTGTTAATAGTCTGTTTATTGTCAATTTTGTATATAATGCTCCTAGTTTTATACTTCCTTCTATTTAAATGGTTCATATTTGGTTACACTTTGTTTAGCTCTTTTTTTTACTGTGTTAGCTGACGCATCTTGTTTTTTGCACTATCCCCTTTGCTGCTGTACGCTGCAAATTTCCCCACTGCGGGACTAATAAAGGAATATCTTATCTTATCTTATCTCTTATTATGGACATGTACAACTGATCCTATAATAAGAAGACAGGGCATTTTTGAACAAGTGGAAATATGATATGGATTGTATATTTACAGGTAGATTATTACACTCAGTGGGAGGTTCAAATATAAAAGCTATTGACTTAGAGACAGCAGGAACAGAAAGAAAGAGCTGTATATAGTGTCTCAATTGATAATTAGAGGAGAAAGGTACCATACACTGTTTTAAATAGTGAGGGTAATTGTTGAAATGTATACATTTAAAAAATAAACTGCAGCCAATGTCTTATGGTGGAAGAGGGTAATTTAAGTGTTGTTCAAAGATAGAGGAAGTTTAGATCCATCCAAGTTCTGATATCATTTAAACAGTTCAATAGATAAAATAAGTCCTGTACTTTTTCCTGAACCGAGATCATCTTTATCTTTAGGTGACTCTGGAGGAGGTGAATTCTCAGATTGCTTTGGAGTACGGCCAGGCGATGACTGTGAGGGTTTTAAAGGCAGACGGAGAGATAATGCGTAAGTGTTGAGATTGTTTTGTTGTGTCATTTTGAAGCAATACAGTAGTTTGTTTTCTGATCACATAATCATTTGTGAACACAATTATTCAAATTATAACAATAATGTTTTTTTTTTAAAGTTTATTTTTATTAACCATACCGTAAAACAATGTTCCTCCCTAAGCCATAGTGGTGGTGCAAAATGCCTGTGTCCTTGATCTGAAGAAGGCCATTCGCAGATTCATGGAGCTGAAACAACAACGTGAAGGCGGAGTGAAACATGTCAGCTGGTAAATACACTCACACACAAACACAAGAACATAAGAGTGATTTCAAATTTAAAAAACATGCCCAAACTGATTGCCACTGTTTGCTTCCTTTCTTTTAAAGGAGATATGTTTGGAGAACGTATCAGTTAGTATTTCAAGGGGAAAAGCTGGAAGACGACAAGATGAGGCTTAAAGAGTAAGTGCATAAAATAATCCCCTCTTTCACTTGTGGTGCTCTTATCATCAGCGCTGTTTCACTCTATTTCTTTATATCTTCAGCTACGGGATCAGGAACAGAGATGAAGTGACGTTCATGAAGAGACTCAGGAAAAAGTGAAATGTCGCAGCCAACGTTTGTGACGTCAGGAAGAAACACCAGTTCCTGCAGTGTGTACTACCGGCCTCGCAGGCTGGAAATGACTTTCACAAAGTATTCATGATTGTATGATTTGTATTTTAAGTGTTTTTTGGGGAAGTTTTGACATATCTTTGTACACATTACACACTGAGTATGCTTCTCAAAGACGCTACATGTAAATAAGATATCTGGAGATGTTAAGCCCCCATTTAACTGCCAGTGGGATTTTTGTATAGTTTTTCTGCAAACAATAAAACATATTTCCGTATTTTATTTTTATTTTTGTGTGTTTGTGTTTTACTTGCATCGCAACAAGAGCATGCTGTTACATTTTTCCAGAGAGGTGCCGTTGTAATCCGACAATTTGAATATTTCCTGGTATAAGTGAACACTGTTATGCCCTTGTTGACCTAGTTTGAATGTTACCTGTGAAGGATACACTGGGAGCAGCTGAGGACATATGGTAATAAACACGGTTTCTCTTTAATACTGTTTTATATGGGACTTTATGAACAATAGTTGAGTTGTTTTGAGTAATGTCTTTGACTTCTTAGTGTCTTAGTCTTCTTTTTCTTAAATTGTGAAACTTGTCTCTGGTTCATGTTACAGATGGGAGAGAAGTACAGTATATAAATGATACCTGCAAATATATTTGCTTTAATAGATTAAACGATTTATGAAACAATTAATACTTTCAAAATTGGTCTTTAGTTTGAGATGTCACTACTAGTATTCTCACTAATAAACCTAAATCCAATTTTCTTCTTCATTCTATTTAACTAAGTACATTTACTCAAGTACTGTACTTCAGTACAATTTTGAGTTACTTGTGCTTTACTTGAGTATTTCTATTTTATGGTCCTTTATACTTCTACTCTACCATTTAGAATTCAATAATGTACTTTTTACTGCACTAAAATCAACTAATAAATGATGATGTATTATTACATGTATCCTTACGTTTGATTCAAACTAAAGAGAAAACAAGTGGAGGAAAGTAACTAAGTACATTTACTCAAATACTGTAATTAAGTAAAAATTTAAAGCACTTGTACTTTACTTGGGTGTTTCACTTTTATGCTACTTCATACTTCGAGTCAACTAGATCTCAGAGGCAAATATTATAAATAATACTCCACTGTATTTATCTAAAAGCTTTAGTTACTTTGCAGATTCAGATTATTAATAGAAAATATTATTTAACTAATAAATTCTGATATAATATTATAGATTAAGCCACCCAGCAGTATATAAAGTAATTAAAATTAGCTCCGCCGTTACCAGCTGCAACATTAAAGTGATAAAACATGAATGTATCAATAGTTAAAATCTAATAATATAATTAATATTATTCTGAAATGGGCCATTCTGCATAATGAGTTCTTTTACTTTTGGTACTTTAAGTATATTTTGATGCTAACACTTTAGTACTTTTACATAAATAAGATTTTGAATGCAGGACTTTTACTTGTAGCAGAGTATTCATATATTTAAAAGTACCTCTTCCACCACTATGGAGCATTTTGTACACCAAACAAGCATAAAAATTCAGTAACAAACATAAGATCTATACTGAAAACAATCCAACAATCACTCTTTGTCTTTTCAGCATCTACCATGGCTTCTTCAGACAGTGAGCTGATGCAGATAACTGCAGAGTTGAACCAGCTTTCACTCACGAAACAACAACTTCTGGAAAAAAAAAAATTCAAGTCCATATTTCAGGAGTTGAGGAGTCGTATTGAATTTGGACAAACAGGTGGCGTATGAAATAAATTCTATAGCTTTATCAAGTCTTTTGCATATTGTATATTTTGCACCTGCCGTCTCATGCTTATGAGTATATATGTTTCTGTTTTTTCTTTCAGAGGAGGAAGACTTAAGTCAGCCTGAGATCAACAGCATTGATGACAAACTGAAACAACTGGCAGAAAGGAAGGCAGAGCTCGAACAAAGCTACGAGAACATGCTCAATGCCAAAGATGAGAAGAATACAGAGAAAGTAGCAGCGAGTGAGTCCAAATTTACTGGCAGCAAATCATTGCTCATCATCATACGTTGGTTTTGTAACCACCTTTTTTCTTCACTGTTAGAGGACAGTTCCACCTCCTATCAGAAGAGTGAGCCTGCTGTTCCTGTCACCAAGATTTTATATGTTGAGGCTCCACCTGATTTCCCTGGTGAGTCGGTGTTGCACAAATGCTCATTTTAACTGTTCAATTTGAGGCTTTTGACTTCACAATGCAACACCTGCAGCCAGTCACACTTGTCACATCTAGTGAGAACACACTTCTGTCCTTTAACATTTTTAAGCTTCATCAGTACAAAATTTTTTTTGCACATATTATATGCAACAATGTCTTACTTCATGTACCTGCAACCTTGTTGTACTTGTGTCAGTAAATGTAACTGAAATGCAGTGGCGGAAGAAGAACTCAGATTTGAAAAGTAGCAATACTCTGTTACAAGTAAAAGTCCTGCATTCAATTTTTTACTTAAGTACAAGTACAGAAGTATTGGCTTTAAAATATACTTAAAGTACGAAAAGTAAAAAAAAAAAAAAAAAAAAATACTCATTATGCAGAATGGCCCATTTCAGAATAATATATAATATATTATTGGATCATAATTATTGATGCATTAATGTGTGCTTTAATATTGCAGCTGATAAAAGTGGAGCTAATTTCAATTACTTTATAAACTGCTGGGTAGCTTAACCTATAAGAATATATTGGAATTTATTTGTTGACTTCAGGAATGTCAATCGTCAAAAATATTTAATTGCGATGAATCGCATGATTGTCCATAGTTAATCGTGATTAATCGCAAATTAATCACACATTTTTTTATCTGTCCAAAATGTACCTTAAAGGGAGATTTGTCAAGTATTTAATACTCTTATCAACATAGGAGTGGACAAATATGCTGCTTTATGCAAATGTATGTAAATGAGAGACAGATAGTGTCCAGAAACCCTCACAGGTACTGCATTTAGCATAAAAGATATACTCAAATCATAACATAGCAAACTCAAGCCCAACAGGCAACAACAGCTGTCAGTGTGTCAGTGTGCTGACTTGACTATGACTTGCCCCAAACTGCATGTGATTATCATAAAGTGGGCATGTCTGTAAAGGGGAGACTCGTGGGTACCCATAGAACCCATTTTCATTCACATATCTTGAGGTCAAAGGTCAAGGGACCCCTTTGAAAATGGCCATGACAGTTTTTCCTCACCAAAATTTAGCGCAAGTTTGGAGCGTTATTTGGCCTCCTTCTCGACAAGCTAGACATGGCATGGTTCGTACCAATGGATTCCTTTTTCTAGTGTAATATGACACCACAACCTAAAAATCCCAAGTTGCGTTAATGCGGTTAGAGAAAATAGTAAATGTGAGATTTTTGTTGGTGAAACTAACATGAATTCTTCCTGTTCTTTACAGCCCCTGCAGTGATTCTGGACGTGGAAAACTTCCCAGTACTTCCATGCAGGACACAGTGTCCAGAGTGTCAGCAGTTCGTCGTGACAGAGACTTACACCGCTGTCAGCAGTGTGACCTGGCTGGTGTGTTGCATGACAGCTTTGGCGGGGTATGAAACCATTACCTCCACAGTGGTGAAATATTTGCATGAGAATATAATCACACCTTTGTCGGGCCTGTTTCTATTTATGCAGCTGGTGTTACAGACATTGTTTTATGTTCCCAGGTTTGTTGACATTGTATTTTGTTCCTGTTCCTTCTTTTGCAGCTGCGTGGTTGGTTGCTGCCTGGTTCCTTTCTGCTTCGATATGTTCAAATCGACCATACACAGATGTCCGAAGTGTCGAACGAAAATTACTACTGTTAAAAAGCTGTGAGAGAAACGCAGCTGACGAGAACTTGAAGCTCAGACTGAAAGAGCATCAGACACATCGACCTAATGGTGAAGTAGCAGCACGGCTCCCTTGCAGAGTTCATCTGTTTGCATTCACTACCGTCATATCACTGAATATCAGTGGATGAGGGATAATGTTTATCAGTTCAGCAAGCACTTTGGTTTTAATGGAGGAGCACATGTCAGAAGGAAAATGTGGCCTGTATGTAAATATATATTAGATTACATTTTTAGGATGTATCTGTATATTCAAATAGATTTTTCACTGAATTAGAAAACCTGATCAATATGACTGTAAGGATGCTGTAGTACTTCAAATCTGTGAAGTTATTGAAATCATGTAGACATTCGGTTATCTATTAAGGCTTACACGTGCGGTGAGCTGTTTGTTAAACAAAACAATAAAATTAAAGCCTTTCCTTGTATATTTTTTTAACGATTTTGACGATTATCATGGCCAAAAGAATTCACAATAAGGATATTATCACAACATCTATAGAAAATTTGAAAAAAACAACAACATAATATTAACTTGTGTGTTTTGTCTATTTTTTTGGCAAATTAATTACACTCAAAATGTGAGTGTAGGAAGGTGTAGAGTCTGTAACCATGACTGTACAAAAGTGTGATTTAAAAGGCACTGGATTATTTTTGCTTTTACAGGTACATACAGCTGAGTATCATCAGTGGAAACTAGTTCCATGACTGCGTATATTTTGACCAAGTGTTGAAATATAAAGAGAGAAAAGCAGAGATTATATTTCACATCAGAATAATGTAGATGTAGTATTACTATAGGAATCATAATGTACTCTTTCGGGAGGACTTTTACCACGCGAGAGGCAGGCACCAGATTGATTTTCCAGTCGGTCTGGGAGTATATGTGATCTATGGTGTCAAAGGCTGCACTTAGATCCAGTAATAGAAGCACCAGGGGAAATCTGAATCCATAGTAAGCAGAGGATCATTCGCCACTTAAATAAGTGGCAGTCCCTGAAAACACATTGACAAGGTCAAAACGATTACTGTTAAATATGTGAGTTGAAAGCTGCTGAGACACGACTCTTTCTGGTACTTTTGAAAAGAATGGTTAGAGATCGATCAATAATTATTCACTGGATCAAGGTGTGGTTTCTTCAGCAGAGGTTTAACCACAGCAGTCGGGAACAGTGCCAGTCGTAAGTGATAAGTTAACAATATTCAGCATTGTAGGTCCCAGAAATGGTTAAAAGGTTTAGCTGTAAGAGTTAAAGAGGCAGGTAGTTGGTTTAGAAGCAAACACCAGTTTAGACAACGTTTCAGGAGAGATGGTCTACAAACTATGCATCACAATGTTTCTTGGTGTTGAGTTATAAAGACAAAATAATATTTCTCATTCCAGCGCATAATCCCCTTTAAAGGGTGACATCTGGATTGTCAAATGAGGCATTAATGTGCTGACAGGAAGATAATAAAAATGACTTTTTAGTCCTTTTCACAACAAATCCCTCAACATTCAGATGAGTGTGCCAGCAACGCTCCAGATAACCTGCAGAGGCAGACAGTGAATCCATAAAAATTCAGTGTGGTGACCTTTATGCACAAACACAACCACCCCACCGCCCAGAAACTATCCTGCTGCGGTGCATCATGTTGTGTATAGTGGTTTCTTTGACACTACATTTTGTTTTCTTCATACCAGGTGTTATCTTTTGCAATTTGCTAAAACAAAGAAAACCAGTCAGACCTCAGCCTTTGCTTGCTCAAGCTGATCTAGATTTGGATGTGGCCAGCAGATGTCACTATAATACAAATCAACTGTAATGCATTCATGTTATTTCAGTGTAAAGTGAGTGAAGAACACACATGAGCAGCAGTTCATACTGATGGATATTGTTATTTTTTTCTGTAGGACGTGTCTGTATGTAATGCTAAGTACAGAGATTGTGGTCTGGTATGCCCTGCCATGCTTAAACTTCTTAAATAAACAACAAAAACCAAGCTGACCATAATAATTCAATAATTTTTAACCCTTTAAGAGTCAATTAATGATGTTCCAAGAACAATTTTATCTCCAGACGGAGCACAGCAGATGACTCTTGTGATTAGTTGCCCTTACCTGTATTCTACTTTTTAAGCTACTATTGTTTTTACAAAAGCATGTGCAGTAAGTATGGAGGACGGAACCTGCCAAAATAAAATAAAGGAATACATAAATAAAAGACTCAATAAGTAAATGAGTCATTAAATGTAGCAAAAATAATATTTAAAATAAATGTAGCCATTAATTAATTGATAAAATGTGACATAAATTGATATTTCTGTTTTAATTTGTTTCTTTATTTATAGTTGTGTTGATTCCCTTATTTATTTACTTTTCTGTTTAATTTACCATTTTATTTATTTATTATTAATTTTTAAATGTATTTATTTATTTCTGCATTTATTTTTTATTTATTTACATTTATTTTTAAATCTTTCTTTATGCATTTATTTTCACTTTTCTTTATGTATTTCATGTTATTATAGAAATTTATTTTTTATTTTATTTATAAATAAAAAATGAATGCAAAAATAAATAATAAATAAATAAATACATTTAAAATGAATAAAAATAGATACATAAATAAATAAAAGGGAAAATTAAACAGAAGAGTAAATAAATAAGGGAAGAATTACATAGATAAATACATAAAGAAGCAAATTAAAACAGAAATATCAATTAATTAATGGCTACATTTATTTTTAATATTATTTCTGCTACATTTAATGGCATATTATTTATTTATTTATTGAGTCATTTATTCATTTATTTTTTATTTTGGCAGGTTCCGTCCTCCATACAGTATGTTTTACACAGATGCACACTGGAGATGCAAGAGTGAAGATTTAGCTGATCTGCTGGATTTGTTTGAGAGATGAGTATCTCTATGAGTGTGAGTATGCATTTCATTTTCTATGAGTATGTATTTTGTAGTAAATACTTGGTTGGTCAGGCTTGTTTGACACTTTGGTAACTCAGTGGTCTCATATCATATTATCATATTCGCACTCTCAGTTCAGTTAAGCGTCCGATTTATGCTTCACAATTTACATATACACGGGGAACATCTAGTTGTGTGTTTACAATCTGTTTTGATAGTGATCATTCCGAGACAGGGTGGAGTGAATTACATAACAGCCCTCAGCTACATGCAGTGTTTGTCCATTTAATTCTGTAACCAGCATTAGAACATTTTCCTACTCTTTCTGCTCCAATATAACACTGTACATTCATTGTGATCAGAGGACAAAGAGAGAGCAACAACATGAGAACAGATTGATAACAAATCTGTGGCACAATTTAAGATTGAAATGTTAAAAGCTACTTGCACTGTCAGCTCAATCTGCCAGTACCGGTCCTACTTTCAGTCTCCCCGTACAATCAGAGGTTTACACCTCAAAGGAAGCAATGCGAGAACTTCTAAACTGATGCAGCACAATTAGATTATTATTGAGCTGATTTACACGGCCAGGAAGCAAAACAGAGCTGCCCCAAACTCCAAAAAGCCCTTATTTTTCCACATAGGAAACAAAAAACATCCTCCCTTGCATAAAAAAAGTAAGTTATCTGAAACTGTCTGTTAGGTGTACAAATTCTCCTTTAGTCCCAGTTCAAGTGCAGTTCATGTGAGTCCAGGAAGTCAGAGGAGAAGACGCCCACCGGCGCTGACATGTCCAAAGGGTTGACCCCCTCTGCTGGCACAGACAGGGTAAGGTCCAGCCAATCCATATTGTCCATGTTGGTGCTGTGCAAGTTCAAAGCAGAGGGCGATGTGTTTTCATTAAAGTCCACCTCCATGGTAACCACAGGTGAGTGCAGCTCCTCCATTAGCTTCAGTGCTTGTGGCTCGGTGCCCAGCGAGACATCCAGGAGGGTTTCCAGCTGGGCGTCAGAGGTTAGGGCTGCCAAGCTGGCCGAGGGGTCGAGCTGTGCCGCGGGCGGCTGGGCCACGTGGACCACGGGTGGAGGGCGGGATAAAACCGTGTTGATGGGAAGGGTGGTTACGCTGGCTGTCACAGGGTGAGGCTTGTCCTGGCTGGGAGGATCCTGTCTGATGAAGGGTGAGATCTCTGAAAAACAAGTTCAGTGTGAGAATCCAATAAATCAGTACTTCATGTCTTATTTTACCAGTGCCCCCTCCCAAAAGAAAAGTTGCAGTATTTCTCACCACCGCTCTCGATTAACACATCAAACAAGTCATCCATCTGCTGGCTCGCTGCAGTGGGACCCTGCAGAGAAATAAAAAGATCAGTAAATGCTTGAGTGGCTAAATTAACAATTTAAAAAGACATGCTGCACTAAACAGTGTAATTATTTGTCACCTGAACAGCTGTCAGCATGCTGCGTGTCTGTTTTACTGCATCCTCGTAGCGGGGCGGGTCTTTACACTTTGACACATGGTTTGTGAATTTTGGCAAGATCATCGTTGGCTGGCTGGTACCGGGAGACTGTTAAACAGGAAAAGACAACAATCCCTTACACCGAATGAAACAAAAACAGGATACATCTGATATAAACCATCATTCAAATGCAGTTGGCACTGCATGAATAAGTAAATGAACTGGCACTTTAGAGAAAAAGAAAAAAAACAGAGAAAGTAGGAGACTAAAGGATCATCCTCTACCTTATTTGTAGGATCTTTAGGACCAGCTTGGCTAGAGGAGACTCCCACAGGACATCCACTCGCTGGGAATGTGTTGAGTAAGCTTTGTGCTGTACTACCAATCCTCCAAGTCTGCAGAGAAATTCAGACATGTCAGCATGGAGGCATACTTTAATGAATGCATTAATGTCATCACAAAGAAGTAGTGCATCACAACACCTATTATCTTTGTGGAACCTAAATGAAGACTGCCCTCCACTCCCTGCTTTTTAATCGATGTTACTACTACTGAGCGGTTTTTACAGCACTATGCAGCGTAGCTCATGAGTGCTCTCCTCAGTTAGCATCGAGTTGTGGTTTCTGTTGCTAATTCTGGCTGCTTGTTTGGCTCAGAGCAGAGGGACGACAGAGGGCAGTAAGGGCACGACTGTCAGCCTTCACTCAGCGCCTGCTCCAGTAACCCAACTTTCCACAAGCCTTCTTTTGATGTGAATAGGGAAGGATTTCACCACCCAGCTGGGGCCTGTTATTACTGTGGCAACAAGCAAGATGCATCACCCATGACAGAGAGTCAACAAAAAAACAAAAACCCTGTGATGTGTGGTTAGATAAACACTGCACCAGATGTATGATGTGCAACCTAACCTGAATTTACTGCATAGAAAACACAATTTATGATTCCAGGTGCACACACACACACACACACACACACACACACGGATGATCACGTGCAACTCAACATTTTTAAAGAGAACTAACAGAAAGTCACAGCTAGTGCTGACTAATAAAGAAACGGACCGAGGCAGCCTGTGCAATCATTAGTGTGTTTTCTTACCTTTGCCAGTGGCTGAGTCTGAGTGCTGCATTGCTGTTGTAATGTTGCTGAGGCCTCTATTTTCTGTGGCACCTGTCCAGAGGTCTGGATGAGGCCTGGGGCTGTGCCGCTAACAGTAGTGTGTAATTTAATGCTGCTGGCAGGCAGCTGGAGAGCGACTGCCGAGGCAGGACGGGATGCAGGCGGGAGGATCTGAGCTCCGGCCTGGACTGGCTGCAAGCTTTCAGGCTGCGTAATAGTCTGGTGGCTGATGATTAACTGATTTTGAGGAGCCACCTCCTCTTGTTTGACCAACACTGGCAGACCAGGAGAACCACAAGACGCTGAGCAGTTTGTCCTGTTTTCCTCTTTGACCTGGATGAGAGTGAGAGGGCTGAGCTGAGGTGGAGAATCTCCGTGCTGACTCCTCTTCTCCACCTCCAGCTGCATCTTCAGCTCCTCCACCAGCCTCTGCTCCTGCTCCAGCTTCCTCATCAGCTCCTTAATCTGACGCTCCTTCTCGTGGAGACGTTTGTCCTTCTCAGAGTCCCTCTCATAGGACCGAGTCTCTGTGGGACACTCCTCCTGTGGAGCAGTGTGAGTTGGAGACAGAGCATCTGAAAGCTTGGCCGGGCTGTCTGCCACACTACTGTCCTCTATGCCCAGACTGGACACCTTGGAGGCTATAGGGGACACAGGTGGGGTTAGCTTTTTGTTTTCAGACTGTGCGGCTGCTGTGATGGCTGGTGTCTCAATGGCAGTCTGGATGTTAGAGTTCTCCTGATACAACTTGAGCCTCTCTATCAGATCTGTCTTAGTCCCAGAAACAGGCAAAGATCTGAGTTTTAGTTCCATTTTCAGCTCAGCGACCTGTAAAGATAACAGATTATTATGAAATGACTCTCAAAATGTAGCTTGTTCTCCTCTGCAGCATGCATGAGGTGCATATAGTCAGACTGTGTGCAGGGCAGGCAGCAACGTGTCACCTTCATCTCATCCAGATTAGCTGGTAAATGATCCGGCTTGCGGTTCGTCTGAGTGTGCCGGGGCTGCGCAGGGGTAGACACAGCGTTTCCACTCAGAACACTGGAACAGCTGGTTTGTACCTCACTTGTTGGTCTGTTGTAATAAGACGTACAGACAGGAAGAAAAAAGGGAGTAAAGATTATAAATGGAATCTAAACGGTTATCCATTTTTCACAATCAACAGCTTCTGTGTAGGACGCTGTAGGCAGGAAATGTAAAGTATTTGAGACAAACAGCAGCTGTGGCTTAACAGTTATTACTTTCTGTAAAACCAGGTGTAAACTTTTGATTTAGTTTGTTGAAAACCAATATTCAAATAACATTTGTACTTTAGAGTTGTTACGGTAGATTAAAGGCACAGTGTGTAGGATTTGGCGGCATCTAGTGGTGTGGCTGCAGATTGCAACCAACTGAGTACCTGTCCGCTCACTCCTCCCTTTCCAAGACTGTGGTAACGTGATCCGCAGAGTGCAAAACCGTGGTAACGCTATTCGCCTCTCTCAGAGGCTACTACTTTAGGAGCAACGGACGTCAGTACCACGGTTTTGCACTCACATTACTTTTGGCTCACATTACTGCAGTTTCACAAACGTGTTGGAGAACTACGGTGGTCTCCAGGTAAGGTAAAAACAAGGAAAGTCTCTCTTTAGAGCCAGTGCTTGGTTTGTTCATTCTGGGCTACTGTAGAAACATGGCGGAGTAACAACCGCAGACTCTGTGAAGAGGATCTGCTCTCTATGTAGATATGAAGGGCTCATTCTAAGCTAACGAAAACACAACAATTCTTAGTTTCAGGTGATTATACACCAATGAAAACATAGTTATGAATATTATATTCCATTACTGCTATTAGATCCCCCGAAATGTTACACGCTGGAACCTTAAGTTATCAGCCTATACAGATAAAGGTAAACTTTGTGGTCTCTGTCTGTGTAGAAGGAGTGTACGTGTTGCTAAATGGAGTCATACTTGAGTATTGCCGGCAGGACGGCCTGGTAGCTGTACTGCAG
This sequence comes from Sebastes fasciatus, assembly GCF_043250625.1. NCBI lineage: Eukaryota > Metazoa > Chordata > Actinopteri > Perciformes > Sebastidae > Sebastes > Sebastes fasciatus. Next base: position 19,381,506 of record NC_133807.1, read on the forward strand.
TTGTTGCTGGTTTAAGATCTGAAGCTGCAGGAACTGTTGCTGCTGCTGCAGGAGACGGCCATAGGCTGAGTCCATCAGCATCTCATTGAGCTCCTGCTTCTGGTCCGGGGGGATGTACTGATGGTACTTTAACTTTTTCACTCGCGGTTTGGGCTCTTTGCTCTTTTTGCTGCGGCTTTTATCGCTGGATAGCTTGGGCAGGCTTTGCTGCAGAACAGAACACAGAAAAGGGGCATGTAAAAGCTGAGAGGACCATCTGGAGGATATTTGATCCCTGTGACTGATCTCAGTCCAGTTTATCAGAGAACACAGTTAGCATTGCCAGTACCAACACTACAAGACTTGGAAGAGATGGTGGATTTTTATAGCTTGAAGCATTAAGGTAGAACATTGTTCTGACACTGCAGGATGAGGAAGCGGGTAGTGGAAATGTGACCTTTATTGTTTTACCACCTGCAGTTACAGGATACACATGAAAACGGCCTGGCATAAGAGCAGCAGGTTCTAGCTATGAAACCAGAAACTCAAGCTGGGTTAAGCGAGCACACACCCTCCAATTTGTAAAACTCATTCTCCTATTGTATTCCAAGGAAGGGAGAGTTCATTTTATGCTCAGAGAGGATAACTGGATTATGATAAATGCACAAGTTATTGCTTCTCTTCCGTCCTTTGATTGCTGGCTTATATTTTACACAGCCTGGATGAGGAAGGCCAGCCTGTCATTTGACCCTAATGGAAGACAAACTGTAGCTGGCACAGATTTCAGGCCGAGGATTTGTGAAACGACTTTAAACCCTGTTGTTCTTTGAACTGCGTTTAACTTGGCTGAATGCTGACCCTAAAATTGATATGACTATCAGAATGACAAAACACAGACTCTGTGTCTTCTGAAATTGCATCACATTTCCAAAAGAAACAAAAAACAAAACAAAAACACTGTCTATAAATCAGAGAGACAGAGAGCGCAGTACCACAGGTCAATTTTATGTCAGCTGGTTGTAAATATTCAAAGTGAATAAATTGCTTTAATTAACTCTTCCTTAAAAAAAAAAAAAAAAATCACTACTCCTTACAGTATGTTCAAGAAATGACTTTTGGTCAAAGTTTGAGCTGTGAAAAAAGCTCACCTTCACAAGAAGAGGCCCCGGTGTGATACTGGGGACAACAGTGGTGATTGGCTGAGGTGTAGATGCTTGTGGGTTGCTTTGTTGCTCACTGGTGGAGACAAGGTTGACTACCTCTGATGTGGACTGCGAGTTAAGAGGTGGGGAGTGCTGGGAAAAGCAGAGAGAAACCACATGATCCGTTCTGTAAGAACAGTGAAGCCGCTATGCCTGTTAATCATCATCCCACGCAAGAAAAGAAAAGCATCTCAACTGGAATTATAAAACCAAAAACACTCTAAAGAATGAGTTTCTACAAATGATAAATACATTATACACAGTTAGTACAATGTGTGCATACAGTAAATTTTTAATTAAGTCTCAAATCTTTCTCATAAGTGAAAAATTCTACCAGCGTCCAACCATCCTTTAAACACAAGTTTCTTGACATTATTTAAAGAATTATATACTTTTTAATCCCCTGCTAGATAAGATAACTTGTCAAGAAGGCCAGTTTGTCCGCTGACATTGACAGTTCATGTTTTATAAATTGTAATGGTTCCAGGTATTGGTGTACCTGTATGGGAGAGTTTAAATTAGAGGAAGCAGAAGTAGCCTCAGTCCCTCCAGACTCCCTTGGAGAGGCGGAGGTGGAGCTGGGAGATTTTTGGCTGGCAGGCTGTTTTGGTGATAAAGCATCACTGCTGTCCTCATCAAAGCTGTAAATGTCTGGTGGCTTGGAGCACTTCGCCTCGCCATCTGTTGGGACAGCATCAACACATAAGTACAGCTTATTATTTACTGCAAACACTATATACATACTATATACCGTCTATGATTACAAAAAGAAAACTTGAGTTATCAGTGACTACAGAGTAAAGAAGACATCACTTGATGGCCACACATGACCACAGTAGTTTACAGCCAATGTCCAACACATTCTGATACCAACTCGTCACATACGGACGCTTCGTTAGGACCGCCTGGCGTCAATTTCTAACGCACTGGGTAGCCCAGCGCGTCAAACTATGACGCTCCACTACGGTCACCATAAACACGTGGTTAACATTGTGAACTCAAACAAAAACACTTGCTTAGGTTTAGGCAATAAAACCACTTAGGTTTGGGAAAAACTTCATGGGTTTGTGAAGTGAAAATGAAACTTAACGTTGTGAACACAAAGACAAACAACACGTTGTTGGTTTCACACGGGACACAAACAGCGGCCCCCTGGATGAAGTCCTGTGTTTGTTGGAATGGGAGAGATGGAGACAGACAGAAGAACATGTCAGCCTGCTGAGATGCGCAACGAAGCTTCGAATACCTTCGAATATTTCTCACCGAAGCTTTGAAGCTCAGAGAATGGTATTCGGGACAGCCCTGGTTTACATGGTAGTTACTTGAAAGCCTGGTGTGTCTCATACAGATGCTAAAGGGCGCCTTGTGCGTTGGTATCACACGCAGAGGGCCGCGACAAAAGCGTTTGTATTTGACACCCTGGGAATGAGCGCAGGCTGGAATGTCATTGGTTTTGCAGTTATTTGATCATAAACCAAAGTATTGGACACATTTATATTTTCACCTGATGGTGGCGCTAGATGAAAAGTCAAGGTATCACCAAAGTCAGTATGCTTCATCCACCGGGCTCCATGAATGTGTATACAAATGTAATCATAATCCATCAAACAGTTGTTGAGATATTTCAGATAACACAGGTGTAATAACATCAATAATGGCTAAAACATGTGCTGCACTGCTGGCTTGAGTTAACTCTCTGGCTGTCACTGTAAGTGGTGAACTATTGGTGGTGAACATAGGATATAATAGCATCGATGAGTTATCTACCGTCAATGTCGTCTTCGACACCAGAGTCAACAGGCAGGATGTTCTTCTCCACCAGCTCCATGGGTCCAGGCCGCTGGGAGATCTTCTCATTGAGATCATCAGCCAGTCTGGCCCTCTTCAGCTTCATCTGTGTGGCCTGCAGGGAGGGTTCAGCCTGCGTCTCTGATAAACACACAGAGGATCATCAGCTGTGATACGACCAGCAGCAGTCTTCACTGCTTCATCAGGGTGACTCACTGCAGACTCAGCCAGACCTCAAAGACATTCATCTGGTTCCAACTTTGTAAAACAAATTTAAACAGGCAATAAGAGCGATTGGATGTATAAGCACCTTATACATCTCTGTTATCTCAACGCCATTACTCAGTAGGAACACACAGGAAGAAGATTACCTTGTAGGATGTGCATACGGACCAGCTCAGAGCGCTCAGGTCTGCTGCAGAGTTTGTGCTTCAAGAAGCTCCCAGTCTGTTAAAAAAACAATTAATAATAATCTAATCTATATTTAGCATTTAGATCAATAAAATCACAAGCTGCAGTGTGATGATTTTAGACTCACCCTGGCTCTCTCCAGGCTGCGAATCTGCTCATGAAAGGCAGCAGGCGTTTTCAAAGCTGTGAAAAGGTAAATTAACAAAATCCATAATTTTTCTCAGTCAATAAACTGTATTTCCACACAGAAGAAAACTGTTCCTTCCATTTTTAAATAATAGATTATTGATTTAACATCTCCTTCTTACTATTTCCAAAGGCCATTTCCTTTTGATTGTTTTTGCAGTTATGACAAAGTACCTTTAATTAAATAAAGAAACCACTTATTGATAAGAATGATCTCCGAAACAACGGAAAGGATGACGTAACACATTAGTGGAATAATTTGAAATGAAAAGAAAAATGTTTCATTTCTCTGTAGGCTCCTTTCCATAATGTTGTCAGACACTTAGAATAAAAATCTGAGTCTGTTTGTGGCAAAAACAAGCACTTTAAGTGATGTAACGTTACATTAACGCTGCTCAATTGCCCTCGCAGCTCATTTTGCGGCTGTTGGTTACAGCGTTCTCCCTCAATACTGGACCAGTTTAAAAAACTGCTCTCTCCATTAGTCACATCGACACAAAAACATGGGGAAAATAGAGTCCAGGTTGAAAAATACCAAAGTTACCCTTTAATCATGGTGTCCTTAAAATCATATACATCCAGTAGCAAATATTTACACAACATAAAAGTTTGACTAATAATGCACTTAGTGAACTGAGGAACGGTATAAATTGGCCTGTCTTCTCTGCATCATTTATTTTAGAATATACACAAATCAATATAAACTGCATGAGCAAATAATGAGTTTCATTTCAACATTTCTATCGTGCTGTAAGCAGTTCACCTGGATATGACAACAACCACTTTCCTCACGGATTTGAGTACACTGTAATCCATCTTTCATATCATTATTTTTTAGTGTGATATGAATAAGCTCCTGGGAGTTAAACAGGAAGAACCAGCTTTACTGACTCAAGCAGAGATATTGTGACAGAGTTAATCTTTGATCTGGCAGAATAAACTCGTCCTGCTTTAAGCGAGGTCTGGCTCACCGAGTAGTCACCTCTGCTATGATGAGCGCTGTTTGGTTTAAGGACACACTGGCCGGGGGGGGCGCTCTGAGGAGTGTGTCAGAGGACCAAAGCAAAACATTCCTGCTCGTCACCTAAACCTCACTGCATACCTAACATAAGCCTGTAAGTGTGGGAGCACCAGAGTGCTTTAGTGGAGAATGGCCGGGGAGGTTTGTGTGGAGGCCACGCTTGGCCAGGCCACTGACCTCCACCGAAGGCTCAGTCGCTGACTCATGTGGCTGTGTGGAGCCAGAGAGGAGCTGAAAGCCTGACTGCAGGAGGCCAACAGGACAAACAGCTTTGTCTTTCTCTCTTTCTACCTTTCCAGCAATCAGCATGATTCTGTCACATATTCAGCTCATCTTTTATTAGGTGTAGCACGGGGACTGAGTCTGCTCCACTTTTGTCACTTCAAAGGATGGACGGTATAAAGTAGGAGCTTGTTCTTTCTGGTATGGCACTGGTGTGCTACTTTGAGTCATTTTTATCTTTGACTATGTTTACATGAGAACTATTACGCTTCTATTAGCAACAGTCTGAGTAGGACAATACACTGCACACTGTCTAGAATAAAGAAAAACACAATGTTATTAAGCCATTTACACAATACTACAACATAAAACCAGGGCTCAATAAAATTAATCATTTATAAATTATCAACAAATCTACAACTTCTTTAGGTTTAGGCAACACAAAAACACTGTTGTGTTCTCACCTACTAGTGGGTGTAGTAGGCCCCTATTGACCCACATAAATGGGGCTTATAGCAACTGATAACGCCTATTTAATAGCTTGACAAAAATAAATCAACTTGTATAGGTGCAAGTATAAATCGACTCCGTGCAAGTAGAAAAACATTGTCGTTGAACTCTGAAAACTTCCCCTAATAAAGCCCTTTGAGGTGCAAAAGATTGCAAATGTAATGTTTTAAACCTCTGACTGACCAGTGTGAGCTCCAACATCATACAAGTAAAGCAGGAGTACTGTACATGTTTCTGTGAATACACTTAGAGGGGACATATCATGGAAAACTAATTTTTTCAGTGCTTGTGCACATACATCTGGGTATCTGGAGTGTAAACACCGGCTTGAAAACTACCTCCATATTTTTCTCTCAAGCCAATCAGAGCAGATGGGGGCTTTTTCAGGAGGGGGTCTTAAAGGGACAGGTGCTAAAACGGAGCGTTTCAGACGGAGGGTGAATACAGGTATATTCAGACAGACAGTATGAGAAAATATTTTTTAAGATTAACGCACGTAAACATGTTCTAGTAGAAACCCCAAATACAGGTATGAACCTGGAAATAAGCATGATATGTCCTCTTTAGAGTGCATAATCCCAATGTAAACAACATGTTGTTTACATGTGTCTTGCCTTTGAACATTGTTTTACTGGTATTGCAAATATGTGCTACAAAAGCCATGAAGAAGTTTGGTTGATGAAAATGGTGGTGGTGGTGATAAATAAATTAGAAAAAGTTGAATTTCATCCCTATTTCTATCTTGTAAGAGCAACAGAATAACGTAAAAACGTTAAATTTAAGAATAATGTAAGTAATAAGAAGAGTAGAAGGTAGTTAAGAGAGAGAACAGGACATGTTGGTTACTTTCTCCTTGAGTGTATAATTTCCGTTTTGTTAGTGTGTGATCTGAATACTCACGCGGCATGATGCCTTGCTCCACAAGCTGCTCCCGAGTCCTCCTCTGCTGCAGACAGAGCTGGAGGACTGTGAGAGTGCAGAGACAGAGGTCAGAGTTCAACTTTTGCCATTCAGAGCCAAGTCCGCTGAGTCAACTAACGACCCTCTCCGGCTTTAACCGTGAAACCGGCCAGACTTCAAATAAAACAAACTACTTATTATTTCCCAATCAATACGCTACCCCAAAGGCCCAACGGTAAACCCCGTCCACCACCACAGACATCCTATTCACTTCCTGTATGGCTTTAACTAGGGTTGTTAAGAGTACCGCAAGTTTTATAACGGTTACTCTCGAACAGTGCGACGTGATTGGCCAAGAGAAATATCTCTGTGCGGGATGCAAATACACAGAGGAGTCAAACAAAGTAACGACAGTACAGAAACAGATGAAAGAGGGATTAATGTTAAAGCTGCTGTCACAATAATGAGCAACACTGGAGATGCTCACTACACCAGCAAAAGCCAAGTGCGTCATGTGTATTTAATAAATAGTTTTTAAAATGTAATCTCGCTTTGGGTGGATAAGCAGCGATCAGTTATGTTCTTGTGACACATCAAAGACCCGACTATCTTCCAGCAGATGCAGGCCCCACATACACTTGGATGGTCCGCAGTGTTATTTTCCCATCAATATAAACTGTAGTAAGATCCCAGTTTAAACATTTATAAACAAGTGAGCGTGGACATGTTATTTCAGTAGAATAACAACACTCTCTGCAGAAAAAACACAGTCTGAAGAGGAAGGTAATTGGTGACGAATGCGGCGGCGGCGGCGGCGGCGTGAGGTATACATGAGACCCCTATCGTCACCGCTGTAGTGGAGCGACGGCGGCTTTGCTAGAGCTACTCAGTGGCTCAGGGGAAACAGCTACTCCAACTCACACACTCACACACAGACCTGCTCAACTCTCCTGGGAAAGGCGCTGCGACTGAACAAGCCTCCGTGACTCACTCTAGCAAAAATAAACTGGGCAGCTGTGAGAACAAGGCCTGGGAACCATGAAATTTAGGGGTAGTTAAGGGGGTGGGGTCTCCAGTCGTATGCAGAGCCGAGGGGACGTTCACGGGGGCTTCCACTGGTGGGCAAGGGAACACAGACTGACAAGTGCTGAGGCAAAGGGTGGGAGGCCGAGTCGACTCTCACAGCAGCCCATCAACTCTGGGGCAGAGAACACAGTGTGCCGGCCCCGCCTGCTGTGTTTCCTATTACAAACCCAGGCCAGGGGGGTTATGGTCAGCCTGAGACAGATCATACCGGGAGATTGTAAAAAATTGCCATTGGTTTGTCTCAATATTTATATCCCACTGTGACTCGGAAAAAGATGCCACAGGCAAGACAGTTTATGAGTGCATATTGCTGCATATCAATAACACCCAAAGCTGCCTTCCAGCGCCACAAGAGAAGTTTAATTTGAGCGTCAGTATGGGGGTACACCTCATGCCCGGGGTCCTCCTCACTTTGTGTCATCTTGTGTTCAACCTGAACCCTGGCTAACCTCTCCACGATACAAACCGGCTCCGCTCTCCTGCTCACCAGCAGAGCGTAAACAGACGTGGAGAAACAGAGAGAGAGAGAGAGAGAGAGAGAGAGAGAGAGAGAGAGAGAGAGAGGGCTCTGCTGAAATCCCTGTCTACTGATGTAATCTCTAATCTCAGACCCATGTTGTTCTCAGCAAATCATCCCTGGAGGTCTCCCATCTGAACTTTTATTTTATTTGACTTTTCTCTCTCTCTCTCTCTCTTTTTTTCTTTTCTTTTAGAAACGGTACAAATAATAAAAACTGTTTGGCGTGGCTTCAGATACTCTTAGCCCGGACCAAGCTGAATTTAGTTTAGAAACAGACTGACAGGGGGTTATGTTGACTTTACTGTTATAAATACCAAAGACTCTAAACAGAATCCCATTTTAGCAAAGATTGAGGCATCTATAGCCAGAGATAGACTAAACCATGAATATACAGATTACGTTGCTTTATCAAAAAAGACATTTGTGTGTGCAGTAGGACTGTCCTCGAAAGTCGTAGTTGACTAACACTAATACGATTTTGTCGACTAATCGATTAGTTGATTTAATCGACAGATATATAAAACTGAGTTTCTCCACAAAGAATCAAACAAAAGCACCACATTAAATCTTATGAGCACATCTCTAGTAAACACAGATGTCTCATACGTTTCTTGGAGATAAGTCATTCAGCATGAAAAAGCTTAAAAAAATGACTACTTGACAAAAGAAGTCTTAGTCGACTTTGACTAAGACCACAACGGCCGATTAGTCAACTAATGCTCTAAGAGGGGGCAGCCCTAGTGTGCAGCAGCCGATTCAGATGCATTCTCCTATGATGCTTTCACATGGGGCAAAGTCTACGTAAATTCAACTGAATTGATAGACTCTGTCTCGTATTATACGTAGGGCTGTCAATCGATTCAAATATTTAATCACCATTAATCACATGATTGTCCATGATTAATCATGACTAATCACAAATTAATCACATCAAAATGTACCCTAAAGGGAGATTAATCAAGTATTTAATACTCTTATCAAATGGGAGTGGGCAATGCAATGCAAAAATGTATCAGTGGAAATTAATTAACAACACAAAACAATGACAAATATTGTCCAGAAACCCTCACAGGTACTGCATTTAACATAAAAAATATGCTCAAATCATATCATGGCAAACTGCAGCCCAGCAGGCAACAACAGCTGTCAGTGTGTCAGTGTGCTGACTTGACTATGACTTGCCCCAAACTGCATGTGATCATCATAAAGTGGGCATGTCTGTAAAGGGGAGACTCGTGGGTACACATAGAACCCATTTTCATTCACATATCTTGAGGTCAGAGGTCAAGGGACCCCTTTGAAAATGGCCATGCCAGTTTTTCCTTGCCAAAATGTAGCGTAACTTTGGAGCGTTATTTAGCCTCTTTTGCGACGAGCTAGTATGAGATGGTTGGTACTTTGGGTTTTCTAGTTTCATAGTATCTTCACTCTAGCTTTAAAAGCTGAGCCCACTGCAACCTAAAGATCGCAAGTCGAGTGAATGCATTAAAGAAATTAGTGGTGTTAAAACGAATTTGCGTTAACGCGTTATCGCATTAACTTTGACAGCCCTAATTGTAAAAAATTGGATACAATTAAGTATTGTATAATTTGCTTGTGATTATTTGAAAGATCTTATAAACATATCAGCTGACATGTTCTTAAATTAAACTATACAATTTCTCATTTTATACTAAATCAGTTCAACAGAAATGTATCAGCAAGGCTTAAACAGTGTGAGTGAGGTGATTGTTATATAATGACTGAGAAGGTCAAATGCAGCTGTTGAACACTGGATTTTAACTATATGGATTTAACTTGAAAATGATTGTCTGCATAAAATACTGATACGGGTAGTCAGTCAGTGGCTCTCTGAATTTAATATCATTTGCAACCACATCCCGATGGTGGTGTGTTATTTTCCCAACGGAAAAGGGCCTAAAATGAAGCCAGACTCAAAGTGATGAGAAAACACATTAGTTTCCTTCCCCATGAGTCTGTGTTGGCAAACTGGTCTGGGTTTGGCTAAAATTAGATATATTTAGTCAGGCCATGAATAATAATTTATTGACAAGGAATTTATGTTAAGCCTGCAAATCTTGCATGATGGCCCTGACAGAAAGGAATCTACATTTTTCTTGCATGCTATACGTATCTAGTATTATACACTTTTGCCATGAGTTAGTCGTTATGTGTCTTCTTACTCTATTTCGTAATGCACCCTAAACCACTGGTTCTCAACCAGGGGTCCAAGGACCCCCAGGGGAGTTCCAGGGGGTTCCAAGAAAATGGGGACTTTTCACTATTTAATTCACTATAGAAGTGAGCCCAATGTGAGAAAGAGTCATAAGAGTGACTCACTTCCTTTCATCTCTTCAAATGTAGATGATAACTGCAGCAGAAGTTCCCTGAAGCAAAATCTTATCAACGAAAAAGGTTGAGAACCGCAAGCTCTAGACAACTCACGAAACTGCGTAGTGTGCATCAACTTCACAGATGATATAATAAGATAAACATAGTCTGGTATAGAACTTAAACACTAGTAGCATTAGTGTATGTATTTTGTATTTTATTTTTTAAACAGAAAAGAGTCCAAACTACTCCAGGCCTGGTCTAATCACATGAATTCGCTGCAGATGAATGCAAACAAGGGAAAATTCAAAATGTGCAAATACTGATCAGCAGCATATGTGGTTATTGCACTTCATCTGAATGAAGCTCATTGTGTGTACTTACATTACATGTGTGAAGTCATGCTTATATTATATGACAGAAAACCATAATAGTGTTTCGACAGAGTGCCAATATAAACATACGCAGGCGGTATAAACGGAGTATTCTCTCCCTCACAGACTGTGTTTTCCAGAGCAACTTTGATTTATGATCTATCAGAAAACACAATAGTCTCTCCTGTCAGAACAATGCTTGATATGAGTCATTGTGATGAGCTTCACTGTTGCCCTGTCACTTCCTGTTAGGGCTGCGTCTACGTCACTACGACCCCCCCTTTCCTGCCAGCATCAGTGAACATTAGTAAAAAACTTTATGTAAACGTAGACATACAACTAAAACAACATGCAGGTTAGACAAAGAAAAAGAAGAAGCACCTGATTTGAATTTACCCCTGCAGATGGACGGGGTCTCCACATCAAGGCAGGCCATAGAGGACAGTGGTTTGCTTGGCGGCCAGGTCTGGAGTCCCATGGAGTGATGAGGCCAGTGGAGAACGAGGGAGTCAGGGAGAGAATAGACCCAGCTCTGAGCGAACGACAGCTGGCTCTCAGAGCTGCAAACGGTCCCTCCTCTCTGGCTCCGTGCTGGCCTCAGCGGAGAAAGTGTGTGTGTGTGAGAGAGAAAGAGTGTGTGTGTGTGTGAGTGCTCAGTCAATGTCAGGAGGAGGGAACACAGCGCTGCTCATGTTAACCCTCACTGGGTCATTTTGCTCTACTCACAGAGGGCTCATCATACTACAGAACTAAACCCCGGGGAACATTTGAAATTCTTTTTTGCATAATCAGCAGGGAACCAAATCAACCAATAAATAGTTGATCAAAACAAGCTGTTCTCCATGAGAAACAGCAACAGTGTTTTTCTCCAGAATTTTTTTTTTTTTTAAGCACTAAATAACAATGACACGAACAAACACACTGGGTCCTCGGGGACATGGAAGCTTATCTTTCTGCATTTTTTTATGATTAGTAATGAGCTTTTTTTGTTATTTTTTACATGCATAATGATTGTTTTCCTTGTTGTTTTGCAACGCCATTGATTTATAGCAGCCAATGTCAAATTCATCTTAAAGCTGCAGTCGGTAACTTATTTTTTATAAAACTGTCATTATATCCTGACAGTAGAGCATGAGACAGATAATCTGTGAAAGAAATCATGTTCTTCTGTGTCCTCCTAATGGCATTTTATATTATATATTCCAATATTCCACCGCGCCCGAAGGAAAACAACCAATCAGAGCCGAGCAGTCTCTACAGCAGCTGTCAATCACTGCTCGCGAAAACTTGCGAACTCCTATCAAACATCTTGTAGTGTACTGTTTAGCTGTAAAATGCTAAAGTTTGTGACCCCCATGTTGAAAACAGTCGACCCAAAACCAAGCAGCGCCCACCCGCCGGAGCAAACTTTCTAATTTTACAGCTAAACAGGACACTACAAGATGTTTCTGAAAACATTTAAGCAGGGCTCTCACCTAACTTTTTTCACGTTCAGTCATTTTCATTGCCGTTCATTCTAACAGGTATTTTCCTTTCAACTCTTGTACCATAATCGTCCCAGAATTAACTTTCATCCTTCCCGATCCTATTTTTTTCGGCCCCGTGACAACAGTACGTCCTTAAGCTCGAGCCCAGCCTTTGAGGTGAGAAGCAGACATTGCAGTAACAGAATGATTTTTGATCAGAGTTCACAAGTTTTCGTGAGCAGTGATTGACAGCTGCTGTAGAGACTCCTCGGCTCTGATTGGTTGTTTTTGTTTGGGCAAGTTGAAATCTTACAAATGCCATTAGGAGCACTAGGAGGACACAGAGGAACGTGATTTTTCTTTCACAGATTATCTGTTTCATGCACTACTGTCAGGATAAAGTGATAGTTTCTTAAAAATAACTTTTTTATCATATTTGCTCAAAGTTACCTACTGCAGCTTTAACAGTTCCCAGCAACTCCAACTTGTATGTGACTATTTATTCAAAAAATGTGACGAAAAAACATCAAACTAGACAGAAGAGGTGTGTAAACAATTCAAAAAGTGGCCAAAGAGGAGCAAATGCAGCAGCTCATACAAAAACATGCTAAGTCGTAGCTTACAATGGTGGTTAGACGCCATCCATGACTACAAAACGCACCAACAGGAAATGAGATAAAAGGGGAATTACACTAATTGTGGTGCGTTCCGTGTGTCTCAGTGGATCCAGGAAGGCTGGTTAGAAAACATGTCAAAGCTAAAGAGCAGGCGTCTGATCCCACAGAGGATCTGATGTCAAGGTGAAGCTGCAGAGACACAGGATGCTCTCAGTCCCCCGGCTGTTCCTGTGATATGACTGAGCAGGACAATGCATGCTGGCCGGGGAGGACCGGACCGCATTGTTCTGGATTAATAATCAAGAAATATGCATGTCAAACAGCATGGGACAGGGGAAATATGGAGTTGATAAAGTTAATGGGACTGGTACAGTCAGGCACAATATGTTATGACAGCTCACCGCTGGGACTGAATAATGGTGAGTAGTGGTGGAGCGTTTGGTATGTGGAAAAACATCTTTCGGCATGTCACAGCGTCCATAAATACAAAGAATTCTTTCAAATTTCCATTTCGCAAGAGTGTTGGCCACAGCAACAACAGATTTTATGAATGCCTTATATACCTGTTTTTGTCCCACAATCAAAACCTCAAAGTCAGCTGGGGGTTCTCAAATTCCGGTCTTAGTCCAGAACAATGCTGCTTTTCATCTTCAGTAACAATTTAAAAGTCTAATTTCTTGCAAGGTGTATTAATTCAAGATGTTTTCCATTCACACAAAAATATATTTGAAAAAAACAAAACCTCTCTAGACGCTATTCAGATCTTTTTAGCACTACAACAATGTCACTGCACTGACAGCTATTAATAGCCATCTTAGCTTGATGATGATCACAATTATTAAAGTATTACATCAATCTGCTTCCAACTGGCCAGCTGTTCTTCATTCTCTTATGACTTCATGATTACTCATTTTACAATGGAAACATACAAAATAACATTTGTCATCACTAAGAAGTGTTTGATTCATGATGCAGGAAAGATTGAGTTTTATCTGCATCATCACTGCTACATGGACCCACATGGAGAAATCAAAGCCTGACGCATGAGCAGTGCATGACGGCTACTTCGCTGAACTGCTGTGTATCTCGCACATGTGGGATGCACCAGATGGATTAAATAGTAAACGATTGAAGATTTCAACCCTTTTTTCTTCCAGAGCACCATCGTTTGTTTGTTTAGTACATCTCAAGATTTATCCACTGAGCACACCGCTATCTTTTTGAACAGGATTAAATAGTAGTTTAGCATTTCAAATCATGTTAAAATCACATATCTGCTATTCTGTGGTTGGTCCATTTTGCTTTCACACCCCAAATGAGCCGCACAGCTGAGGACCTCATTCAGGCGGTGTTGGTTGCTTAATCCGGACCAGAGTTTGATTGTGCAGTAGGACTTTGGTTTGGTTTTATCCCGTCATAAAACAACCAACACGTGACACAGTACACTGCCACAGCAGCCTAAACCAACCAAACTAACAGACAAACACACCAGAGCTCCTTTAAACCAAAACAAATAGTCAGATGTGGAAAAAACAGGGTAAAGCCTATATTCTAGCCTATAAATTACAGTGTAGTTTTTGTACGTACAGGGTATAGTACATATAAATTACTTACAATACAAGGAAAGACAAAAAAAAAAATTTAAGAGAGACAGAGAACAGGGGTATTAGCAACTTACTAATAATGCTGGGGTAAAATAATCCAGTTTTGAGGTGGGGAATTAGAAAAGAATCCAAGCACTTAGCTTTAAATTGTGTTTAATCACCACTAAAAGACAGAAAAGTCTCCCAATTACTTAATTGCAGAAATGAAGGGCACAACTAATTTTCTAACTGGAAAACTTGTTAGTCATGTTTATTCAGCTTTACCCAGAGACTCCCAACTACAATTAAGCAGTACACATACTCTACACTGTAGTCACTATCATACACTTTAAGGAAATTATATATGAATCATAACTAGTTCGTCAGAATATCAATACTGTTATTCCCACACTTCCTGTATTACTTACAGTCAAATGTAAATTTACATCCCTCCTACACACAAAATTCCCCCTTATTCAATAACCAGTCTCCTTCCTGTGTACCTACTTATTTGTACCACCAGACACCCAGAGGTATCATATTTGATACCCTATGTGTACAAAGCAACACTGTAATTTCCAGGCCGTAATATAAAACGTTATCAAAAGAGCAAAATCTGGGGAACGTTGTTAAGACATGTGCACTCGTGTCATTGTGACTTGGACTCGAGTTCAGCGTTGTCAGTGTTGACATTACTTGTCTGTGTAATGTTACCTGGCATGTGAGCGCACACTGGGAATGCCATTGACATGATTGGATAACTACCCTGTCAGTCAAGCTCCTCGCGACGCTACCTGATGGTCAATGGATCAGATCAGATCATGATGATGCCCGTGCCAAGAGTCATCACATTCAGATTCAAGAGTTTCCCAATCACATGTGAAGGAAAAAGGCAAACTGCTGAATATAAGACCTGCTCATCACAGATTTCTGACAGCGAAACTACAACATCAAACTTTGTTGTCCTTTGAAGACTCTTTCAAATTGGTCAGTGTCTGTGAGGACTGATGTTAGCTAACGTTAGCCAGATACAATCTGTTCTCTCACAACTACGTCGCTGGCGAACCTTAGCCTGATAACGATTGATATCATTAATCAACCCAATTGCCAGAATAAAACGTTGGCATTGTAACGTTTCTGTACATCACAGATACATTGAATCTCAATCTCTAAGTTAAGTTACGTTTCAATGTTGATCGCATTTTTTTTTTTTTTTTTTTAAGACAATTTTTTGGCTTTTGCCTTTAATTGACAGAGATAGTGATAGTCATGAAAGGGGGGAAGAAAGGGAATGACATGCAGCAAAGGGCCACAGGTTGATTTCGAACCCCGGGCCGCTGCGGTAATAACTCAGCCTTTGTCACATGGGGCGTCGGCTTTACCAGGTGAGCTACTGGGGCTCCCCGTTGACCACATTTCAAAATTTCTGTGTGTCATTTAACAGGTCTGATAATTTGGCCAATAATATTATTATTATTATTAGACAGGCACTAATACCTTGTCTTTTTCTCTTTATAAAGACCGTATACTGTAGTATTCTAGGGGGAAAAAGGGACTCTTGCCTTAACTAAGGACTCGACTTGATGACTTGACCAAGAAAAAATAACTTGGGACTTGCTTGAGACTTGGACCAAATGACTAGAGTCACATGTCTGCCTTTATTAGCTGGTCAGCATTGCTACTTGCCTATGTACTTATCAGAAATGCCAAAGCCACATTATTAATAATAAATCATAATTAATGATATGTCATTTTTAAGGAGTGATCAGTTCTGGTTAGCTCAGTGAGAACCAGGATACTCTGAGGTGGATATCGTTCTCAGTAAAAAAGAAAAGAATAAATATTTGTAACATTGAATCAAAGGTAAAAATATTTCAATGACGCATAAAATGCCAAATAGCTTTGCTGTAAACACATAACAAATCCATGTTCCCAAGGAAAAACTTTGATTTCAGTAACTACTTAAGCTGTGATTATGTGTTGGCTTCCAAAGGCAATTTGATGTAATTCCTGTCGTCATTCCACAAACAAATCACTGAAAAGTGTTTGTTTTCCCAGAGTGGCCCTGCTCTTAAATGGTCAACAGTATGTGTTACCAGACTCTGATGTTTTGGGCACAGATTCGGCCCCGTTTAGGTTCACTCACCAATCTTGCAGTCCTTGAGGTTGAGGGACAGTTCTTCTAGTTGTGCAGGAGGGGCGAGACCTTCTTAGGCGTCAGTGAAACACGACTCCTGATCATCCAGAAGCTGTGATTCTGCAGAGGGAGCAGAAATCTATATTTATTTATACTGCAACATATATCGTTTGTCTATGTACTGTAAGGGTGTGTGATGGGGAGTTTATTTAAAATAAATACATGGATATGAATTGCCCACGTAAAGTTGTGCATGGAAAAACAGAGTCATCAAGTTCTCAAGTTACTATAAATGAACCATTAATCTGAGAGATTTTTGTTATTTGTCTGTCTATACATTTCCATTGCTCCACTGAATGTACTGTATAATATTACTTAGACTAGTTTGTTTTGTGTTCCTGTGAAAAACTTGGGAGATGAGTCATTTTTTATGACATCGTGCCAAACATTGCACAGTTTCATCCTGGGCCTCCCCCTCTAGATGAGAATCTCTGTAATTACAAGCTGCACATTCCCCAAGGGTGGACAACGCCATTCTCATCTGTCCCATTAACACAGTGTCACGATTTCTCAATGAAGAACCAGCTGCGTTACATGGTTCTTGACTACGACGCCTTCAATGATGAGAAGTTTAACTAACGTTTGATAGTAAAAAGGTGATGTAGTAGAATGCATGACCTGGCATCCGGGGGCAAAAACCTAAAGGGCCTGTAATGTTGGTGTACAATGCAGCGCTGTTGGTATCGTAGGGCAATTTGTAACATGAGCCTTGAATCTCAGCCAGGAATAACGCCAGCCCTTCAATGTGCTGTCCATGTTAAATCCATACTCTCATTCCCAATGGCTCTCAACATCAAGACTGTTATACCACGGCCTGAAAGGAATATTGATTAGTGATGACGTTACTTCACTCAAGGTAAAGAATAACTGCATTATATGATCTTAGATACAACATTAAGTAAAGTAGCACTCAAAGTCACAACATGACCACACCAAAAGGCCACACTACAGCTACAACAAATATCCAAGTTAAAGTAAAGTTTGTACAATTTATTTATGTTCCATATTGTCCAGTGGGCCAAATATAACATTTCAGGCACATTACTATTCATCGTACTTAACATTTTATGAGGAAAAATAATCACCAACACTTCTGGCCTGAAGGTATTTCGAGCAAAACAGTTGTTGTTGTGGTTTCCACATAAAAAGATGATGTAAAGAAGTGGTGATTCTTTTACATTTAAGTTGCTCTTTATATCCATAATGTTCAATCTGATGTATTTTTAGAGCATATGTAGGTAATACATTCCTGCAAGATGAAGACATTTCTTGTGATTTTATGTATAATTTGTCTGCCCCATGAAATTACAAGGCTAACAAATACAATATATAGGTTCTTAAGAAGAGACTGACATGGTTAGGTTTAGGCAACAAAACTACTTAGTTAAACTTAGGAGAAGATTGACTTGGTTAGGTTTAGGCAACAAAACGACTTAGTTCGGTTTAAGCAACAAACTACTTAGTTAGGCTTAGGAAAAGATCGACTTGGTTAGGATAAGGCAACAAAACTACTTAGTTAGGTTTAGGCATCAAAACTACTTAGTTCGGGTTAAGCAACAAAACGACTTAGTTAGGCTTAGGAGAAGAGTGACTTGGTTAGGTTTAGGCAACAAAACTACTTAGTTAGGTTTAGGAAAAGATTGACTTGGTTAGGATAAGGCAACAAAACTACTTAGTTAGGTTTAGGCGTCAAAACTACTTAGACTTAGGAAAAGATTGACTTGGTTAGGGTTAGGCAACAAAACTACTTAGTTAGGTTCAGGAAAAGATCGACTTGGTTAGGATAAGGCAACACAACTACTTAGTTAGGTTTAGGCATCAAAACTACTTAGGCTTAGGAAAAGATCGTCTTGGTTATGTTTAGGCAACAAAACTACTTAGTTGGGCTTAGGAAAAGTTCGACTTAGTTAGGTTTAGGCAACAAAACTAATAAGTAAGGTTAAGGAAAAGATTGTGGTTCGGCTTAAAAAAACTCCGGAAGTGGCGTTGCAAGTTACGTGACACATGAATCAATGTTGACTTTCACACGGGACATGAACGTCGGTCTCCTGGATGAAAGTCCAGTATTTTTGGACCCAGCCGTCCACTTTTCGTAGGCATAGCTACAAACAGTGTGTGAGACCGGCCTGCCCCTGAACAGACTAAAGGAGCTAAATGGAGCTAAACTATCAGGGCCTGAATGTTTCTGACTTTGGGAAGGTTGAGTCAACAGGATACAACTCTTTGACATTCTTTTGAATTGATGGCTTTTATTAGCTGCGTCTGTGCGTTGTTAAACTTCTTAAATGTCTGGACTCTGGACTCTGTACTTAACACCTGTGAATATACTGACAGCTTGCTGAGTGGCCCTTAAAAAAACGAATGTAAAACACATTGACTCCATCAAAATCTTTCATCTTCTCCTCGCTTTATGCGTTCCTTTTGTTTTGAAGTTTATTTAATATTAATTGCTATAATGTCTCTCTGATGTTCTATTTTAGAGCAATACTGACAATGCAATAATACTCTTCTGTAACATCACATCCTGTGTTCTTTATCCACCTATATTTGCCACTTATGTCATGACAGCTCACTGAAATAGAAGTGATTCTTGCACAATGTTTCCTTTGTGTAGTGAAGGATAAAAAGTACCCTGTTAGCCCATTATTATTTATAAGTCCACAAAGTTTCCTGCAGTTATTTTCTACCAGTGATGTCAGATAGTTTGTGCTGGTGTGCTGTCATACTGTTGTCCTGGTGAGAAAGTGCACTCCAACCCCATCACTGTGATCCCCGCAATCTCATTAGACTCTTGACCCTCAGTGCCAAAGTATTCTTCAGAGCCAAAATCCACACTTTCTTTTTCCCAGATAAAGTTTCTTTGAACATCAAAGCCCTCATTAACATCAAGTCCCATGTGGGGGCTCCAAACTAACGCACATACTTAGATTTACAAAATCTTGCTCAGCTTATTTTTGCTCACAGTACAGTTCAGTGTCACGGTCAAACTAAATTTTGTGACAACCGCTGAGTTTAACTTTCATCACAAGAACAACATCAAAAGCTGGAGTAGGCAGGTTGGAGTAAATACAATTCAAAAAAAGTTATTTTTATAAAACGGTCACTATATCCGGACAGTAGTGCATGAGACAGGTAATCTGAAAATAACCATGTGCCTCTGTGTCCTCCGGTGCTCCTAATGGCATCTGCAAGATTTCACAGACCGGAGGAAAACAACCAATCAGAGCCGAGCTGGTGCCTGCCGTCTCTGAGCCGGCTGTCAATCACTCACAAACTCCAATCAAACGGTCAAACTAGGCAGCGCTGATCAAATATGAATCAATATTCTGTTACTGTAATGCCTATTTCTTGCATAAAGTGTTTTCAGAAACATCATGTAGTGTACCATTTAGCTATAAAATGAGAAACTTTGTGACCCATGTTGAGATCAGTTGAGGAAATACCAAGCACCGCCCACCAGCCGCAGCAAACTTTTTCATTTTACAGCTAAACAGTACACTACAAGATGTTTTACGTGAGAAATAAGCATTACAGTAACAGAATATTAATTCATATTTGATCAGTTTGACCGCTTGATCGCAGCTCTCGAGTAATTGACAGCTGCCTCCGTTGAATGAACAGCCAATAGGAACGCTTCCGTCATGGGCTAGACGTTCTAAAGCCTGAAAACAGAGCCATGACGAGTTGCAGAAGTGTAGTTTTCTCTCAGAACACTTGAATTACAATATGCTGAAAGGTTATCATGGATTTTTTGACCAATGATGCCAAAAATATTCTGCTTACTGCCGCCTTAAAGGTCAAAAACACTCTTAAGCCGATTTCAAACCACCACTTGAAGGCTTTGGTAGTAACCCTGTCTTCATCTGATTGGCACACTGTAATCAGATTCAGGTGCACTGTGATGAGGGAGTCATCGATACAGCCCCTTTCAGCTCTCATAGGTATTTCCTATAAAACCCAGACTGCGTCAAATTCCTTGTGGATTTTCACTGGGCTGGTTCCAGAAAGAATCCCAGCGAAGGTCTGGATAAAGACGCACATTTGGAGTAATTTAGGTGCAGGTATGCAAAGCAGACAGCTCCTTCCATAACACACAGCTCATTTCTGGCCCACTCAGAGCCAAGACGTCAGACTGAATAAGATCGCCAGCACATTGCTGAGCATGTGCTGCTACACCAAAGACAGATGTTCAGTTTAATCAAACTATGAATCTGTTAATCAAACTAGTTCTCAAAGTATCAGGTGTTGGGCTTTGCATGACTGATTGCAGGGTTATTAAACACTGACATTTCAAACCTTAGAGTAGAGTTCTTTATCGTGGTCGTGAAAAGTCTGGGTGTCTGCCATGGCATTGTCTTCAGTAAAGGCATTAGGTGGATCATATTACACCTGGAGCTAAATTTAGTCAAAGACAATAAAGCAAGAATGTGCTTTAATGATGGGATGAGAGTCAAAATGTTCTGTATGCTGGCTGGGGCCTAAACATCAACCTGTAAAAGGTTAGAAATGATTTAAAATCATAAATATGTGCATATCCAATGATGTCGAGAGAGATTGTTAAAAGAATTTGCAGTACAAGTGGCTATTCATTTCCACAGGGGAGTCTCCACAACACCCACCACCATCACATCCCATGAAGGGCTCTGCAGATGGTGGGAAAGCCAGAGGGAAATCCCTGTAGGCCTCCAGTTTTCTTTGAAGCTGCGCTACATGCAGCTGCCACGAGAGGCTAAAAGAGGCCTGTGGCAGCTTGGGCCACATTAACATCATCACCAAAAACAACTAATTGCACACACTTACCAATAAGTAAACATACTCACAGCTGCCCAAAGGCAAACTGTCATTACATTTAAGCTATCATTTTGAACCATGGTCAATAAGACATTCCTTCCCACGTTTTAACACATAGTGATACTGTCAACTGTTTCACCAAGATTACTAATGAATGGAGACTTGCAAAGAAATTCCACAATATACCATGGCAAACTGACTGGAGTCATTTACCATAACTATGACTACAACACAATGGGGCAATACTTCCTGACAATACAACTGTGTCACGTCACAGCATCAGATGGATGCACTTATTTCATTATCTGTGGTATTCTATTGAGTAACATCCCATAAAATCTTCTTTTGGTTGATTTTCCTTCTTAGATTAAGGTCATTAAAACTCAAGGGTTTTATCTCCCAGCTTGTCTTCTATAGTCATTATCTCCTTGACCAACATAGCAAATCTTATTATGTATTAGATAGTGCAGAATCAATATATAATACGGTAGCATTGTTGTTTTTGTGTTAATGTATATAAAGCTGTATCTTTGTTAAGACTTGAGATCATTTGATGCCATGTACATATCCCTAGTACCACATCTTCTGCAATAACTAAATAATAGAGGTATCACAGAAGCATACATCATGTATTTTATGTTTTTACCCGTGACAATGCAGAAGAAAAATCATCTTTGTTTCCTCAATCATGGTGCTTTTTTCAAAATTCTCAAATCAAGTAGAAGTATTCAAAACAAATGCGTGCCTTCAGGGTAGAAAGTCAGTCAGCTAATAATAGCAAAAATATATATGATTGAATATGAAGTTACCTGTTATTCTTACAATTATCTTAAAGATGATCTCTATTATGCTTTTGGGCTCTTTCCCTTTCCTTTAGTGTGTTATGTAGTTTATTGTGCATGTAAAAGGTCTGCAAAGTTAAAAAAGAGAGTTTGTCTCTCCCACAGAAACACTGCTCCTGAACTGCCTGAAACGCCTCGCTTGAAGTCCCGCCTTTTCTTTCGTAACATGGTGATGTCACCAAGTAACAGAGCGGAGCTGATGCTGAGTCTGAAGAGTTTGGTTCGGTTGACCAATCACAACAGAGCGGTCCAGCTGACCAATCAGGCAGACTGGGCTTTTCGAGAGGAGGGTGAAAAAAGGTGTTACTGCGTAAAAAAAAGCGTTTTTTTTAGCATTAAAGCATGTAAACATGTTCTAGTAGAAACCCCAAAAAGTATGCACCTGAAAATGAGCATAATAGGTCATCTTTACAAATAACAGTAGACAGACACTTATTTTCTAAAACTAATAAGTATGTTGTAGACAAGAAGGCAAAGAAAATGTGTCTGTTATTATACGTAGCAGTCTTTGTACAGTACTGTCATACTGTACGGAGGTAGCCTGACTCAGCCATCTAAAAGTTCATCTAAAAGATAACAGTTGTTTTAAAATGGGTTGATGACGGTCCAGTAAACTGAAAGGCATCACAAGAAAACATTTCAAATAGTGTTGAGAGAGTGATGTGTACATAGCTATAAAGAATAGAATAGGGAAATGTTTTAAAAAGGAGGTACAAAAACCTTGCCGTGAAGAAACATGTCCCACATTAACCGGCGATTAACTCAGCACTACAGTATAAAGCAGGCGCAGACTATGCTGCTATAAATAGCTGATCGTATAGCCAGAACAAGCAGCTGGACGAGGGAGAAAAAAAAAAAACTTTTCCGTTTCTTTATGTCTGGGGTATAAATGGTGTCCCCACAATCTGGACATAATGTAAGAAAACAAAATGTTACAACTGCTGCGAATGACGGGCAACTCCATCACACTTCCCCTCTAACATTCCCTGATTTCAACAACCATAACTTTCCCATAAGTCTAATTAACCCTCGAGTGGCCGTTACTCAGAGCAGTAGTACACAACACGAGCCCTCTCTTCTCTCCTCCTGGTTGGACCAGCCGGCAGTGTGTTTGGCAGGAGGGTCGGTTTGGGGTCGACCACGGACAGAAATAACCTCTTGTTTGCTCACTGGCATGCTGCAACTTGTGGTGTTGTTCTGGGAGCCAAACAGGGCCTCTGTGTTTTCATCTGGTATCATAGTAGAACCCAGTGAAACCCAGTGACAGTGATACGGTATGATCTGTGGGTGGCAGCTTCAGGAAAACAGAAAACTTTTTACAATTGTATTTATTGCTGCAAAAGGCTTTGAGTCAAAACAAACCCACATCCTCTCTGAATGATCATGTTAAACTGCACAGACTTGGTTGTCTTTGTTATCTGTTCAAATCTGATGAGTGCAGAGGGAAAAAAAGATAGTTAAAGATAGTGGAAATCCACCAAGCTCCATGTTCACAGTCTCTATTACAATAACTGCATCTAACAACATGGTTAAGGATGCGAGGGCTTCTTACATTGCTAACCTGATTTCCTCCAGCAAACACAACCCTGAAGTCCTGTTTGAAACCATCAACAACGTGGTCAATCCTGCATGTGCCTGTCTTTTCAAATAAGGATTGTAGAACCTTTCTCTCTTTCTTTGTGGGTAAACTTAGAGATGTCAGGGCTAGCGTCATCCTCCTTTTCCTATTCTGCTTATCCAACTCGGCCAACAATTTTGGACTGCTTCTCTCCCTGCAGGAGACCGCATTGATCTGGTGGGCAGTATGAAACTTTCCTCAAGCCCTGTAGATATTTCACCAACTTCTATGCTTAAAAATGCACTTGGGTCTATTGGTCCATGCCTAGTTGTGTCCTAGCTTATTTTAAACATGCAGTTGTTCAGCCTCTTCTGAAGAAAAAAACGAACCTTGAAACATCCCTTCACAAAAATGATTTTATTTAAAGAAATTTAACTAAAAGTTGTTGCCAAACAGCTCACTGCTGTCTTGACTACACACAACGTTTTAAACAAATTCCAGTCTGGTTTCCGTCAGAAGCATTTCACTGAAACAGCTCTTCTCAGAGTCTCCAATGACATAATGATGTCTTCTGATGTGGGTGAATGAATGCTCTGTTTTGGTGCGGCTGGATCTTAGCGCAGCCTTTGATACTGAAGATCACATCATCCTGACTGAAAGGCTTAGGCAGTGGGTGGGTGTCTCTGGGAGCACCATGGACTGATTCTCCCATCTCTCAGATCTCTGTCGCTTGGTTCCTACATGTCTAAAATTGCTGCTCTTTCCTGCAGTGTGCCTCAGGGTTCTGTCTTGGGTCCTATATATTATTTTCTTTGTATGTGCTTACATTATGTCATATTATTAGCAAATTTAAAATGTATCTCATAACACTGTTATGCTGATGATATCCAGCTGTATGTCTCTTTTAAGCCTGATGAGGCTGATAAACTGACTAAAGAGTTTTGCACAACTGTCTGTCCCACCAGATATGCATATGCACGCACTTCATACAGTAACCTGTGCAAGTACTAGTCATTAATTTTAAACATCATCCCAATCGGGATTGTGATCCCGATGCCGTAGCGGCAATTCTACGAGAATTACCGTTTTCTTTACAAACTTGTTGGCCTGTAAAGCCCTTTGAGATGACATACTGTGAATCGAGGCTCTAGCGAGCTACAATATTTGCGAAGTGTTGCAGAGATGGAGAGAAAATGTTGCTAATAGTTTAGCCTTCTGCTAACCAGAGCCTTGAGCTAGCCACAGCCGTGAGCAGAAGGCTAAATTATTAGGAACATTTTCTGTGAAACGCTTTGCCGATATTGTCAGACTCTCGTTTGATAAGTCCGTCTTCCTTTTTTGGGTTGCTTTGCAGTGTAGGCAGTTAATACCAATTTTGGAATAGAAACTTTTTCGGCATGATATTCTGCCGTTGAATCACGCTTTCACCATCTGAAGGGACGTGTATGGGCATCTGCATTTGAAGAACAGCCAATAGGAACGCTCTCTCCCTAAAATGACCGATGATGATTTTCTAAAGCCTGAAAACAGAGCCAAGAGGACGTGCAGAAGTCTAGTTTTCTCTCAGAGCAATTTCATTATAATATGCTGAAAGGTTATTATGAAATTTTTGCCCTATGACACTAAAACAAAACGCACTTTAAGGACTGGATGGCTAACAACTATTTACAGCTAAACACAGATAAGACTGAGGCCCTTATCGTTGCTTCAGACAGCATAGTTTCCAAGGTTTATGCTCAGTGTATTGGGTCCCTTTCTTCAGCTGGACATGCTAATCTTAGAAATCGCTGTGTTATATTTATTCAGGCTATGTACTTTGATCAACTTATCAAATCTTTGACCTGTACAAGTTTCTTCCATTTAAGAAACATTGCCAAACTCAGGTCGCATCAAAACCTGAGCTAGATATGATCATTCACACTTTTGTATCATACCTGAACGCCTACAAATGGTCCAAAATGCTGCTGCAAGGCTTTTGACCAGGTCCAGTAGGACGACTCACAGCACACCCATCGACTTCCCATCAAGTTCAGGATTCATTTTAAGGTTCTGTTTCTCACATATAGAGCCCTGCATGGTCAGGGACCTGTGTACATTTCTGACCTTCTCCATCCTTATACAAAAGGTGCCTTTGCTGTCTCTGTTGACGCCTTTAAAAAGCACCTCATTTATTACACTTATTCAAACTGGCCTTTGTCTCGCCTGTGTGTTTTTAAGGGCTTTTGTTGCTTTTGTTTTATTGTTTGTTTTACTGTTTTTCTGGTCCAATTTTTTAGCAATTTGTGTTTTGTGAAGCACTTTGACCTTGCTCTGTGAAAGGTGCTATACCAAATAAACTTTACTGACTTAAAAAGCAGTTCTTCAAAGCTATTTTAAGTAGCTCAAGTGGCATTAGAGTAGAAGGACTGCTTAGTGGACTGCTACGATATGCTATACCTTATGTAATAGAATCACAGGCCTGCATCGCTGCTGACTCAAGGGGAAAGCGTCTTACTCTATGTCAGCCATGGTCTTCACATTGCATTAGATGTATGTGCTTTTAATTCTAATGACATTAGCAGAAACCTGGTTTTAGCATTTGGCATAGTCACTGACTGATGTGATGATATCATCAGAAAAACAGAGTTTTGGAGTTCCTGAAGTGTGAAAAACGTCATTAATCCAAATTACTGTTAATGCACTGGATTTACAGAGAGGCGAAGTGCCAACATTTGGCACCACATAACTTTTCCATGCCTGAATGGAAAGTGAAAACCTCTTCTTCCCTTATTCAGTTTGGAAGAGTAGGACTCAATTTTGTTGAGCGACTAAAACACTCCGGAGACATGAGCGGATCTTAATTTCAGGAGCTAGAATCCAATATGCAGATGCCTTTTACTGTTAAATCCCTAAGTCTTAAATTTGAAAATTTTCTTCCCGAGCTCTCCATCACTATACTCTCCATCAACACAGCCAAGCGGTATGCATACCATTTTTCTGTCCCCAGAAAAAGATCAGGAATAACATGTTCTCATTGGAATAACAGGTAACAATAACAGCGTAACCATGGCCTCAGCCTCAGGAGAGACGGACAGTCAGAACAGCGGGCTGCCAGAACACAGTCCAGACCACAAGGGAAGCATTAAGTGCTCTATAAATGCCAAGAATATAAAGTGTGCAGTGTTGTTCTCAAATAGACAACGTATAACGCAGCATATACACTAAAGTCAACACAAGGTCACATTGATCATCACACAAATGTTCTTCATCCCAGCAGAAATGTGTTATATGAAATAATGTTCTATTAATGACACATATCAGAATAAAATATGATACATTACACTGAGCTGCATTTTAGTGCAAAACTGGAAACTCAACGCGTACCTAAGACCTCTCCCTTTTTCTGTCTGTCAGATACGCTCCCTCTATTCATCTACTGTCATCTCCCTGCAACCAATTTACTTCCTGCCTCAGCTATGGGAAACAGTGAAGTTACCCTGATTACAGACGTTTCCTTCCTCCACCATTCACAGCAATGCCTGGAATGGCTGCAGTATTTACTCAGGCCTGAAGCGGTAAACTGCAGATCCCACACCCACATGGCATATGCATCATGGACTACAGAGGCCAAGGGTTCCTGGGAGAGTAGTTCTTCATAATCCAGACAGACAGAAAAATATATTCTTTAGCAAGAGACATGATGCAATTAGATAATCTCATCAAGTTGGTTGATATTTCAAAAAGCTTCTGTACTTCCTGAATCCATGGGTGCTGCTCTGCTGTGGGATTAATGACGAGACCCAAGACTGGATTTGCTGCACAAAACTTTACAAGATCATATTGCCTCTCTGAGCGCCCCCCTGTGGCTTTAGGCCCCCTGAAACTCCCCCACATCTCCCCACAACTAGTGACAACTATGTTTATGTTTTTCATGCCAACTTCTCGCGGTTTCAAACTTGAAAAACAGGGTGTTTTTAAAAGCCTCTGTGAGTCCTGAACACTATTCCACCGCTCTTGATGTTGAACTGACCCAAACAAAACAAACATAATTCCAGTGTGCCTAGAAGCACAAGGCAAAGCCTTGTGCAAAGCACACTGGTCTATTATTCGACGCGTTTATTTTCTTATTCTTCATCTTTCGCCTAAAAGTTTGGCGCGCTACTCCTCCGGCAGCGTTGCCAGCACATGTACAAAAAGTACATCAAACCGTGCGGAATGATCGGGAATCGTGTGCTATGACCTGACTAAGAGATTCGCGCAACGGTTTCCGAAAAAATCGCGCAAAAGCGGGATTTTTTGTTCCATAGGAATGCATTGAAAATCAACGTGAAGAGTGCTAAAAAACACTCATCTTTGGGGCCATACAGAGTCGCCATACTTTAACGTAGAAACATGATTAAAAGTTTAAACGTGTCACTAGACTTGAGACTTTATTTGGCCAAATGGACATTTTTTGATGGCTGGCACGGTTTTCACGAAATCGCAGTTTACGTTTTGTGAAATTTTCAGACCGCTTCAGATTTTATAATGGGTGTGTATTGCGTGGGTCGTTAAGGGCTAGAGTGCGTGACATCATCGCTAGAGTGCGGGAAAGCTTTGAAATCTTTTGAAAATTTTCCGAACGAATTGCTCTGTAGCCCACAACGTCCACTCCTCATACACAATTAATACATCAAAACGTAGGTATTTTTGTGCCGGTCGCAGACATGTAGCTATGGAATCAGTCGGACTTACACATTTGGCGACACATGCCTGAACGTGAGAGCAACTGCAGGCTTTGCTCCCATAGGGCCCCATATTAAATTTCACAGAATTTTTTGGATCAGAGAAAAAGTTACTACTTTTCGAAACTGCCGCCGAGGTCACATTTTTGAAACTACAGACCCAAATGTCGCACCATTTGTTCATCAGAGACTCCTAACTGGTCTCATGAACAGTCTAAGCGATAGGAGTCATGGTTTCTGTCGTAGAAGCACTTTTATGACATGTACGTCTCTGGTTAACTCCTATTATAAACTGCCCCACTGCAGCAGTGGCCAATCACCACTTTTGATTGCTGCTAGACAGCTGATTCACATTAGCCAATCAGAGCAGGCTGACTAACTAACACACACACACACACACACTATTTACTGTATCACGCCATTTCAGTGAGCCAGCATGCTCTAAACCAGGCTTCAATGGATCAGGGCCATAATTAATGTTATCAATTACACCTGTGATTAAAAGCCCCCAACTCTCATTGTATGATAACAGGAACTAGGTATTCACCTACTTTTCAAAATAAACCGCTGATGATTCTGAAAACATCTGAGGAGAGAAATAGGCATTAACATAACAGAATATTGATTCATATTTGATTAGCGCTGCCTAGTTTGACCGTTTGGTCAGAGTTCGTGAGTGATTGACAGCTGGCTCTCGTAGATGGCAGCTGGACAACAGACCTCAGATCAGCTCTTACTGCTTGTTTTCCTCCGGTCTGTGAAATCTTGCAGATGCCGTTAGGAGCACCGGAGGACACCGGAGGACACAGAGGAACATGATTTTTTTCAGGTTACCTGTTTCACGCACTACTGTCACGATATAGCAACCATTTTATAAAAATAACTTTTTATGTAATTAGCTGATTTTCCCTCCCAAAAGTATAAGTAATTTTCTTTAATATAACTTATCCTTACCCCTCCAAGTCAAAATAAAGCTAATAGAATTGGTGTACATCATCTGAGCTGGGAACCTAAAGATTCATTTGAGATGCAGCTCAGATGCTATCCCATCTTGGATAACCTACCAATCCTGCAGAAACCTCCTTATTGTAAACCTAGCTAGGAAAGCCATCCATGCTCTGAATGCTCCAGGTCTCTAGTTTGTGGTCAAGTTTCAAAATGGGGACTAACATCATCACACATGAATACAGATGGGCTATTGGAGCTTAGGAGGTAGACACAAACACACACACAAGGCGTGGTCCAAGGTAGCTTTGGAGCTTCTTTTCCTAGGAAGTCGGAGGTTGAGAGTGACAACATTTACTTAAAAGTAATCATGATTTTAATCCGGTTTTGTAAGGTAGTTTATTCTTTGGAATATCACCCACCACAAGTAGTGATTACCCAATGACATTCAACATCTCTGTCCTCTATCTATATCTATATCTATATATGTTTTTTCCCCACACTTGCGTTGTGTTGTTGTACGCTTGTTTAATCTGTTTTCATGGCATTATTTGTGCTTTTCCGAATAACCAATTCGGATTCCGGTAGATCCCAAATATAAAAAGAGTTGTCTTTACTTTGCTGTGATGTTCATGACAACAGTTATTGTCTCTTTATCTGGATGGTTATATTTTTTTTAATTCTAAACACTTTTAGACAAGATAGAATTATAATAAATATATAGCACCAAAATAATCAGTTTGTAGCTAAATGTCTGCAAAAAACTTCAACTACTGCAAAAATCTGTGCCATCATGAAGGTGAATTCATAAACTTTAACACACATGCACATGCCCACAGGGGTTCCCATTTAGTGTTTTGACAGTTCTGTGTAAGTCACGCCTGCTTTGAGTGAAATAGATAACTGTGTGCTTGGCAGGACTTTTAGGAGAAGGTGTGTCTCAAGAAAATCATTTTTTTCTTAATACTTCTTTCTCATGGGAACATGTGTGGGCATGTGTGTGTGTCTTTGTGTGAACTGATTGTGTAAGTGTGTGTGTCTGTGTGCACTAATTGTGTAAGTGTGTGTGTGTGTGTGTGTGTGTGTGCGTGTGTGTGCACTGATTGTGTAAGTATATTATAAGTGTGCCTGTATCATAGAAATCTAATTCTAGTTGTAGTTTCTTTTCTCCCTCTTCTCACCTGCCCAATTGCTAATTTAGTAATTTCTTCCTGACACTCCTTTATCTCAAGAGTGTCTTATTCCAATGCTTATTTAGCACCTCACTCCATCACGCTGTTTCGTACACAATAGTATACTTATTCAAGCAACTATTGTTTCAGAACTCATTTATTCCTTTCAGTGGTCCACAGACAATCGTACCCCGTCCACCAGATCACACTGAGTGCCAATCCAGTATAGGATATAGAGTACGACCTTCTTGCCAGTGATCAGAATACACTCATACACACACACCCTCAGTGCAAGAGGAAATGCGTCTTCTCTACCAGGTCACGTTTAGGTGACGGTCAAGGACAGGTGTGCAACTCCTCCTCACCAAAGCCGCAGCTCTGTCTTCAATCACACTCACCAACACACACACTGGTTCTTACCTACTCCAACTATCCTGTAAATCCTTGACCTATTTCTAGATTACAGCCCCTCAGGTGAAGAAACAAGAACTATTCTATATTCTACAGACAGATTACCCTGAACTGCCTCCTTTCCTGAGTGCCAAGGCTGCCTATTAGAATACTTATCCCATCTTGGATGACCTGCCAATCCTGCAGAAACCTCCTTATTGTAAACCTAGCTAGGAAAGCCATCCATGCTCTGAATGCTCTAGGTCTCTAATTTGTGGTCAAGTTTCAAAATGGGGACTAACATCATCACACATGAATACAGATGGGCTATTGGAGCTTAGGAGGTAGACACAAACACACACACAAGGCGTGGTCCAAGGTAGCTTTGGAGCTTCTTTTCCTAGGAAGTCGGAGGTTGAGAGTGACAGCATTTACTTAGAAGTAATCATGATTTTAATCCGGTTTTGTAAGGTAGTTTATTCTTTGGAATATCACCCACCACAAGTAGTGATTACCCAATGACATTCAACATCTCTGTCCTCTATCTATATCTATATCTATATATGTTTTTTCCCCACACTTGCGTTGTGTTGTTGTACGCTTGTTTAATCTGTTTTCATGGCATTATTTGTGCTTTTCCGAATAACCAATTCGGATTCCGGTAGATCCCAAATATAAAAAGAGTTGTCTTTACTTTGCTGTGATGTTCATGACAACAGTTATTGTCTCTTTATCTGGATGGTTATATTTTTTTTAATTCTAAACACTTTTAGACAAGATAGAATTATAATAAATATATAGCACCAAAATAATCAGTTTGTAGCTAAATGTCTGCAAAAAACTTCAACTACTGCAAAAATCTGTGCCATCATGAAGGTGAATTCATAAACTTTAACACACATGCACATGCCCACAGGGGTTCCCATTTAGTGTTTTGACAGTTCTGTGTAAGTCACGCCTGCTTTGAGTGAAATAGATAACTGTGTGCTTGGCAGGACTTTTAGGAGAAGGTGTGTCTCAAGAAAATCATTTTTTTCTTAATACTTCTTTCTCATGGGAACATGTGTGGGCGTGTGTGTGTGTCTTTGTGTGAACTGATTGTGTAAGTGTGTGTGTCTGTGTGCACTAATTGTGTAAGTGTGTGTGTGTGTGTGTGTGTGTGCACTGATTGTGTAAGTATATTATAAGTGTGCCTGTATCTTAGAAATCTAATTCTAGTTGTAGTTTCTTTTCTCCCTCTTCTCACCTGCCCAATTGCTAATTTAGTTAGTAATTTCTTCCTGACACTCCTTTATCTCAAGAGTGTCTTATTCCAATGCTTATTTAGCACCTCACTCCATCACGCTGTTTCGTACACAATAGTATACTTATTCAAGCAACTATTGTTTCAGAACTCATTTATTCCTTTCAGTGGTCCACAGACAATCGTACCCCGTCCACCAGATCACACTGAGTGCCAATCCAGTATAGGATATAGAGTACGACCTTCTTGCCAGTGATCAGAATACACTCATACACACACACCCTCAGTGCAAGAGGAAATGCGTCTTCTCTACCAGGTCACGTTTAGGTGACGGTCAAGGACAGGTGTGCAACTCCTCCTCACCAAAGCCGCAGCTCTGTCTTCAATCACACTCACCAACACACACACTGGTTCTTACCTACTCCAACTATCCTGTAAATCCTTGACCTATTTCTAGATTACAAAATGGGGACTAACATCATCACACATGAATACAGTTAGGCTCATTGGATCCACAAGAGTCTCAGCTTTACAGTGATACCCAATTTATATAATTCTAAAACTGTTTAGGGACCCCAGTATGCGGAATTATTCCAATACACCATTTTTAGAACAGGCAAAAATAAGCTCCAACACCAAGGCTTCACGAGAATCGATATTGATCTGAACAAGGGTGTAGGGGGAAAGGACATCTACATTTGGTACAAACGTGGGTCAGTACCAATCACCAAGCTCCAAGTTACATTCAACAATGACATGGCTGCTGGATTGATCGATGCAGGGTACAAAAAGATCGATAAAAATCTCAATGCTGGAGCAAAAGGGGACTGTGTCTACCTTTGGTACTTCAGAGGGTCCGGAGAGTATTATACTCCCATAGTGGACATTGAGGTCTCTACAAATGCAGATAGTGAAGCCGTGAAGTTTCGGAATGACTTGGAGAGACTGGCCTGTGATCTGAACCGCAAGGCTGGAGGGAACTGGATCCACGCCTGGTTGAAGAGAGAGAAGAGAACCTACATCTGTGATGTCACTGTCACTGATTCCTACGGAGCAGATTCCAACTACTTAAAGAATGGTTACATCCGTGTGGATGAAGATACTAACAAGGGTGCAGGAGGATCCGATGTCTTCATCTGGTACCGTCAGACCACCGACCCCGGGCGTGCACTCAGTGATCTGAATGTCTCCACTGATGATGCTGAGTATCATGCCCTTCAGCAGCAAAAATACACGCCAGTGAGTGTTAACCTGAGCGAGGGGACCAAAGGGGACGCGGTGTACCTGTGGTACAAGAAAGACCAAGTCCACAATCCCATTAAGGTGTTCACCCTGCTTCTCAACATGAAGGCTGTCCCAGTGTACGAGAAGGCTGGTGTCACTGTTATCGAAAGAAATCTCAGCAGCTCCTGAAAAAATCGCGCGAAAGCGCGATTTATTTGCTCCATAGGAATGAATGGCAAATTGACATGAAGAGAGCTCAAAAACACTCGTCTTTAGGGCCATTCAGAGTCGCCATACTTTAACGTAGAAAAATGATTAAAAGTTTAAACGGGTCACTAGACTTTGGACTTTATTGGGCCTATCATCCCCCTTCTTATAACCTCACTATGGTCCTCAGACCCCCCCCAGCACCAGGCACACTGGTCAAAATTTCTTGCGAAATTTTCTAGTTCCAGTGTGCCTAGCAAAGCACACTGGTCTATTATTCGTCGGGCTTATTCCAGTGTGCCGTCGGGCTTATAATTATTCAGACTTCTGCCTAAACTTTGCCGCGCTACTCCTCCGGCAGCGTTGCCAACACCTGTACAAAAAATACATCAAAACGTGCGGAATGATCGGGAATCCTGTGCTATGACCTGACTAAGAGATTCGCGCAGCGGTTCCCGAGAAAATCGCGCGAAAGCGCGATTTTTTTCTCCATTGGAATGCATTGAAAATCGACGTGACAAGTGCTCATAAACACTCCTCTTTGGGGCCATACAGAGTCGCCATACTTTAACGTAGAAACGGGATTAAAAGTTTAAACGGGTCACGAGACTTGGGACTTTATTTGGCCAAATGGAAATTTTTTGATAGCTGGCACGGTTTTCACGAAATCGCAGTTTACGTTTTGTGAAATTTTCAGACCGTTTCAGATTTTATAATGGGTGTGTATTGCGTGGGTCGTTAAGGGCTAGAGCGCGTGACATCATCGCTAGAGTGCGGGAAAGCTTTGAAATCTTTTGAAAATGTTCCGAACAAATTGCTCTGTAGCCCACAACGTCCACTCCTCATACACAATTAATACATCAAAACGTAGGTATTTTTGTACCGGTCGCAAACATGTAGCTATGGAATCAGTCGGACTTACACATTTGGCGACACATGCCTGAACGTGAGAGCAACTGCAGGCTTCGCTCCCATAGGGCCCCATATTAAATTTCACAGAATGTTTTGGATCAGAGAAAAAAGTTACTACTTTTCGAAACTGCCGCCGAGGTCACATTTTTGACACTACACACCCAAATGTCGCACCATTTGTTCATCAGAGACTCCTAACTGGTCTCATGAACAATCTAAGCGATAGGAGTCACGGTTTCTGTCGTAGAAGCACTTTTATGACATGTACGTCTCTGGTTAACTCCTATTATAAACTGCCCCACTGCAGCAGTGGCCAATCACCACGGCAACTTCAGATTGCTGCTAGACAGCTGATTCACATTAGCCAATCAGAGCAGGCTGACTAACTAACACACACACACACACACACACACACACACACACACACTATTTACTGTATCACGCCATTTCAGTGAGCCAGCATGCTCTAAACCAGGCTTCAATGGATCAAGGCCATAATTAATGTTATCAATTACACCTGTGATTAAAAGCCCCACCAACTCTCATTGTATGATAACAGGAACTAGGTATTCACCTACTTTTCAAAATAAAATCCCTCAACTCTAACTGTATGTTAACAGGAAACTAAACACTCCTCACGGCCCCCCAATCACCATGGCAACCACTGACAGACACGCACGCAGCGAAAGGGCCTACAGTTATGACCTCACTATGGACCTCAGACAGTCTGAATCTGCCCGCCGCCCCCCACCCATACCCCCAGCACCAGGCACACTGGTCAAAATTTCTTGCGAAATTTTCTAGTTATATTATGCTCCTTAAATTTAGGCTGCACTTACCAGACAAAATAAAAGATCTGGGACATGCAGTATTTTTCATGTTTGTACATTTTGAATTGTCACAAACAATCAATCAAATTCACCTGCTGCAGGTAGATGGAACAGCTTGTATTGCTGGACATAATTACATAAAAACAGAACTGGACGACGAAGAGTGACAGTGCTTATCTCATTATGTGCAGCACTACAAGCTGGCTCACATGGCTTGTGAGAGTCCCACCAGAGGGGGGCACTAAGAACTCAGCTTTGTTATTTGTGAAGCAGTTTATGGTATATACAGTACAGGTATATCAGGAAAGCCTACCTGTAATTGACTAATGCATATTCTCCACCCTCATGGTGAGAGGGGCCTACTGGCTGGGTAGGACTTATCCTATAACCATTATCTGAGGACAGATTTATTATAAAGATGAATTTGCTAAAAAGATATTATACAGTAGAGAGCCATCTCAGGAGAAAGGTCGAAGTATTAAGTGACACCTTTTACTTTTAAACTAAAACCTTATAATTGAAGCGATCTGGGACAATTCCTAATTGTACCTCCCCTTCTAGCTACGCTTTTCTACTCCATCACATTCACAACAACTATTTCAACCCTCTGTTGTACCTCGCTACATCGCTGAGAAAAACACAATTTAGGAAAAAGCACATCGCAAAATTTGAAACTTCACTTGCAGCACAACATTATTGATATATTTTTTAATCTTAGTTGTGTGGTGATGCTATTAAGGTAACATAGGATTATCATATAACAGATTTATTTACAGCCTTGCAAATAAAAGTTATTCCATAAATCTTATTTCGTTGAATTTATACGTGAAGGGAACAAAACAATCTATGATGCCACGATAACACCATCTGGAGATCTAAGTTTGAATATTGGTGCCAACTAACAGATAACCGCTCCAGCTTCCTCCCTCAGGAAAAGACATGCAGGTGAGGTTAACTGGCAACTCTTAATAAGTGTGAATGTGAGCGTGAATGGTTGTCTGTCACCCCGCTTCTCACCCAATGTCAACTGGGCTCCAGTCTCCTAGATAATGGACGGATGGATTACACTGCCATCTAGTGTAATAAAAGGGGACAATTATAGGTCCCTTCATCCATTTGCCAGTATAATGTAAACCCATAGGTATCTTCCTTTCCATTCCAAACTCTGAAACCAAAAGCAGCTGCGGCCTATTAGCTCCTCTACCCATCAGAGAAACTATAACCACAAGAGCCAGCAAGTCATTTTTCATTTTGCTGTTTAAATTAGAATCATGTATTATTGTCTGCTGTGTGGAGGAAAATATCGGATCAACTCTGGACCGTTGCCCCGAAGATGGAGGCATAAATTACCAGCTGTGGTGTTTCTGTCTACTGAGCATGGTGGCCAAATCGCACTCCAAACTTCTGCACAAGTATCATCCAATGTTCAAACTGGCACGTCAGCCAAGACGGGCTGCAGGACAGTCTGCACACCAAAAATAAACTGCTCTAACACATTTTTTCACATGTCAAACAACCAATTAACATTCAGGCTATGGACTAGGGGTACAAATATTTATATTATAGCTGGAGGATTACTAGTGTGACAATGAAACTGTGGACAATATAGTCAAGTTTGGCTATTAAGGACAATCTTCCTCAAATTAACCTCAAGTAATTATTCATAAACCAACCTTATACCTCTAATCTAAAAGCTGCTCTGCACAAACAAATGAACATATAAAGATGAAGTGAATGATTAAACCTTCATACCTCCTTATCCCTTCAAAGTAGGTACCAGATACTAGGCAGGATTTAATCACAGACACAAGGGGGCAGTGAAGGCTTTATGAGACGCAGCTTGTCAGTTGGCTCCTTTGAATCTGGGAGGTTAAAATTATATCTGAAGTGTTGCTTCAGTACCACACAGTGATAATTTTAAAATCTTTTCAGTCCATATGCCCTCCATCAGCTCTGTCCAAATATAGAGCCAAGTACGAAGCTACGAGAGTGTGATAATATTAGTCAGTGATTCTCTCCCTTGGAGGCGAATCGTTGGGAGTGAATCCATCATGATTCTTGTTATCTCAAACGTCCAACTATATTAAAGTAACGGCTGCTGAGGTGATCATGATCAGGATAACTGTATTCAATTTATATTCACATTTATTGCACTCATTTCAATATATTATCTTTATGAAGTGTGAAGGGGAAGGATAAAAAGTTTCACTTAAGTACTTAGGCTACTGTATTTAAGTCAGAGTAACTCCTATTTTTTTGAGGGGGTCATACTGCATCACTTCATCAAAACACAAAGCCAAAGCTCATGAATCTGTACTACATAAAACTGTTGTTTCTTTGTCCTTGAGTGTCTCGCTGAATCAAATTAAGTGGCTGCTTGGGGCACCATGATTACCTGGGGGCTCAACAGAGTTTACAAATGAAAGTGAGGGTAAATTAGGGCTTTGTTCAAGGATGAACTGTGCTGAGCTGCGTTACTTCCAAACCAATTCATCATGTTGCCGTAGTGCAACCTGCAGGCGAAATGTCAACCAACTGGAAAATGATGTGGCAAAATAAAAAAAAAAACTAGGGCTGTCAAAGTTAACTTGATAATAACGCGTTAAAGCAAATTAGTTTTAAAGCCATTCATTTCTTTAAGGCATTAACGCAATTTGCAATTTTTAATTACCCTGTTAAAAGTCTAACAGGTTGCCGATCTTTTGGAGGTTGTAGTGGGCTTAGTTTTAATGCTAGAGTGAAGATACTGACATCATTTGAACCAAAGGAATCCATTGGTACCAACCATGTCATACTAGCTTGTCGTCAATGAGGCTAAATAACGCCCCAAACTTACGCTAAATTTTGGCGAGGAAAAACTGACATGACCATTTTCAAAGAGGTCCCTTGTACTGTGACCTCAAGATATGTGAATGAAAATGGGTTCTATGGGTACCCACGAGTCTCCCCTTTACAGACATGCCCACTTTATGATAATCACATGCAGTTTGGGGCAAGTCATAGTCAAGTCAGCACACTGACACACTGACAGCTGTTGTTGCCTGTTGGGTTTGAGTTTGCCATGTTATGATTTGAGCATATTCTTTATGGTAAATGCAGTACCTGTGAGGGTTTCTGGACAATATTTGTCATTGTTTTTGTGTTGTTAATTGATTTCTAATAATACATATATATATATATATACCTTTGCATAAAGAAAACATATCTACCCACTCCCATGTTGACAAGAGTATAAAATACTTGACAAATCTCCCTTTAAGGTAAATTCTGAAAAGATAAAAAAAGTGTGTTTAATTTGCGATTAGTCGCGATACTATGGACAATCATGCGATTAATCGTGATTAACTATGGAAAATCATGCAAATAATCACGATTAAATATTTGAATCGATTGACAACCCTAAAAAAACACACCAAGAAAAAACAAACTTAGTGAAAAAAATGTTTTGTAAAAATGTGTAAAATCCAGAAAACTTATTCTTTGGTCAGTGGCCTAAACTTTCATTGAAGTTCATTGAAATCCATCAAGTTGCTTTTTGAGACGTCCTGCAAACGAAGAAATAAGTAAAGAGAACTGAAAACACAAAGTTCTTGGCGGAGGGTATCTGGAGGAGAAATGCTCATCTGTAATCAACTCTTTACTTGCAACAAACATCAGGCAACAACAAACCTGATCATCAAACAGTTACTGGTAAACTTTTCAACTAACTCTGCATCATTTCTCCTGCTGCTTTGTCCAAAGTTATGCCCTCCCATTTTCTCTTAACAGCCCGATTATTTTATAAGCTGAAGAGCTCAATTTCCTTTGTCTTATTTTAGTAAGAAATATCACCACACTAAAGAAAAGCAGAAAGACATAAAAGGAAAGGCATGCTGTATTTTCAGTCACATATTATGGCATCAGCCTTCAGCCTACTTAGTCTGCTCTAAAATCCTAATTACGGTTATCCAACTTACAATTCTGTACGTTTTTGTTAATGCTGTTATATGCTATTTTTATTGTACGTTATTGTGTGTGTCAAATTTTTGTAATGCTTTGTATGTAGTTGATCTTACTTTTTTGTTGTTTTTGTGTGTTTTTGTGAATGTTGCTCGTTGCTGTTTTCAGCCCTCTGAGGCATGCTTTGTGATAATGGTCTATAATAAACTTTGACTTGACATGTATTGTCAGTCTTTTTCCAAGCAGCTACAATATAAACGTGTGATTTTATGGCAAAAGTGATGAGTGCAGTTTGACTGATATTGCAATATCATTTTATATTGCAAAACCCCTTTAGTATCACATCTCAGTTAGGATAGGAGTCATATTGTGTGTATTTAGTTTTAAAAGTCACCAACCAGTCGGCAGCCTGTGGCGCTGAACTCTTAATTGAATGAGTAACTGGATTACTCATGAGTAATTTCATTTCCAAACAGTATGTTTCTCTCTCAGTGTGGCTGCAGTGAAGTCCTCAGAGTCTGCAGCAGTGATTAATGCCTATACAAATAAACCAGCCTCGGCTGAATGTAAATGTCAGAACAATTTGAGAGGTGGGACACTGTCATTTGGCAGAAACTTCACTGGAGCCACTGAGGTTTTCTGAGCACTATCATCTGGAGAAGCATGACATTTGTTTTAAATAGATAAGAGTTGAAGGGTTGATATGAAATCCCCCTGGGTGCAGTAGCTGAAAAGCTCATTAGCCTTTTCCTTTTTTTTTCTTCCAACAATTGCATTTAGTTTATAGTTGTTCATTAGTGTTTCCACAATAACCCAGCTTTGGCACAAAAGAACCCACTCACATTGTAATCAAACAGCTATTTGTTAAAGAGGTATTTGGCAGATTGCAACAGCTTTTATCAGTGTCGTTTACTTTTGCTCACTGGTAGTTTATACTTAATTTAATTCAATTGACTAGCCAGTAATAATCAGTATTAATACTGCTTTCTGAGGAGCCCTGGGTACAAACATATATTCAAATCAAAACAAACAAATGTGATTAAAGGTAAGCCTGTAACTAACCATCATTTTCCAATTATGTTCTTAATAAATCATTTTGTGTATGAAATGTCTGAAAATCTTCCAAATAATTACAATTTCTCAGAGCCCAAAGTGGAGTCACTGAATGTTTTGTTTTCCCAAATGATAATCCACCTCACATTGGAGGAGCTAGAACTTTGACATTTTTGGCATTTTTGCTTAAAAAATGACTAAGACAATGACTGAATTATCAAAATAGTTGCTGTTTATTTTCTGTTGATTAACTAATCCATTAATTGAATAATAACAAACATAAATTGAGAGTGTGCGACACAGTTTTGTCTAGTAAAGTGGACTGGTGCCCAGATTTGAGTTTTCTTTGGAAAACTTGAAAATTATTCTCCAAATTCGGAAGTGATGTTTCAATTTGTTCCCTTTTAGATTTGTCTATTCCAGATGCTCGCTCCTAATTCAGAAAGCTGCATTTGAAAGCAGAGTTTGGGGTATTTTTTTTGGAAGCAGTGCTATCAATGCAGTTTTGTCCACAATGGTGTCAAGTTTCAAGTTTTTAAATGGCCAAAAATATAGATATAATCTTTAGTACATCATGTTATGTTACATATATACTGTAACACAACCTAGGAAATACATAGGAATAAATCACAAGGTAGCCTCGCCCTAAAGTATCCCCTGCTTTATGGTCTATTTGACTCTAAATGGGACCACAATTTACTAAATGAACATCATGCTGTGTTGAAGAAGACTTGAAACTAGAGATTGAGACCATAAACTCATGTTTACAATGTTTACTGAGGTAATAAATCAAGTGAGAAGTAGGTTCATTTGATCATAGACTTCTATACAATCAGACCTCTTTTTGCAACCAGAGGAGTCGCCCCCTGCTGGCTATTAGAAAGAATGCAAGTTTAAGGCACTTCAGCATTGGCTTCACTTTTCAGACCTGGAGGTTGCCGCCTGGTATAAATACCAATAATACAACAACACACAGAGACTTACTGTCTAAGACTGACTCATCACTAGGTTTTTAAATATGCATGTGTTGCTTGACGGCAAAAAAATATGTGAGGCTTTCAGAGAACAATTTCCATAAAAAACTAAATTCATAGCTGCGATGCAGACAGTTGTCAGTTTCAATTCAACTCCACCAAACGACTTACGCAATAAAACTGTGAAAATAATGGGCAGACGGAAAAGCGTGGCTAGATATACGACTTGGGGAAAGTAAATTTGCAGAGAGAAAGTCAACAGCGGCAATAAATGTCCATCTTAGCTGCGATGACTTACAGCTCTGACAGAAGCTCCGGCGAATAAAAGCACAATTTGTCGTAAATGGAAAAGTCTTCTGGCCCTCAAACAAATTGGGCAGCTTGATCATGTTGTCAAAATAGTAAAAGAAAACAACATGCTTTGAAATGTAGTGACGGCATCACCAGCTCATTAAAACAAGCTAACGTACTGTAACTGAACATGACAAAGTACATTCTTGATTTATGAAAGACAAATCTGCAAAATGAGTGATTTTTATGAGAGGATTGTCCTCAAACTGTTAGTTCCACTGAATGTGCAAACTAAGGATACTGACAGAGCATATTAGCACATTGTATGATAATGTGACTGAATGTTTTCACATACTCATTTCAGATGAGGAGGCTGGGCAGACCTGAGACTTTCCCTCAAAGGTCAAATTTAGCCCCAATTTGATTTGAGTAACCCAGCCAAGTGTCTGCCCTATATGTGTGTGTGTGTGTCTGTGTGTGTTTGTGTGTGTGTGTGTGTGTGTGTGCCACTCATGCCAATCCTCCCAGGGTGCATGTCAGGGAGATCAGCTTTGCTCCAGCAAAATGTGTGGGCTGAAAATAGGCCTGATCGAAGAATAGTGTTTCATATTACATTGCACAGGAGACCCATGCAGCTAAAGCTCTTACTGAGGTCCCCTTCACTTTTCGAGACTGAGGTCTCCACTTCTCCTGAACAGCACACAGTAGTCTCTTACAGGACACCAGCCAAGGTCACATTATCAACACAGTGAACTAGCAGAAGCTAGTGAAGACAGGGAAATGTGCAAATATGAAATGCTCTGTCAAAGGGAAACCTCAATTTAAAGATTATTTAAACATTACTGTTGTTTTTCTCCTGGCTTTAAAGTAACAGCGTGCAACATTTAGGGGGATCTATTGGCAGAAATGGAATATAGAAATGAATAAGTATGTTTTCTTTAGTGTATAATCACCTCATAATAAGAATCGTTGTGTTTTCTTTACCTTAGAATGAGCCGTTTATATCTACATAGGGAACGGGTCCTCTTCACGGAGACTGCCATGTTGCACTGCCATGTTTCTACTGTAGCCCAGAACGGCTCAGGCCGGAGTCGATAACGTTACTCAGTCCCGTCGCCACTGCTCTCTCTCTCTCTCTCTTGCTTCACCACTCATTTCCCACATACACACACACTCTGCACACTCTACTCTTACAACAACTGGCTCTAGACGGGGCCATTTGTGTTGTTTGTGTCGGCCACCGTAGCAATCCTACAAGCTTGGCACACGGGAGAAGTTGTAATCTGCAACCTCACCACTAGATACCGCCAGATCCTACACACTTTAAATAGTAGTAAATTATGTTTATTATTTTATTATAGAATTGTAACATATTTATATGTTTTTGCTGATGAGATTTAGTTCTTAAAAGGTGCTAAATGCGAGATTGGGAGCATGTCTATTGCCTTCACACAGCTCTCAACGTGGCGACGGCTGAGGCAGTGGCTCGTAGCTAACGGTGGGGGGACCCGAGGGTGGGTGCTACGCTTCCACAACGGCGCCTTTGTTCAGGACGGACTGATCATCTGTAACCGCCGTATGAGCGCAGTGCAGAGCGGCAGCTGTGAGCTAGCCAGCGCTCATGCAAGAACATGCACTAAAAGGCATTTGCGGCTGGCTCGGCTATGTCAACAAAGCACAGAGGAAGAGCGACTTCATTCTCTGCTCAGGTAGACATTACTCCTCTATATCTTAACATAGCAAATAGATGTTTGATACTATATTAATGCTCTGGATATCGATTATATAGAGTATCTTTAAATAATTTAGCCTTTCATTTTTTAACTATAACTTCATATAAAAGTTATAGTTTATTTTCACTCAGCTCAAAATTGTGAGACATAAACATCTCGGTCCTTTGAGTAACACAGTTCTTGTTTTTTGCGGCAATATTGTTTTCTATTCGTATCAAAATGTTTCCTACGCTTGTGCTTTGAAAGCCGCTAAAAATAATCAAAGAAGCCTCAAGCTCTGTAAACATAGTAATGGGTATTTAGTGGGTTGGCTCACCTGGGAGCGGACTGGACGGACATTCAAACATTACTGCTACAGTTGAGTCACAATTCTCCGGGATACGTGCCAAGGCTGGCAGCCCAATTCTGGATATCTCTGCTGTGGCAGGTCCACAGTTTTTTTTTCCCTCTGAGCGTCTAAATGTTCCCAGCACCAAAAGCATTATGGCCCCCCCACAGACCCACATATCTGGGTCTCTCACACATAATGCATCGCCTGCAGCAAGAGTGTTTTTCAAAGGCAAGGTGAATACTCAATGACATCTGAAAATAACCAGCGGTGATTCTTGAAATGGAAGTCAGTCATTCCTATCATCCGTCTCCCTGTAACGTACGGTCTAATACAATAACAAAATATTTAAAAAATTTTTTTCACAAAAAGTAGCGGTGCAATACAGAAATTTAAATATCTTAAAAACAAATAGATTAAAAATAGTGTCCTTTCTTGACCTGCACATTTCAAAGCGTTTAAAGGAATAATTTGACATATCTTCACTTTCTGGCAAGAGAGTTTGATGAGAAGATTAATCTGTCCGTTAAATACGAAGCTACAGCCAGCAGCCGGTTATCATAGCTCAGGAAACAGCCAGGGAAACAGTTAGTCTGGCTCTGTCCAAAGGTAACACAATCTGCATACCAGCACAGCACACATTATAACGTGTTTGTTTAATCCGTATAAAAAAACCTAAGTGTGAAAACAACAATTTGCCGTTTTACAGGTTGTTACATGTATGTATTTCTTGGCTGTGACCATTAACTACCTGGAGTTTCTGCTGGTTGCCTGGCAGCAGAAATACTCCGGCACATAACCACCTGAAAAACAGCAAATTGTTGTTTTTACACTTTGGTTTAAAAACAAATATTAGTGAGCTTTAGGTGCTAGTACGCCAATTTTGTTCAGACATTGAGACTCCAGAGCCATAGATGTTCCCCTGTTTTCAATCTTTATGCTAAGCTAAGCTGACAGGATGCTGGCTGTCTCATAGTTATTGGACAGATAGGAGAGGGGTATCGATCTTCTCTGTAATCAAATAACTTTTGCTTTAAGACAAACTAGGCTGTCATCAAATAGCATGCAATCAACGTATTATATACTTAACTTCCTCAAATTTTGACAGGCACATCAACATGTTCTCATCCCAACTCGTCACATACTGACGCTTTGTCAGACCCCTCTGCGTCATTTTTCGGTCACAGAAAAACACATGATTAATGTTGTGAATTAAACAAAAACACTTGCTTATTATTAGGCAACAAAACCAATTAGGACAAAAACAACATGGGTGGGCTTAAAATGGCTATGTTTATAGAGTGAAAATGAAACTGAACATTGTGAGCACGGGACACAAA
Source organism: Sebastes fasciatus (assembly GCF_043250625.1). Lineage (NCBI taxonomy): Eukaryota > Metazoa > Chordata > Actinopteri > Perciformes > Sebastidae > Sebastes > Sebastes fasciatus. The sequence goes on from NC_133807.1 coordinate 19,426,374, forward strand.
CAAAGAGCTGATTGTAAAGTGAAAGTGAAACGTAAACGCACGGGGCCCCTGGATGAAAGCTTTGTGTTTGTTGGATCCATCCACCTCCTCTTCCGCCCGCCCTGTCTCTTCCGCTTTTTACCACATCACTTTCTCTGAGCTTTTACTGTTGCCGCGTATGGGTTTACATTATAGTTAATGTAAAGCCCAGTGCGTCTCCGGTGCTAAAGGGTGCCTTGTGTGGCGGTATTGGACGCCGACAAAGCGTCAGTATCTCGCCCTGTGAATGAGAATAGGCATATGACATACTCTGACACAAATTTGCAAGTAAAGTGCGATTTGCAAAGTTGACATGCATCACAAAGTGTGATGATGGGGTTCAGGAGAGCATGAGAAAAACAGCGAGGAGTGAATCTCCCCTGCTAGACGCAGACAGACTGAAGCAGCCAGACAAGCATTTACTCCCAGTGGTCAGGAGGCTCATTATCCCCTGTGAAGCTCACATAGTTAGAGGAGACGTGAACTCTCATCCCGCTATAATGAGCCTGGCATTCCACTAGAGACTTTGGCATGAAGCTGGCCAACTTGGGAGCGAGGCATCCACCCTCCTGTTGCTCCGCAGCTGACGGAGGGAAATGAAAGGAGCCTCTGATGGGGTCCTGAATGGGCTGTTAGGTACCTACTGCCAGGCATCACTGCTTCCACTGCCCTCTGTGGAGCAGGATGATCTGACTTGCGACAGACAAATGCTGGGTAGCATGTTGAATCTTGCACTTTGTGAGAAGAAGAAAAGAAGACTAATAGAATTATCTCTGATACATGCCACCTTGTTGTTTTTGTTTTTTGTTTATAATCCATCTTACTCCCTAGGTATTTGTAATTTATCAGCTATCCTGTTTGTACAGTGGAAGCCCTTTAAAGGGATCTTTAAAGAACCAGTGTGTAACAATCAGAGGGATCTATTGGCAGAAACTGAATATAATATTAATAAGTATGTTTTCTTTAGTTTATAATCACCCGGAAATAAAAATTGCTGTGTTTTCAATACCTTAGAATGAGCCGTTTATATCTACATAGAGAGGTGAAATCCACTGTTATTTTTAGTGTGATTCAGTCTTATCCTGTCTTTTCTAAGAGAGACTTGACCACAGTAGCAGAAATACATTGACTTACAGAAAAAAACAATAAGTGAAGGGGAGAAGACAAATGTTTCTAAAATAGCCATTTTTACAAAAATAACAGGTTTCTCCTCATAGCTTTAAACTCAGAAAGAGTTTGAAGTCTTTCCAGTGGCTATTTCCAGCTATAGAGGAGTCAGATATTATGAAGTCTTTTTCACTCGTTGTCAGAATAATACCTGCAGGCCGAACACTTCAGCAAAGTTCAACTGTTTCTGATTGAATATATTTCCTTGTTACGCAGAGCAGCCTCCCTGTGGGACTGAGAGTGACCAACGCCTTTTGGTTTGTGTGACAAATGTGAAAAATATACCAGTCACAGCATCTGAAACATTATGAGATGTTAAACACTAATCTGCTCATGACAACATGCGTTAAATACTTCAAAACTAAGTTCTGTGCTACTCCAGCGATATAAGTTTTCAAATGTTCCTCTTTCTCGTGAAGAACGTGCATCATCTAAACACAAAAGTTCACTTCATCTTAAACCCTCGAGCTGGGCGCTTAACTAATCAGATTTCGTCCAGCTTCTTTCTGCTTTGAGAAGACTTCTCTAAAAGACACTCAATTTTACACGCTCAATTTCAAAAGTTTGTCTCGACCACAGAAAGCTATCAGCGATAAATCTGAATAATGCTTCGAACCATTGTGAGCTGCCAGTCCATCTAGTGATTGGTTTGGACTACACAAAAACCAAATTATGCATTTTTCTCAGCCAGTTTGAACTCAATTTTCAGAAGACACATTGGAAGCACAAAAAGAAATAAGCGATTTGGGAAATAGGCCACTTTGACAGCAGTGACTTCAGTGAAGACGAACCGAATTATGCTGCTTTGCCAGATGCACATTTAACAGCTTGAACAAAATGTATCAACAATACAAAGCCAGTTTCTAATAGAGAGTTGACCTTGAAGCTCATACTACTGCCTCACTTCAGCATCTTCTTCATCTGTAGGAAATCTCATAGTAATATCCTGCAGCTGTAGCATCGGGTCATGAAACACTTTGCACAGTACAGTGTGCTATCAGGACTGTCTCACTCATGGTCATCCTGGCTATTTTTTTCTGTTACCATGACAACATTTCTCTGCACTCCTCAGCCTCCTGATTGTGTGGAAAATGAACAGGAAGACAAAAGGGAAAAATGTCAGACGCTGAGCAGCAGCGATTGAACACGGACTAACAGCCACCACTGACTGGCCTACTTTGACTACAAATTACTTAAAAGCTCAGCTTGATGTCTTTGAGATGTTGCATATCTCACCAATTTTAGTCTCAGTGTACTCAGCTATCTATAGTCATGGAAAAGTATGTCGCTCCATCTTACAGGCTAATCCTTCACTGTCATCCTAAATTAATAAAATCTGTCAGATGGTGTGAAACTCTGGTCTGGATTTAAAAGGTTGATTTAGAAGTACCACAAACCCCTGATATGTCATCATACAGTGGCGAACTGTCAGCTGCACTTGCAGTTTAGACAGACTAGTTTGGGTGTCATTTTTCCACTACCTCCTAGTATCTGCTGTAAGTAGGACAAAAATAAAATGAACACAAGCACACTGGCCATTCACCATGGCTTACTGTGAGTCCAAAAAGCCCAAAGGGAGGGCTTAAAGGGGAACTACACCCATTTTCAAAAATCATACATGTTATTCCTGAGGTCTAAGACAGTCCAAAAATATTAGTAAACATGAAAGCTCTACCAAATCCAAAAACGAGAGTGCTAAAACTCAAACTTGTTATAGGGTATAACGTCTGGAGCTGCTCCATAGACAAAGAATGGGAGACTGATTTTGTGGACCTACAGAATGTTTTCTTTCTTATACCTAAATAAGTTTTATTTTACTGTAGTGTTGTCAGTTGTGAAACAGGAAATGTTCCCACATACTCAGATCATTCCACTGGGTGCTCTCAGTGTCATCTATAACATCTCTCCCCATTCATTGTCTATGGAGCAGCTACACACTTTATACTTGATGACATCACAAATTTGAGTTTTAGCACTCTAGTTTTTGGATTTGGGAGAGAGCTGTTCATGTTTACTAATAATTTTTGGACTGTGTTTGACCATAGGAATAACATGTATGAATTCTGAAAATGGCTTTAGTTCCCCTTTAAAGCCTATTTGACCCAGTATGACTTGATCAGCAGTGCTAAGAACCTGCTGTGTTGTGGAGGAAGGAAGAAAAGTTTAGTATGAATGTCTGGGCCTGTATTTATCAAGCACGTCTGAATCCTTCCAGGAATTGCACTGAAAGTTAAACTAAGACTAAAAACACAACACAATTCAGAGACACAATGTACATGCATGTTTCTTAAAGGGTAACTTTGGTGTTTTTCAACCTGGACCCTATTTTCCCATGTTTTGTGTCCAAGTGACTAATGGGGACAACAATTTCTGAAATTGGTCCAGTATTGAGGGTGAGCGCTGTAGACGGCGGCTGCTAAACGGCGGCTGCTAAACGGGCTGCAATGTAATCGCTCGGGGCAATTCCTAACTGTCAATGTACGTCCACTAAAAGTGTTTGTTTTTGAATAACAAATGGATCAGATCAAGCGGAAGGTAAGAACATTTTTTAACTCCTCTGTAGGGTGCTTTCCATAATGTTGCAGACACTTATAATAACAATCAGAGCCTGTCAGTGGCAAAAACAAACACTTTTAGTCGACGTTTTGACGATGAGGAATTGCCCCGAGCGATTACATTGCAAACCATTTAGTGTCTGCCGTCGGCAGCGTTCTCCCTCAATACTGGACCAATTTTCAAAAATTGTTGTCCCCATTAGTCACTTGGACACAAAAAACCTGAGAAAATAGGGCCTCTTTAAGAGTTGTCAAAAGCATTAACTATCCTAATGAGTGGCTCTGTGTAGTGTTTTGTGTGTCTGGCTGCCTCATGGGGATAAATACTGATGATATTCTCCACAACAAACTGAAAGAAGAACAAAGAAGCTTTTCAGATTAACGCTCTATATGTCTAAAATTCTTAGTCCAGTGATTTTTCTCCAGACGTCATAGCACCTTGATGATCATGCTGCTGAAAGTTTGCAGGTGCACTGAGGATAAAGAAGATACTGTGTGTTTTATAGAAGTAAATTAACTTGCCGAGAGTTAGATGAGAAGATTGATACACCAGCAGTCTGTTATCTTAGCATAAAGAGTGGCAACAGCTAGCCTGGCGCTGCCCAAAGGTAATAAAATCCACCTTCCAGCACTTCTACAGCTCACTAATTAAAACGTTATATCTAGTTTGTTGTGATTTTACGGGGGTTATTTCTCGGCCGGGGCACAGTCTGGAGTCTCTGCTGGTTGCAGACTTCAGTAATGTGATCAAGTTGGTAAAATCGACCCTATGGTTTCAATCAGTCCTGTGCAAGAAGACCGTACCTTTTCCTCTGGCTTGACAACAAAGTATTCTGCCTCTTTATTCATAATAGTATCCCTCTCCCACTAAGACTCCTCCACAAGTTGTCTCATATTAGAACAATGAGCAGTTCATGCAGTATCAAGAGAATCTGGAGATGAATAGAAACCATAGTTGAGGAAGTCAAATCAGAAGGTTATGTCTATTTGTCTGTGTGTCTCACTTTGAAGCGGAAAGCTTCAAGCCACGCCGGCATGAATAACTCCTCCAGCTGTGAGCAGAGGCCATAACACTGGGGTCACATGACAAAAAGACCGTCTGAATGGCACTTCTGCTTCACACTGATTTCACTACCTTTTTCATATAAAGTCTGTTATTTAGCTGCAATTTACTGTTGAAAATTAAATCTCGCAAAACATCAAATATGAGTCCTCCTTTCACCAAAATTGTTAAATTCGTCACAGATTTAAAGAACAACAATATTTCATCTGATGATCAAAATAATGGAAGGCAAAGTAGCTTAACAACACTTTGTCATGAAGTGTCCTCCTAAAAACCTGGGATAATAGAGCATGATGCAGTGATGAACATTGATATTTCAGAATGGGAAAGGTCAGCATGCTAACTGCAAGACTTCCAAGAAATATCAGCCGCTATTTGATAAAACCTTCATATTGCTGTTGATTTTATTGTTTATATTAAAGGATTACTGTGAGTGGATATCTATGGATTTATAACATGTTTTACTTATTTTATTACTACTTTGATCTTTATTAAAAACCTCACGGTGCTGTGCACATAAATCAAATAACTATTAGTTATTTCTTGGATAACAGGATTGTGTATTGAAGGAAGCAAACATGGATTTTCCTGTCCAGTGAAAATCTTACTTTGGAAAGTACACTTTTGAAATCTGATTCCCTTCAACCTGTTCAAAACAAAACACTGATGTTAAAATGACATGTAGTGGCAGATGCTTGAAAATAACAGATAAATATAGAGCCCTGATGTGCAAGATTAGACTAGACTGGACTTAAAAAAAGAACACAAGCAGACAAAGAACAGACGTAAACGCAGCAATTCAAGTGTAGATCAAAACCTTTGTCACAGAAAAGTTTAATGCAGCTTTTTCAACTTTTAAGAAGCAGCATCAAAACCACTTCAGTATATTGTCACACTGCTGTTGACACTGGGTGTAAATGCTAACGTGATTCATGGCACATTTCTTTTACAGTTTTCACTATACCATATTCTACTTGACCAGATACTTGACTCCATATATACAGTAACTGAAAGGATAATCAAAGAGCTTAAGCCCCACTTACTTAAAGAATACAATATTTGAGTAAATGCCTCATCTTTAGTCATCTTAAGGCCCAGACACACCAAGCTGACGTCAAAAAACTAGTAAAGATGAAGACCGAGTGTTGCGTCACCTCACGTCGCCTTTGTCTTGGCCAACAAGATGCATTTGAACACACTGCAAAGACTACAACCGACGACCAGTTAGCACGTACGTCCTTCGCCTGCGTGAGATGAAATAACTCTCCACACCACCAGGTGGCGGTAGTCAGTTCTTCTTTCAAATAGGGAAACCGGAAGACTGAGGACATCGGATATACAAGCCGTTGTTATGATACGTACGTGAAAGCTGCGTTTGCCGACCATTTTCACACCTTGCTGGCTTGTGTTGTAAAGAGCTTTGAGTGGTCACTAAGACTAGACAAGTGCTATATAAATGCAGTCCATTTGCCACTTAAATATATTATATGTACAATGATATTTGGGAGTTCTTATTTTAATACTTTTGGCCAAAAAGATCATAAAATATTTATGTTTTTACTACGGCTGTCAATCGATTAAAATATTTAATTGTGATTAATTGCATGATTGTCCCTAGTTAATTGCAATTAATTGCAAATTTTTTATCTTTTCAAAATATACCTTAAAGGGAGATTTTTGAGTACTTAATACTCTTATCAACATTGAAGTGGACAAATATGCTTGCTTTATGCAAAAGTATGTACTGGAAATCAATTAACAACACAACACAATGAAAAATATCGTCCAGAAACCCTCACAGGTACTGCATTTAGCATAAGAAATATGCTCAAATCATAACATGGCAAACTGAAGCCCAACAGGGAGACTTGTGGGTACCCATCGAACCCATTTTCATTCACATATCTTGAGGTCAGAGGTCAAGGGACCCCTTCTAAAATGGCCATGCCAGTTTATCCTCGCCAAAATGTAGCGCAAGTTTGGAGTGTTATTTAGCCTCCTTCCCGACAAGCTATGACACGGTTGGTAAAAATGGATTCCTTAGGTTTTCTAGTTTCATATGATGCCACTCAGCACAGCTTTAAAACTGAGCCCGCTACAACCTAAAAATCACAAGTTGCGTTAACGTGTTATTATCACTTTGACAGCCCTAATTTTTACCTTTCTTTTCAATGTTAAAATAAAAGTTATCGTATAACACTGATGTCACAGTATCCATACAGCTGGTTTATGGGTTTATGAGACTCCCCCTCCAACACACTGGAACCTTCTCAGGCCTGAGCGATCCATGTGATAGCTGCATTGCTCAAATGTTAACTGAGAGAGATTACTTTCAAACTCCCCACTGTGTGAGCATTTAATCAGACTCTCTCCCTGTCTGAGCAGAATTACAACACTCTCGCCTTCCCACCTGCTCCCACCTAAAGCATGGCACAGAATGACTTGCGCCACTAAATTTCTGGCAAAGATGCACCTGCAAGAGTCATGCAGTTGTCATGCAGCAGCCTGGTCGCACAAACTGTTGAAATGTATGCTTGTAAATTTGATCTGTAGTCTCAGAGTAGGCCTGCAGAAATATGTCACCTGTTCCTGTTTCAAAAACATGACCCCGACAGATACTGCACTTTCATTACAGTGCTTGTTGACATCATGTCATTTTGTATTTATTCATTATTTTCTCAGACAGATTGTGAAATCTGAAATGTCAAACTTGGTGCCTTGTGCACAAAAACAACAATAATAACATACAAAATAATTGTTTTAGACTCAGAATAAACTAATCAACACCTGAGATTCGGCAACTACTAAAAACATCCTGAGATACTTTTTCAGGACATAAATGAAACCACGAAAGACTCATGCTCATATTAGATGTTATTCATATAGTAAATCTTAGATTTTATTTATGGGTGGAGTTGAAAATAAAACAAAAAACACAACTGGGACTCATTTTCAACTCTGTTTTTTGTTGTTTTTGTGAAAGGTGTATAAAAAATATCTTCCACACGATGAAGCTGTGACAAACAAAAGTTTTGTTCACTTCACCGTATGATTCATAATAATATAAAAATAGTGACTCAACAATGTTTCAGAGGGTGTCAATGACACTGAGCAGCCCCACAGCGAGAATACCAACTGGTGGAGGGTGTAAACAGCAACCCAACTATAACGTGTTTGTTTCACTTGGCAGTTATTCACTATTTTTCACAATCGAACATTTAAATGAAATGTCGTTTGGAGTTTATCTGGTCCTAATAAAGCTGTAGTGTTTTCACTTTAAAAGGAAGTTTCATTTTTGGAGGCTGTGCAAACTATTTATAGTGAACTTTAAAGAAGCACAAAGACAAGACAAGCAAAAACTCCCCTGACGATTGTAAATAAAAGTAGCCTCCCATGGCTAAGGCGATTCAACATCAAACAAAAAAAAAAAAAGAGCAAGATTTCTCAAGTGGCAGATGGTGAGCCTCCTTCCACTAATCATAATTTTAGATAAAAAGATTTCTCTAAAAATAAATAGCCAACTTTTTTTTTTCAGATCCGTGCTTGTCAAGGCCCCTTCATCGTCTGTTACTGTTTGTAAATGATCAGTAATTAATAGATGAGGTGCATCATGGTTGACACATAGTCTGTGTGAACAATGGAATAAAGTGCTATGCATAGGATTAAAGTAAATCTGACAAGACAACTGTAAGGTTAATCAATCTCTAATACAGAGCTGATTACATACAGAAATCTTACTAGAAGTAATAATATTCAGACTGTATTTTAATATCTAAAACAACAAGATTCAAAGCCTGTGAGAAGGTGCACTGGTTGGTTTTGTAGTATGTGTCATTTATAGGCTGAGAGCCCATTTAAATTAAGCTTGGACAACACAGGTTTTTTGAAAGCCATGCAGTAGCTGTAATTAATGCAGTATCATTATATGATCCTTTCGTGCTTTTGTTCTGTTCTGGGCATTTTATTTGACCCTTCTAAATAACTGCAAAGATGGATCCTCTACAGAACTGTATCCTTGTTGGGAGTTTGCTTAGATATCTCTTGTGTTACAACTGTGTGGGAGAGGTGATAATAACAGAGGCTAGAGGGGTTACAGCTCGAATTAAAACTGTTATACTTTAACATATTCTCATTATATTGGCTTTTAGGAAGTGATAACTTGTCAAGAGTATGTGTTCCTTGTTTTGCTGGAAACATATGATATGATGTTAGCAATTAGAGCTGTCAAAGTTCACGTGATAACAACGCGTTAATGCAAATTTGTTTTAACGACACTAATTACTTTAACGCATTAACGCAACTTGCGATTTTTAATTAACCTCTTAAAAATCCGACGGGCCGCCAAGATTTCAGAGGGTGTACCCTGGCTACCACTGGCTCAGTTTTAAAGCGAGAGTGAAGATACTGGCATCATATGAAACTAGAAAAACCTAAGGAACCCATTGGTACCAAACGTGTCATAGTAGCTTGAGAAGGAGCTAGAGAAGGAGGCTAAATAACGCTCCAAACTTAAGCAAAATTTTGGCAAGGAAAAATTGGCATGACCATTTTCAAAGGGTCCCTTGACATCTGACCTCAAGATATGTGAATGAAAATGGGTTCTATGGGTACCCACTAGTCTCCCCTTTACAGACATGCCCACTTTATGATAATCACATGCAGTTTGGGGCAAGTCATAGTCAAGTCAGCACACTGACACACTGACGTTTGTGCAGAAATAAATACTGCAGCTCCTCCAGACCAACAGAGGTTTCCCGTGTCTTGTGAAGTGACGGGGCTCCGCAGCGAGAAATGTTATCTTCTCCGAACGAGTGCCGGTGTCTCCCCTGTTCCCTCCGGCCGCAGTCGGGAGGTTGAAGCAGGAAAAGCCAACACTAGCATCAGCAGTGATTCATGGAGACCTTCGTCTGGTCAGCTAACATTATTGCCAAGGAGGTGAAATATAGAGTGATATTGTGGTTTTAGCTGACGTGTGTTGCTGCACTGTTTTGAGCGATGCTCGTTCATGTCTATTTAGAGCGAGCAAGCGCGAGCCCGACGCTGACTTTCGTTGACTTAACGGCCACATATTATACTCCATTTAAACTAGTTATTATAGGTCTCAGACACCTCCAAACCATGTCTCTGAAGTTTTTTTTCAAAAAAACAATCAGATCATGCATTCCAGCATGTCTCTATAACCTCTGTTTCAGCCCATTTCCAAAAGTGCTGATTTCTGTGTCTGTAGCCTCTGTCTCCTCCCACTCTGCTCTGATTGGTCAGCGTTTTCTGTCAATCAAACGTCCTCAACAACACAGCGTCACCCTCCCCCTCCCTCCCGGAGAAGCTCTCTCTGAGAGAGAGAGAGAGAGAGAGAGAGAGAGAGAGACGAGTGGAGAGATAGCAGCTAGAATAAAGTTTATAAACCACTTTAAAGTTTATAAACCAGAAACTTCACCCAGCGCACGTTACCGGAGGAATCTGATCAGAAATCGGCGACACATGATGAACATCTGCGGTCCAGATTCCAGGTTTTCCTGACGGTTTCTCTCAGGTAAATAATGCTGTTTATAGCTCTGTTAGTTAGCTCAGTGTTTACCTTATACATCAACTCTGTAAACCGTAAACATACACTCTGTTTTACGTCTGTCTTTACAGATCCATCTGTGAGAAATGACCGACAGAATCATCCCAGAGGAGAGCAGACAGCTGAGAGCAGATGGCTCTGTTTACATGGAGATACAGAGCTAACTCGGTAGCATGTAGCTAACCCGGTAGCATGTAGCTAACCCGTTAGCATGTAGCTACATGCTAACGGGTTAGCTACATGCTACCGCTATGACACGGTGTGTAAACACAGCGACCATCAGGGTGGAAAATAGAAGATGTGAAACAGTAGTCAGTTCATTATTTCTGCTAAAAGATAAATGTATGGAAGATCAGAGTAATGGTATATTATTTACTGTAGTAGCTGTCTCTGTGTTACCATGACTACAGACCACCGGAGCTTAGCTTACCATAGTTTACCAGAGCTGAAAGACTTTCTCCTGTACCATGTTAACATAACTGCAGGTGAGATGATTACAAATGCTGTGAATAATTAATATTGTCATCTGTCTACTCAAATAAAGTTTGACTGTGAAACAGAAATGTGTTGTGTTGCTTACAAGTCACTATTTACTACCTGTAATCTGCTACATGCATGACATCAAATATATATAATATATAAATATCATCTGTTTAAACAGTGTAATTACATAAAGCCTTTGTGAATGAACATGTTATATTTAGATGATGGGAGTACATGGTGCAAGCTTTTGTGTGGAGTATTGCAGCCAACAACAGAACAAGCGGGTTTTCCTTTCAGCATGTTTACTAGTAAACAGTCGAAATAACAATGGCGGACGCAGCTTGCTGAGCCGGCTACTCCGTGGGCGGGGTTACCAAGCCGGGGTATGGGGTGAGGGGGGTGCTGTTCTGTTTCACTGGAAACAGGAAAGCCATATATGGCTTGCATTTCTGCCTAATGACGTCAGAAGACTAGGAAAAAAGCGATTTTTTTTTTCTGCACCCATTTCCGGACAAACGGAGGAGGAGAAAAAGAGAGGATGGTCTTTTATGATACTATGGTGGCCTGTAGACACACTGGGGACAGATATTGATGTTTAAAAGACATGGAAAAGTGCATTTTGCATAATATGTGACCTTTAACAACCACAGGTATCGCTGTTAACAAGCATTTCTGAAAGTAACAAATAGTCCCTTTAATGGAACACACTTCATTTTGTGCATTTCTTTACTCCCATGTATTACTAATGTAAAAAAAAGTATCATTAACTTGGATTTAAGCCTGTCTATTATAAGTGCCTGTATTAAAGCCCTGTCAACCAATTTGGGAGTGAGGCAGCTTCCAATGCTGTGTTTTGAATTTTGTTGTTGGGGTGATTTTGGATCACGGATGATACCTTTACAGATAATTTAAGACTCAACACAATAATAGCTGTCTGGTCATATTGCACACAGCTCTCTCTCTTATGTCTCTCTCCTCCTGACTCACTCACTCACTCATCAGGGTCTCTTCTACTTTGTGTTGTCTCCCTCCCTCTCTCTCTCCCTCCCTCTCTCTCTCTCTCTCTGTGTATCTGTGACCGACTCTGGAGTGAAGCAGCCTCAGAGGTGTCTGACACCCTCCAGCACAGACACAGGTGATGCTATACCTCTCTCCAACTATATTTTGGACTTCAATTTGGAAAGAGCTTGAACTGTCTTTTGCACAATAACCATTTTTTCCCAAGGAGAGAGAAAAAGTACAGGGAGCGCACTTTTTACGCATGGAAGTTGGAACAATTAGATTTACGCATGGCTGTGTCTCGTCTCTCCGGAAGACGCGTCCGGGCTTGTGAGAGTAAAAAGTGAGGCACAACGATGCGGCGCACTGAGCTGCTGCTCGGTTACTTTCTGATGAAAGTTATGGCGGAGGGCGAGCCGGGTCAGACCGCGGAGGATGACTTTATGCTGGTGACCGGGTTTAACGACTCCAAACCGGATACGGAGGTCACAGAGAGCCCGCACACTGAGGACAAGTGCCGAGGCTACTACGACGTGATGGGCCAGTGGGATCCTCCGTTCGTGTGCCAGACAGGCAGCTACCTGTACTGCTGCGGCACCTGTGGCTTCAGGTTCTGCTGCGCGTTTCAGAGCTCCCGGTTGGACCAGACCACCTGTAAGAACTACGACACCCCACCGTGGATGATGACAGGCAGACCTCCACCCAAAGTGGACGTATCGCTGGACGCAGCCAAGGATAAAACCAACCTCATTGTGTATGTCATATGTGGGGTCGTGGCCATAATGGCACTGATTGGGATTTTCACCAAGCTGGGTTTGGAAAAGACGCACCGTCCACACAGAGAGAATATGTCAAGGTATGGTTCATCATGTTACCAATGTTTGCTTTTTTTTTTTTTTTTTTCCATTTCAGAGTTATTTGTCCTGTCATCATCAGGTATGATTTGTTCTGTCATCTGATCTTGTCATGTGTTACTGAGCACGGCGGTTTATTTCTTCGCCTCTGTGCGCAAAATCCTCCAATTTTATCAAAACCAAAGCTTGTTTTGTAAATAAAACTGTGTAACACTATGAAAATGAAGTTTATAGCTGCACTTATATCAACCTGGAATTTGGGAAAATGGATTCAGTTGTACCACAGTTCAGCGTAACATCAATTTCCTCCAGTTAGAGACAAGTTTGATGCCACTCAGTGTCATTGCATATCCAGCCTGCACAGCAGTAGCCTATAAGTCACAAGCACATTTTTGTCAGTGCTGCAGAAAAATAAGGCTGTCATCTCCCAAAGAACACTCACACAATTTTATCGACTAATCGATTAGTTGATTTAATCGACAGATCTGTAAAAATCCACAAAGAATCACTCAGAAGCACCACTTTAAATCTTGTGTTTACCAGAGATGTGCTCATAAGTTTCTTGGAAATAAGTCATTCAGCATGAAAAAGCATTAAAACATGACTAATTGAATAAAGAAATCTTAGTCGACTAAGACCAAAAACGACCGATTAGTCGACTAATCGACAAAGAGGGGGTAGCCCTATGAGACAAAAGTGTGTTTTTGATGTTTATTGCATTGTCCTTGGCCTTTAACTGTTACATGTGTGCCTGCTCAAGTTAAAACAGATTTTTTTTATCCAACTATAACCCAGAAAGTGAAGATAGTTAACACCAAAAATGGATACATATATTATATTATTATTATTATTATTTTTTCAGCATGTTACAATTGAAACCAAGCACAAGCTCAGCTGTAATGTTGCACCGTTTTGGTTGCAAATCCACAACATTGTGCCCAAAATTGCAGATTGCAGACGTGCTTGTGAGCATCAAACACACACACACAAAATTTTTCCTCAAACACACTTCACATATGCACACAAAGAGGCTTATTACTCTGTTGCAGTCTACTCAAGAGACTGATTTTGGGCTGAACAATGTCTGAACTGAGGAGACACTGTGTTGTCATTTTCGTTCAGTGAAAGAGTATTAGCCTGTAGCAGTCCAGGCTAGTTTCCATTCTTTAAAACTAATGCATGTGGTTCAAGACACTGTGCCATAATGAGTTAACTTGTACACTGTCATTTAGAGGAGGTGGATTCTGAAAGAGCGTATAGTTTTTAATATAGACAATGTTAATTGAATCTGAGCCTACACCTGTGACAAAAGTTAATTACACGACATCTGGATGGTGCTGAACTTACGCCACAAATGGATTTGAAGTTAATAGGCCCTGTGAATAGCTTAAGTCCTGATATATATTACTCTACAGCCTAAAAATGAAAAAAAACAAACAAGCAGTGGACAGTTCAATCACTGCAACTTTTTGTTTCCATATATTTTACAAAATTACACTCCAGGTGACGTAATAAAAACATGACTTGCCACAGCGGTTTCTCTGTGACTTGAAAGAAAAACTTCACACCAGTTAAAAGTCTTGCTTTTGCTGACCTCCAGTGGTTAAAGTTCATCATCTTTCTGCAGCGCTATAGAAGTGTACTCAAGGAAAAGGTGAATCACACTTCTAGGGACTTTTACTTTTGAAAATATCTAAATTAATTCAGTAAAAATGTTTGATTTTCAACATGTAAGTAGTCAGAGATGTCCTGAAGTCAGATATATCAGGATCATTGTCAGGCATTATTTTTTTTAATTTTTTTTCAGCAACCCAAAAACCAAAGAATAAAGACATTTCCTGCACAAATTAGTGGTATTTTCTTTTTAATTTATAAGGGACATGTAATGTTTTATACTTCTGGTGAATACAATCCAATCAATCTTATTTCCATATATGTATTTTGTATATGCAGATCCTTTTGTTAACACCTTATTTTGAAAACCGGATGTAGTCACACGTGTATAAGTCCAGTGCTAGTTCTCCCCTCAGGTCCGTTCTCTTTATACATCCATGGTCAGCTCCACTGGGGCCGTTTGAATGCATTTAACATAAATTTCAGTATAAAGGTGCGCTACAGTTGTAGCGTCGGCCGATTTGACCACGGAGATGAGAGTGACAGCTGGCTTGACGGCACATTACTGCAATACGATAACGTTTCCTGTCCATGACAGAGTTAGCATGCAGCTTTAGCCATCATGTCTAGCTCTGCTTTTCCTGGCAATGTGTGAAACTCAAAGTGTTTCCATACTTTAGTGTATGTGTAGTGTTTACCACGTTGGATTTAACATGTGAAGGTGCAGGTCATATCCACGTGGACCCTCCGCCGTTTTCTGCTTTGTTGTTTCGGCTGGCTGTGGTTTGTTTTGGTTGACGGATACGGAACGCACATTCCGTCACGCTACTCAAACTAATAAAAGCGGTAATTTCCTTCTACCTCTGCATTGACTCAAATGAAGCAAATATATCGATTCTGGCATTCAAAAATCAATTTCAAAATCGTAAAAAAAAAAATCCTCTGACTCGCAACATGGGATTTTTCTTTTGGATTTTGGATTATTGCAGAAAAATAAGCTCTGTGGCAAACACAAGTTTATGATACTTACACGTTTTGTTCAGCAAGATAATCTTCACAAATGAACACAACTTTTATGATTTTTCAAATGTGAATGCAATCGATTGCAGCAGTTAAATGCTAACGTTAAGCTATAAACAAACTACACCATGGTTGAATGAACGCAAGTATACACAATGAAGCTGTAAAGGCGGACGAGTCGGCGTGATGACGTTTAGTAGTCTCATTTAGCCACCTGTTAGCAACAGTCTTTCTTAAGACATGTAAAAGCTTCAAAATTCACGAATGGGACATTATTGATGTATTTTATATCGTAGAACAAAACATTAAAATCTCTTAAGCTTGTGTTAACCACAGACCTTATATCAGGCATTTAACTAAAAGCCCATTCAAAAAACCCATTGAGTTCCAGGCAAGGGAACCGGAAGTGATAAAATGCCAACTCATTTCCAGGTTTTAGGACTCAGCACTTTATAGCCACACTAGTTAGCAACCCCTCTGGTATGAGGAGCTTCTCATTAAATATGTCCCTTGACCTTTCTTACCAAAGGAAAGACCATGTTTTCAATATGAATTGTGTGTGAGTGCAAGAGTGCAGGCAAATAGACAGGGTCAAACTTTAAAGGGGCATTCACAAAGTGTGACACTCAGCCTGTGAAACAGTTGTATAATGTTGTCTGTGGCTTTGGAGGAAGCTGTGTCAAATCTGAGGAAATAACGCTGATGACATCATGGTGATGTCACGATGTAATGTAAAAATGTAAAATTGAGGTTGAGACTTTTTTGATAGAAACCTTGCGTTAGAACTTGAGATGTGGAGCATGAAATATGTGGGCATTTAGGAGGCAAAGAGAGTCTAAAGAAAGATGCTATTCAGTTGCATCATCGGAAATATAGGATCCAATGCTGCGTTCCATTTACCTCGGAAATCAGAAGTCGGAGCTGGGATTGACGTCACACCCGAGGTGACCGTGTTACAGCTCAACAAGTTGGAAAACGTAATGGTGTTTGATCCAGCCAGGTTTGCCATTGTTAGCAATACAAGTTGATAACAACGCATTACTTTGGTATTTTGCGCATCTAAACACCACAGTAACATGTCCACAGATAGAAGTTGGACAGTACTGTGTGTACAACTGATTTAATGACACAAATAAGACAGAAGTGCTGTAAACAGTATAATACTACAGGTTTTTACTGTTGATGCGGCGGTGAGTTTTGTCTGACTTTCCGAGTCGGATAGCCGACTTCACTGGGTGTTACAGTTGAAATTTCTGACTGGAAACTTGGAAATTCCGACTTTCCAGTTCAAATGGAGCGCAGCATTTGTAAGGACAAAAGTTCAGGATATCTCAGCCTCTGCTGCTTCAGTTTTAACCCATTTAAATCAAGGACTGCCTTACAAAACATGTGACTTCGACACCAGAGACCAGAGTTTGAGCTCCTGTCTCCTACCAGCAGTTTGTGAACTGTCACAAGGGTTATTCAGAGGACACGACACAGACAAACACTTTACTTTGGCTTTCGCTAACAAGTCCTCCTAAATGACAGAGTGCAATGCGGGTGACCTGCACAGAATCTGTACTTGTTATTTCCTGAAAAATGTCCTCTCTGAGATTGTTCTTCATCTTTTCCAGAGCTCTTGCACACGTGATCCGCCATCCTGCCTCAGAACATACGGACGACATTGGACTCGGCCAGCACTACGAGAACCTACAGACCAGAGTCACAGTTAACAGTCTCCGTAAGTACTGTGACATCAGCAGCACACAGCAGCAGCACCTAGCTATTACACTTACACATATGTTCACATGACAGAGCAGTGAGTTTAACCACTGGGTTACATATGTGTCTATTCACTCTTTCTGCTGCCATCTGCTTTTGCTGATCAGAATCGCACCACCAATTTCAATAGATTCTCAGAGATTTTATTTTAAACAAATATAAAGTGAGCCTTGTTTATTTGCTTCCTGAATTAGCTGAAGTGCTGGAAGGGAAAAAAGGTCCCTCCACAACCCTGCGGGCTGATGAAGCAATTAGTCATGCCCTCAGCAATCACTTAACATATACACTAATTACCACCGACAACCTAGAGCTCGGCTTCATAGACAATCCTTATAGTATGCAACGGCCTCGCACATTATATCGCACTCTCCTTCTCTAGTTCCTCAACACCAACGCCTACACACACACACCCACACAGAAATGCACCGACAGAGAGGAGTTGTTATTAATGCTAACCTGCTTACTGCCTTGACAGCTCCAGTCAATAAAGGTCTCTCCGCTTCCCCTCCCTCCCTCTCTCTGTGAGCGGGATAATTACGGCAAATGGCATCTCACATTAAAAAAAGTTTTACAGACACCACAAGGAGCATTTTTATGGTTGTATTCTTTATTTATAAATACCTGCTCTAGCTGAATAACGGATTTTTAAAAAAGGAAATGTAAAATTATTTGGCTCAACTGAGGATAAACTCTCCTGATACTGATTGGGTCCAATGCAGCATATTGTGAAATAATTACACCGATAACATCCTTTACAGTAGAAGCCAAGGAATTAATAAAATAATTAATCAATCCAGGTTATCATTTAGTGCTTCAGTTACAGTATAACAAATAAAAAATGAATTAATTACATTAAGTGATGTAGTGATTTCCCTTAATCTAGATGCTTCAAGATATTTCATTTGAGGCAGATGCAAATATCAGCGATTATTCATGTGCTTTGGAAGGCCATCCGTTTGCATGTCCTCATAACAACTGAGTACAGCAGGTGATCTCACTGATTAGTTTGGAAGGTTTGCTAATTAGTGGAAACACCTGGTGTAATCTGTGGTTGGAATGAAAACCCTTCCCGTTCTTGGCACACATGGCAGATGGCTATCTCAAATTACCTCATCATACAAAGCCAGGCTTTAGTTACGCAAATATTTAAGCATTTTCAATGAGCAGACTGTGTCTGTAATTATTATAAATTTATAAATTTGAATAATTTTATAATTAAATATTTGCCAGGAGATCTTGTGTGTGAGTGTGTGTGTGTGCATCTCTGTGTCTGTCCACAACTAATCTGCTACTGCTGCACCAAACTTCATAATATAATGGCTGCATGCTCAAGGACTTCATGTGGTTGCAGTGACTCACACTTTCTCAAAATACCTTTTGTTGCCTGTTTGATACTGACATTGTAAATGAAACACAGTGGGGGAAAAGAGTTTGCTTAGTTTTATTTCGTTTGGAAGGTGTTTTTGGCTTTCAGCTAACAGCTAACAGAACTACACACACAGCTGAGTGCATCGCCGCTGCTCTGCGGCCAGAGACACAGCTATTCCATGCCTTTTTATTGAGCATAAATCTCTCGTTTACACGCGTATTGACAAAAACTTGACTTGAAGCCTAAACTAAAGCTTCATTCGTGGTTACACCTGACACATTCATCCTTCATTCATCCACATATACAGTAGTGTAGATTCCCAGGTGTATAGCAGGGTATCAGAATATGAGAAACCACAGGCCAGAAGATTACTTTTGTATGATGCACAACTCTGAAAAAAATATCTAATTGCGAGTATTTTGACCGATATTGCAATTACGATATGATTTGCGATATTAGAGGGAATGATCATTTTTACATCATTATTCTCATTTTCATTGAAAAACATATTAAAAATGATTATGGTGTGATTTTAGCAGGGATCTGTACCAAACAAAGATGTTTTCTTAATACTGATGTGTAGGCCAGGGCATCTTTGCAGCAACACAATATAATTATTTTAAAATGATATTTTGACACATTTCTCCTTTAACAAATACTGCGATTTGAAAATGACAGTATAGTCATATTGCGATTTTGATACAATTTTGAATAATTGTGCAGCCTTAGATGGATATCAGTTGATGGGCTGCACTAATTGCTGTGGAACACCTTAGACAAGCACTTTTGCAGTATAAATGTTAAAACGAGTTATGTTTTATTCAAGTTGAACATTTATTATTTAATTAATGCATTACTACATTGAAGAAGATAATTATGTAGCTCTCCGTCTGCTTGGTGACCTTGCACCTGGAGAGCCATGGTACAGTGTGTATCTTACAGGGATGTATGGGATGGATTCGGTGTAATAGAGCTGACAACAGCACAGGGATGATTGTTGTTTTCTTGACAGCAATCCTTACAAGGTTACAAGAGGTGAGGTGATATTTTTTGCCACCTGGATCCGTCCTGTACTTGTCCTCTCCAGCTGTGCTTTCTACTGGCAGGTGTGACTGTGCCCCAGCTATAATAGTCACTGTATATTACGGATAGTGGTGCAAAGCAGTGATTGAAATGCTCCAAAGGGAGCCCCTGTTCCTCATCTATTGCCTGTCAAAGATAACACAAATCTGTTAGACTGGGATACGTGCTCTCATTCTCCTCAAGACACCAGTAATACAGATTTTGTGAGCTGGGCTTCTTTGGCTACCAGCGCTATCGTGTTCATGTCCTGCTG
This sequence comes from Sebastes fasciatus, assembly GCF_043250625.1. Classification (NCBI taxonomy): domain Eukaryota; kingdom Metazoa; phylum Chordata; class Actinopteri; order Perciformes; family Sebastidae; genus Sebastes; species Sebastes fasciatus. The sequence goes on from NC_133807.1 coordinate 19,446,182, forward strand.
GTCATATGCACACATGGGGCAATTGTGAAGTGTGGCCTCTTTTTACTCCAGGCAGTCAGCCAGAGAGAACAAAGTCTCTGCTCACTGCCAGCACTCCACTGGTGCATGACAGTCCATTTCCCCACTGCCAGATAGAAATGTATTTCAGCAGCATTACCTCTGACAGCAGCTGAGAAATTGCTACCAAATGTAGGTTATATTTTCCACCTGCCATATACTGTATACTGAAGCCTCAAATCTTTAAGGAGATAATTACAAACTGACAATACAGATCATTTAAAAAAAACTTTGGATGGAGACATGTGGGTCGAAATGAGAAAGTGACGATGTACAGATTGTTAGCTTCAATTTTCACTATACTGACAACACAGACACACATTGGCATTAGCCAATTAAACTTATTTTAAATAGTTTTTCAACCTTTCGCCAAGTATGCAAACCTAATTTGTCCTCTAACTTTAATGTCTGACCTGTGTGAAGAAATATGTGTATACGATATTATGGCTCTCTTAAAGACAAATATGGGTTAATTTAGGATAATCACCACCAACTTGAATGAATTGCAATTTTCCTTTTACTCTACATTTTGAGTGGTGCACTTCCAGGGTTTACTCTTAAATTTGACTGATGCAAGGGAAGTCTCTCCTTGAATTTATTCTAATAGTGTGAAAAAATAGCTTTCTACACCACGGTCATATCCTGAAGCTCCAGTTGTATCATGCGTAACTTACAAAATTAGAAAGTAATTTAAATAAGGTTGTTCAAGAGTAACATGGGCTATTTCACCAAAGCTCTGCAACTATTTTAGTTCATTTTGTTTTCTTTTAGAAGCTCAAGAATGGAAGTTACATCAGTCAAGCTGATCTGATCTGAATTTCTTTGAAGGGAAAGCCAAGTGATGGCTCTAGGACACCATACTGACAAATTGTGATATAATGTATTATTGTAACATACATTTACTAAACAGGGGCTATGCAGTATGCAATACGTTAGACTTGCTATTCAAAAATTGTTCTGAATACAGTGATTCACAATAACAAACGTGTAACAGTGGTGTGATGTAGAGGTGCACATTTTCTTATTATTCAGCCCGTTCGCACCAACAGGCGTATGAATACCACAATAATGCGCAAGACGTTTAGCGTGCAATAATTTCACCTTTCTTGATTTCCGCGTGTCATTTGTACGCCATGTATCCAGCACTGACTGCAATGTAAACACATCCACGTATAAATGCTACGGTAAGAGTTAGTAAAGTAGTATAAAAAGCGGGAAAGTCCACTTATGGAGGGCAGGTGGGGAGGTGGATGGGTCCAATAGACTTTTAAGCAGGAGAACGGTGTTTGAGACTGGTGTGTTGTTCATTAAAAGGCAGGGTTGACGATGTTATCTAGTAAACACTATTTGTTATATTGGTTGAAATGGTCTTCACACCCCGGCAGCAATCCATTACTTATGAGCTCTGAAAAAGGAACGGAAAAGTGCCGTCATCTGTAGCTGCTGTAATTCTGTAAAAACGTCTACCAATCACTGCCTCGCGGTCCGCTTGGAAAGAACCAATCAGATGCCTCCCTGCTCGTACTCTACCCTTGGCGTGCACCAGCCTGAACTCAAAGTGCGTCGCCGCTGCAAGTTTACTGGAGAATGGAAGAGAAAACTCAGCCCTGCAGTAGCACTGCCGCCCGCGGTTACTTGTCATGAGGTAGCGTTGTTGAGTTGAGGTCCTCTCTCCACTCTGTGAAGTAGTTACGATGCGGCGGTGCTCGTTCATGTGTGTGGTGCGCGTTGCCTCGGAAGGAGCCCCGAGGGGAGAGGGTGGGTTGAGACGGAGCTCCTGAGGCGATGCCACATTCAAATTATGCTAGCTTTCCAACATCGTCGACCCTATCTTTAAGTTACGTTGGTGACTATTATCACGTGTTTTTTAGTGACATTTGTGAAGTGTTTTTCGTAGTTGTGTTACGTTGTTTCCGTACGTATTTTACTTAGTTTACGTACTTAATTTAAGCCCAACCGTGACGTTTTCTCCTAAACCTAACTAAGTGGTTTTGCTGCCTCAACCCAACTGCGGCCGTTACCATAGTGTAGTTGCGTAGCGTACAAATGACACGCGAAAAGGCTAAATGCTATGACCTATGCCTGTACTCTGATCGCTTTAAAATAATGGCATCACCCCAAAATAAAGTATTTTATGTTTTCTTTTTACAAACAAATCAACATTGACACTTTGCAGTAGGTTTTATACATCTTGATTTTTGTCACAATGTACACATAACTTTAGGTATAAATTAGATCAACTAATAATTAAGAATAATGCACATATACGATATAAACATGGTATTTGATGTAATGAAAAGATATTGACTCAGAGATAATAGAATACTTTCACTAACTTGAAAGTAGGCTGCCTGTAAATAAGAGCGCCCTTCTCCTTGTACCATTTATGTTGGGGCATACAGCTCCCAAAATACACTCTTAAATCTTTTATGAGTTCCAGGGTGGTGTCTGTGTCTGGAGTGTTAACTCGCTTATTTCCAGCAACAACCATGGAGTCTTTAACCTTACAAGTCCCCAGAAGTGGCCTACTTTCCTCCAGCAGCTGACGTAAAAGCTGTGACTTTGACAACAGTACAAACAACAAATGACACTTCAGTCAACACAAAGTTAGATAAACATTAAAGAGGGAGACGAGCAACCTCAGTTTAAATCCAGTTTGGCATCCTGAAAATAGCACAGTTGCACCAGATGTTCACAACTGTCCTCATTTATTAACTGCAGTGAAATCTATTCCGATCTTAGACTATATATAGACATAGGAAATTTGAGATACTAAAGACATGCAGACAAGCTCAAAAAAGAAATGTTTTTGACAATATTGGGATTAGGGCTGTCAACGTTAATGCGATAACGCGTTAACGCAAATTTGTTTCGAGTGCTAGAGTGAAGATACTGGCATCACATGAAACTAGAAAACCTAAGGAATCCATTGGTACCAACCATGTCATACTAGCTTGTCACAAAGGAAGCTCCAAAATTGCGCATGAAAAACTGGCATGGCCATTTTCAAAGAAGTCCCTTGACATCAGACCTCAAGATATGTGAATGTAAATGGGTTCTATGGGTACCCACGAGTCTCCCCTTTACAGACATGCCCACTTTATGATAATCACATGCAGTTTGGGGCAAGTCATAGTCAAGTCAGCACACTGACACACTGACAGCTGTTGTTGCCTTTTGGACTTCAGTTTGCCATGTTATGATCTGTTCATATTTTTTATGCTAAATGCAGTACCTGTGAGGGTTTCTGGACAATATCTGTTATTGTTTTGTGTTGTTAATTGATTTCCAATAATAAATATATACATACATTTGCACAAAGCAAGCATATTTGTCCACTCCCATGTTGACAGGAGTATTAAATACTTGACAAATCTCCCTTTAAGGTACATTTTGAACAGATAAAATATTAATTAATTATTTATTATTATTATTAATTATGGACAATCATGCGATTAATCGTGATAAAATATTTTATTCGATTAACAGCCCTAATTGGGATAGAAAATAGTTTGGCCAAAGCATTCAGTGTACATCATTTAAACTATTTACTTTCGGTGGCTTCTATCATTAAGGGGATACCCTGACCTTGACTGGAGTATCAGATGAGCACAACGGTCAGGTGACCACTCAAATGCTATAGCTTACAAACTTGCTCCAGAGCGGATGGTCCAACTAATGACCTTATAAAAATAGTTTTCCATGGTTCAATGAGCTTATCTGAAAGAAAACTAGATTTATCTATGTGTTTCATTGTATGGTGTGTTTTTAACAAACACAGTAAAAAAAAAAAGCAGTACTAAACAAGTATTATCCTGGTTAAATAAATTACAATTGAAGTACATTCAATGTATTCTATGGAAGCAGATAATCTAATTTGACTTTTAGCTTAAACAAGATCACATTGAATTGAATGAGAGCCTGTGTGCATGGCCCACTTAGGATGGATTGTAGGAAACTGAAACAGGTCAACAAGCCCTGAAAGGAACCTCACAAGGCAACACAGATAGATTTGATTAATGTTAGTTAGTAAAAGTTTTCTTTAAATCAATGAGGGTTTATGAAGACGAATCCATCACTTGAGTTTAATAAGTTATCTGTACACGTGAAGGTATTGTGCCGTATTTCTCAACGACTACAGTTTTCAATCAGGCTTTCAATAAAACAGGATAATACAGGAGCTTGTTATAAGACAGCCTTGTCATAAGGAGAACGCAGCGGTACCTTAAATGACCTCCAAATCTGATCTTACTCATTACACCACCCCCTTGTTGAGGTGTAGTGGAGTGAAAGAATGGTCAAAGCTGTCCTCTGCATCATTTCATGAGACAGCATTGATAATTTGAGACTTTCCAAAAATTAATTAGCTCAGTAATAAAGTTTCTTGCTGACCAGTGGGGAATAAGCGTCTAATTAACCTATTTTCTGTATTAATGATCTGTTTTTATCAGACACATTCTAGACCAAGGACTAGTGGACTCCCCACATTTTAAAGTTTGTAAACTTTATCCATTAACAACGGCATTGATGAGCCGATGGACATCTTTTCATCTTCATATTCAAGTTATTAGTGCCGGACTCACAGCAGATACATATGGGGAACTCCTCTGAGCCAGGTTACCTTTCAAAGAAACCATTTGCATCACGACAAATAACACAATGAGGGGCGCATTCACAAAGAATGGACTGCGGTCGCTGATAGCATCATGAATTGTGTATCATTTGAAACCACTGTCTGCCCCGTCTCAACGTCTGATTCACAAAAGATATTGTGCTAATGATATCACAGCACAAACACGCCCATAACGTTTTGAAGCTGAGTCTGATTGCAATTATCTATGTGACAAAGGATTAATGCTCTTGAGGCCAAGGTTGTGAGGGGTGAGAGGAGACCGGGTTTGCATCCGACCCAGGCTCGTTTAACTTTTCTCCTTTCATTGTGCCGCAGAGCACAAATATGCAGGTGGGTGAAATAATACATCATTGATGAGGAAAATAATAATTACATTCTCTTATTTTAAGAGTTTTTTGACACATTTGAGTTTATTAAATATCTGCAGCAGAAACAATAAGTGTGTCTCCCCATTCAGAGAGACGCTGTGCGCATTTACGCACGTGGCACAGCAGCAACATTTCATTTTCAAAAATGACGTATGGTGGCTTTATTCATTTATTTTTAATGACCAAACTGTCATTGCATCCCAAAATAAATTAGTTTGAGCGGATACCCCTTATAAATGCTTTTCAGTAACCACAACTCTCTGAAGACGCTGATAATTCCACTGTAACTGCATGTGGCTATTAGCGCTGACCTTTGTGAACTGGACTGTTTTTGCAATGAGGCTCATTTGCATAGAAAGGGGCAGATTTTGCGCCAAATGCATATTACCTGAATTTAATATGTGCAAATAGCACAGGACCACCAAGACGTTATTTGCTTTGCAGCACAGTTAGGGGTGCAAAGAGTGCTACAGGAATGAGTCCTAAAACCCAGAAATAAATTAGCATTTTAGCACTTTCGGTTCCCTCATCTGGAAGTCAATGGGTTTTTTGAACGGGTTTTTAGTTAGATGAAATAAGGTCTGTGGTTAAAACAAGCTGAAGAGATTTTAACATTTTGTTCTATGACATAAAATACGATACAAATCAATAAATATCCCACTCATTCATTTTGAAGCTTTTAAGTGTCTTAAAAAAGGCCATTGCTAACGAGTGGCTAAATGAGACTACTAAACATCGTCACGCCGACTCCTCTGCCGTTACAGCCTCGTTGTGTATACCGTGGTGTAGTTTGTCTATAGCCTCACGTTAGCTTTTTAGTACAGGCGAATGCATTTACAAGATTATCTTGCTGAACAAAACGTGTTAATATCATAAACGTTTGTTTGCCACAGAGTTTATTTTCTGCAATGATCCAAAACCCAATGGAAAAATCCCATTGGTTTTTTTTTCTCGAGGGAACCAGGGTGGTGCTAACAAAAATACGTCATCCATGGAGCACTCTATTTCACCCTTTGCGGGTGCTTTGAGAATTACACGGTTTCTTATTCTGGGCGATTGTGGCTCAGAGGGTAGAGCAAGTTGTCCACCAATCGGAAGGTCGGTGGTTCGATCCCCGGCTGCTTCGGGTCACATGTCGATGTGTCCTTGAGCAAGACACTTAAACCCCAAATTGCTGTGTGAATGAGTATTTAGATTAGATACTGATGGGCAAGGTTTGCACCTTAGTAGCCTCTGCTATGTATGAATGTGTGTGTGAATGGGTGAATACCAACATGTAGTGTAAAGCACATTGAGAGGTCGGAAGACTAGAAAAGCGCTATATAAATGCAAGTCCATTTACCATTCTTGTCTTCTTTGCAGAGCAAATAAATAAGCTGCACCATCCTTTCGCAAATTCTCCACCTGACCGTTAATTTGCAACCTCATGACATATAATATAATTATTGTGATTTTCTAAGAGGTCAAAAAGGAGCAAGTAACTAATAAATGATCAAAACTATCCACATCAAGTATTGGCCCCATAAACATGTTGATATCTCTACTCAGATATACAGATAACACACAGCACAGTCTTCGAACTGCCGCCTGTGAATTGGTACGTTCAAGCAGAGAAAAGGCACTCTGAACATCTGTTTGCTCTGTCATGCCAGTAGGCAGGGGGCCAGTCTCTTTGCTGTGCACCCCTTAATTTACCAGATGTCTACTGTAGGATTAGTACAGTTTCACAAAGAGCAGTCATGACTCTCCAGCTGGGTCCCCAGAAAAAGCCTACTTAAGGGAAAGTGACACTACCACGTTACAGAAACAATTATTCTATATTCACATCCATCCATCGAGCTAATTAATATCCTGGGATCATGCAACAATCACTTAGAGGAAACCAAGCTAGTTTAAATAAATCACTTCAGTCGTATTATTAATTTACTTAAACAAATGGTCTCATTTGTCATTGCAAACAAAAGAAACACTGAATTTTTTGCATTAACGACTTGTGTTTTTTCCCTCCTTTAGACAGCAACCACATGAACAACGCAGCTCAAGCATCAACTTTGATAACACAGCTTTACCCGGCCATGGGACAGATCACCAGCCCCTATGAACCACAGAAGCCTCTCAAGGATCTCAACAAGTACGCCACGCTCAAGGCTGTGGGTAAGGTTTCATCTGATTAAGTAGCACATCACATCCTCTATAAATTAAACTAGCATAATATCATATAAGGAGGAGTGTCAACATTTAATTGAGTGAACCGGAATCAACATAATCTGTAATCTGAGTAATCACAAGGACAGGTTTATACGTTTATACGAGGAAGAAAATTCATCCGAAATGCTTTATAAAAGGTTTTATGGAATCCCAGTCAAATTAAATGTGGTTAATTTTGTGATAAATATTGCTTGTCTCAACAGACAAAAAAATTGTTATTAAAATATTGTGCTAGTTGCAGTTATTAGTGAGCTTCACTGTCATCTCTTTCTTTTTAGTTTAGCGTTAAAATGATGTAAGACAATGTGGCTTTGGCCATTTTTCAGTCGTTTATAAGTCATCTACTTCAGATACAGCAAGAATCCTACAGCATGTGTTGTTGGATTTATTGTTTATTTGTCATTAAATAGGAAACTAGTAGGTTTGAATCTCCATCAAATCTCTGGCTGACAGAAATCCTTGTCAGTTAATCCATATTCTATCAATGTCAACAGAGAGGGGAGCTGAAAGTTTATTTATAGAAGCAGGTTTGTTGTTCTTCTCATGTGCTAATTTTGGAAATTCTGCAGCTAGTGTCTGGACAAACAGCCTTTGAATCATGAAATAATACCAAATACCAAAATAGTATCACTCAGCAAGATGATGCTAAAGTATTTTTCAAACGTCTGTTTGTGTGTCAAAGTATGTAAATAAAAATAGATTCCAGCAAATTGTATAACGAAAGGAAAAGGACGAAGGGATACAGTAGTGCAAAATAAGAAAATTATTCCTTTTATGTTCATTATGGAAATAGTACACATTTTGTGAGCTCATAATAAAATACTGATAACAGCCAACAGGTGATGTTGACAGTCTAAATGTTACAGTAGAGTGGAGTACATATGTAGTCAGGCACACTTCCAAAATGTAGAGGTTTAGGGTAGGGTGTGTAGGGTTCGGGTTTGGTGGCATCTAGTGGTGTGGTTGCAGAATTCAACCAACTGAGTACCCCTCCGCTCACTCCTCCCTTTCCAAGGCTGCGGTAACATGAGCCGCCGAGTACAAAACTGTGGTAACGCTGTTCGCCTCGCTCAGAGGCCATCCTTACCATAATAACACTACTTTAGGAGCAACAGCAGTCAGATGGCGGAGAACTAACGGTGACCTTCACGTAACGTTAAAGGGCGAAAGGCTATTGCTATAGCCATTGTTTGGTTTGTCCGTTCTGGGCTACTGTCAACGTATCCTCATACAACCGTTCGTATGATATCTTATGAAAAGTTATTCCTCATTTTTCATGCGGTTTCCTATTAATGTCCAGCAACACGTGCCAATTTCTGCTTGTTACATGCATACAGTCTTTTCAAAATAAACTTCCGTCTTCACAGGAAATACCTTGGTTAGGTTTAGGCAACAATATAACTTGGTAAGGTTTAGGAAAAGATCATGGTTTGGATTAAAATAACTCCGGCAGTGGCGTACCTAAAGTACGGATGTTACTTGACACATAAATCAACGTTGACTTCTGGTTTCACACGAGGTACAAACGCGGTCTCCTGGGTGAAAGTCTAGTGTTTTTTGACCCACCCATCCACCCCGACCTCGTCCCTACACGGTGTTTGTCGGACTTTATACTTCCTGTTTCACGATACGTGGATTACATACAAATTGATTTTGTGGGATACACAAATGGAAGTGCATTACTTTTCGTAGGTATAGCTATGAACGGTGTATGAGAACAGCCTGCTACTGTAGCGTGCCGGTGCAACATGGCATAATGAAAACATAGTTATGAATATTATATTCCATTTCTGCTAAAAGATCCCCCGAAATGCTGCACACTGGCCCTTTAACAAAGTGAAAAACAATAATTCAGCCGCTTTTGGAAATAAATTATATTCCACAGCTTTTCTTTTTGATTTCTTTTGCAACAATAATCATCACAGTGGCATTTCAAAGAACAAATCGTCACTGACCTCTAATTTGGCCAACAATCATCTTTGCCTGTGCACTTCGCTTTTAAAAATTTAGCAGAGAAAAAAAGAAATAAAAGAAAGATGCAGAATCAAAGTGTGGAGTGTAGGTATTTGTGGATCTACTTGATGCTATTTAGCACGGTGAAACTGGAGTCTTTTTATAAATGAAACAATTGGCTGTGATGGAAGGGATGACAGCTCAGCATGCGTGTAGTAGGTCCAATCACATAAAACCGCTCACTATCTTTGTGATGCACACAAGCAGATGAAGCTTCTCCGCCGCTAATCCACTGAAGTGCCGTCAAACAAACCGATCATTAGGGAAAATAAAAATAGAGCAAATCTTAGCTAATGAGACTGGGGACAGGAGACAATCAGGGGCAATCAAAACACAAATGAGTTGGGGAGTGGTGAAGAGATGCAACTCTACTGTACGTGGTGAGCCATGTGAGCCTCCGTGGTCGTAATATGTGTGTTCATCTACCGGCACTGATGTGGGTTTTAGTGAAGTAGCTGCTGTAACGAATATGCTGCTCATCACTACATCTCTTTCCTGTACCAAGAAGTGAGATCCAGAGTGCAGTCGCAGCTTGCTGCTGATGAAGAGACTACTTTAAAGGTTATCTGGGAGACATTTCATTAAAAAAGAAAGTCTGAAATGTTAGAAAAGGCTAATGCTGGAGCTTGTGTGCTCAGGCTCAATTAGTGCTCAAGTGAGTAGTTTTCATCCATTGTCTGCACCTGATTGGAGATAGAAAAAGTCACACTGCAGTGGTTTTTATGAGCAAATTACAGCAGCTGATTATGGCAGGACAAATGCCAAAAGACAAGATATAGTGTGCAGTGATCTACTAGCAAACCACCTCATGCTTACCGAGTTCCCAGTGTCGTACTAATACTTTACTATACTTCTTAACTGACCTCTCACACAATCTATTTTGCAATATTTTAATTGGCACAAATGTAATTTTACGTTTTACGCTGACAGGAAGGCATTAATGTTAAAATATATATTCAAGCATGCTCTGACTTCCTGTAACAGGTTGCTTGAAGCTACCACAATTTAGTAAACACTATTAGCATTCTACATTACTGTGCACCAGGGGCGTAATTTCCACTGGGGATGGGGGAAACATGTGATGTCATTACATCATGACATCTTAATGAGTGGTGTGGCCGGTGCTTGGCAGACTATCTGTGCCCTGGGTTTCGCCTCTAGCTGCCCTAACTTGTTGGTGGAGGTTGTTGAAATGAATACATGCAGACACTCACAGGGCTGATAAAGTACTTCCACTTCCTCTGCATGTTTTGCAGATAAAAAAAAATGTTATCTATATTTTTATTTAATGTTAATATTCTCCTAAAAAGACGTTTGAATAAAACATAAATCAAAGACAAGGCAGTAAAGGGCAGAGTTCCTTGTTGTAAAGATGCAAATACAATGTGATCTATAATTTCTATTAAGGAAACTAAACATGACGTTAAGTAATAAGTAGGGTTATTGCATTAACAATACAGGTTACAGTTCTATTTCTGTTATACTATTATAGTGTTGCTACTAATACATTGATATGGAAAACACAATAACCAGTCATTATTTGTTTGTGCTCGACTGATTTAAGTGTAGCTGTAAGAAGAAATACAGGTATATACATGTACAGGTGTATGTAATAGGGCGCTGTATTGGCAAGAATCTGGCGATACGATACGTATCATGATACAGGGGTAAAGATTCAATGTATTGCGATACTGTAAGCAAGGCAGGAAAATTGTTATAGTATAAAGACAAACAACCATATGTAAAAAAAAATCTGAGTAAAAAAAGTCACTATGTGAAATGGCTACTATAGTCATATAGCTACTAGAGTCTCAGCTTTCCAGTGATACACAATTTATGCAATACTAAGACTGTTTAGGGACCCCAGTATGCAGAAATATTCAAATACACCATTTTTAGAATCAGTAAAATAACACATTTATACTGCATGCAATGAACTGCATGCTTTTTACCCAAAACGGCATGAGAATATAATAAAGTAGGCATGTCTGTAAAGAGGAGACTCGTGGGTACCCATAGAACCCATTTTCATTTACATATCTTGAGGTCAGAGGTCAAGGGACACCTTTGATAATCACCATGCCAGTTTTTCCTCGCCAAAATTTAACGCAAGTTTGGAGCGTTATTTAGCCTCCTTTGCGACATGCGAAGTATGACATGGTTGGTACCAATGGATTCTTTAGGTTTTCTAGTTTAATATGACGCCTTCACCCTAGCTGTAAAACTGAGCCCACTACAACCTCCGAAAGACAGAATAGTGGCCAGGTCCACCGGCAGGCCGTCAGATTTTTGAGAGGTTATTTAAAAATAGATAGAGCGTTTTGGAGAATTGACACAGTATCGCAAAACATATCGAAATACTCATGTGTATCGACATTTTCTTACACCCCTAGTATGTAGTGTATGTATACACACATGCATGTATGTACAGTAGGCTATATATACACTGTATATATATATATATAACCTGCATTTTAACTGTAATTTTATACATTACACTTTTTTGTGTGTGGGTTCATGGACATTTACAGCATTTGAATAAGATGATCAATGTGAGTTTTGCATACAGTAGATTTCTATTTTAATAAGTAATTGTGATGCTTGATGATGTGAGGTTGAACTACTTGTCTCTTTTCTCTCTTTGTTTTTTAAGCAACAAAATGTGACTTTAGGTCTATTTTTAACTGTCTGTCTAGTTCTGCACTACAATGCAATGGCTAATGAAGGGAAAAATGACAAAGAACTATCATGTTGTTTATCTGTATCTGGTAGCAGAGAAAGCTAATGACAGCTTCTACAGCAACCGGCGGCAAGTGATGGAGATGACAACCAAGGGCAGCCTTCCCATGGAAGCTGTGGATATGGAACCAGAGCCGAGTAATCCTTACAGCCCACCCAGACAGCTGTCTGCAAAGCAGAATGGACACAAGTACAAAAGCCCCAAGAACCACAGCTCCCAGTCGTTGTGCTACGGCTCCAACACTGCTGCCAGCCCGGGGGGGCTGAGATCCTGGGAGAGCAAAGACATGCTGGGGCTACGACAGAGCTATGGCCCAAAGAGACTCTGTATCATAGAGAAGGAGCTGCACACCACTCGCTACATGCCTCCACAACCATACTTTGTCACCAACAGCAAGACAGAAGTGACAGTATGAGGAACTGTCAAGCATCGGGCTGAAACGCAGTCTGCATTTAAGGAAGGCAGTAAGCTGCTGACTGTGGGTGGTGTTGTTAGAAATCAGCAGGGGCCGTAGTGCAGTTGTGCATTTGATGGGCAGCATTTAAGACGCCACGTAAACGCTGAAGTGCACTGTAACAGGTCTCAATCACTGTTCCTCAGGAGGGCACAGTGATGAATATGTTGTCATCAATATTCATATAATCCAACTGCTAAAACAAAACACACTAAAAGTTACTCATATATAACTGACACTGTGTGACACATACAGTGCTGTTATCAATGTATCAATTGTTATCAATGGACCTTAACATATAAGTATATTATATCATTTCTATTAAATCAACATTGTCTAAATGCAACCCTGTCTCCTACAAAATGATGTTCCCATAAACTAAACTGCATTCTCAATTACGTTTCTAAGAAAATGTATTTTCTCCCATATTGCGGTCACAGTTAACGTTATAAACTGAAAGAAAATAAAACAAATATGCAACAAGACTACTTGGTTAGGTTTAGTAAACCATCATTGTTCGGTCCAAATTCTATAGCTATTTTGTTTATCTAATTATTTATTTGAAATGGAAGATGTAGTTCTCAGTAGATCGCACACGTTAACACGTTAACACGTTAGAGCACAGTTACAGTTAAATGAGGATAACTGATGTTATGAGAGCTCACAGCACATTAGACTGTTAAACTTGATTATCAGTTTCAAATCAATGAGACCCTAAACTCTCAACAATCATCTCACATGAAAACATTACTTATATTTGTATAGTCATTCAAAATGTCTAAATTCCAGTTATTCAGGTTTGTTTTCCATCCATTTCGGACATTCATAAGCTAAGATTATCATTCAGTATTTCTAAAAAATAGATGATTCAGTCTGTGAAAGTGTTACTGATGACCTAAATGACTTAAATCCATTACAAAAGTTACATTTTTGTTAAATGTAATGTCACTTTTTAAAGTTGTAGATGTCTTATTTTGAAGGAAACCGCCAAGTCACCGCCAACAGACATCCTACTGATACATATATTTCCATGATCACTAGTAGAAGTAGCAGCAGAGTGTTGAACCAGTGTTGTATTGGTGTAATAGTGCCTCTCATCAGTACCAGCATGTGTGTGGTTATCCTCGAACATACTGTAGATGAAGCCCCAGTATATCAGAACGGTAATTGGTTTTAGTGATCCATTATGCCCAACAACAACAAAAGTCATTTTCAGTGTGAAGATGGAGGCTCAGAGTTTACATCATAGTTAAAACTCTCTGTATATGATTTAATTCTAAATCTCACATTTATTGAATGTATCTGGACTGGACAGTCTGAAACTAGTGGTACAGTAGCAGTTGATGTTCCCAGTGTTGGAGGTTAACAGTTAATGAACTTCTGTCAGGATGAATGTAAAAATGTTGTGAAGCAAAGTAAAGTTTTTTGCCTGTTACTACTCAAATAAATGTCAACTGAAGACATATAAACAGTATTTACCTGCGGTTGTGGTATTTTAGTTAACTATTAAACAGAATATGTGTTAATATTGATCACCACTTCTTATCTCAGCTGAAGCACCACATCAAGAACAACATTCTTGGCTAAATGTTTTTTAATAAATTAGGTTCTCTGGTGCGATTGGTCATTTGTTTCACTGATTTCCCAGCCAAGTGACATACTGTAAAAAGATGCTCACGCCTGCCTGCGAGTCTTACTCATGCGGCTGACTATTTCAAGCAGCCGATGACAAGGCTGCACTCATACAGTGCAAGTGGGAAGTTTATATACAATCTATGGTGGGAAGTGGGAACTGCTAGTACAGTATAAAAAGGTGTATTCATGTATTCTCAAGTCCAAATCGTAGCTGTTAATATTCTCACAGACTTCCAGTCCAACGAAACTGTACGCACCATTTTCCAAAATATGTACATCTAGTGCACCGAGCTGTCCTGTTACATAATTAATCAACTGTTTCAGTGTTTTACCGTTATATGCAATCAGTTATTCACACTATTCAAACAGATTTGTATTCATGCAAACAATGTTGTATAGTGACTACCATTGAATGCTTTTGTGAATGCAAATTGTTTTATTTTTTCCCTCAAAGATACTGAATCACTGTTATTAAGCTACAGAACACCATATTTACACATGATGATCTACTGTTATACTGTTAAATACATACTGTGTACAATATCTGTTTGCTTTGCAAACATCCAGAAGTGAGAACGAAGCAGCAATGTTATATTTGGGTAAAGTTTAAAGGTCCCATATTATGCACATTTTCAGGTTCATAATTGTATTTTGTGTTTCTACTAGAACATGTTTACATGCTTTAATGTTAAAAAAACAACTTTATTTTCCTCATATTGTCTGCCTGAATATACCTGTATTTACCCTCGGTCTGAAACGCTCCGTTTTAGTGCATTTCAACGGAATTGCGCTGCTAGCTAACAGTTTGGGTCCATGTTTACTTCGTGTCAGCTGATGTTATTCACATACACTGCAACAGGAAATAAACTGGGACACATTTAGAATGTTTATGTTGAAAAACGTGTAATGATCTATATATTGTATATTTGTGACATCACAAATGGACAGAAATCCTAACGGCTTGTTTCAAACACACAATTTCTGAATACGGGCTGTGTGTATTTCTCTGTATATTGAGTGCTTTGATAGTTTAACAGTATTTATACAGCACTTAAACCTGCTTTATAATATAAAAGACATGAAAATCTCACTTTTTACATTATGGGACCTTTAAAGGAAAGCCCCTATGATCACAGGTCTAATACAGTTCACTATGATGGCTATCAGTACTTTGTATCACTGTTGGCTCATTATCAGAATATGCATCTGATTAAGTAATTGTTCTAATGAATGTTGTTATGCGTCTTATGTACAAAACAAGGTTACTTTGGTTCAAGATGCCCTGTTAAATATATTCACAACCTCTGTATTCGACAGTTCACACCCTCCATGCAGTTAATGGGAAATTACTGAGCATTTTAAATGTTTTCCATACATTGTTTGTGCAGTAAAATATAATCAACATGTTGCCAGCATCCTGCAGAAACCTTGAATCTCTAAAACGCCGCTTTTGTTGTATTGAATTATATGAAATTAGAGTTAAAACCAGTGATTCAGTTTCATTGTGGTACTTTGAAATAGTTTCGGTCCAAGGTTCATGAAACATTTTCTAAATGTGGAAAACCTCCATGACTGCCTTTTACGGTGATTCAAGTTTTCTGCAAGATGCACGCAAACAATGTCATCTTATTTTCATGTATCCAAGTGTAGCACACCTTCTACAAAGAAAATAGACATTGGCAATGAGCATCTGTAGCACAATGTTAGTGAGCTCCATTTACCATCACAGCTGACAGATAAACTATGTCAGTAAAGCTACTATAGCTTTTAGCATTTTGTAATTGGTTTGTTCAACTGACTTACCTCTTTTTTTTTTAACTAAAATGAAAAAGATACATTTGGCTGATAGAGTCTAGTAAGCCAGCAGCAAAAAAAAAAGAAAAGAAAGAAGACGCATCACAAAAACAGAAACTAATTTCTACAGAGGTAATTTGTCTGTAGCAATTTTGGTGCTTAATAAAATTTGTTATTGTTTTTTTTTTTTTTTTCTTCCTTTTTAAATTCTGATTCGAGCTGGCTCTATTGGCAGCCCCCTCAACACCACAGCAGATGGTATCATAATAACATGGAAGAGCACTTGAGTGCTGCCAAAGGACCTCTTCTGTATAATATACTACAGTTTATGGGACTTTCTGTTTTAGTGAGCTCCATCTGTAAAAAGTGAAGTGTCATTATACTGTCTACATTAAAATTATTTTTAATAGCTCTGTGTTTTCTCCAGTCTTTATTTGTTCTTGATAGTTATGATTCTATAACTTGACCTGGTTGATTTGATTTTTTGTTGTTGGAAACCTGAAGATTAATTTCAGATGCAGCTCAGCACTGTGTGTCAAATTGTTCTAGTCATAAATCAGAAATAAGCATGAATGAATTGATCAAAATTATGAATAATCCCTCCAAAATACCACATTAAGACACTAAGACCTTGAGGAACACCATAGAAAAAGCCATGATGTGATTTGGTTTCAAAACCTTTTGACATTTGGAGATTTCTCTAAGAATTGCATTTTTTGGCGATTGGATGGCGAGCACTTCTGTTCAGGAAACTGCTAAGAAACCCCCTTATTGTCAATCTACCTAGGGAAGCCATCCATCCTCTGAATGCCCAAGGTCCTTAGTTTGTGGCTGTAAAGTGTCATGAGGCTGTGATTATCCTAGAGGTCACCACAGGTCATTTTACACAGTGAGGTCACAAAAAATGGTCTCAGTACAACGAAATGGTCTACTATGGGAACTAAAATCATCACACATGATTACAGTTGGGCTCATTGGATCCACATGAGTCTCAGCTTTACAGTGATACCCAATTTATGCAATTCCAAGACTGTTTATGGACCCCAGTATGCAGAAATATTCAAATATACCATTTTAGAATAGGCGAAAAAAACACATTTATGAAGCTTATGCGAAAGTTCTGACAGGAAGACCCTCTTTACACTCTCTAACTCATTCATTCACAACCTTTCTGTCTCTCTCTCTTTACTGGCTCCTACTCTATGTAGCTGACGTGTGTCGCCTCACTGTTTTGACTGCTCGTTTGATGGACGTTCATGTCTATGTAGAGCGAGCAACAGGACGCTGACTTTCGTTGACTTAACGGCCTCGGGTGTCACTGTTAACAATATTTCTGATTCTTCTATAGAGTCCCTTTAACAATATCAGGCTACAACCTCACATTCACATGCATTCAGTTCAAGCACAGGGAGCTACACACATTGATTTCCTCGTTGAAGCTTTATACAGATGTACCACTGAGAGGCTTTTCTTGAAGTTGCTGGCGCTCCCGTGTGAATCGTTCAATAGATGCTTATCTGTCAAGGCCTGGATAAATATAGGAGCTGAATCGATTCAGGCAAGTGCTAATGCCTCGCGGAGTTAGTCAAACTCCATGGACAGTGAGGTTTGTCTCTCATGGATAAGAGATTAAATAAAAGCATTAGAACAGCAGTAGAATAGCACAAAGTAGAATAAGTTAACCAATATATGTTTAGAACAATACAGATATTGACTGAAGGGCGTTTTTGGATCACTTTGCTTTTCACTTTACTTTTGCACTTGTTGGAGAATTCATTCCATGTCGGACTTGTTACTGCAGATTACTCCTGTTTACAGCCGTGCTTTCTATCAGAACTTCACTTTTAACAAGCCTCTGGGAGCACAGTCATTTTCTTGAAAACGCCAGGAGACATTCTTGTTAATTAGCAAATGATGTTTCCTACCACCAGGGTGGTTCCCTCTGGAAATTAAATTGGCACAATAACCTAATTCAGTCAGACAGAGGGGCACAGCCATAGTCCTGGTGTGTGAAAAATCATGATCCTACAGCAAGGACATACAAAAAAGCTGTGTGATTTTTCAAACATGAAATAATACAGGATTGTACTCTCCACATGAACAAACCGCCAATCCATGAGGGAAAAACAAATGCACTGGAGTAAAAAATTAAGTGTGCCACAGGTTTTAATTCAGAGAGTCTTCTGGGGGAGGACAACTTCATGGCAGCTCATGCTCATTGCCACCACATGCATTTATCACTTTCTTTGCATAAAGGTTTCTAAAATGTGTTGGGAAAGATTTCTTTCTGAGAAGCACAAGAGTACAACTTTACATAAGGACTTTGTCTATAACCCCAGGATCCTTAGGACGTCTCTTCACAATACAGCTATGGTTCCCCAGTGGCTTTCTCTCCCCGGCCCAAACATGGTTTATCTTCATTGTGGTGTACACATGAAAGATGAACGTTCTGCTTTATTCACTGAAGATCCAGTATGTATACATTTGGCATCTCATGGATTTACAAAGATAAACAGCAATCTACATACACCGATCAGCCATAACATTAAGGTCAATAACATTGACTATCTTGTTACAATGGCACCTGGCAGTGGGGGGGATATATTAGACGGCAAGTGAACATTTTGAACTTTGTGTTGGAAGCAGAAAAAATGGGCAAGCGTCAGGATGTGAGCGACTTTGACAAGGGCCAAATTGTGATGGCTAGACGACTGGGTCAGAGCATCTCCAGAACTGCAGCTCTTGTGGGATGTTCCCGGTCTGCAGTGGTCAGGACCTACCAAAAGTGGTCCAAGGAAGGAAAACCGGTGAACCGGCGACAGGGTCAGACCCGAGGCTCATTGATGCCCGTGGGAAGCGAAGGCTGGCCCGTGTTGTCCGATCCAAAAGAAGAGCTACTGGAGCTCAAATTGCTGAAAAAGTTCATGCTGGTTCCGATAGAAAGGTGTCAGAACACACAGTGCATCTCAGTTTGTTGCGTATGGGGCTGCGTAGCTGCAGACCGGTCAGGGTGTCCATGCTGTCCTAATGTTATGGCTGATCGATGTAAATCCTCAAGATAAACCTAATTTAGTCCTAATTCAAACAAGAGTTTGGGATGATAAAGGACCTGATCAGACAGAGCATGTTTTAGCAGTCGGGGGCGGCTTTTTGTTAATTGATATCAGTGAGAGTTAAGTGTTTTGCGCTGCTTTTGCATTGTTGAGCGCCTCATGTTTTTCAGCTCTATGTGCCTCGCGTTTTTTGCAGGAGCACGCTGAACGCCTCAAGCTGAAATGATTTAAACTCGGGGCGGAAAAAGCACCATTAGGGGTTTTTTTTGTCATTGTGGTGACTTTTGTTGGATAGCTGGAGCTATATGACTTTACCAACCATAGTTACCATGATCTGAACATAAAACAGGCAAATTAGTAAGGCTGCACAATTAATCGAAACTTTATCGAAATTACAACATGGCCTATGGCAATTTTCAAATCGCAGGAGGCGCAATGTTTGTTAAAAGGTGAATTGTGTGTCAAAATACCATTTTAAATGAAATATTGTGGTGACCGTTTTAGAAAAATATATTTTTTTAAATCATATTTGCTCCATTTCTACCCACTGCAGCTTTAAGTACAGTAAATATCAGATACTTTAAGACTTTTACTCAAGTAATATTCTAATAGGTGAAAATCATTTTCTGGTTAGATATCTGTACTTTTACTTAAGTGTGGTTTTCAGATACTTCATCCACCACTGGTTATCAAGTTATCAGCTCCTGTGTGCCATGAAGCCCTTTCAGACACATTAAGCAGTGAATTCCAGCATCCTAGAACCATCCTCCTTTCTCAGCAACGACCCCACCAATGCTCATCAACACCACGCACACACACTAGACTGAGACTGCAACCCTCGTCTGCAACATCATATCCAGTAATTTCCAACCTTACCATCAATCTCACTACCAACAGGCTAATAGAATAGCTGACTCTGCTGGTTTGAAACAGAACCATTTAGAGGCTCATGGTGGATTCATTTGCAAACAAATGACTTAATTATATGCAATTACACCGTGAAATATGTATCGTGTACGACAAGTCATCTCTGCTACAGCTACCAACAAGGATGCAATCCCGGAGGTGTAACAAATGTATAATATTATGCAATTAAATTACTTCAGTTGATTTAACTCCAGAATTGACAAGCAGTTTTACATTTCTTTCAAGCATTCACTCAAACAAACAAGTGTTTTTTCATGACTGCAATACAAATATGAGCCCAGTGCGGAGCTTTGAATGACAAACTGTCTAGATTTCTTAATCCCTGACATGAAAAACTGGACTGTGTGACAGGATGCAGTTCATGCTACAGAGGCGTTCATCATAAACTGCTGCCTATTTACAAGACAAGTAATAACTTCCGCACTAAATTTGAGTTATTATCTGAGATAATGAGGGACGTATCAGCATCTTACTGGAAGTTGTGTAGCTTCAAGACACCTGCGAGTGCAGATATGATGCTTTTCAGTTAGATGTGCCTAGAAAGTATAACATATGTCACATTTTGATTTAGTATTTATCTGTGAGCTCAGATTCAGCTTCCACAGCTTCATGATTGAGTTATTTGGCACTGGATATGATTTCTCTTCTTCCTCTGTTGCTGTCTGAGAGTCGGCGAGAGATTAAGACAAAGAAAGGAGGTCTAATGTCTGTGTTTTAATGCACTCCCCCACTTGTAACTAGCAATAAAATGAGCAAATACTCTAATCTACAAACACTGTCTTATGCTGGTGTAGACTTTCTAATGAAAAAGGAGAAAAAAAATGAAATAATACAAAACTAAAATCTACAGGGAACTATGATCATTTTGAAAGCAGAGAAGACATCAATGGTCATAATTTCCACTGTACTGCAGTCAAGCGAGATTGTTAATAAGGGAGCAATTCCCTTCACACAAATAGACACCAGCAGGGCCAGAATAGGCTGTCAATGCTCCAAATTAATCCATTCTCCAAGCCAGTGCACAGTAACATAGCCCAGATCAGTGTGCCGCTACAAAAGCAAGCGAAGCAGCTCGGAGCAAAATCTGAGAGTTTCTGAAAGGAGGCACACAGAGATTAGGAATGAGCAGCTCCTCAGAGAGATGCCTCCGCAGCAGACGAAGACACTAGAAGTCTTTCCTCCTGCTCGAGGCAGGAAGAAAGGTCATGTTATTTTAGGATAGGAGCTGTTTTCTCGGGTTAAAAGTCTGCGATACTCTGATTACCCTCACAGAATCAACGCTGCAACACTCTCACTTTATAGAGTTTGCAACAACTTTGGGCTGACATATTTTTTTACCACATTAAGGGGGGACATCTCAGGTGAATGAAAGTTCCCCAGTTGATTACTTACATTAAGACAATTATTTTTTTGTATTACAAGTTTTCTTAAAATGTATTTTTAATAGGGATGTCAAAGTTAACGTGATAATAATGTGTTAACTTAAATTTGTTTTAACGCCACTAATTTCTACGACGCATTAATCAATCTTTCGGAGGTTGTAGTGGGCTCAGTTTTAAAGCTAGAGTGAAGACACGAGCATCAATTGAAACTAGAAAACCCAGGAATTGCTACCAACCATGTCATATTAGCTTGTTGCGAAGGAGGCTAAATAACGCTCCAAACGTAGGCTAAACTTTTGGCGAGGAAAAACTGTCATGGCCATTTTCAAAGTGGTCCCTTGACCTCTGACCTGAAGATATGTGAATGAAAATGGGTTCTATGGGTCCCATGCGTGCTCGCATATGTGCGCTCGCGTGTGGCTACGCTGTTCAGACAAGACTCCAACACAAACTACACTGAAGCACCAAAACCGCAAAGTTATATCTAGTGAAGCCTGTCTTGCAAAACAGGGTTTGGCTGCGGTCGGAGTACGCAGGGGAGACCATAGCTTTGGTCTCCAGGGCCGGAGTCTCTGCTCCTCTGCTTGCCTGCCTTCACTCAGCTTGCTCCACCTCATGTGCATGCGCGCACACTACACACTGCGGTCGGGAGGCTGAAGCAGGAAAAGCCAACACTAGGATCAGCAGTGATTCATGGAGAGACCTTCGTCTGGTCAGCTAACATTACTGCCAAGCAGGTGAAATATAGAGTGATATTGTGGTTTTAGCTGACGT
This sequence comes from Sebastes fasciatus, assembly GCF_043250625.1. Lineage (NCBI taxonomy): Eukaryota > Metazoa > Chordata > Actinopteri > Perciformes > Sebastidae > Sebastes > Sebastes fasciatus. The sequence continues at coordinate 19,468,220 of NC_133807.1, forward strand.
GTATCGCCTCACTGTGTTGAGCGATGCTCGTTCATGCCTATTTAGAGCGAGCAAGCGCGAGCCCGACGCTGACTTTCATTGACTTAATGGCCACAGGTGTCGCTGTTAACAAGCATTTCTGATTCTTACAAACAGTCCCTTTAATACGACGAGCATTATTCAATCCAACCACCAATCTGTGGTCATTGTATTCCTTCAAACTGAGGTTTTGGTTTAACCTACACTATTTCGTGCTCCATTTGTGAGGAGATCACACTGATGCCTCTCAAACAGAGATGACATCAACAGAAAGAAAGATTTGCGGCCCACAGGGAATTCTCTGCTCCGACTTCAAGGATGGTTTGAAGAAAAACAGCGCTGCCTAGGAGGAAGGAATCCTTAACAGAGTGTCTCTGTTTGTTTGTGTGCATGTTTTTGTTACGGAAAGACGAGACTAGCTTCAGTGTCAAAGTGCAAATATCAATTTCAAGTTTTTGTCTAAACAAATCGTGTATCACATCAGAGCACATTATGCACCTATCTCCTGCCCCTCCCATCTCAACAGTATCGCTCTTTGCTTTGCTTTGCACACAATGTAAAATGCAGTGGAGAGGTCAACACGACAGAGGCTGCTGGCTTTCTTGTTTAGAGCATTTGAACTAATGCCTCAAATGTATGTGGTGAGGTATATTTATGCTAAAAGGTCACATGTAAGATTTACAAGCTGAATGCTTTGCAAGAGAAACCATTTTCACAACCATTGGATATTTTGATGAGATGGTAAGGCCCCTATCTTACTTAGTAATGACATTGCATTAGTGTTTCAAATCCTTATTAAACAGATCCGCCAGGCTGCAATTTTGCCAGGTGGGTCATGAGTCTATAGTGACCATTTTATTTCCCAAATCTCTTCTCCAATGTGGCTTTGGGTCGCACCATCACACATCAGCAGACGTGATTAAGTTTTCAATTAAATTGTCAGTACATCTAGCTAACATTATAACACAAGTGTCCATCAGTAAGTTCCTCAGAGGCTAGCTCAACAGCTGGAGCTTGAAAAGACCTCAGATGACTCAGATACACTGTGAAGAGCAGCGCTCTTAGTTTGACCATAGTTAATGAAGAAGTGTCACAGAGAGGTTGAGTGATGGCAGAGAGCGAGCTGATGAAATGGAAAACCAGGTTTGGTTTAATAAAGCAAAGACATTTTCGAATAAGAACCTTTTGGGGCACGAGAAAATTTAAATGGATCCAAAATTATCCTAAAAATCTCTGTGGCTGGAAACAATACCTGTTTTATTGTAGTCATATGGTTTATTTTTTGTCTTATTGCTACTTTCTGTTCTGTGCAAACTTTTGGTTTCATCATTATCAGTACAAACAGGCAAACTGACAGATACAGATTCCTGGATGGACTAAAAGAATAGTCATATAATGCATTAATTAATTCTCCCTTCATTATCTTGCCGGTGTCTTTTTCCTATTCATTGAATGATGACAGTCATTAAAGTTACAGACATGGCTTGTAATTTCTCCGTCTCTTTGTCCTTTCAGACTGGCTACACCTCTTTATCTCATTTCTTTCTTTCACATCCATTTCATGAGTGGCCTCTCACTTTCGCTTTGCCAGCCTCTCAAAAGCCCTCTGAGAACAGGTTTAGTCACACACCAGTACAAAGACTCCAAAAAGGCATTCATGAAACCTGCCGATTCAAATCCAGTAATCAATCTAGCTAACTCATATTGAGTTACACTCGGGGTGTCGAAACCTTAACTTATATGGCCGGTTATTTTAAGATTAAAATGATATTTGTCCAACTGACTATATTAAAATTAAAGCAGTTCTTATTGTGAATGCTAGGTGTGACTATCACAATATGGACACACTGCTTTTTCTATGCCAAAGAGGCTTTGGAAGTCACAGACACTTGACATAGCAGCATTATCAAGAAAGCGAAAAACAGATAGTGAATACAGGAAATACCATGCACACATAAAGGAAAAATGACTACTTAGATCAAGGGGAAGTGTGTGTTTGATTTGCTAAAAATCAATTGCTGTGATAAAAGAATATAACGACATTTGGAAACAAAACACAAGTCTTTTTTTTCCGGGTTAATCACACTCAGTAAAATGCAACAAGGGCTAACTACGAGGTGGCTCAACTTATAGCCCAGTGTGGAAAACCTTTTGCAGAGGGTGACATTATAAAGGAGTGTCTCACTAAAGTAGTCACTGTAATCTGCCCAGACAAGCAGCAAGTATTGAACAATGTCAGTCTGGCAAAGAACACAGTTGCACGACGAATCACAGATCTGAAGGATCACATTTCAGATTGCAAAGCATGTGCACTGACTTATTGTCTTTTCAGCTGTGAGTGATGAAAGCATCGACACTGGTGAGTGAAGTTAAGTAGTGATAAATTCATCCACTACTTACTACAGATTACTATAGATTCTAGTTTTCAGCACAAAATGCTTCACACTCACTCATTAAGATAGTCTCTTAAAGGTGCTAAATTCCAAAGTCAGAGCATATCTATGATTGAGGGATTGCCTTTAGACGACTCAACATGGCGACGGTTGGGCCAGTGGCTAGCAGCTAATGGTGCTAAAAGCACGAACAGTGCCAACAAGGGCAACAGTGCTGACAGAGCTAACAGTGTTAACCTGGGGGGGAACCGGAGGGTGGGCGTTACCCTTCCACGACGACGTCGTGGGTCGATACGGCGTTAGCTGAAACCGCCGTATGAGAGCAGTGCAGAGTGTTGGCAATTAGCCACACAAACGGGGGGTTATGCACGTGTGGCCAGACCGGCTACATAAACACAGCACAAAGAAGCTCGGATTACAACACACAGAGAGGGAGAGCGATTTCATTCTCTGCTCAGGTAGACATTACTCCTCTATAACTTTACATTGCAAATAGCTGTTTGATGCGACATTAATGCTCTTAAATTTCTAATTTAGTGACTTCAAATTAAAAGGCTCATGACCCGGGACTATATACTCTAGTGGCTCCTGGCATGATAAGTTTGGACACCCCTGATTTACAAATTTAGGACACACCTATGATACACCAAGGGTAAATGTATTTTAAAAATACAATTCAATAATTGCTGGTAAGACTGCTTAGTAAATACATAGTCTGCATCATTAGGTTAATATTATGTAATATATTCTAGTTGAAAGAGAAGAATCTTTTAATCTGTTACTACAACATTTCTGTCATCAAAACCGTTAAATCTCTTTCTAAGTGATAAAACACAACACAAGCTTGTTACTGCATGCGACTAAAATATGTAGAGAAAACAATATCCCTGCACTCACAGAGAGAAGCCACTTTCAGTAAAGCACTCTCAGTCAGGAGGGCAACATAACTGTGAAGATTACAGCCCAAATAAAAATGAGATTGGGTAAAGCAGCCTTAAATTTCTCCAGAGGAATACCATCACAGTTGGCAGTATTCAAACAGCAAAAATAGGACCCATGTTGTCAGCCAAAATGAGCTCTTCTGCAGTGAAACTACTGTTGGACTAGTTAATAATTCATTTATCCATCGTCTATGGCGAATTCTGATTGGGGAGCAACCTGATTTGAGGAAAAGTAAATCTGACAAAGTGCGTTGTTAAGGCCCTTCTAACAACGTGAACATCCTCCTTCAGCTTTCAGAAGCTTTTTAAAGCTTTCATTCACTCACTAGGACTCGTAAAACTGTCTTTGTTTGGGAAGCTGTAGTAGAAACATCTGTGGCTTTGTTCAGCTGCTGAGGCTCAGTTATGAAAGATTGAAATAATGCTGAAGGGGGAGGACAATCTTACTGAATACAATGGCCTGTGTTGTGGTTTGTGAAGTCTCTTCATGAGTTATGAGAAAAAAAAGTTCATCACCAAACAAGGAGTCTAGGACTTTGGAATAAAACCTTGTCAAAGTGATATCTGTGTGCTATAATTCCAGTCTAAGAAAAGGAACTATCAAAATGATTCCCCTCATCCCAAAGGCACAACGTTATTTTCTATTATTGACCTACAGTTCTATCCACATTTATTCACTCTACTGCCCTAAATGTGGAGCAGGAGCACTGGGCTACAGGTTGATAACACTCAAAACCACTTTCATCACCTTGCAGTGACACACATTTCTTACCTGCAAATGGGTCATTTTAGAATAAAGCCTTTTGAGGAATTGGATTTTAACGACCTGCAACAAGAACTAAGTCATTTGCATGATGTTTAACAGGTTCTCTGTGCTTTATGAGTAGGATTTGCATGTTAAACTTAAATGATTCCTCTGCAGACATAAAAGAGGATCAATAGCTTTCAATGGGCTACAGAAAAACATGCTGCTCAAACGTGTGATGCCCTTGATAGTCAGTGTGCTTCTCTATAAAAAAAAAACAGTTCAGTGTGGATGAAATGGATAGGGGGCGGAAATGACCTGGATAAAGTTAGGCAAGAAACTGACATGGAGTGGCAATGTGTATGTGTGATGAATGCACTTATTCTTCACCAAAGAAATGTGGTTAACAACTACTGTTTACAACACAATGCACAAAATTAGCAAAATTATTTTACTATCTGCATATGGACCTCAAGATCAAAACTTTTGCAAGTGGAAATATAAAGCCAGTCACCCTTGAAGTAACTAAGTATACAGAAGAAGCTGTCACCAGTTACTCTGTAAGGAGGAGAATGCCGTTGGATAACATGCCTATAGCATGCTGCTTGCTTTGTGGATCATAAAACCAAAATGAGCGGTGACACAGACACAGACACTAATCAACAGAAAAAACATAAGGAATTTCCACAACAAAAGTACAAAATGTACCAACCAGGATCTGGCCTCATGTGGCTCACACATCTAACAGACATTCAAAAGGCCATAAGGAATAGGACAAATAACTATTTCTTTGTCATATCAATTAGAGGTCAGCCAAATCGAATAATTGGCGCCGATAAGACGTCTGACAAACTATCGTTATAGGCGGAACTGGGTGGAGGCTGAGCTCTCAGTCACTCAGGGACATACATCACCGTTTTGTATGGAGGCTCCAAACATGAAGTCAATGTGTACCCGAGATATATTTGAATGAAAGTTAACTTTATATAAGACAGCTTTATTCATAAATTATGAGCATGATAAAGTTGTTTGTTATGATATGACATTATTAATGCATTAGACTGAAGATAACTGCTGCTCTGCCGAAAGTATGCTGTCTCTGTTTAGCATGCAAGCATGATCATTATAATTTGGCTAGACGTAAGTGCAAGCCTAGCACAACTATATGGGCCGTACAGTATCTGAGCATTTGAGGGAGAGAAAATAACTGTGTGCATGTGAACATCTAATATCAGCTTTTTCCTGCTCCAAACTATCGTTATTATATCGGCCCTTTAAAAGTCCACTATCAGTCGATCTTTAATATCAACGTCTTTGCAGAAACTAGTATCGCCAAAGAGAGGCAACGTGATACATCTTTTCAAAACTATGCTCCCACTAGAGGGATTTCCCAGCCCAGAGTGAATTATAAAAACTAAAATCTCAGCTAGTTGCAGAACAGTCCATTTTTGTAGCAGATGAATAAAGACATGTTTTCAATGCTGCCCACTCACTGTTTGGGGATTGCAAGAAACAGACTGAAATCCTGGCTACTGTCAAGGATACTCAGTTATTCAGAAAACAAGTGACACAGAAATGCAAAGTAATGTCAGAATATCTGAAGGATAATGCCATGTGTGTTTCTTACTCCAGTTTGATGAGTCCACTAGATGTGGCTTGGTTTTTTTTTTTTTACTTTTCATATTTTTTTTCCAGTGGTTATGTTTTTCCATCAGAATGTATGAGGACATGAATACAAAAGAGACACAGCTAACACTTTTTCCATTGAAAAGGGATAAAGAAAACTATCAGTTTTTTTTTGAAGGTTGTCAAAAAGAAGATTAAGCTCAAGTCTGACAAGAAGTCTTGAAAGGCAGCTATTACACTCTCATTTGGAGAACTGATGTGGAGCGCAAAAAACATGCTGGTCCACGCTCATGTGCAGTAGCCGAGTAAATGCTCAGTTTCGGTGCGATTTAGGGAGCGATTTCCTGATATCAAAGAGTGTCTCAAGATTTCTACACAAACAGAATATGCAGAGCTAGAAGACAAGCAGACGCTCCTGGATTTAGTGTTCATTACACCAATCTCGGAACCCAACAACATCCGGGTCAAGACTTCCTTTTCCGTGCGCTGCTCATTGTTTACAGTCGGACCGGATTGTTTCACAAGTAGCCAGTTTACAAGCTCATTTTAAACCAATAAAAAGCTGAAATCACTGTCAGACGATAGACCTTGGGTTCAGAGACTGCATTTCGGCTCATGCGTTCTGCATCTTTTGCTTTCCACAAGGACTGTTTTACCTGCATTCAACCAAAGCCTGCTTGAACGTAATTGGTCAATACTACTTACGACTACAACAAACGGAAACCAGAACGCTTCCGATACCAAAATCTTGTCCCGTTGCCTACAGGTTCTTCATGTGAACGCAGAATCTGTTTATAGAGATCAATTACAAACTATGCAGAATGAGAGTATTTATTTAAAAAAAAAAAAAAAAAAGAATATAGACAAGATCATTTCTGTGGCTGAGTGCAACCTGAGCTGCAACTGCTGTCAACTAAGCTACAACACCAGGATTTGCTCTATTTTCAAACCATGCATTCAAAACTTCAGCATCACGGCAAAGAAGCAGGGGAGCTTGACACCTCACATTACACAATGCAAATTCATAATATGTCATCAGACTTTGACAGAAGCTTTACTGACTTTGCCTCAGCTGAGCCTGCTATGTATATGCATTTCCTGTTTGGCTCAGATACATGAAGATGAGGATGACACTTCCTCCAAAATTGGATCACTCTTTCACCTGGACACAGCTGCGCAGGAAAATGAAATACGCACCTTTCAAAATGACATTCAGATGAAGTTCTGAAAGGAACGGTGAGCTCTATACACAGTACTATTAAAAAGCATCTCAACATAAGAATTTAGCCTTGTACTTGTCAGACCTTTTTTGGGCCAACCTACCATTGAAGGTCTGCATTTTTTCACATGAAGGTTAAAACAAACAGAAACAAAAAAGTACAAGTCAAGAGCGGAATAAATAAACCACTAATTGTGTCCTTCAGTTGAAATGGTTGTCATGCTAAAGTCATGTGACATTAACAAATGATTGACACACCTAAAAGAGGCAATGTGTTTTCTGAGTTTCTCCTGGGATTCATCAGCTGCTTGTCTTTCTTCCTCTGAATGGAATCCAGGTCTCCTCCTCAATTCAAAGCCTGGCAGCTAATTCAGATGGACTTTGGTGTTTTGTTTGTTTGTTTGAGTGCATGAAGTGGCTCTCACCTGTCCTCTTCCAGGCCTCAGAAGCTGATATCGTCTGGTCTGGCTCAAGGGTATTCAGCAAAGTCAAAACTTTCATCCATGTTAGTGAATCCGCTGGGCACACCTTCACAAGACAGGAGGATAGAGAGAAAAAATTAAAGTGTTTCCATGGAAGTTGAATTAAAGGAAAAAGGTTTTCCTTTGACAGTCAACAAAATGTGTTCACTATTCGCTTGTGTAATGGAAAAACCTCTCACAAGGTTCTCATCATATATATATATATATATATATATATATATATAGTAGGGCTGTCAACGTTAATTTTTTTGCTAAATGCAGTACCTGTGAGGGTTTCTGGATAATATCTGTCATTGTGTTGTATTGTTAATTGATTTACAATAATAAATATATACATACATTTGCATAAAGCAAGCATATTTGCCCACTTCCATGTTGATAAGAGTATTAAATACTACTAAATCTCCCTTTAAGGTGCATTTTGAACAGATAAAAAATGTGTGATTATTTTGCGATTAATCGTGATTAATTAGGGACAATCATGCGATTAATCACAATTAAATATTTTAATCGATTGACAACCCTAAAATATAGATATCCTACAAAATGGCTGATTTTTTTTCAATTATCCAATAGGAACTATGCACATAAAAGGTCAGCCTCTAAAGGATGCAACACTAAGACCCTCGTTCATCCCTCTCTAGGATGCAAGCTCCAGAGTTTGTAAATCCAGAAAGCCTCTTTCCCTTTTCCTAATGTCAGGAAACAGACAAAATTGATTTTTAAATTCTGTATTTGTAAGTATCTTTTAATTCTCAAAGACACAATCCTTGATGTAAATGAAAGCAAATGTAAATAGAAAGCATCATCACATACACTAAACCGAACATTATGACATTATGAGCATCATGTTTACTGTATATTTCAGAAGTGTTTTTCAAATTGTTAACCATAGATTGTCATGTTTCAGTATAAAGTATCAACCAGGATCCGGCCTCATGTGGCTCACACATCTAACGGACATTCAAAAGGCCTAATTGGGTCATCAGCTGCAATGATTTACTCTGGTCACAATGATCACAATCAATTAAGAAACAGTGGCTGAGTTCCGGCACTTTCCAGTTGTCGAGACAAAGCCGATGGATTCTCTCTCCCGCTGGAAAGCAGCGAGTTGACTGTGAGCTCCGAGTGTTATTAATAGCCACTGCAGGGGTGTCGAGGGTCTTTGGCTGTCAAAGGGCTGAGGTAGCAGCAGGGATCAGAGCAGCGCCGAACCACCATCACCTCGATGGGTGAAAGGCCACTGAACAACCCTGGAAAGTGGTCTTTCTCAACCAAGGCATGTTTTTCTTTGTTCATTTTTCAATAACTGTGAAGGTGAAACAGTCCAACAATCTGCCAGTGGATGGCAGTGTTGACTGAGCCTGCTGTCATTCAATACAAAGTAAAGTTGGTGTATGTGTGATGATAAAATATTCAAATTTAGCCCGTTCAACATACCTTACTTCACGTGGTTGGGGAGGCTGGATTGTTCTCACTTTAAGCCTGTAGGGACAAAGAAAACAGTTCAATTAAGCCTCTCGACTTGGTTAATAGCTGATAATAAGAGTTCCATCCTTTAATAGGGCCCACACATCGCACTAAGAGAGGGTTATGGTTAAAGCAACAGTGCAGGGAAAAGAAAGTAATTCCTTTGGCTGTCCCTATGCACCACTATGCAAAATGTGCAACAGATGAGACCCAACAGGAGGGTCCGACATTATCATATCCAGAGGCCCACTGCACCAGCCCAGGAGGAGTAACCTGTTGCTTTATGGTTTTGTCGATTATAGACCGAGTTCATCCCGAGGTTCAGTTTACTGCATTCAGCTGCTGCTTTTATTTTCTTATGTGAGGGTCACTTGGGATTGTACTGTGGTGTTTGGCTGTCTTTGTTTTACACTAATACAGTAGGTAATACCTCAGTAGAGCTTTTTAGTACTGGTTAATCTCACAGTGTTTAATGTCTGTCAAGGCTAACTGGGAAAGTCGTACGGTTTCAAAGTAGAATCAGCTCTGACCGTAAATTGTGTGCAAATACTTGGATAGCAGCCTAGACAAAAACTCAAAACAAACAAAAAAGAGATAATGTCTGAGTCATATATTAGAGGGAACATATCATGAAAAACTCCCTTTTTCAGTGCATGTGCTCATACATGTGATCAACGAATGGTCATTCAGCAGGTAAAAAGGTTTGAGTGGGGTATAATCGGTTAGATATCATCCTCATGAATGAAATAAAACCATTCTGAGTCAGAATAAAACTTTCAGTCACAAGGTAGGAGCTGCAATCAGTTTTTGGCAGGTGAAAACTGTATTTTATGGGTTGTAATGGTCCTTTAAAAGGAATTTCAGCAGGTAAAAAGGACTGAGTGGGCTATATTTGGTTAGATATCATCCTTATGAATGAAATCAAAACCGTTCTGAGTGAGAAAAAACCTTCCAGTCACCAGGTAGGAGCTGCAATCAGTTTTTGGCAGGTGAAAACTATAAGTTGTAAAGGTCCTTTAAAGGAATTTCAGCAGGTAAAAAGTACTGAGTGGGCGATAGTCTGTCAGATATAGTCCTCATGAATGAAATAAAACCATTCTGAGTCAGAACAAAACTTTCAGTCACAAGGTAGGAGCTGCAATCAATTTTTGGCAGCTGAAAACGGTATTTTATGGTTTGTAATGTTCCTTTTAAAAGAATTTCAGGGGGTAAAAAGGACTGATTGGGCAATAAGCTGTCAGATATAATCCTCCTGAATGAAATCAAACCATTTTGAGACAGAAAAAAACGTTCAGTCACAAGGTAGGAGCTGCAATCAGTTTTTGGCAGGTGAAAACTGTGTTTTATGGGTTGTAATGGTTCTTTAAAGAAATTTCAGCGTGTAAAAAGTTTGAGCCAGTGTTTGGTTTGACCGTTCTGGGTTACTGTAGAAACATGGCAGCTTCAATTAAACCTGTCTGTCAATACAAAAGAGATCCACTAAGTGACTTAAAGAGACCTAACAGCAGCAACTGAATTAATCTGGAGACCCGTTATGTTCAGTTTATGTTTTAATGGATCCTAAAAGTTTGTACTGGGCTTCCTTGGCATTTCATGTCAAGAGTTCTGACATTTATTTGCAGAGCAGTAGAGCAAAGGAGACGGTATGATGGGCTTCTACACTGATCAGCATGCATCCATCAAATCTAGATTGACATCATGCCTTTCAGGCCTGTTCTCCACTGCTGAGGAAGCATAACATTTATACAGAATTATTGGGGAAATTATCCTTCGGGAAGCGAGGCACAGGCACAGCGGCAGGCTCTGCTGCTCACTATTAACACTCTTCTCCTCCACTCAGGAAGCCCATAGCAACTGACAAACCTGGAAACCTTTGCGTCTGATTGAGTGCTGGGGAATGAGCCAATTAGAGGTGTTTGTCAGGGGAGCAACAATCCTGAAACAACTCACTATGGCAGCCATTCGCTGTGGCAATTGGTTGACTGAGGCAGCAGTAAAAACGGTAGTGTTTTATTTCCCTGTTCGTAAAATGACTTTATTTCTCATTCTATGAAGCAAAAACAGCAAACTCACGTTCAATCGTTGATATACTGCGGCTTACAGTATGCCTCGTCTAAAAACATCAAGAAATATGAGAGCAACAGCTCAACAATATTGAATTTTACAACGGATTCCAATGCGGCTCAGCCAATCATAATCAAGGAGTGGAATTATCTGTTTTATAATTAGCATTAAATAACCATCCTTTAAAAGGCTAAGAGAGCCCTTTACAGACGGACATACCAAGCTGTTGGTCCGAGATGTGACAACAGACCAGCAGTGCTCTCTACTGGTAAGAGAAATACAAATTAGAATTCACCTCTACTTCCCCAGAATATATTACAACTTTCTCCAGTGAAATGAGGATCGATTCGGTGGTAGGACATGTAACGTATTTTAAAAAAAGGTTTCAGTGAGGACACACAAGTCCTTTCACATGACACATTTCACATACCGTTAAAAATAATTATGACTTGTATTTCTTTTTGGTATGTAATTGTATTTTATCACAAAATATTCTGCTACTGGAATACAGACGATACTTGAGAATCACTGTGTGTACTGTATAAATGTGTGCCACATTTGTTATTCAATATAAATCTGTCAATTAAACATGATTTACACATGATTTAAACTTAAAATGCCAATGGAATCCAGGCATACATCTCACATTAGTCTGTGTAGGATTACTTAAAAGGAGCAGTGTGTAGGATCCGGCTGTATCTAGTGGTGAGGTTGCGGATTGCAACCAACTGAAGCCTCTCTCACGTGCCAAGCGTGTAAAAGAGCTACGTTGGCCTCAAAAACAACCCTCACTAGAGCCATTTGTTGTTAGAGTAGCGTAGGTCATTTGGAGCAGAGGTGGGAAATGAGTGGTGAAGCAAGAGAGAGAGAGCAGCGGCGATAGTTACGTTATTGACTCCTTTAAATAAAAATAACTATTATCACTCCAATATAAAATAAAATAATTAGAAAGATAATGCATTTGCCACTAAATCTACTGTAATCTTAGCCAACTGCATGAGGTACAGTTACACCACATACCCTGCCTACCTGATAACGTTTTGCCTACTTATTCACTGCAGAAGAGGACCAGATTTGAGTGACAGAGATTACAAAACTTAGAGGATATATTCAACATGATAATTTGTCTTATGAATCCAGTGTTTGCCAGTGAGTCAATAGAATTCATGTGCAAGCACACAGTGTTATCTGGATTTGGTTGTCCTTTAGAGCATGACCAGTTCATGGTTATCTAAAAGAACTCAGATACCAAGAAAAAGAGTAAACAGAAAGTTAGTCATTACAATCGTAGATGTGATTAGGAAATGGACTTCTGGAACTGACCTCATCCTGCATTGTCAAATAAGTGAATGAAACTGAAATGGCACTAGCATTATGTTTTTTATGAACATACAGTTGATTTTAATCAAATATAACAAGGAGGTATGGCAAGGGAAATGGTTAATTGATATTTAATATGAGGCATACAGTACACGTAGTATAGTATACATGTATACATGTACACAAGTTTTAGCTAAGAAGTGAAATACAATATCTCCTCATATTACCCCTTGTCAAATGAGCCTGTTAAAAGAAAAAAATTGAGTCAAAGGTCTAGTGCGCTGGGTCCATCTTATCATATCTGTATATCAGTTAAAATCCACAGCATGCGCACTCAGTGGCAGGACCCTGACTTTAGTAAATACCAAAGGCCACTTACTGTACACTGAATCCCTTATTAGGCTGACAATACAGTAAGTGTAAGAATAATTAAGGTACATGTACAAATAATTAATTAGAATCTTAATTAAGTATAGTTAACAGCTTACTGAGGCAATGGAGGGTATATTCTCATTTTAAAGACTTTATAACAGTATAATCATTAAGGACAAGAGAGTATTGCATTGAAATGATCAAAGTTGACATTGGAGGAAAATAAAATATGAGCCTCTGAGAAAAAAGGTCTGTACATGAAAAATGAATGATTCAACACAAGTCGAATGGACAGGAATGGGTTAATTGTACATATTCAGTGCAGCTGACTTTAAAAAGAAGGCTTTGGGGGCTTGGCAGACTTTCCCTTCAGCATACAAACAATTGCATAAGGTTCAGTCATTCAGTGTTTCACAGCCTGTCCGCCTTAAATCAAGACCCCTCATATCGGAAGGTAAGCAATACAATGTAGGCCTGACAGCATCATTTCAATTTTAAAATGTCTTGAGTTCTGTAGTGTATTTACTGAGTATTTATATTTTAATGTTAATGTTCTATCCACAGCTGGTATGCAAACCATTGTGCTGTTAGTGTTGTGGATACTGGGAACATCCCTGGTGTTGCCAGACCCCGACACAGCTGGAGAGAAAGTCGCCGAAGAGCCTATTCCATGTTCTAAGGAATGCACCTGTCTGCATGATGACTACAGCTTGGAGCTCAACATGTACTGCAGTGCTCGTAACCTCACACAAGTCCCATCCGACATGCCCATCTCCACTCACTCCCTCTGGCTGGATGGCAACCTGTTCACCTCCCTCCCAGCATCGTCTTTTAAGGATCTTTCTATCCTGGACTTTTTGAATCTGCAGAGTGGCGAGCTGGTGACACTTGACCCTCAGGCTTTCAAAGGACTCGGGTCGCTAGCACACGTTCACCTTGAGCGAAATCGTCTCCGGGTGTTACCAGGTACAATCTTCCAGAATACGCCTAACCTTGCTTCACTTAGTCTGCATAACAACCAACTTGCTCGTATTGAGGAAAGACTGTTTGTAGGACTCTCGAATATGTGGCTTCTCAACCTAGGGTGGAACTCATTAGCAGTTTTACCTGAGACAGTTTTCCACGACCTGCAAGGTCTACGGGAGCTCATTCTCGCAGGCAACAGGCTCGCTTACTTGCAGCCACAGCTTTTCACAAACCTTGTTGAGCTTAAAGAGTTGGATCTGACTGGAAATCACCTCAAGGTCATCAAAGCTAATGTGTTTGTTAAACTCATTAAACTGCAAAAGCTTTACCTGGCCCAGAATCAGATTGTGACAGTGGTACCCAGAGCCTTTGTAGGCATGAAGTCATTGAGATGGATGGATCTCACAAACAACAAACTGACGTCTCTCCATGACGACACTTTCTTGGGCCTGCACAGTCTTCATGTACTGCGTCTTTCCAACAACTCAATCACTGGAATTAGGCCCAGGACTTTCCGGGATCTGCAGTACTTAGAAGAGCTACGACTGAGCTACAACAAGATCCGAGCCCTGGGGGAAAGGATCTTTGAAGGGCTTGGTCAACTGGAGGTCTTAGAGCTAGAGCACAACCAAGTCCAGGAGGCACAAGTGGGTAGTTTCACTGGGCTCTCTCATGTGGCTGTCATCAACCTGTCTGGAAGCTGCTTCAACAGTCTGCCAGACCAAATGTTCAAAGGTCTGCCAAAGCTTCACAGCCTTCACCTGGACAGAGGTTGCCTAGCAAGAGTCACAACCCAAGCTTTCATTGGACTCTCTGGTTTACGAAGGCTTTTCTTGCAGCACAACAACATTTCTGTGGTGGAACGCCAGAGCTTTGTGGACCTGGTGGGCCTATTGGGACTGGACTTGAGTTTCAACAAGTTGGAGGTTCTCACAACTCATACATTCTCCGGCCTGAAGAATTTGGAGTACTTGCTGTTGTCCAACAACGAATGTCGACAATTTTTACAGAATGGCACAACGCAGCTACTCCCAAAGCTACGCTATCTGGACCTGAGAGCTAATACCTTGAACAGCATGGTCCCTGATTTTCCCGAGAGTATGGAAAAACTTTTGCTGTCTGGGAACCGGTGGAAATGCGATTGCGGTGCCCTCCCACTCAGAAATTACAGCTTGAGGAATCCGTTGGTGATACCTCGGCAAGTGGAGACCCACGCAGAGGGTGAAGAACCTGACACAACTATCACCATATACAACAACATTACTTGCATCAGCCCACCACGTCTAGCTGGTCAGGACCTGCGGGATATTGACAATGAACTCTTCCAAAGCTGCTAAACAAACACACACAGATCTGTTTAGGGAAATGGTTGGTGTTATCTGTAATACGTGCAACAATGTAGATTCATTCAGTTTCTGATTTCAAGATTTTAATTGTAATACCAATGCATGATTCAGGTTCTTGTTCCACATTTGCTCTTTACAGATAAATGGTTGTGCTCTGTAGCCTTAAGATGAAATGGTTCAAAAATATTTTAGGGATGCTATTCAGGCAGCAACTAATGATTATTTTTATTGACGATTAATCTGTCTATTATTTTCTCGATTTAATCAATTAGTTGTTTGGTCTATAAAATGTCAGAAAAGGTTAAAAATATCGACCACTGTTTCCCAAAGCCCAAGATGATGTCCTGAAATGTCTTGTTTTGTCCTCAATTCAAAGATATTCAGTTTACTGTCCTAGAGGAGTAAAGAAACCAGAAAATATTCACATTTAAGAAGCTGGAATGAGACAATTTTTACTTTTCTTTCTTAAAAAATTACTCCGAATAATCAGTTATCAAAATAGTTGCCGATTAATTTAATAGTTGACAACTAATCGATTAATTGTTGCAGCTCTAGATGCTATGAACTTTTTTTTCAATGAAAAGACAAATCAACAATGTCTTTTGCTTCAACTAAATGCAACTACAGGTGGTAAATTGTCACCCCTCTGGAGAAAAAGGAGACTTTGATGGAATTTTCACTTCAATCCACTTCAAATGCTTTGAGATAACTTAGTTTATATTGATATTGGAGAGTAAGATGGACTATGTAGACCTGAGTTGCTCCACTTTGGGATCGGGTTACCGGGTGGGATTGCTTGACATGTTAAAATATTTAAATCTTAGACCTCCCTTCATACCAATGAACATGCCTTGGTCATAAAAAAATTTTGGGACGATAAAAATTGGGATAGTGGGGCGAAAACTGATGAAAACACATGCCTAAGGCCTCTCATTTTAAAATTAAAAGTGTATTTCTGAGAGCCCCCATAAACCTTATGCAAAACCGAAATGGCATTTTAGTTTAACCCATTAAGCTACAGTATAAATCACAGTTTAGTTGATCATTTGTGTGACTGGGCTGGTTGAACAAACAACAATTACAGGAAGGAGGGAATATCTGTACAGCTCAGACACTAAAATGTCCTCAAGATGTGTGTATTACTTGATGTAACGTTAGTAAGGATCCATGTTTGTCACTTTAACAGTTGGGAAATTAAATTAAAAGCGCAATAACTGTTTTTAAACGTGTATGTCTTCACTTTCTTTTTTAGAAATGTCCCCATGTACCCACATGTAAACACACACCTACCACGGATTTATACACAGCACAATAAATAGCATATGCCATGAGTACTTGGATATGAACAGAATATGTATAATGTTGCAAATTCAGTCAAACAGTTGCCTCATCACGGTTGATGCAGCACTTGTAAATAGATGTGCACACACTTGACCTTACTGTGGTCTTATACACCATATCAGTGCAGTCTACTGAGTTTAACCTAACGTTACATCCAACAACACGTCTCTTTTTCTCTCTTTCTCTATCTTAGCAGAGGTCTGTGGGCTAAATCGCCTGTTCACATGTAAAACACCTTCCTGTATTTTTTTTTTTTATTAAGATAGTTTGTTAGATGTGATATTTCTGGCAGCACCTGAAGGCAACATTGTCGTTAGTGATGGGAATTTAGGCTCTTTTTAGTGAGCCAGATCATTTGGCTCAGCTCGCCATGAAGAGTCGGCTCCCAAACAGCTCTTCATTTGACCACTTCTGCCTTTTATAGTTCAGCAAAATTTAGCGCTGTTTTCACCTATGATTAGTATGTGTGCAGATATATCACTTAAATGATTCAATATAATTATACTAAACCTTATAATTTCCAGAATACCATAACTTTACATGCTGTTTCATTTCCGACTGTCACTCATCTTTTCTGCTATTCGCGCACAGCACTCCTCTCTCTCTCATTCTCTCCTCCTCTTCCTCCTGCTCTGTACCTGAAGACCGTCAGCGCGCCGCACCCCTCCCTGCTTGATGGTATGATCCCTGTCTGTCATCACCTGACTGGTCGCACGGACGTCATTAACACAACATTCAGTCACAGTCAGTGCATGGAGTGCCCGTGGCGCGCAGAAGATCATCCTATCATTGAATTAATTAAAAAAAAAAAAAAAAAAAGTTTGGCTCTTTTATGGCTCTTTTAAGTGAACTTATCGTTCACTTAAAAGAGCCGGCTCAAACAGCCGACTCGTGCGTAACCAACACATCACTAATTGTTGTCGAGGCACACACACACGTGCACAGAGAAGCTTTCCGTTGCCATGGTAACGAAGGAGCCTCAAAGTTATGAGGCACATTAAACAACAACGTTACAGGAGAGAAACTGCTTTATTTGATCCACAGTGATGGAGCTGAATCATTCGTCGTGTTGGGATTCAATCCTGGAGAAGGTGAAACCACATATACCGACCATCGACTTCGACTCTTCATCAGTACGTTGTTGTTTTTTATTACTAAAAAATGTGCTGTGACTGCTAGCTAACTGACAACAACATACTAAAATGATAAAAACAATAATAGAGATATAAAAGATACAGAGTGAATGGGTGAACATAGTGTGTACAGTCTGTACAATAAATACATTTAGTATGTGCAATAAATAAATGTAATATGTACATATGTGCAGTCTATAAAGTGGTATATAGGATGAATAGTGTAAAGTGTGCCAGTGGTTAAAGTCCAAGATGGTTGCAGATAGTGCATGTTTAAAGGTAGATAGTGCATGTTTAAGGGTAGATAGTGCATGTTTAAGGGTAGATAGTGCATGTTTAAAGGTAGATAGTGCATGTTTAAGGGTAGATAGTGCATGTTTAAGGGTAGATAGTGCATGTTTAAAGGTAGATAGTGCATGTTTAAAGGTAGATAGTGCATGTTAAAAGTTCTTAAAGTCCTCATAGTTCTCATATGGAGGTCAGTCTTGGTTGTGGAGTCTGATGGCTACCAGCATGAAGGACTGACCCAGGCGCTTTGTGTTGTGCCGAGTTGGGATGAGTCTGTAGCTGAAGGTGCTCCTCATCTTGACTAGCTCATAATGGAGGAGGTGGAAGGGGTTATCCAGGATAGCGTCTAGCTTCTTCCTCATCCTCCCCTCTGCCACCACCTCCAGATCGTCCAGTTCAGATCCAACCACAGAGCTAGCCTTCCTCACCAGCCTGTCCAGTTTGTTTGCATCCCTTGAGTTGGTGTTACCCCCCCCCCAACCACCCCCCAACATGCCACGGCAAAGAAGAGAACACTGGCTACTACAGACTGGTAAAACATCTGCAGCAGCCTATTGCACACGTTGAAGGACCTGAGCCTCCTCAGGTAGAACAGTTTGCTCCGTCCCTTCCTGTAGAGGGCCTCGGTGTTGTCGGTCCAGCCCAGTTTGTTGTTTATGTGTACTCCCAGGAACTTGTAGGTGTCCACCACCTCCACCTACACCTCCTCCCCTCAGATGGTGATGGAAAATACATGTAGCGTTAACTAACGTTAACTATATACCTTTATTTACAACGTCAAATAACACCAAAATAATGGTTCCCCTTACGTTTCAGTCCGAGAATGAAGAGATTGTCACCGTATATCAAAGACCAGCTGGCCTGAAGCTCCCTGACCTATTTTCAATGGGTAATGACGAGATAGAGGTAAGTTAGTTATAAATCAGTTTCATGAGTGTTAATCATAGTAATGTCAGGAACCCCTAAACAAACATAATCACTGACATTTGTGTGTTTTCTGCATCAGGAGCTGTTGAGACCTGTAACTCAGCCATGCTGGACAGAAGAGAGTGTGAAGTTGTATGATGATGAAATTGCAGAAGGCTCTACTGTGACTAAGTGGGGTGCACAACACTGTGATGCTGATGATGAGGTGGGTTATATCGCTCTACAGCCACTGTTCACACCAGTGCATCATGTACGTAGGCCTGCACTAATAAATATGCAACCTGTCCTTTCCTATTTCACCATTAAAGGCTTGTGAGAGAGATATTGTGGAGTTGAACAGAGCCAAGCTGGATGACTCTATAAAACCAATTGTGAACAATACAAAATCTGATGAAGAGTTTCCCGTTCTCTCATTTGCGGTGAGTTTGGGAAAGTCCGACAGGTTAGGGATAATCTTATGGTTATGGTTAATGCAGTTAAACATTCTCTCAGTGTTATAGCTTCTTTTTAAGGCTGTCAATCGACTAAAATATTTGATCGCATGATTTTCCATAGTTAATACGATGAATCGCAAATTAATCACACATTTTGTATCATTCAAAATGTGTGATTAATTAACATGGTTGGTACCAATGGATTCCTTAGGTTTTCTACTTTTATAGGATGTCTAGTTTAAAAACTGAGCACGCTACAACCTAAAAAATCACATGTTGGGTAAAACAAATTTGCATTAAAGCGTTATTATCGCGTTAACTTTGACAGCCCTACTTCTGATAAAAAAAAATAATATTGGTTTTGTTATACACCAACATTCAGAGGCTTGACCAGTGGGATTTGGATGATGTCCTCCAAAATTGGAAAGAGGATGGGCTGCCTCTGCGACAACGCGTGTCAGTTGAACCCTCGAAAACACATGCAGGTAAGTCATTATAACACACATCTCTGTAGCTATAGCGAACAATTAAGGGTTTAAGGGTGATTATGGGAGGGAATTTACTACCTTGTGTTATAGATTCAACCCAATTTTTGTTCACAGATGGTCACAGGGACAGATCCCAGGGGGATATAATGGAGAGACTAGTTGCTTACTGTAACAACCAGTCATCTAAGTCTGCGTCAGAGCCTGTGAAAAGTCCAAACCACATCAGGTAAGTCATATCACTGCTAATGTTATGTGACCAAACTTGTAAGATCATGATAATAATCAGCTGTTTCATACAGACAGAATAATGTGCGGAACAAATCATCGGAGGGGACGGAGGCCGAGCTGCAGCTGAGCCAGCAGGAATGCCCCACTGTTTATATTGACCTTCGTTGCCCCGAGCCTTCAATAAAACCAACAAGAACATCCCCAAATCTTTCATCAGAGTCACCAGCCAAACTCAACACTCACCAGGAAACACCTCCTGCAAAGAAAGCCAATCTTAAAGTGCATGCTGGATCACGGACAGGGGACAGGTAAATATATCCTGCATTAGAAACATTTGACATGCTTCAGTCCGGCACATTCTGTTTCAGTTCATATTGTGATTTCTCTGCTTCCAGGGAAGTGACTGGCAAGACCATGTTGCTTCGGAAAATCAGGGAGATGAATAGAAACGGGAATAAATATCCCAGTAAATGTACAGATCCTTCATATTCGGTGCCAGGGAATGAAGCAGAAGAACTGAAAGAGACGCCTGTGGAGTCTACATGTAGCCATGAGTCACACCATCTGTGTGAAAATAAACAACCTTCACATGTACAGTTTGAGCACAGAAACCCTAAAGTGGAAAGCACACCAACAACTCAGCAAAGTACAATCAGAGAGCCAAAGCATCAGAGGTACTGTATGCATTTTTTCTTTATTCATTCAGCACATCATCGAGAATGAACACATATTTTAACCATGGCAATGCTTTTGTTAGAGACCAACAGAGACAACAAGTTAAGCAGACATTACAACACGGACAACACCAGCAGATTCTTAAGCAACTGGAAATACTTCATCCACCCAGATCTGTCAACCAGAAGCAGCCAGCTGCTGAAAGGACGGATGTTCTTTATGATTTTGTGAGTGCCACAAACCTCTACATGTACAGTACTTATATAAAAAAAATGGCCTACACTTATTATGACGTGTTTTTCAGGAAGCATCTCATCTGCAGTCAATCAGTACACTACCAGCAGATATTGAGAGTAAGGGGCGTATGCTGCTGATCGTCGACCTCTCCAGTCCTGGCGTGGTTGGAGCTAGAGCTCATGGGAGGAGAAAACATCTGAATCCAGCTGCAACCAAATCACACATTTACAACACTTTAGTGGCTTGGTTTCTGTCTTTGGTTAGTGAGCAGCGGCTTCTCTCTCATTTGTCATTGTTGATATGTTGGTAAGAGTATTAAATACTTGAAAAATCTCCCTTTAAGATGCATTTTGAACAGATAAAAATGTGCGATAATCACGATTAACTGTGGACAATCATGCGATTAATCGCAATTAAATATTTGAATCGATTGATAGCACTAGTGCCAATGTTTGTTATCTGTAAAGCTGAATTCATGCTCCATGTAAGGATCACTTGTTTATGTGTGTATCAGGTTGGCCCAGAGCCACGCCATGATGAAGACGAGGTCGGTGCAAAGGTCCCATTCTGGGTTGCAGGACTTCAGCAGCTGTGGACAGAGGATGGACTGGCTTTGCACGTTTTAGCTGTGGCTCGTCACTCTTATACACCAAGGGTGAATAGCAAAAAAAAAAAGAAGAAACTTACTCTGTAGACTTTGAAATGTCTGTGCTGATGCTGTCCTTTTTTGTTTGTTTTGTAGAAAAGGGACATAGACATCCACATACCTTTCTACAAGCATGTGTGCAGGTTCCTCTCTGAGACCTCGCTCAATCTAATCGCTCGATGGCTTCCTCAGCTCAAAAACCTGCTGGACCAACAAGCCTATGCCTCACCCATCCATCTGCCCTCTTCCTGTTTGAGTTGTTTCATCTCCACCACCTCCAACAAAAAGGTGTTTTTTTCTTCAGAGAGTGTGATTTAATATCATTTTCAAGCACTCTGACAGATGATTTTTTACATTCTGTTGACTATATTCTGTCCACTTGGCTTTGTCTTTCAGGTTATAGACAGGACATTTGGTCCCAGTCCAGGGTTTTACTGGCAGACTGTGGATACTCAGGGGCGTGTTTGTAAGGGGAGAGAGACCACACGAGAGCTTCACACAGAGGTGAGCATGACGTCCTTCAGAAGAAGCACTGAATCAGAGGCAGTAAAGGTGGAATAACTGAGTATACGTTTGCTCTCATTTTTGTCGCAGGTATCAGTTGCTCTGGGGCGCAAAGCTTTCCTCTTACATCCCCTCGTAACACACTACACCCTCCAGTTTGTTCTTGACTCAGGACTCGATGTGTGTGGTCTGCGGCTCCTTTATCCACCACAGGAGCTCCTGAGTGACAGTGCTGGTAGGACATAACTAAATCTGTCTGGTCATAAAATAACTCCTTCTGGCTCAGTGGTGTGGTGTGCATCCTGGATCCAACTGTGGCCTTTCTCAGTGTCTTCATTGAATTAAAATAGTCTTTAAAAACTCTCCCTCTGATTCATAGGTGCTGTACCAGTTATCCAGAGAACCGATGAGGCCTGCCAGCCTGTTCTTGCCCTTGCCGTTCGGGGCCCTCGTGCCCATTCAGCGTTGAAAGATTTAGCTAGTTCTTTAGATCCTCTGATGCTCAGAGAGACAGATCTGAACCCTCTCAAGCCTCCACTCCTCTTCTCCCCTCGACTGGCCAGTCAGGTCCACAGGGATCTGTGCTTGTGGTTTTCAGGAAGACTTCGAGGAGGAAGTGCACAGACTCAAAACTCACGACCTCTGAATAGGTTTGTTGTCAAAAACGTCATTCGACAGTGTGATATTTTGTATTATTTCTCAGACTTTTTTGACCAATTGTGAGAGGAAATTGAAAACATAAAGAAGGAAGGCCCTGTGGATAAACAAAAATTGCTTATAATTATTTATTTTTCAAAAATGATGCGACTGCCAATCAAAATTTTCATGTCCAAAAAAGGTTGAAAACTGACACCTTTCAAGAAGCTAATATACCTACAGGCAATTGATAAAATACTGTGAATCTCCTGAAATTGATGTTAAAGACTTATTATATCTTCAGCAGGACATTCTATAGCTGAAATTCCTTAAAGCCAAGAGGGTTTAAGTATATACTGAAGCATAGTTCCTTTATTACTGTTTTTAATTCTAATAGTTCTGTAATCTGTGCCCCTCATTTTTGTTTGTAGAGGTGTACATTTGGATGACAGAGTCGGGGGCAGCCTGTGGAATTTAAGTAGATCATCTTCCTTTCTGTGTGCTACAACGAACGGTACTGCAAACTCAACGAGGAGCCAAAACTTTCAAAAGAGGGAAAACTGGCCTCTGTCCACATTTCATTTTCAGCTTTCGTCTTTACTGTCCTGAGGGAAATTTTGTTTGCGAAAAGGATCAAAGATTTTTACTTGAGTGGAGCCGCTAATCCTTCCTCTCTCCCCTCCGCATAGCTGACTTACTCCTGGTGGCGTCGCCCGCCGTGCCTCCATGTTGCTACGGCCAGTTGCTGGCTGTTTGTGAACGCAGAGGCTTCAGTCTGTTGGGGCTGCAGAGGCTGCAGCTTCAGAGCAATGGAGCTGCGGTCCTCGGACTCTCCAACCAGCAGGTACAAGAACAGTGTGTAGAATAGAAGGATGAGATTTTATTAAACCTCATGGGTAAAGGTCAATAATTGATGTATTTTTTATTGTACACTATTTGCTTCGTGCACAATGGATTTTGGTTATTAGACAATCTAATTAAGACATTTCTATGTGATCTCTGCAGCAAATGTGCCTCTAACTGTGGGCCAAATTTCCAGTTGTTTGGCTCTAAGGAAACACTGATTTCTCCTTGTACTTCTGTATTCATTACTTTTTCTCTAGGCACTTGAGTTCTGCACTCCACATACTGTGACCTTGGATCGAGGTCAGCTGGAGCTGCCCTCTCACTGTCTGGTGTTGTTACTGAGGAAAGAAAATGCAGTGCACCACAGTTTTAGTCTGCCAGCAGGTCTGAATTACATCTCAAATTATATCTACAGCATAATTCATCTCCATAAATTATATCAAAAGTAAACATTGTACAGAAGCCCTGAGAGGCAAGTGAGAAAAAATAATTTTGGTGATCCATTTTCTAAGTCTGATCTAAATAGTTTTCTCCCCTGTGTTTATGATTTAAGAAAAAATGTATTTCCAGGATAATCTTTCTATAATCTTTTTTTTTCATCTGTGAAAAGTTTTGGTACATAAAAGTGTTTTCCTTATTGTAATACTTATTTCAACCACAAGAGGCGAAAGAAAAAAACATGAATGCATTTAGAACATGGGGTAGGGGTGCACTCCAGCCTCTTGTGGCCGAAATTAGTATTACAACAACAAACACTTAAAGCCCCTGACACACCAAGCCGACGGTTGGCCATTGGGACAGTTTGGGGCCGTTAGTGAATCTCTGTCGGCCTAGTTTTTTTTCGGTGTGTCCCGCACCGTTGGCTCTAGTCTGCCCGTGTTGGAGGCTTTTTGGCCGATGCAGAATGTAGAATCGGCAGTGGAGCCCGTCGGTGGGAGAAATCACTCTGATTGTTCAGCTTAAACGAATCAGTGCACGAGAAGAGAAACGGACGTGAGGAAAGCAAGCCAACGAATAAAGTCAAGAGGAAGGCTCTTTTCATTTTTCATCTATATATAACACGGATATTTTCACAACGACATGGCCATCTGGAATGAAGCTAAGCGGTGAGTGAGAGTCGTGTGAAAACTGTTGGCAAACGGCGCTTTGTTTCATGTACGTATCATAACAACGGCTTGTGTATCCGCCGACCTCGGTCTTCCGGTTTCCCTTTTTGAATGACAAATACAGACTACCGCCACCTGCTGGTGTGGAGAGTTATTTCCTCTCATGCAGGCACAGAACATCCGTGCTAACTGGCCGTCGGCTGTAGTCTTTGCGGTGTGTTCAAATGCAACTTGTCGGCCAAGACAAAGGCAACGTGAGGCGACGCAACAGTCAGCCTTCATCGCCGCTAGTTCTTTAATGTCGGCTTGGTGTGTCTGGGCCTTTAGGAAAATTATCCTGACAAAAAAAAAGCCCCAATTTTTTTTTTTTTTTTGTCAATTGTTTTCACAAATTAATAAAAATGTCAGTAACTTCTTAGCCTTAAGTCATAAACACATGAGAGAAAACTATTTAGATCAGACTTAGAAAATGGATCACCAGAATTTTTTTTGGCCTCTCAGGGCTTCTGTACATTTGGGTGTAATAATGTGAAAAGTCTGCATAACCCTGTTTCTTTGTCAATAAAATAACCGTGCAGTTGCTATATTTTTCAGCACTAATGAGAGAATTGAAGGCACAAAAGCTTCTGGGTTGCATCCACTCCAGACTTGATGGTGTTCACACAGTAGAGCCCAGCTTCTGTTTCCACACTGTACCTTACAGCAGTAACCTGCTCCATACCTTTGGTAAGCACTGTGTGTTCAGTGTCTGTAAAGTCGTAGATGCTCCTCTGCTGTTTCCCTTCATGTGTATTTTCTTTCTAGTTAGGTGTATGTGGGCCGTGCCAGATCCTTCCGGTGTGATCCTGTCCCATCAGAAGTGTTCGTCCAACTCTGACGTGGAGCAGGTGGCGATTTTGACTTTGAGTGGGAAGGACATGAGCCAAGGCCTGAGCCTCCTACACAGAGTGCTGACAGATGAGCCAGAAGGTGGGTGAAGTTCAACTGTATTTGAGCACAGCCTGTCCTGGCTTCTGGAACTGGAGGTGGCAGTAAACAAACAAGATACAATACATAAGCAAATACACATAGCAGCCTACACAGTTTACTGAATGAACTGATTAGTGAGTATGTTATTGAATCAGAATTCTCCTAACTTACCTCGACATGCAGGATTCAAGCTGCTCGGCCTGAAGTGGCTTCCTGCGTTGACTCGACTTGAGGCTCAGGAACTGAGTCCATACGAGGTGGGCGAGCAGCTCTGTCAGGACAGCGTGGACAATCTCATGTCCTCTCCTGCCCTAGTGTGTGCTCTGAGACGGGTGGATGCTTTGACCTCATTGAGGAAGCTCCTACCACAGGACTCCCCCGCTAACCTCAGTGTCCTGATGTCACCCACACCTGAAGTGGCTTCCAGACAAGCCTCCCTCTTCTTCTTTGAGCACGAGATGATTCCTGGTAGGTTTGTTGAGTGCTGTATAAAACATGACATCAAACAAAACATCAGATACCAAGTCTAAAATCAAATCTCTTGAGGGGATGCTCCAGTTTGAAGTATTTGAGCTTATCACAACATTTAAGGAGGAATTAAAGGAACAGAAAGCTAGAGTTTAAAATAGGTAACAGCAGTCCAAATTCAAAACATTGGAGCCGTGGCCCGTCCGCTCTTCTGGACTGATAGCAGCGTTCGTTTTCACAATTTGAGGGTTACCTTCAAGACACAACCGCGTTAGCCTCTGGCCAGAAGCAGAAGTCGGAATCATCTTTTCAGGTCGGGTAGAATATAATGTTATGTTATGTCTGTTGATCCAGTTTGTCAGCTTGCTTCCATGTCTGCAGAAGGCTGTTTGTGTGCCAATTTGGTTCATATGTGGCAACGGGGTGAAATGGGCAGTGGACGGTATCACACCGGCCAAAACAAAAACAGACGTTCCGGACAGTAAAGGAAATTTCAAAGGAAAGCATACTGGCTGTTGCATTGTTGTCAGAGAAGCCAGTATTTCAATTTAGCATGTTTCCTTAATCTCTGATGACATAGACTTTATGATTTATTACAGTAAATATATGATATATTGGTCCTTTAAGGGGAAATAAGCAGATAGTCTGGTGCGTATATGCTGGGAAAAGGCTCATCACCCCACTTCTATCCTCTACAGACCACAGTGTGCACCCAGTTCCGAAGTTACCTCCCCAGATCTGCAGTATAAAAGGTTTGTGTATTTTGTAATTCGCCAGAAGAGCATTTTTCTTTTCTCAAAGGCTCAAGACAGCACATACAGTATATAAGATCTGTATGTCTTGACATCACAAATCAGATGTCAAATTACTAGTATATTTCATGCAGCTCAGGTTAGTGTATAATAATAGATAAATCTTTAAGTGACAGAGTTGCGTTTTTTGTAATGTGTAAATGTCATGAATGGGATTTTTGAACATTTAACTTCCTGTTCAGATCCACAGATGCTGCTCACCGTGTGCCTGTTCAAGCCAACGATCTGGAATCACGCTCTGGCTGAAATAGTCCACAAACTCCAGCTGAGAGGCCTCACATTGGTGGGCCTGCGTGTCGTGACCTCGGACAACAACAGCTCTGCTGCCTCACTACTGCCTGCAGAGAGTGTAACTGATTATCTGTCAGAAAAAACAAGCTTTCCTTTCATTCAAAAACACATAATCCTTGATAATTGATAGTGTTAACTGTTGTTGTGCAGGACGCCTCAGACTTGGAGGCCCATGTGGAGTACTTGTGCTCTGGCTCCTCATTGGCTCTCTGCCTCCAGGGCGAGGATGCTGTGAAGAGGCTGCTGGATGTGCTGGACCAAGAGGACTCATCCGTGTGGACCAATTATGGCAAGGCTCATTCATACAATGGCGTCTATGGTCAGTGCCCTGTATACTGCAAATATACTGCTATGTATGCTACAGTATTAGTGCATTATGTAAACAGCTTGCCTTGCCTTACCGTATGTTTTAAATGCCTGTAACCAATGTTATAGGATCAAGATCATATCAGAAAGCAATTCAGGATGTGAGGAG
Source organism: Sebastes fasciatus (assembly GCF_043250625.1). NCBI lineage: Eukaryota > Metazoa > Chordata > Actinopteri > Perciformes > Sebastidae > Sebastes > Sebastes fasciatus. The sequence continues at coordinate 19,495,686 of NC_133807.1, forward strand.
GTTTTTCCCAGAAGGGCTCTGCTGTACTGAGACCAGCACAATGAGACAGGAGCAGGTATGCATGTCACACACAGGACTCAGTACTTGGTTTTTGCACTTTCGACTGATAAAAGACCCACATTTTGTGCCTGGTTTTCTTGTTTCAGATACTCAGCATGCACTCGGACCCGTTAGCCTCTTTGGAGCGTGAACAGAGCCGCACACTGGCCCCTGTAGACCAGGAAACTGTGTCACCTTCAATGGAATCAGGACCAAATCGAGGTTTGGACTACTTGTCTGGTTTTATTCTGATTAACAGAGTATTGATAACTCTTGTTAAGAGCAATGCTGTAAACTATGCAGAACGAGGCTATGCCCTATTTTCAGGCATGTTTCCCTGATTACATTACATTTAACCCACTTTAAAGTCATTGAACATTGCATGGCTCAATCATTTATTAAAGCAAAATGAGTCACGTTAAATGATTTAATCATTTATTGTGACTTTGGCAGCGACTCCTCTGGAATGGATGTTGAAATACGACTCCGTTCCAGATGACCTTTGTAAACCTTGTCACAAATGTCCTGTTTTGCTTGTTTATTGGTACCAGGGATACACATTGCTCTCTGGCAGACAACCTGTCTGCTGATACCCTTAAATGCTCCACCTCTCAGCGTAGTGCCAGCCCAGCTGGACGTGCTGGAGCAGCTGCTGAGGTTAGGCTGCCATCTGGTGGCAGGGCGGATGAGCACACTGGATGACGAGCAGAGGAAACACATCGCTGAGACACTGAAGGTGTCATCAAGAGGAGATGAGAGGGTGAGAAGATTGGCTAAATTGGCTTGCTTTCTTATAAACGGAGCAATCAGCAGTTGATTTTTTCCCTGGTCTCTTGTTTCATCAAAAGATTGCTCATCTTTACATGGCGCCCTGTCTCATCATGGCTCTGCAAGGGGAAGCGGTTGTGACCGGCTTTAACTTGATCCTTGAAAGGTATAGGAGAAGACAACTCAAACCTATGTGTGCATACATGGAGAATATTTATATATTAATGACTTTTCCCTGTGCCTTTCATTTGTTACACTAGCATTTACAAGGAGAGGTCAGACCTGGAAAAAGTGGGGAAAATGATCATCTACCCAGAGAGTCAGAACGAGGTAAATCTTAATATAATTCATCTTTTTTATTCAAGACATTTATTTATTCTTAATAGAATAACATGGTAACAAATTTCATGGTAATTAGGTGATAATTAGCAAGTAACATATTTGAAATTTCTTTGGGATTACTGCCAAATTACCCCAATATTTAACTCAAAATGTATCTAAAATTACTTTATTATAAACATTATTTAATAATTATATGCTAAAATAGCATATAATGGTTGCAATAGGGTCCTTAGGCTTGAGAAGTGGCTGTGCGCTGCTCTTCATCGGAGGTGGAAAACTAATAGAAGACACTTCTGATCAGGCACAAATCTCACCAGTGTGACTTATTGTCTACACAAATGTAACCTGGTAGCTAATGTCATGATTCAGGGAGTTTTTTTTTTTTAAGAAATTTCAAAGAAGTTATTTGCAAATTATAATCTATTCACCAGCAGACATGGAAATAAAGCATATCAATTAACTTTGTATTCTTTTCCTGGAAATGTATTAAATAAATTACCATCTATTTATTACTGCTTATTAGGAAATAGCGGAATCTAATTATTAAATAATGTTTTTAATAAAGTCATTTTCGGTAAATTTTGAGATAAATATTGGGGTAATTTGGCAGTAATTCCAAAGAAATGGGTTACTTACTAATTATCACCTAATTACCATGAAATTTGCAGACCTGTAAAATGAAGTGTTATCCGCTAACACAAATTGTGTACTTAGCTGCTTTATGTAAACCAACAACAATGCTGTGTTAAAGGGGACATATCATGAAAAACTCTCTTTTTCAGTGCTTGTACTCATACATTTAGGTATCTGGAGTGCCTACAAACCCACAAATGTGAAATAAGACAACCAAGTCAGTTTTTTGTGGGCGGATTAGATCAGAAAACATGTGATTCAACAAGCCATTCAGATTTGGCTGCTCTTCCTATATCACATTCAGGCTCATTAGAATATTCCACCCACAGCTTGGGCCTTTCGCAAACCACCTGTAACACCCTCATATACAGGTATATTCAGACAGACAGTAGCAGAAAAATAATGTGTTTTTTGAACATTAAAGCATGTAAACATGTTCTAGTAGAAACCCGAAATACAAGAGCATGATATGTCCCCTTTAAGATTTGTTGCATTGTCATGTAATATTGTTTTTTTTATTATCAACAAGTAACTTTTGCACTTATTTATGTTGTGTTCTCTCCTCCAGGCCGAGCAGCTGCTATGCTACCTATTTGAAACCATTGTGCCATAAAGTTCAAATAGTTACAGAAGTACAAGCATGCCAAAGGTAATGCTACATCAGTTGTCATTTTCAAAAGTCTCCTCAGAAAAATTTAATTGTAATTGTTCATTGAAGACTTGCTTTAGATAATATAAATATTTTTCCATGTCACTGTAATGTAATAAATGTGTTTTTCCACCCTAAAGAATCACCGTATTTTCAGACTGTTATTCTCTAAATTGTGTTTTGAGACAAAAAAATATTCACACATTTTCAGATGAAAAATAATTTTAATACTCAAGATGATAAAAATAATTTTGTGAACTCTGTAAACCATTGCATAACTGTAGTGTAACAATTTAACAAGTGTTAACAAACTAGTAATGCACTACAGAACATATGCTGTACACAATCCTCAATGTAGAAAAAAGAAAAGATCTAGTATTCTAAGACTTGCACCTATTTTCTGTGTTCACAACACAAAAAAATATCAATATACCAACAAAATAATTTCTACGATTATCAGTAGAGAATTTCCTACATATCCAAACAGCTCGTCACAAAATAAGGGACATATTGTTTAATCTATAAATAATGTCTAAACCCACTGACTAAATAAATCCATGAAATGCAGTTTCCTCAGATTTAACACATTAAACACTGTATCACCCTGAGAAAAATACATTTCTTTCCTTATATTTCCTCATTATGCTGACAAATAGAAACTTGAAAACTTGCATTTGTTTTAGTTCTAATAAATTTTATTGAATAGCGGTTCACAACTAGATGCTACATCATAATGAATTAACTGCGCTCCATAATATCCAGTGACCTATTCATTGAATATCTAATTTCGAACAATACATTCATTATCTCAGGGCTTCAATGTTAAAATAACATTTCTACTGAAATGTTCTAAAGTATGTGGAACAGCTGGTTCCAGATTATTTACTTTTGACAACACATTGTTGTGCTAGTATTTTACTTAATTTGAACAGCTCCATACACCATACTCATATACATGTACAAGATTGCATAAATCTTCAGGCTCCATTTTTCATAATATTAAAAAACAAAAAGACAACACAACAACTAACAATAATGCAAAATAGAGTAAACTATTCCAATGCAGAGCATAATGATACATCTATTACAGTTCATTTACAAGAGTCTTCCTATTTGGTGCTTTTCCTTACAAACAATTGAGTTTTTGGTGCCAAATGACTAATTTTGAGATCAAAATTGTGTATTCAATGGTTAAGTATTGCTGTGTTTTGTTTTAATGGTATGGCAAATACAGACTGAGATAAACGATTACCAGTCAGTTAGAACCTTCGCTTCCTCCCGTTGAAGCGTTAAATCAGCCTTTTTCCTTTCAGCTCAAGTGGCCTGAATCCAGAGGATCATTTAGCCATCACATTGTGGTCCACAAAAAGATTGTAAGGCACTGGAATTTTGATTCTAATTATTATATTTTGTCATCTGACTGAGAGCAAACACAGTCTCAGAGACATATTCTCTTGTTACCAATCAACATTATGTAAATTATTAAAGGCACAGATGTACTTGAAAGTGTAATTGGTCCGTTAGAGATAACTTCAACAAATCTAAAGAAATGGAAGCTGTGCTTATCAAGTGAAGGTTTCATTTCTTTTCTAGAAAACTTGAATTGGGGCGAGTAGACCACTAGAGAGACCAACAACAAATTATCATAACGACAACTCGGTTTTAATTATGTCTGTATCTGCCATTAACGTTTGTCACAATCATCATCTGTCCCCTGTCATTTTAAAACAAAAATGAATTTGGACCACGGCTTTAAGAACTAGTAAACAAAGAGTCAGATAGAAAGAAAGAAAGAAAGAAAGCACCGTACAGTCACCGCAGGCCTACCAACCATAACAGCATATAATGCATAACCACCAATTTCCAAAGTGATTGAGATTATGTAGTTAAGCAAAATCAACAAAGAAAAGTTTATATGGCCACTTCAGAAGCACAAATGTCTTTGACATTCCTTCACTGTAGACAACAATTAAACTGACACTGAATCCTCACTGTAAGGTCGGCATGTGCTCGCCAGTATTGCACAAACCTGCCATAAACGTCAATGTATACTTAACACTAAATCAAATATACAAATACACATTTTTGTAAGGATCTGACCCATGCATTTTTGATCATTTCTGCATCAACTCACTAACTTTAGATAGAAAAAAGATGCCATTAATTACTGTTAATGAACATTATCTATTTAAGGTACTAGGTGATTACTTTTTTTTTTTTTTTTAAATCAATTTACTTACTGAAATAAAAGTGAATGATGAAATGTAGTACAAAAGAAATAACAACAGTTCAGGTCTTTGGTAAAACTGCAAAAAATGGGCTCAAGTCCATTAATGTTGTAAGCAAAAAGCCATTGGCATAGTCCTGTCGTTTACTCACTACGAGGATATATGTCCTACTCAATGAAATATTAAAGCAAAAATCCATCCAAAAGCTCACAATGCTGTCTCAGTTTTCATCTGGATGGCCTTGGTGCTCCGACTGCTCTTTATAACTTTGGGCCAGACCCGGCGCTGTTCACAACTACAGGCTGATCTGTAACCTCAGAAATGATTTGAATTCTGTTCAAGGTTAGAATACATATTTGGACAGCTACTAGAACACCACTTTGGTTGATTTTTAGATTTCCACACTGGACATCATCAATTTAGTTGGCTTCACAGGCAAAACAAAATAGACCAAACCAGACCCTGTGAAATTAGCTGTACCGCACACCGCTGCCTTACCCATCGTATGGGGGGAAAGAAATCCAACAAAAATACATTTACCTTCAATCAATTTTTAAAAAAAAGGGACAATCTACAGCGGCACACGTCTGTGACATCATTCTTAGCGATATACAAAAGTACTGAAACTTTGACTCAAACGGATTTACAAATCAATAATTCAAATAAGATTTAGTCAACTTAGATGCAGATTGTTTCATAGTTTCTGAAATCTGAGCTGTGGATGCACAACAACATTCAAACATCTAAATGTATAACAAGAAACTACATTAATACCTTTTTCCAGTAGCAGCGAAGCTTGCAGAAGTGATTAAGCCTTTACTACACTTAAAAGAAGTCAATACAAATATTCTGGCAGTGTGACACAGTGCAAACTTTTTTTTTTCTATTTTTGTTGTTGTTGTTGTAGCTGGTTAATATATCGCATAACATGCAATACCAGAAGTGTTTAGCCTGCCTTTTATGCTGTAATATAATGAGATCATGAAAACGCTCAAATACCTTTCTTGATTATTTTCCTCTGAGTTGCTTAATTGTCATTTATGTGAATGTAAACAATGCATTTCCCATATTTAGAAGTAGCAAAAAAGTGTACCTGGAGATACATGATTTTCTATTGAATTTAACGCAAGAATAAAAAGTTTTTGTTTTTTTTAAACACAGTAGAAGGTCATTTCAATTAGAAGAAACCTATAAGCACTATCCAACTTACAAGTTAACTATGGAATTCTTCATTCACTGCAGAATTATTACAACAAAAAACAAAATTAAAGTCACTGAACTGTTTCAAAAGCATTTTTATATTGTTGCTATACAAATTCATCTGTCCTGTTTGCATACTCCCAAACGTTGAATTGAAAAACCTAATTTCAAAGACTGAAGCTGCACCAAAAGAGCACCACGACCAAGGAATGAGTGGGTGGGTAAGTTTCTAAGGTTGAAGTCAGGACACAGGCACTGACAATGTTTGTTTTTCAATTATCTTCCGCGGAAATACTTAATGGGATTGGGCCAAATGCACTGGCATATATTTATATATACACATACTCTAGTCATACACATGTCAATGCTTCTGCAAAGTTAAAACAAGACACGTTATGCAGAAACCTGTGCACAAGCTTCAACTACTTGTGTTTTGCTCTGACAATTCTACACATAACCCTTTTGAACTAAGGCAAGGCACTTTAGAGTTAGAGGCCGATATGTTCTAGACAAGGTCGAGAGACTAGATTCCTACAAAAATCACCATCTCAGGCTTTTAGCAAATACAATACATGTTTCTCTAATAGGCTAGACTATAGAAATCTCTACAAAACAAACAAAACTAACTGATTGAATAACAGCCTTAACATGTAGCATGTGCCTTACTGATATTACAGCTGCTGGTTATGCCTAAAATGCATTTTAAATTTGCACTTATTTGATTGAAATTTTATAAATCTAACTATGAAAGTAGAAACTATTAAGTACTTTTCTATGAAATCTTAATAATATGTAGAACCATGCCATGATTTAACAATAGGAAACATGAAATATCCAAATTATGTTTCACAGTACACACAAGAAACTTCAGACATTAGCTTATATATAAAAAAAAAATTATAAATCTAAAAAAAAAAAAGACACAAAAGAATACCTACAAAGCAGCTTAAAGCAAAACAAATTCTATATACCCTTTAATAAAGTCCCAGGTCAACAAAGTGCTTTAATAAGAAATCAAACTTCTTCAGAGAGTTTGTCAAAATAATGATGCTTGACTGGTTTGCATTAAAATGTTAAAGAAAATTGACTTAAAGAGGAACACAAAATGTGTCATGTGTTTTGTTGTTTCATTGGTTAGTCTGATTTACTGCGTCTGCTTCAGCACTAATACCTCAGTGGATGTGAAACATTTTACAAATCTGCATATTCAGTCTCTATTGTTGGACAGCACTTTGGTCAATGGTTGAATGCAAGTGTGTATTAATTCTTCAGAGCGTGGAGCTTCTAAACATTCAAGCCCTTTCTGGTTCAGTGATGTTAATCAGCGACCCATTTCTACACTCCACGCTCTGTAAATGGTACGAGAGCACACACTCTTTTATTACTGGGATTTCAGACAAATGAGGTCAAAACAAAAATATGATTTCCTAATTAAGTATCAGTCACATTCAGGTTCTTGGATGTTTGGTTTCTTGATTTGCTTCCAAAAGTTCTATTGTCTTGTATTCCTCTTTAACTACAGAAAAATCAGCTTTGAGTTTTGCCCATTTTATGTTTCAACATCACCGGACTGAATGAGTGAACTTGCCTGGCAGTACGTTTCGAACATTTACACAGTGATTTCTTAGCTTTTGAATGCCTATGGCACCAGCTATTGTGGTAAAATATATTTCTGTATTATTGTGTGAGATTAAGGACATTTTCCAATTCCCCTATGAAGGTCAGTGGGCTACAGGACAACTCCCCTTGATATTATTACAAAGGATACTTTATTTATCACACTTTTCCCACCATCAGAATGACTGAAAAATTACCTAAAGATTTACAGTATGAGAAAGTGAGTTATTTTAAAACTACAATTTTTCAGATAAGACATAATATTAAAGTTACAGTGAGCAAGTTTTCTTTCTTCAAATACAAGAATGTGAGCGATATAACAAATTTACTAAAACCTTTTGATGTAACACATTTCCACAATATTTTCTGAAACGTTAGGGTTGAAATGCTTACAAATTTGCCCTGGGTGGACTTTTAGTGCATTAAGTAAAGTGATCAGAGATTTATCCACAATTATTCCCAAGTGCAGTGAAGTAATTCCAATCCAAAAACAGCCAAACATGAGGGCAGAAATACAAACTCACACCCATTAATGTCTTTGTGTTTACAGCTTAGAACCAAAGTCTACTGGTCTTGTTTGCATTTTTTTTTTTAAATCTGTAATTTTGTATTTACTATAAGAGCAAGGTTGGCAATGCATATTAGCCAAAGTGTATTAATGACAAAGTGTAAAAAAAATGTATATATCTGGACACAAGATTTATGTCCATGATTTGAGAAAGGGCATCACAGTGTAATTTAATATTCTAATTTGAGTGCGTGGCTTTTCATAGGGAAAGCTATCTGGTTGAACAAAGTGATGAGCACATAAAATGAGCAAAAACTAGAATGATTGAATGCACAGTCTGATTCATAATACCATTTGTTTTGTCAGTCAAACATCATTGTATTCTAAATTAATTTAATCACTGTATGAAACAGACATTGCTATTTAGAAAATGTAATATCTATTAGTAGTTTTTCAAAGGGCTAATTCTTTAAATAGTACCTCGAGTAATTGTACATCACCACTTCAATATTTTTGTTCTACAGTAGGGACATTCTGTTTTACTAGGTGCACAGTTCTCACACAGTACATAATGTTGGCAAGGCTGCAGAACAATGCAACGATCATGCTTTTGGCAAACTATACATTTCTTTGACTGAAGCTGATATATTACCTGTTGGGAAAGAAAAGAATGAATATCAGCTGCAACTTAGGAAAATACAGTTCATGCAGACTTTTTCAAAATAAGCATGCTTGATGACAAAACGTCGATCTGAATGATAAGCCTGAAAAACCGGTTTAAAAACTAGATGCTACAAACGAAATTCTGTGTGTGATCTAGTCTGTCTTACCCCGTCTATAAGGTCTAGGTCATTACGCAGCTGACTCTGGATGGAGTGAAGCTTTGACAAGGGGAGCTCGTCCAGCTCTCCATAGCTACGTAGAAGAGGTGCTCCAGGGGTGCGACAAAGCACATCAAAGTCCCCTTGGAGCTCTTTCAGCTTGCGCTCGGTTTCCTCCCATTTCTGTTCTGCCAGCTGCCGATCCGCCTCGGCCGTTTTTGCTTGTTCCTTTGCTCCGTGAGCGCCTTTCTGGCAGGCTTCACAGGCCTGGAACAAAGTTGAGTTTTGTGATTAAAAAAAACGTGCCAACATTTATACACATTAGGTCACGTACCCCCATTTGATAAGATTTTGCTTCAGGGAACTCTGTCTGACAAGATTTTGGTAATAAACGTAAACGTGATAATAATGCGTTAACGCAAATTCGTTTTAACAACACTAATTTCTTTAGCGCATTAATGCAACTGCGATTTTTAGGTTGTAGCGGGCTCAGTTTTAAAGCTAGAGTGAGGATGGCATTATATGAAACCTAAGGAATCCATTGGTACCAACCATGTCATAATAGCTTGTTGCGAAGGAGGCTAAATAACGCTCCAAACTTGCATTCAATTTTGGCGAGGAAAAACTGTCATGGCCATTTTCAAAGGGGTCTCTTGACCTCTGACCTCAAGAGATGTGAATGACAATGGGTTCTATGGGTACCCACGAGTCTCCCTTTTACAGACATGCCCACTTTATGATAATCACATGCAGTTTGGGGCAAGTCATAGTCAAGTCAGCACTTGTTGAGAACCACAGCGCTAAGACACGTATTGCAACGAAAGTTAATTTACAACACTGACCTGTTTGACCTGATGCCAGGCCTCCTCCCATTGTTTGATCTTCCTCTTGGCCTCGTCCAGATCTCTAAAAAGGCGGGCCAGATCAGCACTGCTGGTTGCAGAGGCTAGGCTGCTGAAAACTGGAGATGGACTCGGTGAAAAGCTGCCACTTACAAAGTCCCAAATGCTGCTAGCCCCTCCATTCAAGCCTAGATGAGGGATGTGTTCAAATCACAAGACCAAGCATAAAAGTGAACAGTTAGTTGTGGAGAGAAAGTTTCAATTCATTCAGAGCGGTCTGATGATTCAAACAATTTTAAATCAATCCTAAATTGATGTTTTATAAAGTAGTGATATAGCTTTGAGAAACTGAGAAATTGCCTCTTTCTAGCTGCTTCATTGTGAAAAATATTGGGCTCATGCAAGAACATTTTCGTATTCTTGCCTTAACTTTCTCTTCGTTTTTTTGTACCGTGGGCTCGTACGAGTGTGCCATGTCAGATTCAGCAAATGCTCCTAACTTCAGAGTAAATTAGCATAATTAACGCCCTTATGCTACCATATAAGCCCCATTCATCCGTCTCTGCCAATATATCAGCACGCTGTCTATAGACACGCTCTACTCCAAGGGCCTGACACGCATCAAAAAGACGTCAGTCAGCCGTGACACGCCTGGTTACACTCCTCATATTGTTATATACAGAGAGAAATCAACCTTCAATTAGGGTGTAATTTAAGTTGTTTTGCTGAGTGAAATGTTCATATTGATATTGTAGTGTTATACGATAGCATCAATGGCCAATTTAACTTAATGATGACATCGTTAGGCTATATGAATACATTTAGTATTAAATTATGATTCAAATTGCAGAGTCAAACAGGATAACGTCAACATAATTAAACTCAAAATTGCTTCAAAGTAATGAAATATACAATCCATTAGTGAAAAACTTAGGTTTGGATATCAGCAGACTAACTGCACATGACTCCTACGACAGGGCTGGACCACTCCTAAATTGTGTTCGTACCCGAGAGAAAATTCAAAATACGAGAAAATTGGTGAATGCGACAAGTTCTCCTAAATCACTCGTACAGGCCACTTAAGATCAAATCTGTTTGTACGAGTGGTTCTTGCATGAGGCCCATTGTTTCTTACACAATCAAACTAATAGCCATTAATCTCATTTTAACTTCTGCCTATGGAACTAGATCAAATATCTAAGTAACGCTGAAAGAAGTGCTCCATATACTTAAGTCTGCTTAATAAGAATAAAACAGTAGTGGTGTAGCAAATCTAAAAGAATCTTAAGCTATTTTCATTTACATACAAGACTACATACAAGGATTCAAATCTGACGTCTCTCCAGCTCACTTGGAGCTCACTTGTCTGATGTTATCAGCTTACCCAAAGAATTCTGGGAAGAGGAGGTGGGTGTTCCCAGGAGGCCGTGCTCATGCTTGGCTAACATGTTTGAAGGTTGATTTTGCTGCGATACCGTCCCAGACAGCAGGGACTGCGACAGAGACTGAGAGAGGGAGCTCAGCGGCGAGGTGGAGAGCGATGACGAGGAATTAAAAGAGGACGATCGTGCCAGGGAGCCAGGAATGTTAACTGGAGCAGATCCACCTAGCACCCTTTGACCTGTGGGGACAAAGTAAATACTGTTGTTGCTTTTTAAAAATAATTAATGAGCAAATTATGATGAGACAAAGTGTGATTGACCGCTCAAACAACTGAAAGCACTTTAACAAACGTTGTCCTTACTTGCCAATCCTACACTGTTTTCTTGCTCCTCTAAGTCCTTCTCAAGAGATGCAACATTAATGTCACTGAAGTTGAGGTCCAGAGCGGATCCTGAGGGAAAACAAAATACATCTAGCTGACATTTAACTACAAAATACAGAGTGGCACTAGTCAGCTCAATCTGTTTAGAGTTGACTTTACATACCTATGACAGACTCCACTGTGTTGCTCCCTGGATAGAAAGGGGTGGCTTTTGCATTCATTGTTGATAAGGTGGTGGGTGAAGAACTATCTGAGCCAATACTGGAGGCCAAGCTGGATGTTATACTGGAGGTAAAGCTTGATGCCAAAGGGTTCACCGCAGAGAATACAGTATGTTGTGTCTAAAAGGAAAGCACAGAAGGCATTTGTTTAATTCCCAATTAAATAAATACATTATATAGTATGTAATATCATCAAGCTATCACCACAAAGTAACCCATTTAAACACAAACCTGCTTTTCTTGGTCCATCAATTTCTGATCCATGTGCCCCTTGTTTTTAATCTAAAAGTGATCAAATAACACAGAAAAAGGACATTTCAGTGACAAAACTCGAAATTTTACATCCAGACAGCTAACATCAACTAAAGGCATGTTTGCACTGCAATTAGCCACAGGCTAACACACATTTTGCCCTTAACCACTATTCACTTTCCCCAATGGAGCTAACTGTGACTTGATGACATGCTCGGAGCAGCGTTAAATACGGCTGATTTCCAGTAATTCTTGTTATTGTCATTATTTCTGTGGTAGCTTGTCCACTGAATTACATTTGATTGGAGTCAGAGGTGTGTAAACTGAACAACTCTGTCTGCCACTTGTAGCTCTAGCAATGATTCAAACATATTGCCTTTGATTACAGTGCGTCCCCAATGATAGAAACAGACACATTTTACTGTGAGTGGGCGACATTCTGCTGTAATTACAACATCAGAAAACAGTGAAATCAACCTAAGGGGAATTCTTAGTGTAGAGTTACAAACACTCCTGGCTGTGTATGCGGTTTGAAAATATTTTTAGGCAGTCTGATTGCATAATTGAGCTACTCAGAATGCACACACAATGCATCATTGATTATGAATAGCACACAGAAAGGCTCAACAATGAGAGGTTTGTTGTCAAATCACCCAGGTATAAAAATACTCTCATCAAGTGATAAGATGCTATTGAGTTAAGAACACACAACACATGAAATGATCTAAAAACAAAGCAATTCATGGGAAAATGTCTCAAAGTGATCAAATTAAAATGACATGAATGAATGAGAAATAAATAAAACAGCAATTGAAAATGAATGACAGTGATACATTCGGTGTAAAGCGCTACGTTTATGTGTCTATGTGTTGTATGTATTCTTCCTAAAGCTGAAGAGAGCAGTCTGTATACCTGATCCTCACGTTCAAAGCCCGGAGCTCTAGGATAGTTAGACGTCAGAGATGAGACACTGGATGTGGTGGACTCTGAACATAAACTACTGTTAGTTAAGGATTTGGGCCTGCTGATGGACCCCACTGGGGATAACAAACTGTCGCTTCCTGAGCATGGAGTTACAGTCGAGCTATTAGAACATGAAACCTGAGAAAGAGAAGTGAACATGATCTTAATAAAATGATGAGCAAAAAATGAATAACATAAATAAAACCATTATTCTGAATGGACTATGAAGGTTTGAGAATGTAACAATAAATGAAGACTAGCTCTGTTTACGCTTTCAGTGACAATGTAGTAATGGAATGTAAACTAAATAATAATGACAAATCAATGTATAAAAAACAAGCTAACAGAAAAGTGAGAGCATGGTAAACATCATGTCAACAAGTAAATGGCTGAACTGTGATTTAGGTATTTGTCTGCTATTGAAATCTAACACCTTGGACGAGTTGATTCTGATAAATGTCCCATTGAAGGACTGACATAGCAACAGAGAAAACATACACTTCCTACTTGTCCGTTGCTACTGGTTGCGCTGGTGGTGGAGTTGCCTCCACTGTTCCACTCACTGACTGGACACTCTGAATACTGCTGGGAGCCCAGCTGGGACTGGGAACTTGACTGTATCACTGTTAGCAATGAGCTCATGGTCTCTTCTGTAGAGGGAATTCCTGAAAGGGTTAAAATAAATATTAAATCTTCATATAGAGTGTAAAATACCAAGCTGCCAACAGCCAACATCCAGGAACATTGCTTGAGGCTATGTTTGAAACAATCAGAGAATTAATAGTGCATATTTAAAAATTTGGAAGAACCAAGAAAATGTCCCCACAAGTATGTATATAAAATCTAAAAAATATTAAAGGTGCCAAGTTAAAAATTCAGAGCATAAAAAATAGGGCTCTTGGGAACGCTTGTGCGTTGCGATGGTGTTGCTCCCACGTTTGAGCACGCCTGCTGCGTGTCTACATTGACAATAAATGGATTTGAGCGTGCAAAAGACGCAGCATGTGTACGGCCCCTTAGCGCTGTTAGCACAGTTAGCTGTGAGCACCGGCTCAGCCGTCGCCATGTAGAGAGCCTCAATCTTAGATGTGCTCTGAATTTGAAATTTAACACCTTTAAATTTCATAGATTTGTAATTCTCCAACAGAGTAGTGAAACTTTCACTTACTTTCTACATGTGCGAATGCACAAAACGGTCCTCTGGGACAGTATCCAGTTTGTCGCATATCATTGCATTTGGTAGATTTGTAGATCTTAGAGAAAGAAAAACAAATCACAAGCCAATGAGGTATAAATGTTTAAGATGTCTTCCCTGAGAAAAAATAGTCAGCCACAATGTGAAGCTACAATGATATTAACAAAACAATAAAACCTCATAAATACAATATCTTGAACTTGCAGAAGTTAAAAACTGATTTCTCCCACTACACATTATCTCTATTATGGCTGTTTTGGTAACTAGTCAGTTTTTGGGCTTGGGTATTATAATTGTAATTTATTATAGTGAAGATTAAAGCTATGATCTATCCACGCGTTAATTTTCAGAAAAAACAAAATGAACTCACCTCTGGGTGAAACTGCTGTTCAGTGCGAGAGTGACAATACTGGCAACTGTCTCCACTGTCACACTTTGAGGGTTCGCCCCATTCATCCCCATGTTTCACATTAGGGCAAGGAGTTGACCTGCATTCATAGAGTCAGAATCTTTAGCCCATTACAATTACACAACTTAATACCATTTATTAATCTAACTTACAGTCATATCTTACCGATATTTGAACTTTCTAGGATTTCGTCTTCGATCTCTACTGTTGTGGTAGTGGGGGCACGCATAGCCCTGTCTGCATAGTCTGGGGGGCTTAGTACACTGATCTGTTTTATAGTTGGCTAAAACAAAGTTGGTATCTGCAAAAATAGCACAAAGCATAAATGTAATTTTCCATTTTATTTTGCAGGAAACTAAGAAGTGTGTTATTTGATATTGCATGAGCCTATTATCACCAGAGTGGAGCTTCCTCACCTTGCCACCGGGGGTCTTCTGTCAAAGTTTTCTCGATCATAGCTTGGCTGGCTAATACACCGGGCTGCAGATCAGGAATACCTTCCCCAGATCCCAACTGTCCATTTTGAAGGGCCTCTTGTGCTTGAATCTCTCTGTGCACATAAATTCAATGTTATTTTCATCCTCAATTCCTCAAAAAGTGAAAAACAAAATATATATACAGTATATCATGGTTGAACACCTTTGCTTGCTTATTATCTAAAACAGTTAAAAATAGTTAGAGCAACGATTAATTGATTAGTCGTCAACTAATCAATTAATCGCCAACTATTTTGATAATCGATTTATCGGTTTGAGTAATTAAAAAAAAGAATAATTAAAAATTTAAAAATGTTAGCTTCTTTAAAGGTCTAATTGATAATATGTTTATGTAGATGAATATTTTTTTTAATTAATACATCCACAGAGTCTTTAGAAAGGTGCCGAATAAAAATATGTCTTTTCCTGAAAAGAATTATTAAGATTGCGACTTAAACATTTAAAAAATTTTGGAGGGTCCAAATTGAATGTTTTGTTTATCTCTGTAGAAGATATCTGATGTTTGGTTCCCACTTCTAACAAGGCTTGTGAGCCAATAGTAAAACGACGCTGGTATCACGTGGCATCTCTGGGTCGTCAGTTAGTGTGGTGAAAGCAATGGAACGGGGAGGGAGAATACGACATCTAGTGGCTGAATGTTATCAATATTATCAATAGCACCTTTAAATGTGAATATTTTTACCAAAAACTTTATGGGATTACATTTGATGGCCTGACAATTAACCCGCATTTGGCAGGTGCTAATTTCAGACCCTGAGCATGATAATATAATTAATTCATAAAATGCATCTTGAAATATCAAAATACCAAGAAAGATAATGTAATAATTATACAGATGTTTATCAATTTAACTCCTGAACTGTCTTTACAGTTAACATTTTGCTTACGAAACCCTTTGTTTTAAGTCTCAGCTAACCTCACTCAGACTCTTTCAGCAGCACAGAGCTCAATAAAACATGTTTATCAGGTGTTCTTTTAGAAATTCATTGAGCCGAGCCCAAGTTACAATCCATTAAACCCTTTCAATGCAGGTATTCTGTTTACATTACGTCTAAATTGGCTGATTTGTCTGTTCCATTGTGAGGCTTGTGAGTGAAAAGTTTGGCAGGGAAAAGAAAGAGAGGCCACTATTTGCTTTGTATGTCACCTGATATCATAGACTGGAGGTCGGAGATCATGTGGCCCGTGAGCAAAAGCACAGTGGAGGCCATTCTTCACACAATGCCCTCGAGCGTCTGTCTCATGGATACAAGTGCCAGTCTTGTAATAGCGTAGATGGTACTTGCGCTCTGTGTCACCAGTGGTTCGGTGTAAATAAGGACAGCTAAGGAAGCAAAGGATAAAACATTGAAATATTAGCAGTTGATCTAAATAAAAATTATTTGGCTTGACATTAAACTAATGCTGAAAAAGTGCAGCCAAAACATCAAGTATGTCCAAAATAAACACAATCCTCCTTCAAGTTCAAGATATAATTGCAGAGTGCAACTCTAAAATGCCTGTGCTGTTTCATATGACAACATAATAGCCAAGCACTGCGCTGACATCTGGTCCAAACAAAAAAGCATTATAAACTGTTGTAAAAGGAGTAAATTCTTACAGTAGCACACAGTTTTAATCAGGAATAATATTCTACTGTGAGTGCAGGGCTGACACACCAGCAATGCCTCGAGAAATGTATGGCCAATAAGCCTCTTGAATAAACCAAATTTTCCTTTCTTGAGTAGCCACAGTTGCTATGGCAACACATAAGGTCATACAAAAATAGCTGCCATTGGCAGAGGAGGAATTGTAAGAATCTCACTCGTTCATTTTCCATTAGTTCAATAATCTTATTTCTTTTTTTTGTATTTCTATGTGGGGCTCAATTAGATGCCGTGCCATTTTTAATTCCCAGTCACACAGAGAGGCTGCCGCCACTTTTCAAAATTATGTAGTTTCTGTGCGACCTGACAGTTTAGTCAATAGTTATGATAATGCTTAAGCCTGTCGCAAAATGTTTAGAAACAGTTTTCCTCCTATGAGGATGACAAATGATTCTATGTGCAAAACAATGGAGATTATATGGCAACATATAGAAAAACACAACTCATTTTTATATTATTGTAGGGACACTGGGGAACTTTTTAAAAAATATGAAGCTAGGGACAAACACGTTTATGCCTCAAATTACATGTTCCCATTAGCTTAAAATAATAGCACTAGTGAATATAATGCTGGAGGGTACTCAGAGACAACCTGTCAAGTAGCCTCATCTCAAAGACAAAGAGGTGCCGTCATGTCACATGAAGGGTGAGCTCAATCAGAAATGTTAAATTTGGTGCATACTCTACATGCATGCAACAACACAAAGGGCAATGTTGCATCTGTAAGATGATGCCAACATCTGCAGCAACATCCTTTCAGATAGGGGACGCTAAATGATAAATAGCAACAAGCAATCAAATCTTGTTTCCCTGTATAAATAAATAAATAAATAGCAAAACATGATATTCTTCATATTGCACTCCTCACTTATGTAAAGAAGTTATCTTTAGATCACTATTATCAGTGCTAGAAATGTTTGATTACAAATGCACACTTAGCATTCATATTAAAATAAACGGCTCCTGCAATAAAATAGCTTTTATAACCAGACAGGCATTTTATAACCTCCGTTCAGGCCCAACTGGGCTGATGTGCACATATGGCATTAAACAGAGAGCTTGTTTATCCTACACACTTGTGTTACTGTAGACAAAGCAGGCTGGTAAAATTAATATGTTTTTATCTATAAGAATTTCCCTCAAAATGCTCAAACATAATAAAAACTAGGGATGCAGTGATACCGATTTTGAAGATTTTTTTAACAAGTTGCTGGTTTAGGATTTCGGCTGATACCCAAAGCCCAGGTATTGCTATCATGGCTGGGACTGAAAAGTCGTATCGGTGCGTCCCTAATAAAAACACATGCTTTCAGTCCCCTGCAAACATCACTACAGAACAGTTAGCTACAGAGAACACAATGAAAAAGTGCTTGTTTTGCAAAGTTTGTTTCAGTCACTGTAAAACTCACTATAGGATAGGGCTGTGAATAGGCAAGAATCTGGCAATATGATACGTATCATGACAAAGGGGGAACGATTTAGTATATTGTGATGTGTTGCGATACTGTCAGCAAGGCGATATATTGTGATTTTTTTTATTTGTATTTAATTTTAAGAAAACTGTCATAGTATAAATAACACATCAGAAATGCACCATTTTAGAATAGGCAAAAATAACACATTTATACTGCATGCAAACTGCATGTGATTATCATAAAGTGGGCATGTCTGTAAAGGGGAGACTCGTGAGTACCCATTGAACTCATTTTCATTCACATATCTTGAGGTCAGAGGTCAAGGGACCCCTTTGAAAAGGGCCATGCCAGTTTTTCCTCGCCAAACTTTTGCGTAAGTTTGTAGCGTTATTTAGCCTCCTTCCCGACAAGCTAGTATGAGATGGTTGGTACCAATAGATTCCTTAGGTTTTCTACTCATTTGTAACTATATTTTCTTACACCCCTACTATATGAAGCAATTAAATACTACTTTAACAAATATACCAGAGGTTGAAGGTCCCATATCGTGCTCATTTTCAGGTTCATACTTGTATTTTGTGTGTGTACTCATACTGTCAGCCTGAATATACCTGTATTTACCCTCTGTCTGAAACGCTCCGTTTAAGCTCATTTCAACGGAATTGTAACAGAATTGCGCCGCTAGGCCACAGTTTTGGTCCATGTTTACGTCCTGTCAGCTGATGTCATTCACATACACTGCAACCAGGAAATAAACTGGGACACATTTAGAATGTTTATGTTTAAAACCGTGTGATGATCTATATAAATTGTATATTTGTGACTTCACAAATGGACAGAAATCCTACTGGCTTGTTTCAACCGCACAATTACTGAATACGGGCTGTGTGTAATTTCTCCGTATATTGAACGTTTTGATAGTTTAACAGTATTTATATAGCACTTAAACATACTTTATAAAACACACAGTGCACTTTCATAGACTAAGCTACTGGAGTTACCCTGCACTATACTCATTTTTAAGAGTCTCTTCTGCACTATATTCACTTTTTTAATAGTCTTGTATCACAGCTGTTACCCTGCACTATATTCAGTTTTAACAGTTTTCTTCATCAACTTTATTTTTTTGTACTTTGTACTTTGCACTACTAACTTTTTTACTGCCTTTTTACTAACATGTTTTGCACTATGGAACTGTGATGCTGGAAACTTTAATTTCCCTCGGGATCAATAAAGGTACTATCTATCTATCTATCTATTTCAACAGAATTGCATTGCTAGGCAACAGTTTGGGTCCATGTTTACTTCCTGTTAGCTGATGTTATTTACATACACTGCAACAGGAAATAAACTGGGACGCATTTAGAATGTTTATGTTTAAAACCGTGTGATGATCTATATAAATTGTATATTTGTGACATCACAAATGGACAGAAATCCTACTGAATACGGGCTGTGTGTGTTTCTCCGTATATTGAACGTTTTGATAGTTTACCAGTATTTATATAGCACTTAAACCTGCTTTATAATATAAAGGAAATGAAAATCTTTTTTTTTTTTTTTACAATATGGGACCTTTAAAGGACACATAAACACCTCTCTACCTCTAACAAAATACATTTCTGATCTTCTGCTATGTTATGAACCATCCAGACCTCTCAGGTCATCTGGATCAGGTATGCTTAGTGTCCCCAGAGTCAGAACTAAACATGCAGAAGTTCAGTTTTTATGCACCAAATATTTGGAACAAGCTCCAAGAAACCTGCAGGACCAACTCCAACTCTGAGTTCTTTTAAATCAAAGCTTAAAACTTTCCTGTTCCCTGCTGCCTTTTATTAAACCAGATAATGATCGTATACTGCACTAGAGCTTTTACTCTTGTATGTTATATTCTATTTTAGCTTCTATCCTAGCTTGTTTTTATTTTTTCTAATCTTTAATGTTTTTATAACTGTTTTAATTATGTCTTAATGTTCTTTTTGCAATTTGTCGCAATGTTCTTGAATGTTTATGTAAAGAACTTTGAATTGTCCTGTTGCTGAAATGTGCTCTACAAATAAAGCTGCCCTGCCTTGCCTGATAAAATCTCCTGTGCTTTCACTATTTTGTGGTTTGATTAAAGTTCTGATTTGTTTAATACTAAACCTGCAATCATCCCAAAAATGACAGCAAAATATCAGTCAGCAGCTGCATCATGACACAGACAGGCAATGACTGAAACAAACCGCGGGACTTACTCGTCTCCATCTGGGCAGATGCCTGTGGTCTCGTCGTATTTGGTGCAGTACACGTCGGGGCTGTAGTTAAACGTCCCGTCTCTTCTCCTGATGGGTCTCCTCCTCCGCTGGTTGAGAAAATGCCAATGAAAGCACGTAAAGGGTCTGTGCTGCGTACACTTGTGCTGGAGGAACAAC
The DNA here is from genome assembly GCF_043250625.1 of Sebastes fasciatus. Lineage (NCBI taxonomy): Eukaryota > Metazoa > Chordata > Actinopteri > Perciformes > Sebastidae > Sebastes > Sebastes fasciatus. The sequence goes on from NC_133807.1 coordinate 19,516,110, forward strand.
GGGCACTGCTCTGTCCTGAACTCCTTCAAGTATCTGAAACAAGGGAAATAAATATAGTAAATAGTAGATATATATAGTTTTAAAACGACTATTAACTAATAAATAAGTCAAAGGGAGAAAGTTGTGTCGTGTTATTATGCTGCTAGTGGTGGTGGTGTAGTCACTACTATATATTTTGGGTCACTAACGTTAGCTCGCTATTCACAGCGCTGACTACGTCACTTTTTCGACGTAGTGCCAGTTGAAAGTCTTTAAGCGTACGTCAATAAAAGTGCGTACTCAAAATAAGGCCGAGCTATTTACAAGCGAGTTCCTGGCTAATCAGTTAGCAGACGTTGACGGTTTAACGTCCAACGGTTGATTCAAAAACAAATTCAAAAACAACTGTTAACGGCTCCGTAAGCGCGCGGGCTCGTCAGTTAAGTGCTTTAACGGCAGTAACGGCTCGTTGGTGTCGTTGTTTGCTGTGTGACGTTAGTGCAGACAGTCACAAAGCCTGGAAGAGAAAAAGCACCATGTTTTTAACGCACACAACAACCAGGAGTTGAGGAATGCGAGAAAGGTGAAAACGCAGCGTAGGTAGATATCGTGAAAGATATAACGTGTTCTTCTTTCACAGCGAGCGGGAGGTTTAGTTGTTTTGTTTTGTGTTGCAGCAGCAGCTTTTTGTACTCACGTATAGTGGGTAGGTTTCTCGGTTTGAGGAGACGCATTGGCCGCCGTTTTCGAAACCGACGGCATTTTCAGTCAAAACAATGAACTGCGCATGCGCTCGGGATCTGTTGCTCGCTCGCTTGCGTGCATGCACGTCCGCCCACGCACGCCAGCCAGCCAGCGCATGCACTGCAAACAGTGATGATGCAGGGGGGGCGCTGCAAAGATGAGACAGGGGCAGCATATATACCTCAGATCAGAGAGACTTTATGAGTCTTCTGGTTGGTATAGCCGACTCCTTTATCTATATATATACATATTCGGCTGGAATGCACTTTTTTAAGATCTAAATTAAAATATAATAATAATAATAACAATAATAATAATAATATGAAGGAATATTTTTCCCACATTCATAACAATGACTATATATATATACACACATTTATATACATCTTTTACATTTAAATAAAAAATAAAATAATAATATGTAGGAATATTTCCCTCACATTCATAACAATGACTATATATATATATATATATATATATATATATATATATATATATATATATATATATATATATATGTATACTGTATATGAGATTGTTACAGCTGATTCCCTTATCTCTAGTAATACACCTCTGTGAATGTACTGTTTTTTTGTTTTTTTTATATTTGAATAAAAATTAAATAATAATAATAATAAAAGGATGAAGGAATATTTCCCACACATTCATAACAATGACTATATATATATATATATATATGTTTACTGTATATAAGATCAGACAATACACCTTCTCTGTGAATGTACTGTTTGTATTGTTTTTTATACATTTAAATAAAAAATAAAATAATAATAATAATAAAAGGATGAAAGAATATTTCCCTCAAATTCATAACAATGACTATATATATATATATATATATATATATATGTATACTGCATATAAGATGGTTACAGCTGATTCCCTTATCTCTAGTAATACACCTCTGTGAATGCACTTTTTTTTTTTTTTTTACATTTAAATAAAAAATTAAATAATGATAATAATAATAAAAGGATGAAGGAATATTTCCCTCACATTCATAACAATGACTATATATATATATATATATATATGTATACTGTATATAAGATTGTTACAGCTGATCCCTTATCTCTAGTAATACAGCTTCTCTGTGAATGTACTGTTTTTAGTTTTTTTTTTACATTTAAATAAAAAAATAAAATAATAATAATAATAATGTGAAGGAATATTTTCCCCACATTCATAACAATGAAAATTTCAATGAGCCACCAAAAAAAAGAAAGAAAAAAGTCTGTTAATCCCCTCTTCCTCAAACTATTGTCAGTACAGTATAATTCTAGAGGATAATTCAAAAATCCCTTTATTTTATTTATTTTTTTGGGGGCCTAAAATAGTCATATTTAAGATAATCGCCTCTGCTCTTGAATATAATGGATTAGACACCAAAAAAATGGTACCATTGTCCCACAGAACAACTTTTTTTCCGTCATACTTTTCAGTAAAAAGGCTTGCAACTGGAGCTCCTTACCACCTGATTTTAAGACACAATGAAGATGTCAGCTGCTATACAATACTGACTTGACTTAACTTAACTTCACTGTACAATACTTTGTGCAATAATACAACTGTGCAATACTCGGTCATTAATATTGCATGTACTGTCTACTGTACATTTCAAGAAATATTCTTATTTAATTCTCAATTATAATATTCTTGCATTTATATTTAACACACTTAATAGATCCCACTTCTCAGCATTTGTATTTACTTATTTGCACTGTGGTTATATGTTATATGTTGTATGTCTTTATGCAAATATTTGTACATATTTCTTATTTTTATTTGTATTATTTACTTATATTCTCTACATATATATTGTAGCATTATGTACATAATTTACATGTTACATACTCCTTTATTTATATTTCCTAACCTTATTTTTATTATTATTATTTATGTTTATTAATAAAGTATTTCTGATTCTGATTAAAACAACGATAAAGATGTGAATACTGAATGAAGAGGAATGTTTCTCCACTTAATATATCCATAAAAAATGTACAGCTTCCACATGTTGCATTATAATTTAGATCCTGAGTAATCTATGTGAGAATCTCTTCTTTGCATTTAGATTTGAACACCTCACGTGTGAAAATCACAGCTCTAATGACGGTGAAGGTGTGTGTGTGGAGGGGAGATGTGAAAAGCCTTGCATGTTCTCTCTATGTAGCTCAAAATACTGTGATATGAGCCACTCTTCTTTTTTATTTGTTTATATCTCAGTGATCTACATCCATCAGGCCAGTTGCATTCAGCATACAGGCGTGGACTAGATATAACTGATTTTACAACAGTTCTATATTTACTGCATGTGTTAATCATAAAATTCTTTGTTGAACTGATGTGATGTATTATGGGGAAATATAAAGCATGTATTAGGAGTCATTATATTGTTTTTTTATGGTTCACATGTTTTTTTATGGTTCACATGCACATAAGTTTGGTTTATTCTGAACCCTCCATCATCTGCATCCAGTGTGAATTTACACATTTGTGTTTTAAGTTTTGCTCCTAACAAGACTATATATAAGAATATATTGGCAAATACGCAATTTCATGAGGTCTGCCTGCACTGCATCATGTCAAACTCCAGTCCCTTTTCTTCCCTTTTGTATCTGGGAAGCTAATCTGTTCTATTCAGATCTTTTTTCCTGTGAGGGATTTTAATTTACAAATGCAATTATACGTCTAATCCATTATTCAGCTGCTGAAGTCCACCGAGTGCACCGCCTTGTGATTATGCATAACCCCCGGACTGTCCTGTTGTAATTACTTTTAACATGCCCCACCCACACTCAGCTTACAGACAATGTCCAGTTTACCTGGCAAGAAACACTTTAAGGGTGCTCACCTTTATATAGAATTATATTTAGCTTACCTCGTTTTCTGCATATTATAAGCAGCTCAAGCAAAGTGCAAATTTCATAAAACCAGAATCAATACATTGTTTTTTTTTCAGACTGTGATGTCGTGAAAAGTTAAAACCTGGATTCGTTCAACCGACACAGAATTGGAGGCTGAACGTACATTCAGGTACCAGTTCATTAGATACATACATTAAGTTTTTGAAGTGTCAGAAAGCTTGACTGATTTGACTGAGCTATATTGAAAGATGTTTCTAATGTTTTGTCCATCCTCATTAGCATGCATGAAGGGGACAAAATATTACAAACATCTACATCAACATAATATATCCAATAAAACACCAACCTTACCTTCAGCATCTGAAATTACCACCTTGTTTTGCACCTGTGTGAATTTGATGTTTTTGAGCAACCGCAGCAGGGGTACAATGAGGAAAATGTGCCCATGTGCCTGCAAAACTACTGTTAATCATGATAATTTCATCCAATTTAGTCAGTAAAAAGCTCCAGGATTCGTCTCTAGATAACACTATCATTATCATTTGGCTGCGTGAACATGCTCATAATGTGTCACACATGAATAACCTAAAGATATTGTGTAATGTTCTTTTTACTGGATGGATTTGTTGCTCACAAACTCAATTCAGCATCATCCAGAGGAAGTATTGAATGTAAGCAAGGGGAAAAGTCACACCCTTTTTCCTTTCTGTGACGTCAGTCACCACAAACCTTTAACCTTCCTCAGTAGTCTCAGCTGTACACACAGTCCACTGTCAACCTCTTCTCACAGCATCTCCAATGTGTGTGTGTTTGTGTGTGTGTGGATGTGTGATATAAAGATGATGCTCAGTCTCTTCCACAGTGTTGAACTTGGAGGGTCTTGGTTAGGTGTTGCTTATTTATCTCAGTGAATTTGACAGCTCTCATTGGATTATTACTCCCCTGTCTTCCTGTCTTTGTGCCCTCTGTGGCTCTGACAGAAGATTCTAGCCTTCACACATATGTCTAAATCCACATACAAAATACAAATATATACTTAAACCTGTCTTTGTTAAGGTGTAAAAGACAAAAACGGTGAAAAGTAGAACATGCTTTCTCGCACGGTAAGGATATTGGTGGATGGAAACACGATGCAAGAGAATCTTTACCATCATGCACCACAACAAGTTTAGCATTTTTTGCAGACCTCTAATAAACAATCAGTCAAACAATCCTCAGCGCTGCGTTCCCAGGCTGCTGGGACCGTTACAGCTGGAATAACAGTTTGTGGTTTGGACTCCTGTTTTTCCCAGTCACGCCATTATCTCTGGCTGCCGCATGCACAAACACAGCTCAGGCCCACCGCAGGCTGGCAAAATACATGAATAATATTGATGTACAATCCTCAAAAACTGCATGCACAGAACCTGTTGAGCATGCAGTGTTTGTTTTGTAAAAATGTTAATAAGAGAGGGAATATTCTGTATGTATTTCATATAATTATGCAGATAACTGTAAGCACTATTGCATTTAAGAAACAGTGCAATTTATAATGTTTGTTCTGACGGTTCAACAGACAATTTCAAGCTGTAAAACTTTATGGCAGGTTTCATTAAACTCTCTGATGGGAAACAATTTAAAATATTTAAAGGGCACCTGTGTAGCCTGGTAATCTGCATTAACCTGTGATGAATGTGTTAATGAGCATATTTGCTCTGTCAAAAGCATTCTATCAAGCTGTAAGTGATGTACTTTAAGAGAATACACACGTCCAGAGACGGCCTTTTGGAATCAAAATATGTTGATGTCATATGTTTGATTTTAGAATTTGTATTAATTGAATAAAAAAATAGCTGAATCAGTTCACAGACAGAAAAACAAGCCACAAATGTCCAGATGACGTATGTTTTACATGATTTTTTTTGGTGTCACAGGCCCATTACTTGGGTTGGCCATTGCTGTTTATCAGTGTAAAATATGTTAAAGATGGGTAAGAAGAAAAGATTGAAGCAGCTTCATGTTATCAACATTGAATGATGTGTTTACCCAGTCTCATCCCCTCCTGGCGAAACAACACCTGCCTCTTTGCTTTACCATCATGCTAACAGGAGCTGACAAGTGGGGTAATAACACAGCCGTCTCACTGACTCCTGCATTAACCAGGATATATATGATCTCACACATCACATATTTGAGATTGATCTCACAAAAAAATACATTTGGTATGTTGCTAATTCACCTCATAGTGTGACCAAAATGTCCATAAATAAAGGGTGCAGCTTCATTTATTCCATGTAATACTTGAAGACATGTAGCTATGTTAAATGTTTTGAAACACATCTCTCAATAACTTCCACTTTTACACTCCTGGAAAAGTGGGACATTTTCTTTATTTCTAAAAATAAAACATTTGAACATTTTTTGTCCAATGAATGTTTAACTATACATAAGGCAATTTTCTTTCAACAGAAGAAAAATCATGTCAGCTGAAATGCACAAAGCAAAGGGGTACAGTAATATATATAATATATTCGACGAGGACAGTGAAAAGCAAGTCACTGGTGCTTGTTGGGTCTTTGATTTTGTTCCCAAAACTGTGATTGTTTTATGTTGCGTTTCTACATTTTGTCATGGGTTGTCATGGTGGTATTGATGTAGATGGCGGATATGTGTTGTTTTTTTGATAAATGCATGTTTTTCTTTTTACATGTACAGATGATAGTAACTGAAAATGACCCTTCTGTTGCAGATGAAACGGAGAGCCTGATTAGATTTGACGTGATGCAGTATTTCCTCTATGCCTTTACTATTTCTACTGGTTATCCCACATACCCAGAAACTGTTCTGGAAGATTTGCATTATAGATAACAAAAGGCTTCATCATTGTCTGTCTTATACAAAGGCTGGCCCCCTCTGACACTCATCTATGCATTAGTTATCTTTGCCCGCTGGCTGTATACTTCAAGGGTGACTAGATGCTGACATTTTGCTCCTCACTAGCATTTCATTTACTGTTGCCTGCCTGGCCACCCGGCTAACTTTAACACACCGAAAAGAAAACACGTGCAGATAAGCATGAAAATAGCTTTAAGTATTGTATGTGCGTTATTATCTACTTAAAGGGATGCACACATCAAGTCATTTTCATCCTTCTTTGGGTGTACATTCTTGTGTTTTTGTTCAGAAAGTGAGCAAGTTTACTGATGAGGCAAAGCTAAATAACAGATGAAGAAAAGCGCAGGTCATATATCACCTTGATATGAAGATTTTTTTAGCATATTCTGTGGACTCAGTTTCATAACAAATGTCCCTCTTCTTCACAGTCACACCTCTGACACTTCGCTCCTGACAGGGAGGCGTAAATCGAGGGCGTGGTGGCAGAAGCGGTTCACTACTGACCAGCTGGCCTTCTGCTTAATGAAGAGACGCAGCTTGTCCCTGAAGGTTTCTCCTAGAAAGCTGTAGATAATGGGGTTGAGGCAGCTGTTGGAGAAAGCTGCCAGGTTAACAATGTGGCCTGTGAGCGGGTAGTCATGCCACAGGGTAGTAGCAGTCGTCTGCGACGGGTCGGCCGTGCCCTGCAGCAGCTGGATGCTGATGAAGACGTTCTCTGGCAGCCAGCAGATGAAGAACACCAGAACCACCACCACGATCATGCGCAGGGCCTTCTGCCGCCGCGGCCACAAGCCGCGGTGCTTCTGGGCCCTCATGAGGATTCGCACGATCAGAGAGTAGCATAGACCAATGATGGAGAAGGGCACCAAAAAGCCAATGGTGACCTCCAGCCACTGGATCTCTGTGACGTTGGCGAAGCAGAAGTGCACCTCGCCCCTGTGCTGGGTCTGCACAATGGTGAACGGGAGCAGGGTGGCGAGGATGGACGCCATCCAGATGAGGCCACAGCTGAGCTTGGCGTGCTGCATAGTCCTCAGCGGGCTGCTGCTTATGGAGCTAGCCAAGGCGACATATCGGTCGAAGCTCATCCACGTGAGGAAGAAGATGCTGCTGTACATGTTGACCTGCAGGAACAGGGACATGAAGGTGCAGAGGACGGCGTAGTCGTAATACTTCTCGTTCAGATTGAAGACCTCGATTAGGGAATCTGCCACCAGGATGAGGTCAGCTAAAGCCAGGTTAACAAAGTAAAGGTCGGGGATGGTCATCTTCTCTCTGCTGTTCAGGTTCACCACCAGGATTAAGATGTTACCAATAAATCCAATAGGAAAGAGGAGGATAGTGTAGAGGCAGGACAAGAAGAGGCCGATAATGTAAGATTGGTGTTTGACTGAGTCTTCAGTCAAATCCGTTGTGTTGTACTCATACGAAGTGTTCAGTTGTTCTGTGCTGTTAACATATATCCAGACCAGAGAGGTTGTCTGCTCTTCCATACTGACTGTGATCGGACTGTCTCGAATCGTAGGCCACATGTAGGTCACCCGTAGCTGCTACATCATTAGACCCTGTTAGCTCCCAGTGATGTCTCCTTAAAGGGTGAATCATCTATGCAGCGTTGGCATGCTGACAGAAGTCAGGTGAGTGGAACTAAATGGTTACGGCTTCTTTGACCTCATGGCGACATCAAGGTTCATCTGCTAATAGATTCCAAACACAAAGCAGAAGCACCTCCATGTCTTAAAATCGTCCTTTGGCCTTTGTAACCTGATGATCATCACAGAGTGTCCTGAGATCAGAGGGGGGACTTCTTTCTCCTCCTTTGAGTCATCTGTCCAAGTCCACGTGTATCTTTATTCAACAAGCCTCGGCCAGAGACGCTATTGCTGTGACACCTGAGCTGTGGAGAGGAGAACAAAATCAATCAGGTGCACAGACTTGGAAAAAGCAGCAATCTTGTGTGCAGTTAAATGAGAATAACTAGGAGGTAGAGCACTTGTTTTACAAAAACACTTACAAAATCGAAAAAGTATGAAAATGAAACACGTTGGAAAGAGATGTTTAAAATGGGTCTAAAAAAAGATGGCAGACAACTAAGTCTGCACATTAACATTCAGGCGTCAGACTTAAACAGATGCATTGAAATCCTCCTTAGAAATCCTCACTCGAAACGGTCTGTCCTCACTTGATGACTATTAATTGGTGCGATGAAAACATATTTAACATTAACATTTAACCAACCTCCATGTGAACCTCCAGTCGACACACACTCATCACACAAAATCTATAATTTGCAAGCGTTTACATTACTAACTATCCTCCTCCTTGGTTGACGGTTTTCAGGCCCCAAAATCGGTGACTTTCTCCGACGTCTGTATTCTGTTTGGCAAACATGACCTTTAGCAAACATTCACAGCCCTCAGGGTTTTATATCCTCCAGAGGAAACCTTCTGCAATATTAATGCATTCTTATTAACAGTAGTCTTCACAGCGATGGTTCGGCACATGCACAGGGAAGCAAAATGGGATAAATCCATGTATAGGCTGAAAATCTTACAAATTAAATGTCTGCCATAGTTTTTTTAACCCTCCAATAAATAAATAATTGTTATCACAGCATGAGTAGCACACAGCCTTTCCTTTTTAATTTTCAGGGAGAGTTCAAAACCACCCAAAAAAAGCTTACATTTTATCATTTGATTTATAGTCCTGCTATTGAACAAATTATTCAGATAAATTATCTTATCACCAAAATGTTAGTTTACTCTGATATCTGAATGTTAAAATATCCTTTTGTAATCTCAGGATAGGATATTTAAAAGCACATTGAAATCACTTTTGAAACAGTTCTTCTGTTCTGAGATTGTTTTGATCCGCTTCCAAAATTAGTGAGACCTGAAATGAAACTACAATCAGTCACTCACTCCAGACGTGTAACGGAGCAAGATGAAGAGCCAGTTGATGACATAATATACAACTTATTATGCAACTGGATTCCCAAGACATGATGAATTGCCCCATCTATACACTCTAAAAGAACAAATATATACAGTATAGTAAGTGCATCACCTATAATTTGACTGCAAACTGTCCTTGTTTTTAAGATTTTAAATTGACATAAAACCCATAAAGCTCTATTCCATAAGCACAATATGTCAAATAGAGCAGCACTTACTTTTTGAAATGTGGGATTTGTTGCTCCTCCATGCTTGTCCGGTGCATAAGTCTGAGAGCCAGAGATTTGTAAATCCCATGTCCGGGGCTTCTCTTCTGCACCACCTGCTGTTTGGCCCAACCCTGTCTGGAGAGGAGAGGCGGGCGGGAGAGACAGAAAGGCAAAGAGATGATCTGTCGCCCGTGGTTTGGTCACCATGCTTCATCAAATTCCCTTTTCTTTTTCATCCAGTTTGTGATTCCAGGTGTCTGCTGAGCATCTAAAAAGATCCAACTGGCTGAGAGTTGATGTGAACACAAAGGAAAGTTTGGACAGTAAATAAGAAGCGTGGAGCTTTCCTCGACCAGGTTGTGTTGTTATGGAAACAACTTATATTTGTGTGCAGTATTTGTTCACCTGGGTCATCCAGCTCTTAGTCTTAAGGGCCGTGTAAACACACTGCACATTACCCTTTTCTTAGTTTTTCCATCAATCTGTTTGTAAAACAGTTTACGTACTGATCTGTATCGATTATTGATTCCCAAAAGACACTGACCCTGGCTTATTCTCAATACTACATTCAAATAAGGCTTAAAACACTGTGAGCCTTCACTCTCAATAAGTGGGAAACAGAACAGACTCTTCGCTCCTGGGCAAGGAGTAACATTAACATAATTTGGACTAATCTATGTGTCCAAACTGTGGCTATGGAGACCTATTTGATGTGGTATTGGCTAGTGTAATGTCTCTTTTGATAGCCGGGAGGCATTCACTGCAGATGCCTGCAATAATTGCAGACATACATTAACCATATGCGACACCAGAGCTATAAATTGAGCACGCTGCATCATGTCAAAGCATAGTTGTAAAACTAAATCATCTTAGACAATATTGACCCAAACATAATCTATTGATATCATAGTAGATTTATTCCCAAATGATCAGTATGCAGCTGCAAAAACAGCAGCGGGTAGACGGGATAACTTAATATAAAATTGGATGAAATCACTGAGAAGAGAGGCATCTATCTAATAAGGATTAAAGGAAAGACTGGCTGTGACTGTGAGGTCTTCACATGGTGGGAAGGTCACTTCATTCTCAGACAGCCAGAGGGGAGAGAGAAGTCAAGGCCAAGGCTGGATCACTGCCTGGAGGGTGGGGGTTGCAGCTCCTTTGGCAGCGCTGTGCACCGACTCCAGGGCCTTAAATGTGATACAAACAACAACAGAGAGAGCTGAGAGCTGCTGGAGTGGATGTACTACAGGAGTTTGAAGACAGGGCACATCACAGTACTCTCAATGTTCACACCTGAAGCTTGGACAAGTGGAGTTCTTGGTACAGTGGGGTACAATTTAGGATGGTAACACTTCATTTTACAGGTACGCAAATTTCATGGTAATTAGGTGATAATTAGCAAGTAACATATTTGAAATTTCTTTGGAATTTCTGCCAAATTACCCCAATATTTACCTCAAAATTTATCAAAGATTACTTTATTATAAACATTATTTAATAATTATATTTCCCAATAGCTGGTAATTTCTTGAATACATTTCCAGGAAAAAAATATCAATTTAATAAATATGCTTTTTTCCCATGTCTGCTGATAAATAAATAATAATTAGCAAATAACTTCTTTGAAATTCCTCAAAAAACTCCCTGAATCATTACATTACCTACCAGGTTACATTTGTGTAGACAATGAGTCACAAGTCAAGATTTGTGTCTGATCAGAAGTGTCTGGTTTTCCACCTCTGATGAAGAGCAGCGCACAGCTGCTTCTTAAGCCGGAGGGCCCTATTTAAATGATTATATGCTATTTTAGCATATAATCATTGAATTACTGAAGACATGTGAATTATTTCGGTATTGTCCAGTTGTTGCATCCTTTTGGCAGCAGGTGGCAGTTTGGTTATCTGAACAAGCAATCCTTTTACCGTTAAGCCCTCTCAATATTATTTTTCAGGATGATCAATATTCACATTGAACACGGTTGTGTTGCATGGCAAAGTTTATATATGTGATACTCCAAAATAGCTGGTTTTGAATTCCTTCATTTTAATTCTCAAACATTATTATTTACAGGAAAAGAAACGTATGAAAGGTAGAGCATGAAGCTCAGGTATAAATAAATGGCGGCAGCTGGTAGCCTTGCTGGCACAAACAAGTTTGACAAGCGAGGGCATAGCAGAGAATTGAATCTGTGGGTTAGAAGAAGAGGATTTTAGTTGTAGTAGAAAATCGATTCAGCAGCTGAGATGAAGAGAGAAGAGAGCAGAAAGTCTGAGAGGTCATACAGCAGCAGATGTGTGTGATTTTCCCTCAACTACCTGAAATCTCAGTTATTCTGCCCGCATGACTTCACACAGATAAGGGGAAGGTGGGGATGTGGAGGTCAGTCTAATGGAAAGGTGCTGGAGACTGTCAGAGAGAGGAGGGAAGAGGAGAGGAAGAAAGGAAGGAGAGTGTGCATATTTCACTGACTGGTGATGGCGTTAAATGACACCAAGTTAATGAAGTGAGTATTAGTCCAACGCAGCACTCAAGCAGAGCGGGTAAAATTAATATTTTTGGTGGAAATATATCTTAGACATATTTTACAGTTAAATAAAGTATATGTGATACTACTGTTTGAAGCCCAGTAGAGCAGTCTTGGTGCATAATTTTGTAACAGTACCTAAAGACTAAAGGCTAAAAAGTGGAGTTGTGACATTGACTGATTCTAGGATCTCTCCAGACTATAAATCCCTTCCAAGGAACTGATTAAATAAGCTAATGTGAGGTTAACTAAACAGGGAACCTCATCTGGAAAATGTACTTCCAGAAAAAGGATCTTGCGTGTGCTAACACTGGCTGAAATGATGTGTGATGGGAAAGCGTGTTATAAACCACTTGAAGGAATAACGAGGTGTGTTGCAGCAAAAATGATTCATAGCAACAGGTTGTTCTGTTTTATGTCTTTTTCTGTCAGTTCACCCTCCCGAGACCCGCAGGATCAACTTTACTGTCTTTCAGAGGCTAAAGCAGATTTGGTTTTGGAGCTGTATTAATCTAGCTTGTCGGGAAGGAGACTAAATAACGCTCTCACTAAATTTTGGCGAGCGATAACTGGCATGTTGATATTCAGAGAGATTCCTTGACCTCTGACCTCAAGATATGTGAATGAAAATGGGTTCTATGGGTACCCACGAGTCTCCCCTTTACAGACATGCCCACGTTATGATAATCACATGCAGTTTGGGGAAAAAATGGTGTATTTGAATATTTCTGCATACTCTATATTCATTGTAATGAGACCATTTTTTGAAACTTGACCTTGACTTGCACTGTATAAAATGACCTGTAGTGACCTATAGGATTATCACAGCCTCATGAAACTTTACAACCACAAAGCATGACCTAGAGCATTCAGAGGATGGATGGCTTTCCTAGGTTGACTGACAATAAGGGGGTTTCTGAGTGTCCAGAACAGAATTGCTCGCCAAAAGTCAAAAGTTGTTGATACCAAATGACAGCATGGCTTTTCTATGGAGTTCCACAACGTTTTGGTGACTTACTGTGGTATTTTGGAGGGATTATTGATCATTTTTGATCAATTCTCGTGTGGTAAAAAGTGTCAAATATAGCACCAAATGAGCATGGAAATGGTCATCAAATACTTCCTTCATAATGTTCTAAGCTTGATTAATTAATTAAGTAATTCATTCATGTTTATTTCTGATTTATGACTAAAACAACTTGACACACAGTGCTCAGAGGCAACTCAAATTAATTCTTCAGGTTCCCAGCTTTCAGATGTTGTACACCACTTCTATGTGACATCTACTGTTGACCTGCTATCTCCCCCTAAAGACCCCCTGTACCCTCCCAAAAAAGACAAAAAATGGGTCTATTGTGGGTCTCAGAGGGTTCAATGACACGTCATCTCCAGACTGGCTTCGGTTTTTGCCTCTTTGTGATCTCTACGACTCTGAATTTACACTTCAACTACTTCCTCTGTAAGACTGGATTCATTTTGTTGAGGGTTGTGAGAGAGGATGCACTCCCTGTGTGCGTCCACTGGGTGGCCCACTGGCATAAACAATGAATAATGTTTGGCAAGGTGGTGAAAATATGAACATCAATGTCCTTTGGCTGAAACTGTGGTCAGTTATGGTGAGATGAGTGACTTTCAAAGAGGCTCGATAATTGAATTATATGGTAAATTGCAAGGAGAATCCAACATTTTCTTTGGTCTCGGTTTTATATTATGACAACCATGAAATCATACCATAACTGTGAAAACACATTGCTATAATAACTTGTGTTTTCTTGTATGAAAAAGAGGCTGAAAAACACAATAGACCTATACTCCCCACCGAGTGACATCTAATCAAGAAGACAACATTACCAGTGCTGTAAAGGGAAGTAGTGGGGTTTAACTGCTTGTTGTTGGGGGAGTGAAAGTGGGAGGTCTAGAGGAGGGAGGGTACAACACCCTCATCTGCCTCCACTTACCAGTCTGATGTGCTCCTGGCTCCATCCAACATCTCCCACAGCCACAACCACAACCTCTGAATGGAACATCCTGCACAGTCCAGCTCCTCTGCGCCGCTTCCAGGGCCCATGTTTGATATTTAGCTGATGCTGGAATTTTATTGTTGGTGTATTTTTCTTTTTCTGAGGAGGAAAAGCAAAGAACAGAACAGGACTGGCTGGGGAGGAAGGGTGGATTGTTTTTAAAAGCATCTGCCCCGGTCCACTTGTCTCCCCAGAGCTGAAGTGATGTGGTGGGTCAAGGATGAAGTCTCCTTCCTGAAAGTCTCTCTGCTCTGTCCTGTAGGATTCACATGGTGGGAGAGTTCAAATATGGGAAGGACATTGGAGACAAGAACTACAGCTGTTTTATTCTGTTCACCAATCACACGGGTAGATGCAGGACTGTGTTATTGCTTTTGGTTGAATCCATCAAAACCAGCTTGGCTTCACATCATGTGGTCTTTTCTATTTAATCTCATTATATCTTATTTGCATTGAATCACATCCAATGTCCTATTTCCAGCAAAATCTCCAACCTATTTGATTTCTTTTCCATTATCAGTTTTGTTACATGAATATTATTCAGCCTCTGGGGGTCTGACACTTTAACTCTCTTCCTGTTTCAAGGATTTAGGATTTTTATTCCGCCGCTGCCCTCCTTCTGACACCCAGTTGAATCACAGCGTGAGATTTCTAACTGTAACCTGTCTCGCCTTGTTCCCGTCTTTACATTCTGCAGCCCAATTTGACCCGCATTAAGAAAAACAACAGTGGTCTGAGGGCGTGTGTGTGTGTGTGTGAAACCTGGTTGAGAGCCAGATAAAACATTTGAAGCCACAAGCCAAATGTTCTGGCTACGTAGGTGGTCTGATGTTTAATGCTGTATGTTTGACTGAGGTTAATACTTTTGGTCTGGCTGAACCTATAAAGGAAAAAAACAACACTAGGACTACATGTAGCACATTAAGAACTGTGCTCTGTCAGCGTATCCCCATTCCCACAGATGCTTGTACAGTTACAGTAAGAGCTTTTCCTGGTGCAACTTGAGGAAAACAAAACCTGTAGTTTTACACTCATACTTTACATTATGGGAATAAACTAATATTAGATGAGATGATTGATAATACTCATATCTGTTTGTTAGATGTAAAGCTACTGCCAGCATCTGATTAGCTTAGCTTAGCACAAAAGACTGGAAACAGCTAGACCTGGCTCCAGAGTCTCCACTGGTTGCCTGGCAACTGCTTCCAGCCAAGAAAGAGCCACATATGGTGCCTTCAGATGAAACTCGTGAGCTCGTGTTTACAACATGGGAAGTCGCTTGGCGTTCAAGTGGTTAAGTCGTGAAGGACACCGCTGCTAAGTGACGGCAATATTAACGCTACTGTCGGCGTCTAGAAGCCACAGAGGCTAACTATTTGACGTAAATAGTGCGTAACATAATGACAGAGGTAAAAGATGAGGCCGTTGGGAATATCAACATTTTCCTCAGACCTATTATAAAATTACTAAGAAAAACAATATACGACTAAAATTACAATATGTTAACTTATTATGCACCGAAAAAAATTAACTTCCAAGGCCTCCGCCATTTCTGACAACGTCAACAAACACGTCCCAACTCGTGAACTCTGACCTTTCAGAAACTTTCCACTTACGGCATCAGGAATACGACATGAGGGGGGCGTTCATATGGACTCATCTCGTAAACACGGTAAACACGGTAAACACGACCCCATTTGAAGGCACCACTGGCTACACACAACAACAATTAGACCTGGGGTGTCACTCATTTTAGTTCCTGGGCCACACATACAGCCCAATTTGATCTCAAGTGGGCCGGTAAAACCATTGCATAATAACCTATAAATATTAGATTTCCCTTTATTTTAGGGTAAATAAATACAAGTACATTCTGAAAACGTTCATAGTTAATGAACAATCCATTTGCAAAACAGATGATAAACCTGAGATGTCTCGCTGATCTCTCAGCTACGACCTAACAATTCATTTGTCTTCTCTATTCTCAGTTGTCCTTGCAAGTTTTTCAAGTATTTTTTTGCCATGATGAGTCTGATATTGGTGCCGATCATTATATTCCTCGAGCACTGAAAGGTGCTGTGAACACACCAAGTACGCTGGCTTCCCATTAACCTCTGTTAACAAATAGGAACTGGTCCATTTTTCTACTTTTCTCCTTCTTGACAAAGATATTTTCCATGAACAGTAGCATACGCCTGATAGTGTTGTGTAACGAAGCCTGTGAGTAAGTAGGCCTACATGGGATCTATATAATAGCTAATCCAGCATAGAGCCTGCTACTTTTAAGCCACCCACACATGGTCAGCGATAAAATGGCTCTGCGCTGGCCGTGCCATTACTAGCATGGCGCCAAGGGTTGCCAGCAAATTGCGACAGAGCGCTGCGCTCAAAGTTCAAATTATTTCAACTTTGGGGTTGCAGCTGACCTTTCAAAGCGCAGCCAATGACATAACAGCTGCAACTGTTGTTGTTGCTGTGAATGGCGTTCCTTGCACACTTTTTGATGACGTATTACACCTGTGCAGCACTTTGCTTCTGCAAGCCTCCTGGTGAGCGAAGAGCAAATTTCGGTAACACTTAATTTTACAGGTCTGCAAATTTCCTGGTAGTTACAGTAGGTGATAATTAGCAAGTAACCTATTTGAAATTTCTTCGGAATTACTGTCAAATTACCCCAATATTTACCTCAAAATTGATCGAAAATTATATTATTATAAACATTATTTAATAATTATATTCTGCTATTTCCCAATAACTGGTAATTTATTTAATACATTTCCAGGAAAAGAATACAAAGTTAATTGATATGCTTTATTGCCATGTCTGCTGGTAAATAGATAATAATTAGCAAACAATTTCTTTGAAATTTCTTAAAAAACTCCCTGAATCATGACATTAGCTACCAGGTTACATTTGTGTAGACAATAAGTCATACAATGGTGAGATTTGTGCCTGATCAGAAATGTCTTCTATTAGTTTTGGTTTTCCACCTCCGATGAAGGGCAGCACACAGCCGCTTCTCAAGCCTAAGGGCCCTATTTTAACCATTATATGCTATTTTAGCATATAAGTATTAAATAACGTTTATAATAAAATAATGTTCTATAGATTTTGACGTAAATATTGGGGTAATTTGGCAGTAATTCCCCAAAAAATTCAAATAGGTTACTTAATAGGTCATAACTACTCATATTACCATGAAATTTGCAGACCTGTAAAATTAAGTGTTACAAAAATGTCTTATCATGTGAAGGCAGCTTTATTAGGACAGTGTGACCCTCAGTGGACAAATACGAGTAGCAGTGCATTTAACTGAAAAATGGGAATAATGATTTCTCTGCAATTTTCCCATTTTGCATCCAGTGAGACAAATTGGATCCTTTAGCTGGCCGGTTCTGGCCCTCAGACCGGATGTTTGACACCCCTAAATAGACAGTGAAAAAACATAAATAGATAAAAAACATAGCCTATTATTAATTCTCTATTGGTTAATTACCCTTTTGCTAGAAGACCTACCTCTTGTGACCAGTTACAGACACACTAATGATGGCATACTTGTTCAGCTGTATTACATCTTAGAAGAACCAAACCCTGTTGCATAATTAGCTTCCTGCTCTTGAAACGTAGCACATAAATACAGATGGTAACTGACTGATGTTTTGTGTTCTTTGCGTGTTCGCTTGAGCTCACAGAATGAAATGAAAGCCCCGTGAAACTGCAGTCCTCAGAGGAAAGGGAAACGGCAACCATGACAACCATGTTCAATTCACTCCATTATCATATCATTTCCAGATGTAGTACATATAATTCAAGACCTCCCCCCTCCTCCTCCTGCTGCTGCTGGACGTTTAGTGTTTGCTCGGCTCTAAAGATGTTGAAAATAGATATTGTTGTGCAATCAAATGTTATGGTTACTGTCTCTAGTAGTGACACTCCTCCCTGCAATATGGCACCTTACCTCAGTCTGTTGAGCTTTAATTGTAACCTAACAGAGTGCTTTATCACTTCATTATCGCTTTCTGTTGCAGCACTTTTTTCACCTTGCAGCTCTCAGTGTGCCGCATTATCAGATGTATCCTTCACAACACTGTTTTCAGTATTGGACTGTAAGACATACAGAAGACAAAACAATTCCCAGAATGCCTGGAACGCTGCTGTTTTCCCCAGTTGGAGTGGCGTGGTTGAAGGGTCTCGCCACAAGCAATCTGCTGTTAGCGGTGTGGCGACCTCACTCCCACTGTCACTGCAGCTCAGAGGGAGGGAACAACCTCGACAACCTGACCATCATCCCGACATGATCACAGGGCTGAAGAGCTGCAATTAACAGCATTTTGTTTTCATGTACACTCGAGGTGTAGATAAAAGCAAAACTTGAGTCAAGCAGTCGGTCTTTTTCAAATAAGAAAGTTGAGTAAAGTAGTATTTTTCCATTGCAAGGGACATTTTTGGGTCATGTTTGGTCAACATGTTGCAAGAACAAAGAGGTTTGGCATTAATCACACCAAACAGCATTTCAACAACAGACTGCAAAGCAGATGTTTCAACATATTTTCATCACAAGTATTGTCACATTTCATTGAAATAAGGAGTGGTAATATCCATGTTAGTTTATTGTTTAATCAGTCTTTGACTCAGTTGAGTAGATTACTTACAGAATCTAAATATATCTCTCAGAAAATAATACTGTGTTTTTGAAAGAGCATCTTCCTGTAAATCTCTCACATACAATATATACACATTATTTTTGTATTATACATATACACTTGCATACAGTCACAAAAAGCATCACATCTGAAAAGTGGATTCATCTGGACTTTTGAGGTTTTGCCGTTCAAATAGCTAAAATGTGTCCGCATACGTTCGACACGCGAGGACTTTGAGGGTGTTTTTACGCTCGGTCTGTTTCAGCAATTTAACAGTGATTATTGCTCAGATGTCTTCGCACTCATGTGAGATCATGGCCCCTCTGAAATAATAAACCAAACTCAGACCTGAGCAGTCATCTGAGCTGGGTGTGAGCCCAATTTGATGAAGCTTTATTAGCCATTTGAGTGCATCGTGTAGTCCATTAGTGGTGATTGCTAATTCTTCCTTCTGCCAAGGAGTTGGTTTTAGGTCTCGTCTCTTATTTAGCATGATCTTTTTTGAAAACAAAATGGATTTCAGGGAAATGTAGTGAAATGATAAGGAAAGCTAATTGGATTTTAGTGTAAAAGTGAGGCCTTCTTTGTGTACTTGCAACCAAATTTAGATGGCACACATCAACTCCAAGCAATCTTGCAAAACATGATGGTATTCTGCCTACAGGTGGCGCTGCAGCAACATGGTAAAGTTATTTGGTCATAACTTTTATTTAGCCAAAAATCTGCACAATTGTCATTTTGTAGTTTGATGCAAATTCAGATCCAGACTGAAATTTAAATCCTCTAAACACTTTTTTTTTTATGATCAAAATAAGAATTTGTGTTGAGTGCCTTCTTGTTGGATGTCTCTTCACGAAATGAAAGTAAGTAAACATCAGTTCTATCCAGATTAACTGGATAAAAATACCGATGGGAACATGTTCAACTGTCACATAACCATGAAAACTGGAATCGAGTTCTATTCACCATAAATCAAGTGTCATTGTAGGAACTAATGATTGTAATAGTTGGAGTTTAACTGCAATCTCTAACAGTATGTAAAATGAACGCCACTTTAACAAATGCTGCTTAGATTTCCTCCATCAGATTGTCACAAGCTTTGATTCAAACCACTTATCATCTGATTGCGTGTACTACTGTTTGCCTTCTGATCCTAAATGAACAGTAAGCATCGGGACTTTGAACTGGGTTCAAATAATGATTAACTGTTTCACGATACGTTTTTTTTTTTTACTGGGCAGCAGATACTGTTGCACATAATGTAAACACACAGCCTCCAGTTGAAAATAAACAGCTCTTCTCACTGATTGATTGCAGAGACACATAGCGAGGGTGGGGCTATGCAGCGGAAATTAAAATGTTGGACACTGTTTCATACAAAAATATCCCCTAATAGTCACGAGATGTTACAGAGAATACAGCACTATGTTATAATCTGAATAAAAGCTTCACATTAAGTGTGAAAAGCATCAAATCTGAGTTCGGCAATAACAGAAAAAGCCGAGCACACTTGTGGAAATAACCCAAGAATTGTAATATCATTGTTTATTTAAAAGCTGTAAATTAAAAACTGTCTACAAATATATCATTTATTGTCGTCTGTGAGTGGAATATAACAGTTTGCCCACCTTCCACTTCTCTTCAAGTGAATGCCCCACCCCGCTGGTGCTTCTGTTCACAGGATGATTAATAAACTGGCCCTCTAATTCAGAAAGCAAATCACAAACTACACTAATGCAGTGATGCAACAGACCTCATGCAAAAAGATTTCTATATATCATTTTTTTTCATTTTATAAGTGGGGTTCATCACTACTAGTCTGTGTGGCAGGCAAGAAAGCAAAAAGCAGCTTAGCCAATAATGAGCAGATACTGGATCTGAGCAGCATTACAGTTCAAAATCTGCGTCGAACACGCTGTTTGCAGGTGCTCGACAGGCGAGTCATTTAGAATTAGTGAAGGTTTTGATAGTGCCTCCAGAGTGACCCAGTCAGGCTTCATATTTCCACGGCACAAAAACTTCCAACCACTCATACAATTCAGGGAATGTACATGCCACCTCCTCAGGGCCCTCTCTGTGACCCTGTGGGGACTTCACTGACCCCCTTCG
This sequence comes from Sebastes fasciatus, assembly GCF_043250625.1. Taxonomy (NCBI): domain Eukaryota; kingdom Metazoa; phylum Chordata; class Actinopteri; order Perciformes; family Sebastidae; genus Sebastes; species Sebastes fasciatus. The sequence continues at coordinate 19,537,058 of NC_133807.1, forward strand.
GTGAGGCTCTCCATGCAGAATTCCTCATCATATCACATACTGGGCTGAAGCTCTCTGCTCAAATGAATGAGTTGATATTTAATGAGTTGATTTGAACTCATTAAACCTCAAGAGGTATACCGGTTATGTCTGAACCCTGAATAAGAGCTTTATACTGTATATGAGCATTTCATGTAGTTCTGTGATGGACTTATTCTATGATATTTGATTTTGGAGCTTGACGTACGCAAGGATAATCTCTTTAAGCCTGTGAGCCTGTCAAAACCTCCCAATTCAATTTATAAAAGTGAAATGAAAACACCTCTTTGTACCAGTACGTACATCTAGCTTACAGGGTAGTACTGGTGTCACAGCCCTGTTTCCTAAAAATGACGTTCCCATACAACTACATTGCATTCTCAGTTACGTTTGGAAAGAAACGTATTTTGTTGCGGATTACTTTTTTTTTTTGACGTATCACAAATACCTAGTTTGTGTCCTGTGTGAAACGTAGTCATTTGTTGCATTTTTGTTTTGTTTTTAAGTAATTTTAAGCCAAACCATGATGTTTTTTTTACTAAACCTAACCCAACAGTTTTGTTGTCTGAACCTAACGAAGTAGTTTTTTGCGTTTCTGTTTTGTTTTGTTTCAATTAACAACATTAATCACATGTTTAAACCTGTTTAAAACTGCGACCGTAATCCAGGAGAAAATAGGTCTCCTTCAAAATGCATTTTGGTTCTGCAGTTTAGTTGCATGGGAACAACATTTTGTGGGTTGGTGTCAAGAGAGGAAATAGCTTTTGAAATGAAGGAACCATTAATATTGTACTCTACCTTTAAAATGTGAAGATTATTTACTCTGATAGTGAGTAATCATGTTCAACACATTTAAGTAAAAAGGAATAATCATCTCTGGAAAGGTAGCAATGTCTTCTCATTCAAGTGATCGAGGTCTCTAGTTTGAGGGCAGTAAACGCTGATGTTCGATGGCAGCGCAAAATGTTGGTTTGCACACAAGGCGAGTTCATTAGCTGTGGTGCGTCGTTGATATACTAGCCACCATCTATCAATGCAGGGTTGTGGATTTTTTTCTTAATTGAGAAACAGAATAACTTGATAATTAAAGCTTACTGGTTCTGCTTGTGTGATACGAAGAAGCATCAATGATTAATTATTCTAGTTGGGACTTGAATTGCATCTAGTAGCATATTGTGACTCACTGTCAGCAGAATATTCACAACACACTCGTATGAGGGAAGCTGCACCCACTGCAATTGGGAGTCCCTTGCTAACAGGATATTTGAAACTCAGAGAAAAAACCATGCGCTGGGAAGTTATCAGCTGATTGTGCCAATTTACCCGCCCACAAACTAGAAGCTCAAGTGTCTTTAGTGGAGAGCTTCACTCATTGACAAAAAATAACAGCACTTAGTGGTTTTTGCTTGGTTTGTCCTCCCCTGCAGCAGAACTGGAGAGATCAGATCAAGTCCTGGAAGGTGACAGGAAATTCCACAGTCAGCTATGTCGCTCTTAACACAGTCCAGAGCAGCGAAGGGAGCCCAGTCAGATCCTGGCTCCATAGGGAGGGGGGGGGGAGAGATAAGTGCCGGCTACGCCAAGAGGTTGGAAAGGAAGGAGTGGGAGGGGCGTCAGTAATCTCCCAGGGGGACATCTCAACTCACGTCACCACTTGCTGCACTGTTGAGCGTTCATGAGGGCAGGACTGGTCTCTGCAGTGCAGCCTCCTGAGCAGCCGCTGCAGCTTGTTGGAGAAGTTTTTGTTCATCTGCCTGTACATGAGAGGCATCGCAAAGCTGCTGGAGAAAGCCAGCAGTTTAGACACACATCTCAAGAAATAGTACGTAGGCAAGTAATGTGCGTTGCTAATGTAACCCGGTGCACCGGCTACAGTGTGTACCAGCAGGGTCATGTAGTACGGGGTCCACAGTACAAACTGTACACAGACTGAGGCTAGAAGCAGTCTGTGGATAGAAGGGTCCAAGCGAGCCGAGTCCTGGTCCAGAGGCGTGGACTCCTTTCTAATGCGCAAAATGAGCACAAAGGCGTAAAGGACAGCCACGGCTGGAACCACGTAGCCGATGAACATCATGATGGCGTCCGCCGCCTCCTTGTTCTGCATTTTGGAGCACTCCACCATCTTCGTGGAGATGTGGTTGCACACGTAGAAGAGCAGCGAAGAGAAGCTGGTGAGCACCGCGCCGCCCCAGATGAACCCGCACACATGTTTGGTGTTATACACGCTGGACATGTATGTACGAGGCAGCGCTCGCTCTATGTAGTAGTCCAGACTGAGCAGCGTGGTGGAATACATGATGACCAGGGAGGAGATGTTGAAGAGGATGAGCAGGGTGATGTAGACCTCGTTGTTGTACTCCCACGCGTGCCAGCGGGTGAAGGTGGAGCTCAGCAGCTCCACCGGTGCCACCAGGTTGAGCACAATGCCCGCGATGGCCATGTTGACGAAATAAACATCCGGCATGGTCATGGACACCTTGTTGGAGAGGTTGACCACGACCAGCAGCACATTGTAGCACAGCCCCAATGGGAAGCACACCAGGAGGTAGATGAGAGAGAGGACTGACAGGATGAGGCCGAAGTCCTGGCAGAGCCGGAAGTCCACGCTGGTGTCCGTCTCATTGTAAACCGTGCAGAGCCACATCGCTGGGCTCCGACACAGGTCACGTCTCTCAACAGGCCGACTGCTGGCAGAGAGTCAGGGAGACAGGAGTTAGTTACAGAACAGATACAAAAACGGCATAGTTGTTATAAATTACCAATAATACAGACATGTTCTTCTGTGTGTCGGTCTCCATTTCCCCCGTTTCAGTGCCCGGGACACACACACACACACATCTCTACACACACACATAACTAATAATAATTAATGTTGAATATGAGTTATGGGGTTATTCCTTATTTCATGGTCTATTTCGGGATTTATATATTATTATTACATACTTCTATATAAAAACAAATCATTAAATTAAAAACAAAGCATTTGAATAGTGATTTCGAGGTCAAATACCATGGCATGGTTTTATGTGTTATATATGTGTTTGACGTTGCTTGTTGACAAATTAGTCCCTTGTTATGTTGAATTATATAATTCAAGTAGTGATCGTTCATCACACTAGACCTAACAACTTCTGTCTGTTGCTGGCAATGGATATTACGTGTATTAAAGGGGACATATCATGCTCATTTTCAGGTTCATACATGTATTTTGTGTTTCTACTAGAACATGTTTACATGCTTTAATGTATAAAAAACACATTATTTTTTCTCATACTGTCTGTCTGAATATACCTGTATTCAACTTCTGTCTGAAACGCTGCGTTTTAGCGCCTGTCTCTTTAAGCCGCCCTCCTGAAAAAGCCCAGTCTGCTCTGATTGGCTTGTGGGGAAAAAATATGGTGCATCTTTGCAAAGGTAGTTCTCAAGCTGCGGGCGATATATTGTAATGAGCCTGCATGTGACATAGGATGGCGTGTTGAATCATGTTTCCTGATCTAGTCAGCCCACAAAAAAACTGACTTGGGTTATCTTATTTCACAGTTTGTGGGTTAGTGCAAACTCAAGCTACCCAAATGTATGAGCACAAGCACTGAAAGAGTGAGTTTTTTTCTTTACGTTTTGAGGAAGTCACAAAAAAACAAACCACATTCAGTTGTTTTTTTCCCTCTATGAGTAAAAATCCAACCCTCTCTGTTACTGGTTTCTGTGCTGGCTAGAGGAGCAAACAAGGCCTTGACACAAAAACACGTCAGCCACGGCGCAGCTATTATGCGCCGGGTAACACTGTTAATTTCACTTCACTGCATCTGACTGGCTGAATGCAAACGCCTCACAATATGTTTCATTTGCTAGCTCGGCCTCAAAACCCACTATTCCTCCTCTGTGAGAGCCACACTGGGCAGAGCAAGTGTTTGACACCTCTGCAAGCTTTTCCTGTCTTGCTCTGCGTCTCTCTCTCTCTCTCTCTCTCTCTCTCTATCACAGTCACATGAAGGGGGCATTGGCTAGATGTGCTGTGCTGTGCTGTGCTGTGCTGTGCTGTCATTGTGCTTTTCACATGGTCAAAGCAGCAGCCAGATAAAAGAAAAACACTTCTCTTGCCTGACACTTTGCAGACTGCTGAAGCACATGCACCTTCTGTTCAGGTCGACTGGGGGTTGGGCACGTGGTGATGGGTAGATTTATAAAGAGTGAAATGTGAAGCAGGCTCTGGCGGAGGGTCAGCGAGGATCGAGTCGCGGGGTTGGAGTTCAGGGCAAGGTCAAAGAAAAGGACCGTGCGCATGTCGGGAGCGTTTGGGATCAAGCTTGACGGGGCTGCAAAGTTTTGAAAAAAAAAAAGCTTATGTAATACTGCCCTGCATAATTAACTCAGGTCATTTTACATAAATTATTCAAACAGCTTTGGTCGAGGAAGTGGAAGATCATAACGCTATTGAAAGGATTGCCGTGATAAGTCATCTAAGTTCACTGTATGTTATTTCCTCAGTGATAATTTGGCAGTTATGTTTCCACATGTTTGGCTTCACTCCCAAAGCTGCTTTAAAAGGAATTGATTCTCTGAAGAGCAAATAAACTTGGAAATAATAAAAAAAAAAAAATATGTGCATAATTTTCTGGAAACCTCTCCCTTGTGGAACAAAGTGCAGGAAGGCCGGTTTGTTTTCAGGAGGATGAGTAACGATGCCAGTAAAGGGGAAACATTCTTCCGTTCACTTACGTAACACCACTACAGAGGGGCTGTTTTGGCCTTAAGCCTCAGACACAGACGCATATACACACACAAGGCAGTCAAGTCCCTCCTCTATACTACTCCAACTGGCTGTAATGAGACTACAGTGGAGGCTGGAGCTCAGAGCCGGACTGGACCAGGATCAGGAGGAAGAAAGTGTAGAGTTACTCTTTACAAAACAACCTGTCTCCACCAGGACAGGAGCACTGGGCAGACCTCTTGTAAACACGGCTCTCTAGCATAAGCAGCTGGTGACTCATTCACTAAAACAGGCCTTGACACCACTACATAATTGGCTATGGTGCTCTCCCACAGATTATGTGCTTTTCTCTGAATGTGTGGAATACAAGTTGCCCTTCACTCCTTCAATAGCCTCTGATCACTTAAGGAGGAAATGACTTAAGAAGTTGGTGATTATTAAAGAGAGCGCACGGCGTTGTGGCTGGCTGTCCCCATTCATTAACACCTGCTGTGTTCAGACGTTTTAGCCACCCTTTCATTAACACATTGGCTCTTGTTACAGCTTCCGACGCGCTGCAGGGTTCCTAATATTCTGCATAAATAGGTTTGAGGTAACATGACGCTCCAGATGGTTTGTTTACACAGAGAAGCCATCATTAGAAAGTATTTTGAAAAATACTTGGCAGGTGATTGGATGAACCATCTGTCAATCAAACTCTTGCCAAAGCCAGTCAGCAGAAGAGTGAAAACATCATTTCCATCGAGAAAAGCCTTCAGTGCCGTTCTTTGCTCTTCTTTCATTGAAGAAATACTCTCCAGTTCTGATATATCAGATGCTATTGCAGCAAACAAAATTATTTCTATTGTCACATATTTCGTGTCTCTACCAAAATGGCATGTGTTGAAAAATATAAATATTATAAACTATTATACTATTTACTCAGTTACTATTATAACTATTAACCTATCTATTTATTCAACTTTTTTGCCCTGCTGCTTCCCAGAGGAGCATAAAGTGAGCGATGGACATAATAGTATAGTATAGTATAGTATAGTATAGTATAGTATAGTATAGTATAATAGTATTTGACAGAAGACCTTGAGAAAACAATGATGAAGGTAGAGATGAAAACGGACGCCATGGCATTTATAATGCGTACTGGACTGAAGGTTTAACAGTGGAAACTGAAACCTTGGAATTTCCTACGTTTACCTACTGGAAGTGACAGACACTTGATAGTATGTACACACATATTTTGTTTCATGCTGGCCCTTCATTTTAAAATCCCATCCCCAGGATTTCACCCTTTTAAAAATCAGCCACACCAATCAAGGAATAGTTTCCACGGAGTTTAGTTGTGACGCATGAATAGAGAAGGAAAGGCCAGTTACTACAATATCATGGAGCAATCAGTCTCCTCTGTATTTACTCCAAGTCACCACAATGAAAGAAAACACATAGCCCATACTAGACAATAGGCTTGTTCGAAAGTAGACGAGAGGCAGCAGCAGGAGGCGGTGACAAAAAAGCTGCGGTCCAGTCGGACAGTTTCCAGCAGCCTTCACAGAATTAAGAGGAAGTCACAAGATAGTGACTTCCTGTTAGATTTGATCTGTAAGTTACTTGTAGTTTGCAGACCACATTCTGACTCATTTATATTTCTTTGTAAATTTATGTGGAAATGTGCATGTATCTGGCATTGGATTCTATCCTTTATTATTTTTATGTCCACCTTGTAAAGCACATTGTAATGAGCACTCGTTCTGATAAGTGCTATATAAATAACCTTCTTTATTATTATTATTATTATTATTATTAGTATTAACAACACGTGGTGTTTGTTGTCAAACTAAGGCCGAAAAAACTCTGTCACGGGCAGACTATAGCCGACGGTGCGGGACACACCAAAAAAACTCGGCCGATGGACACTCATCGACGGCCCCAAACTGTCCGAGGCCGACCGTTTGCTTGTTGTGTCAAGGCCTTAAGAGCCAATCAGCTCTTTCATCAGGTGACAGCCAGGCATTTCCCATCATGCCCTGGGTCTTGCAGTCGGTGGAGAGCGACTGTGCCGCCTGGCTCTAAAAACTGCAGCCGCCGTGATCTCGTGTGGTTATCGCTGCCCACGTGTGCACGACGTCAGAGCAAGTCGGGATCAAGTCGGACACAAATATAACCTGCATGCTGCACTGCACGGCGATCGCTTCTGCACAGGCAGGCCTGGCTCATCTCGAACGAGCCTAATATTATACTGTAAATCATGGTTTTCATATTAAAACGTATGAACAACCACTGCAGGCTGCATCAATTCACTCCAGGCATCCTCTACTTTCATTGCACTTTAGCTCTGCACATTTTGCCAGCAGCCCTTGATAATGAAATCTCTAGTTTTCCACTCAGCTGAGGGGACAAACGGGGGCAGGCGAGGTGAAAGAAAAATACCTACTCCTCCTACTCATATGAGCTACGTCTGTTTGAATTCAGAGTCATGAGGACCATTTTCATTTTGAAGTCCATTTCAGATTCTGCCAAAACTGCACACGGAAGTGATGTTGAGGTTGAGTGAAGGTCGGAGATATGCTGTTCACATAAGCAGGCACTATATTCTGTTGGTCTTACAGCAGGTACTCGTACTACCTGAGGCATATGAACTTTTGGTTGTTGTCTCTCTTTTAAAAGGCAATAATTATGCAGTGATTAAAGTGTGCAAATTAGTTATTGAAGTATGCATGTGAGAATCAAAGCAGGGGAGAGGTGGCTTCCTACTAGTTGCTTCCTTAAATAAGAATAGATAAGCTCTTGTCAGAGTTCATCTTGCACGACTTTGACTGCAGACGTAGACTTGGTTAAGCCCCGTCTGAACTTTTTGCCCTACTCCGTGTCAAACGTGGTTAAGTTAAATATCCCCAGAGGGGGAGGCCGTGCTTCAGCATGCTTTCAGCCCCACCAAACATGATCTCGTAGGAGTGACGCCCACGTGCCTGACGTCTCAGCGTTTTGAAGCCAGATCTCGCGGGCCGATGGGAGCAGTGTGACATACTGGGCCCACACCCCTCATATATCCTTACTGGAATTTACAGGCTCTTCTCAGAAAGTGATGTCACATGATTCGCTGCTTGCGTCTATAGCAGCAGCAGCGTGCAGTGGAGCAGCAAAAATAAGAAAATAAGGTCTGACATTTGCACATGCTGTGACTGGGCAGCAACGTCAGTGGTGGAGTATAACACAATGACAACTGATGCACAATATCTTCTTGGAATTAATAGTGTGTAATTTTAAGTACCTGTCCACAGGAACTACTTACAGTTTGAGAGGCCATTAAGATGTAAATGATTCATTTAAGAAAGTCCCTTAATCTCTTCTGGTTCTCAGCTGCCTTTTATTCTTGGAAAGCAGCCCATTAACTGAGATTTTTAATGAGGGATCTGACTTCAGGTGCATGCTAATGCTGCATAACATTTTGCAAATTAAAATTACTAAGCTCTCAGGGGTGATTAAAATACTTTCCATCAACTCCATTTCTGTGAAGGGTTTAATATAATTCAGGACATTTCCCCCAAATCATCATCAGTCTCCAGAGAACTGAGTCACAGCGCTGGAATTTAGTTGTAGGGAAATTTCTGAATGGATTCCTCAGAAACTATACAGAATAATTTGGCAAACTGTACTCACAGGTGAATCATCTACCTGCTTATCGTCCTTCTCGTTAATCTGTTAAATCTGAAGGGTTAATCACGGGAAAACTAAACGGAGATGAAATGATTTATTGGACTTGCTGCTGCAGAGAGGGTGTGGAACTATGTCACATCTGTTTTGGAAAAACAGTATTGCCTCATATCAAGTTCTAGTGTAAGAGACTCTGGTCAAGCCCAGGTCACGTCCACTTCAAGACTCACTCGGCGTCTTTTCAGCAACATGTTGAACTGTGATGGACAAAGTCAGAGTTCAATGGTCGGCACAAAGCAGGCTTACTGCCGTTAAGCCATGGCACGCACACATGCCCCCTTCAGTCACATGGATGAAGTTGACAACAACAAGTGCAAAGCCTAAAATCTCAAGAAGCATTTAATTTGGTGAGCGGTAGGACTTATCTGAGCAGAACTACTTACAGAAAGTCAACCAGCCTCAGTTGCTGGCCATAATTAGTGGTACATCATTGAGGGGAACATCTGTTAACATAATGTTATTAAATAATGGCTTTAAAAGCTGATCAAAAGTCTTGATGTCATTTATCAAAACAAAGCTGTCGAGCCATGTTGAAACCACTGGATAAGAGAAGAATAGAAATAAAAGAATAAGAAAACTACAAACCGGGAGAATGTAATATAAGTGCTGTTGACGTTAACGCGATAATAACGAGTTAATGCAACTTAGTTTTAATGTCACTAATTTCTTTAAAGTATTAATGCAACTTGCCATTTTTAAGGTTGCAGCTAGGCTTATATTAAACTATAAAACCGAAGTAATCATTGGTACCAACCATGTTATACTGGCTTGTCACAAAGGAGGCTAAATAACGCTCCAAACATGCGCTAAATTTTGGCGAGGGAAAACTGTCGTGGCCATATTCAAAGGGGTCCCTTGACCTCTGACCTCAAGATATGTGAATGAAAATGGGTTCTCTGGGTACCCACGAGTCTCCCCTTTACAGACATGCCCACTTTATGATAATCACATGCAGTTTTGGGGCAAGTCAAGTTAGCACACTGACAGCTAGGGGTGCACCGATACAGATACCGGATCGGATATCGGGCCGAGAATGACTCAAATATCTGGATCGGTATATCGGTAACAATGGGGCCGATCCATTCAATTCAATTCTATATGTATATACTATATAGATATTATATACTGGAATTTTAATTCCAAGTTTTGACCAATATGTTGCTGCATTAAAAAGGTTTACACTTGAATTGTAATTCCTGTTAATTTTGAAGATTTATACCAAGTTGTTGGTGTACGATTTATTATTTTAATAATAAAGAACAATTAAATAAATACATATATATATATATATATATATACGTATGTATTTATTGGTCGCATTTTGCTTTACAAAAGTTAGGAAAGTAATGTCTATCAGGACTCAAAAAGTCAGATCAGTGCATCCCTACTGACAGCTGTTGTTGCCTGTTGGGCTCAAGTTTGTCATGTTATGATCTGAACTTATTTTTTTATGCTAAATGCAGTACCTGTGAGGGTTTCTGGAAAACATTTGTCATTGTTTCGTGTTGCTAATTGATTTCCAATATTAAATATATACATACATTTGCATAAAGTAAGCACATTTGCCCACTCCCATGTTGATAAGGGTATTAAATACTTGACAAATCTCCCTTTAAGGTACATTATGAATAAGATAAAAAAAAATGTGTGATTAATTTGTAGTAATTCCTCATTGATGGCCTGGGATATATATATAGATATTACTAATCCAGTATAAGCAAGGCTGCCTTCATGTTGCAGTGTGCTATAGTTATAAACATCGCATGATAACCTAAATTAACACACTCAGTATGACATCCGATTAGCTCTAATGGCAGATGTCATGTCAACAAGATATTATTACAACTTTAAAACAACACTTTTTTTATTGCCAGTGAAGAAGCACTTAACTTTAGAGACTTCTGATTAAACTTTTTCTTCTCCAGCACTAGAGAAAGAAAGCTGATCCCGTGAGAAACATCTTCAGGTGTTGTTTTCCCAAATATATAATGTGGAGCTACTAGAGCTGAACAAGAGGAGGAGAGAAAAACAAACCATAGGCTGGTTTGTGGTCTATTTATTATTGCGGACATTGTGTGTGTCTCCATCACACTTGACTGTACGGATCAAAGCGTGGATAGCTGTCACGGCTTTTAACCATTATATATTCTGCCATTTCTGCGGCTATTGTTGGCTCAGCTCCTCACCCTCGCATCTATAAGCCTTCTTCTCCACAAGAGAGGCCACTTCTCTACCGCTGTGAAGTGAATAATCAAGGCAATAACAACTCATAATAACAAAAAAAAAAGAGAGGAAAACTCACCAGAAACGTATATATCTGGCTCGGTGACAAACCTACGGAGGCATTGGGTCTGGATGGAGCATTTCCACTGGCATCTCTCACTCCTTTCATTATCACAAACACACGTCCTGGAGTACTTTCGCTCTTTACGCGCTCTTTACGCGCTCCTTTAAAGAGCCTAGAAATAGCAAAAAAGAGCGTTAAAGTGCGTTCCGGTGGAGACTCACTACTTCATCTATCAACTTTTGATGGACGAGACTTGTTCTGGAAAGGGGGCCGTCCGTAGCAGACTTTACTACTGCTGGAGGAGTGCTGCTGAGCACCGACACACAACACTGTGTACACACGTGACCCTCCCCCACAGTCTGTTATACTGCTCCATACTGCTGTTACTGCTGTTACCGCTGCAGCGCGTCAAGAGGCCCGATGGACGTTCTCTGCTCTGATTGGACAGGAGGGGCAGGGAGGTGGGACACACACACACACACACACGCACACACACACACACACACACACACACACACACACATGTATAACTAATACACACAAAACCTACAACTTTACCAATATTGAGCAATTCATTATTAAAATTAGTAAGTAAACACAATGTGATTTCCTAAGTGGTGAGTTTGAATGTTGTTTTAGTGTTTCTCCATTATTTTGTGTTTCCCCCCCACACCTTAAAGCTGCAATGGGTAGAAATGGAGTAAATAGGCTATGATTAAAAAAAGTAATTTTTATAAAACGGTCGCTATATGGTGACAGTAGTACATGAAACAGGTAACCTGAAAAAAAATCATGTGTCTCTGTGTCCTCCCGTGCTCCTAACGGCATCTGCAAGATTTCACAGACCGGAAGGAAAACAAGCAGTAAAGAGCTGATCTGAGATCTGCTGTCCAGCTGCCGTCTATGAGAGCTGGTTGTCAATCACTCGCGAACTCCGACCAAACGGTCAAACTAGGCAGCGCTGATCAAATATGAATCGATATAATGTTACGTTAATGCCTATTTCTTGCCTCAAATGTTCTCAGAATCATCTTGTAGTGTACTGTTTAGCTGTAAAATTAGAAAGTTTGTGAAGCCGCCGCCATCGTGAAATCTGGTTAAGGAACGCCAAGTACCGGTCAAATGACTGGAGCACAGCCAATAGGAACGCTCTCTCAATGAAATGACCTGTGATTGGTCAAAGTCTCCCTTCACAGGCTAGATTTTTTAAAGCCTGAAAACAGAGCCATGAGGAGGAGCAGAAGTCTAGTTATCTCTCAGAACACTTAAATTACAATATGCTGAAAGGTTATTATGGATTTTTTGCCCGATGATGCCAAAAATATTCTGCCTACTGCCACTTTAACTCCCAGGAAAGGAAACTGAATAATTCGCCCCTCTGGTGTGAACTTGGCGTGTGAATCTCTATAGCATAAACTCATATTCATCCATTTTTATTTATTTTTTGCTCCTGCTTGAGTATTTATTTCTCTTAGTACTCTCCATTTTTGTCTCCTTCTCTCACTCACTGAAGGTCCTTTTGAACACAACATGACAACGGCACTACCGCGCTCTGAAACGTATTATTTCCAGTGGCTTGCGCCGCGCCACAACGGTTTTTCGCTGCATCGAGCAAGGGCCAACTTTGGGCGCTGCACGCTGTGGCGAGCGCAACTTAAACATGAGCTCACACTGCGCTGTGTCGCGAACATAGACTGCTCTCTTTTGCCTGGAAACGACAATTGGTGTAGCTCTATTGTCGTCCGGGTGGAAACAGTAGAGATTATACACACAGTTCAGTTTCAGAAACAGGCTAAGATGTTCAAAAGGAAGAAAAGTGTGAAAATTTGCCATGAAAAACGGGAGTCTCCCGGGAAAATTGGGAGGGTTGGCAAGTATGGTCCTTACCAGTTAGGCCTATATCTGAGACGCTTAAACAATAAGTTCAGACTGCTTTAAAACAACACCAGAGATTGTTGTGTCAGATATGAAGTATGATCCAGGAAGGCCAGTCTGAGTAAAAGTTCGACGAGTTTGAAGGCTTATCAGTCAGAAAGTTTTCATTCTCGCATTAAACTAAATGTCATCAGAGAAAAAAAATCCCCGCTTCAGACAAATCTCTGTTCATGTCATAAAGGTTATCTGCTGTCCTGCTTGTCCTGCCTCCCTCAAGATGAAAGAGAATTAATATCATGTTTGAAAGCACAGAAGAAGAAGAAGAATGGCGGCTTTCTATTCTGATGATCATATGAGGAAACATTTGTAATGACCTAGAGCTGATTATCACGTTGGGAAGTCCTGTAATCATGGTAGAATGATGAAATGCCTTTGTGTTGTTCTGTTGAATGGAGTCTTTAATTAAGCAACTGAAGTTGGCTAAGAAGATTAGGGATTACCATGTACATTCGCCACAGTTTATAGCACATATCATAATCCTGACATGGAGAACAATGTGGCACAGCAGATGATTGTATTAGATGTGTCTTGTTTGAACAGCAGCTAATTTGATCTACTCTGATAATAAGTTTAACTCAATTGTTTTATTACAGTGCCTACAGGGTATATTTATATATTCATTTTCTGGTTTCTTGCATTGCTGGTAAAACATTCTTCATGTTGCTTTTTGTAAAGCCTGAAACCATATTGTATTTTAATAACCCACATAAAGCAATGATTTCAAGGTCTAATATATAATCATTACAGAACAGTATTACCACAGCTTTTAGTAGGTGCAGATGAGTCATAGATAGCAAGTACATATCATCAGTTTTATTGTCATTTACTATAAAACCTTATTTGGTCATCGCTAAACTCCATCCATGGGTCTGATAACATGGCACATGCAGCATGGCAACATCAGGTCTTAATCAGCGCTTCAATGTGTACGGATCCATCCCTCAATTTCCTGCTCAGCACCTGAGGGGAAAGAGGGATACGGCAACAAAGCCCTGAAGTGAAACCCTGAAGGTCCACAGTGTTAAAAGAACCTGGAAGCAGATATTTCATTAAACTCTCGACGTCTCTGCGCCCCTTCAGCTCTCCTTGCAACTAATGGATTAGTTCTAGGCCAGCAATAAAAATGAAAAACAGTAGTGAGAGATTTTTGGAATGCACAGTTTCAAAACAAGCGAGCACACTCGAGCTTTACAGAGAGGTGCGTAGGAGTGCTGAACATAAGTCTCTTGTGCCACTTTGAAAGAACTGAAGCAGAAATATTGGGCTGGAATAATTCAAGAGCAGCATGTTTCACTGATCTTATATCCAAGAGTTAGTGTACCAGAGTCCTGCTTGGTCTAACAGATTCAGTTGTTAGCCTCTTGCTCAGTCAGAGATATGTGTAACAATATATAAATGAGAATATAGTGTACAATTTAATAACCAATCCTTCAGGAAACTGTAACTGTTGTAACCTGGTTGTGTAGCTATTATTGAATCTAATCAGCCACGTAGCAGAGAACTCAATCTTTAGTCACATTATCTTCAAAAAGTAAAACAAGTTTGCCTCATAATATCAGTTGTCACAACATGGCAGTAATGGGAGATTAGCGCAGTGGAAACATACAATCTTTCCGTTTGCATGTGCTATAGCGATCACTTATGCAAGAAGGAGCTCTGCATCTCAGGAGTAAGTCTTAAATGTCAGGCGCTACACTTTTCCACAGCTGCGGCGATGATGGAGCCAAATCAGAAGCAAGCGGAGTATTTCCAGGAGAGGACCGGGGAGATATTCACCAATTCACTCAAGGATATGATATGACAACAAGGATTAAAATGACACTTTGTACCAACTAATAAGACAAACAAAACATTTAACAGGCCAGTATGACGTAGGGCCTACAGAAGTATCACCCTTGAGATAAAGATTAGAGTTGTTGACGATGTTCACTTATTAGATAAGCCATTTTAAGTCCATCACCATTCAGATTGTATATTCTCACAACACACAGTATCTAAAATTTTCAGTCATTTATTTTGTTGTCATGGAATTAAAGGAGCAGTGTGTAGGATTTGGCGGTATCTAACGGTGAGGTTGCAGATTGCAACCAACAGAAGTTGGTTGAAACTCTCCTGTATGCCAAGTGTGTAGGAGAACTACGGTAGTCAACGCGAAAACGTAAATTGGCATCTCTAGAGCCAGTTGTAGTGTAGGTAATTTGGAGCAGAGCCAGTGCGTAGAGTTTGTCCGTTCTGGGCTACTGTAGAAACATGGTGGCCGGCTCTGTGAAGAGGACCCGCTCCGTATGTGGATATAAACAGCTCATTCTAAGGTAACGGAAACACAATGATCCTTATTTTCAGGTGATTATACACTAAAGAAAACATACTTATTAATATTATATTTCTGCCAATAGATCGCCCTAATAGTTACACACTGGTCCTTTAAATATAGATATCAGATATGATGTTTTCAATTGACAGAGAACACTTCATTTTTTTTTGCTTTGTTTGATTTCAGTAAATATGAAATAAATACCCATGCAATAGCAAATTCGTCATCACTTACAGTCTGAGTCACTTGTGTGCGAAGGCTGGGTGTTAATGCAACAATCCCTCACATACAGTCCTCAGAGTTCCACAACATTAATCACATTAACTCTACTGTACAGTATATGCTAATGCACCGTTTACAGTTTCCTTTAGCTTGTATGATGTGTACTACAAACTGGTCAAGTGTTTTTCTCACAGAGAAATAAGAAAATTCACAATTTCGTGCTTTTTCTTTTCATTTTCTTGGTCATACATTATATATCAAACAAAAGATTGCCACAAATGTTTACTTATCTTAAACCCTCATATTAGCTGTGGTACTTTTCATTAATTTGTTTAGTGCTTTGGTATATTTTCTGAATGTTTTGTTTATAATATATTTAAATGGGTTAGATATTTGTGTTCCATCTGAATAACACAACTTCTTTTTAATTCTTGATCGCATGTTTGAATAGGGAACACATGTTGATTGATGCTGGTTTGCGTGGCAGAGCCTGTGATGTGGTCATTGACTGCAGCAGTGGGAGAGAAAGTGAGTGTTAGTGTTGGGGGCAGAGTGGGCTGTGGGTCTGAGGACTAAATCACAGTTTATCCCCAATCAAGCTCTGAAATCTGTTCCTATTCTTGGAAGCCTCAGCACCACTGTGAAGTCTGTTAAGGCTCTGAGGTCTGCATTTACTTTCCCCCTAAAGACTTTAGGCTGCATGACGACATATGGCTTGTTTACAAGTGAAAGTCTACGTTCGGCCTCAGCCGGCCCCGGATGCATGTCAGCTGTTTGCACAGTCACTTTGGCACCAGATGGTCGCAGACACGTAATGTGGGTCTAATGATAATGATTAAACCACTGTGTCTGTGGGCACACTGAAATATATCACAAGATTATGAAGTCATGTCTTTCCTCACAGAGAACTACTAGAGCTACTGTATCAGAAAGTTATGACCAATCACAGCAGCAGACACACCTCAGTGCTTGTGTGTCTGATTTTTTTTGTATGCAGAGGATTGCACACAAACAGTGCAACACAGTGCATACAGTGCACATGCCTTTAAGCTCAGAGGCCTGGGAGTGCACATTAAGCTCATTAAGTCTGTGGTGGATTATGGTGTGTTGCAGACTGGCACCAGCGTCCAGTGGCGGCCTGGGACGCCTCCTCATTTTCAGATGTCAGGGAGGAAGTGGATAAATGAGGGTGAAAGAGCTCCTCCTATAGTCACTATCAAGACAACATTTAACACGGATGGCTGATGCATGCTTCATTACCGTATAGAATTAGATGACATGAAGACTTCTGCCTTTTAATAGAAACTAATCTAATTTAGATGTAATTTAAAACATGTTTTAATGATGGAAAAGCAGACTGAATTACAATGCATAATGTAATTGCACACACCCACACTGCTAAAAACAAACAAGTGCAACGCTACGTAAAATATGCACAACAGAGCTTATATACAGAGAGCTCCAATGATAATCCGAAACAAGTTCATAATATAAACATCAGTATGAAGCCTGCAGCTTGTTTTTGTTTTTCCATCACGACTGATTCGGCACCACACTAGGGTCTGTCATCCTGTCAGACGGCATCCTGGAAAAATATGTATGTATGTATATTGAATAGAGACTTTATTGTCATTGTCATTGAAAACAACGAAAAGCAGTTTAGCAACTCTTTGCAGTAAAAACAAACATTAAAAACAACCATAAAAACATTCAATCACAAAGTACACAAATAAATAAGTGGATCATCATAAAGTGCAGGTGCTAGTGTCCTCAGCCTTTAGGGTGGGGGGGGGTGCGGGGGGGTGGGGGGTTCTACACACTTGACAGCCTGTGGGTAAAAGCTGTTTCGTAGTCTGTTGGTGTGTGTTTTAATTGTCCTGTATCTCCTACCGGAGGGAAGGGGAGCAAAAAGTACATGTCCAGGGTGGGTGGGGTCTTTGGAGATACAGCTGGCTTTCTTACAGAGCCGGCCAGCGTATAGGTCACTGAGGGGGGGGTAATGTGGTCCCAATATTGTATACATAGAAATGATGCTGTTGGACTAACGGTGGAGCCTGGATTAATATTGCGCTACGTAAGCCTGTATCCTAAGCTGATGTCTGTGTGCGTTTCCCTGCTGGGACAATTGATGCTTTGGAAAGATTTTTGATGATGAATTTTGATATTCCCTGTCCCATCTGTCTGTCTCCTCTCTGCCCCAAAGATGAATTAACCTTTGGGTTTTGTAATCCGTAGTGAGCTACTTCTTTATAGTCTAAAAATCTGTGCCACAAAGGATTATTTTGTGAAACTTCCAAAACTCATCCACTACAATTCATAAAGAACTTTTTATGTGGTCTGACAGCTATTATTATTTTTTAATCATTTTCCCTTGAGCAAGACCATGTATGTCAGTCCTGTGTGCATGTAAATCTAAATCTAAACTAAGACTGCCGAGGAAACTTAATACTGCTGCTCTTTCCTGTGGTGTGCCTCAGGGTTCCCCTTTGGGCCCCTTTCAGTTTACATTGTTCCTTCCTATCCTTGGACAGAAGTAGTAATACTTTTAAAATGTACTGTATCTATAAACAGTGCTATGCAGATGATATCCATTTATACATTTCATACAGATTTACATGACTTTGCAAAATTGCGTTCCCATTCAACTAAACTGCATTCTCAATTACATGTGGAGGGGAGATGTATTTTCTCCCGGATTACGGTCGCAGTTTTATACTGTTCTAAACATGTGGCTCACGGTGTAAATTGAGACAAAACACAAAACCGCAACAAAACTACTTGCTTAGGTCTGTTTATTAAATTAGAACGATGTATTGTGTCTCTTTCTTCATTGTTAAGGTCAAGTCTTATAAAAATGTCCTTTTGACAAGGCCTTGATCAGCATGTCAAATGAGTTTATGACTTATTCTGCTATTATGCCTTGAAGGTAAATGGACTGCATTTTTATAGCGATAAGTGGACAACCTACTCTACCTCCTGAGCCACAGCAGGCTCACGTATCCTCCAACCGAGGTGTGTTGGTTGTCCCTGTACCGTCACTAAATGCACTGGATTTCATATCTATAACATCTAAATTCAAAATGCTTATCATTGTGAAGCAGTTTTATGATGTTTGCTCACAAAGGGCTATGCGAATAAACTTACTTATACTATGTTTTTTACTAACTCAATGTGTTTTCTTTGGTGGGCTATCCCACAAACACAATGTGACTTAACTTGTATTATTATTATTATTATTATTGCGTAACAATAACATCAGCACACATCACACATCATCAGCATGTAAATATTATATCCTGCAGTGCATAGCTGGTGAGAGGCATGCATAGCTTTGTAACATTCCTGGAGTAAGTGAAGGGGACTGTTCATGTTTTGGTAATGGGCGTGTGTAAAAAGAGGATGCAGGGTAACTGAGGTGGTGCTCAAGTGCAGAGAGAAAAAAACATGCAGACAGCTGTTTCCACCCACTTCTGCTCTGCTGTTAGCTTGTCCCCAGTGAAGGAATGAGCACTGACCTCAGGTCAACCTTGTAATGTATCCTTTTCAATAACATCCACTTCAGCCGTATGCTTAAACAGTAGTTTTATGGCACGTTCTTTGGATTTTCTGTCTCTCAAGGGAAATTTATTTGTTGCCTTTTGTCACAGAATAGGAGTCCAAATCAGGTCAGCGTGCATGAAGCTTTTAGTGTAAATACAATCCAGAAGATTGGGGCGACGTCCATTAGAATGCGAGTGATTAAATAGCCTCCGCTTCAGGTGCTCTGTCTATCACTGGCAAATTGATCATCACTGTGAATTTTGGATCATCTAGATGCACTCATCAGCATTGTCATTTTCATTATGTGGAGTGTTGTTCACATCACAGCCATGTTTTGGGCTGCTTATAAGTTATTGGTTAACAAAACATCCCTCTGTTGCAGTAACAGCATTGTCAGTGTGAAAGGCACTTTTAAGGAATTGTGTTCCTGAACATCACATTCTCACTCCCAACTCGTCAAATACCATCGCTTGGTCAGCGACCCTCAGCATCGGAGACGGATGGCGTGCTCATTACATGCATAGTGTCCTTTCAAAATAAACGTGTTTTCACAGGAAGTTTAGTTAAAACAACCACTAAGATACGCTTAGGAAACGGCCGTGGTTGACGTTAGCTTCACTGACTACTGACTGACGATACCGACGAGTCACATGACTAACGACTGACGTTACAAAATAAGTCTACGTCACTTTTAGTTTCACACGGACAACGGTTTCCTGCTTGACAGTCTTGTGTTTATTTGACCCATCCACCACTGCTTCAGCCTGCCGACCCTTCGCGGACTCTCGCGCTATTGATACTACGTCACTTGCTCCGACCATCGAATAACGCCGTGGGTGGGTTTACATTGGAGTTAGTTGAAAGCCCGGTTTGTCACATACTGTTGCTAAATGGTGCCTCCTTGTGTTGGTTTCCGATACCGAGGGACGCTGCCCAATTGGCGGTATTTGACGAGCTGGGAGCGAGACCAGGTTGTCCTTGTTTCACCTTGTGTGTGCGTCCTCATGGCAAAATGTAGTCCTGGAGACACCTGAAGCGAGAGCTACCACTGAAGTGTTTTTTGAGATTTTTGCCAGCTGTTTATACTGCTGTCTGTCTGCGGACAGATTTTTTCACCGTGATAGCGATGCAAGCATGCAAGATGCAGACATGAAACCTTACAGGTGTGTTGAAATCAAAATGAAGGACAAGTTTGAAAATGTGTGTGGTCCGAGCAAGAGCGCCGGAAGTAGGATTGTTGGACTTGGGAAAGGGGCCCCCCTACTTTACGCCCCTGGCCTGATTTGGTGTCACGGCTGGTGTGATGCCATCGCAAGATGGTCTGTAGTTTAACCTGCAGAAAAATCATAAAAATAGTGGATAAACATACAAGGAGAGCATGTCATATATTCTTAAAGCACAGATGCAAAAAACTTCAAAATCCTATGGGCTAGGAAGATTTCTAAAACCTTTATGAAAACCTGTCAGTAGTCAGTAATTAGTCAAAAATAATGAATATACCTTGATCATGTGATTTTATCATATGAAATTATTCTTATCATAGAGGGAAAAGAAAATAATGTAATTCATTGTGCGGGTAAACACGATCCCACTGCCCAGTACATGTGGGTTAAGTCACATTAAACTATTCAGCTATTTGCTTTTACTAGATCTGCTGAGTCTGGGGCAGCCATGCAAATCCTCTTGCACCTAATCTCGTTAAGAATTTATTGGTTTTAAACACTTTTATTGTATACGAGTCTGGTTGTTTTTTTGTTTCCCTTTATTTTTTTATTTTTTTTCTAATAGGATAATAAATATAACTTGGAAACACAATTATATTTGGGCACCTCGGTTGATATATCTAACTTGAACAGTATCCTTGCATACAATTGAAAGAACAACAACACATGTGCTTGAGGTACATACGTCCTCATGACATCTTTCCTTCTTTCAAGTTTTTCTCTCTCAGTGGGGCAGAGAGGAGTGGACGGGTTACAGCAGGGGATCCGGAGGGCCCCCATTAGGGCTCCCACCTCCTGGGCCCCCTGCTCCATTCTGCTGCGGCCGTAAGCGGAGATTATTTCGCTGTTTGGTTCCACCAGATGCGGCAGCGCCACTGGATGGGTACTGTCTGGCCCTGATGAGCAGATCTAAGAGGGATTAGCGGGCTGTTGTGGTGGATCGGCAAGAACAGTGGGAGGCTGTCCACACACAGCTGTGTGTTTGTGTGTTTCATAATGCTCTGGCCTCTGGCCTGTCTCTGGCTTTAGCTCCAACCCTGAACCACCTTTCCCTCCCACTGACCTCACAGTTCAGGGAGCTGCAGGACTGCAGACAGCAGGAACTTCAAACTTTCTGGAACAGCATGAAAGCTTTCAGAGAAACATGAGTCTCCCCGAAGGATTGTGGGAGAGAAGTGCTCAGACACACTGTATTGTCTGAACGTCTTTTTCTTGAAACGGCTGCAATTGTTTGGGATTTATACAGCTTCAAAAACATTTCAAGCATTCATCGACAAGTTTCAGAAGGTATTTCCTTGGGGAAAGATATAAGCCATTTTTGTATGCTTGCTGAGCAGTCAGTGTAATTCTTGGCTACGATTAAATAATCCTCTCATACAGAAAGAAATCCTTGTTTGGGCCTGAGAAACTGCTCCTAGATGTGCTGGTACCCCCGCTGGCACCGACAATTGCTTCTGTGCAGGTGAAGCTGCCAAGTTGTGTTTATGTCCTTTCAGTGACTGTGGTCATATTTCAAGTCCCCGTAGCAGCCACTGTTAGCTGGTGACAGTTTCTATTTACAGAAAACAATCCCCGTGGACAAAGAGTTGGTGGAAAATGTCAGATGATAAATGTCTCATGGAAAGAAATGTCTCAACATACCGGCATAAAAACGGCCTGGAGAAGTAGGAGAAATATATAAAACACTCGAGGATACATTTATCTAGGCTGTGCAAGTGTTGGAAACCAGCATAATCCAAATAAGTCATGTCATCGCAGTATTAAAAATGATTGTTTTTCCCCTTCATTTTAGTAGATAAAATAAGTGTTCTCACATTCATGGTATGCAAAATGAAAAAAAATAGTTTTGTGGATTTTAAGGAGCTTTTGGAAGACTCAACCTGACCTAACCGAGCCGTTCCAGCTTTTACACATGACCGAACAGGTTGCTTACTAAAAAAACGTTAGCGTTAAAGGTTCTCTATACAATATTCAGAGCATTAATATAGCAACAAAACTACTATTTTCTATGTAAAGATCATAGACTGTAGCCTAAATAAGAAGTGGATGTAGTTTTTTTGCAACCAGAAATGACACGAGAGGGTGGAGCTAAGTACAACCGAACGCTGAATAAGACATTTTTAGGCGACCAAAAAGGTTTTAATTAACTTTCATGAACTGAAGACACACTGTGAAAAGGGTTAAAGTTGTAAGACGACCGGACAACGGCGTGGTAGCGACCTGTCAATCACAAGGTAGCCACGCCCTAAAGCATCCCATGCTTTATGGTCTATTTGACTCTAAATGGGACCATAATTTACTAAATGAACATCATGCTGTATTGAAGAAGACTTGAAACTAGCGATTGAGACCATAAACTCATGTTTACAATGTTTACTGAGGTAATAAATCAAGTGAGTAGTAGGCTCATTTTCTCATAGACTTCTATACAATCAGACTTCTTTTTGCAACCAGAGGAGTCGCCCCCTGCTGGCTGTTAGAAAGAATGCAAGTTTAAGGCACTTCAGCACTGGCTTCACTTTCCATACCTGAAGGATGCTGCCTGGTAAAGATAAAGAGGAGTAATGTCTACCTGAGCCAAGCATGTTACGCTTTATTTGTGTGTGTTGTAATCCGAGCTTCTCTGTGTATTGTTGATATAGCCGGGCCGGCTTGTTTTGTGCCCCACTGGCTAGCTAATGGCCGACTCTTGTTAGCTCTGTCAGCACCGTTGCCGTTGTTTGCACTGTTAGCTGCGAGCCGTCTCCATGTTGAGAGCCATGCGGAGGCATTTTGCATTTAGCACCATTAATTAAGTTCAGAACCTCTGTGGTTTTAATCAGAGTACGACATGAAACTGATTACCTCCTGCTCTTGTTATGTTTGATTTCACTTAACTACTTCTTATCACTAAGATAGGAGCACAGATACAAAAATAGCAGCAACATTGGCTCAAACCTGTCTGATCTCATTTCTTTGTTGACCCAGACTTTTTGTTTTTTGGCGTAGGATGTATTGTTTTCTCAAAACACTTTTCCTCAAAGACTTTCCCAAATTGCTGTCTTTCCAAACTTTTTTTCCTGAAGGCCTTAGTCCGCACACAACATCGCTAACAACTGTTTGGATTCAGTGCCTCTTTCCTCTCACTCTCTGTGTGTGTCTGTGTGTTTGATGTCGTGGTTTGGCTGTCCTCTAAAGCGTTCATTTCAGAGTGGTTACTTTGGGCCTCATTTTGACTCACTGGCTGTCTGCCTACACCCTGTGGTCTACCATCCACTACAGCAACTGCCTGTGTGTGTGTCCGTGTGTATGTAGGCCTACAGTATTTCTTTTTGTGCACAAGCACTGCACATTCCACAATAAACTGTCTCTGCTATACAATGTATGCTAGATAGGCTTGTTTAGTCTGGAATCGGAGGTGAACCATAAAGACGAGCCCGTGGCTGTCAGTCTGTGCAACAACCGACCTCAAGTCAGCTGATGTTTTTCAGCTTCACTCATCATGCAGAAGCGTACAGTATAGTGCTGTCAGCTCATGAGCCTATTAATGGAAGGACATAGAACATGCTCATTACTTTTTAATGAAACCCATCAACTTTAATCACAGTCAGAGCCGCACTCTGTGCTGACTGCTCATATAAGTGCAGAGCTTATCTCGTTAAAAGCGTTCACTTTGTCAGATAAAGTAACTTCTGCTGCACTTCCCCCGATGCCTTCCAGGAACAGAGAAGCCAGACGCCTCTTTGAAATTCATAGTGCAACAGGAAGACCTTATTGTATGAGAAATGAGGGCTAGAGTGAATGGCTTTATGTTTTGGACGGCCTGTTGATGTTCACTGATGATAAGAACTTTCCAGCTGTGGAGATATGTGTTGTTTGGGCAACAAATCCATCATCTGCTGTACATAATTTGGTATCTCCCATCTATCCTGTAGACAGAGGTAAATCTCTATATCATGCAGGCTCATTAGAATATATCGCACACAGCTTGAGAACTACCTTTGCAAAGGTGGGTCGTGTCTAGAAGGGAACCCACAAATTGTGAAATCTGCTCTGAGATCTGCAAAAAACAAAAGCCGCTGTAATGATAATTTTTCATCTTTCCAATGTTCCTTTTTCCAGTTGCCATTATACACAGGTTGGGTAGGAATGATCTTACTCAGACCCAATACAACAGAGCAGTCGTTATTTGCAGTTCAGTTGAATGTTTATTGAAGTGGTTTGTACAATGATGATGAATGAACATACCAGGGTTTTCAATTCTGTAGCGTGTTGATCTGCGCCTGAACTGCGGTTTGAACTGTCTGTTCGGCTGTCTGGAGAGAACTGTGGGCTCTCCCGGATCCTGTGCTCTCCTCTTCCTGTCACCTATGCCCCTATATATACAACCTGTGCAACTTAATACTGCAATAATCTTTAGTCAAAGTAATATGATATGGTGCGCCATATTATTCCCGCAAGCCAATCAGAGCAGACTGGGCTTTTTCAGGAGGGGTCCTTAAAGAGACGGGTGCTATAAACGGAGCGTTTCAGACAGAGGTTGATACGGGTATACACAGACAGACAGTATGAGAAAAATAATGTGATTTTTGAACGTTAAAGCATGTAAACATGTTCTAGTAGAAACCAGAAATACAAATACTGAAAATGATGTGTCTCCTTTAAACCCTCATGTTTCGAGCAGCATTCTTGCAGACAAAGGACCGACCAGTGACCACTAAAAGTTCGAGCGATCTACCTACATGAGCCAGATGGTGAGCCGCTACCCCGCCTATCTCCTGCTAGCTGGGTGCTACGTTTCCTGGCTGAAATTCTCCTTTTACAGTATCATGTGTTAAATCAATTCCTTTGGGTTAGCTACTCCACACAAGCTCTTTCACATCCATCTTCCTCTGTCAGTGTTCACTTCCGCTCTGACAGCGAGACATAAATCAGCCACCGGATGTCTATATTTTATGTCATATCTCAAAATTTAATAGTATTCAACAATAGCTTTCCAAAGGCTTAGCTGAACACTGAACGTGTCATCGATATACTGACATTATGCCTAATACTGTGATATCCTCTTTGACAGAAACACACATTTTGAAACAAACAATAGAGTCTTTTTTTAATGTGCATGTGTGATGCCTGAAGGAAGTCCAGGCCTCTGAAAACATTTTTAGAATAACTGAACCGGAGACTGACAGGAACTGTGTGGGGACCGCCTGGAAGAGAGAAAGGAAGTGACAGGAACTCTTTGAATGGAGAACAAAGAGCCCATGGACCTCAGCGTTTATGGCCCTCGATCGGCGCATGGAGTTTGTCTGTGCTGCATGGCTGTTTGAGCTACTCTGTGAATCAGGCCGGGCTCTCTGAGTGTGGAGAATTGAATTGATGTGGATGTTTGTACAAGGGAACGGAATACAGCAGGGGAGGAAATGCTAATGATCTTTATGGGCAATAAACAGGACATATATCTTCAGGTTGATAGATGCACATGACCTTTGGGGTGATTTAGTTACACTTAGGAATCTGAGTGAGTGTCTGGGGAAAGCCTGACGTCAAAAGGTCTTTTGGAGTTCTAGTCAAGCAGAGATGAGAAAACACAGAAGTTGAGAATAAACTGTCTCGTCTTGATGTCCTCTTTTCTTCCTTTGCTTCACCTCAGTCAAAAAAAACAAAATAGTGTCCCAACTCCCGCGTGCATTCAGACTCACTCACTAACATTAATATGTCCCTTTCACAACACATCCGGCTGTCTATGTCATTTGTAACATTATCGATCCTTTGGGTATCTCCCGGTCATTGACCTGCGTGTGTGTTGAAACATTTAAAGCAGTCTGTGTTGTACTTTGTGATCAAAGCTGAGGAGTTTTAAAAGGCAAGGGACGGATGGCGGCAGCCTTCACGGTGGATATATATACCTCCGTCTGCAGCTCCTAATGGAGCAGAACACCCCCACCTTTCTCCTTTTTCTCCTTCACCTCCCATGAGCCTCCTCTGCCACTATACCTAGCCTGATGAGATGGCTTTCGGGGCCCCTTCATCAGATAACACTGCAGCTGATAAGGTTGCCTAGACTACGCTATGTGGGGCCTTTCTTTATGATGATGGCTAGGAAATATTCATGTACAAACAATAGCCTATTCAAAAAAAGCTAAAAGTGCCGGAAACATATTTTGAATGATATGACTTAAAGGAATAGTTCAGCATTTTGAGAAGTAGGCTTATTGGCTTTCTTGCTGAGAGTTACATGAGAGGATTGATACCACTCTAAGGCCAAAACAGCTAGCCTGGCTCTGTCCAAAGGAAACTCTCACTCTCTTATTAACAGGCTATATCTGGTTTGTTTAATCCATGCAAAAACAGACGTGTAAAAACGACATGATGTGGTCTTACGAGGGGTCATGTGTCGCCCTATTTCTTGACTGGGTGTAGTCACTTCTTGGAGTCTCCAATGGTTGCCTGGCAACCTCACTGCGACAACAAGACTCCAAGAAATTGTGCAGATTAAACCAACATGATCACATGGGAAGGCGTATATGTAGCACAACGTTATAAAGGACATTCTGCGTGTCATTTTTATGCCACGCAACAAAACTACAGTAACGGCTATAGTTAGGTTTAGGCAACTAAACCATCATGGTTGGCCTTAAAATAAGTACGTAAACTAAGTAAAATACGTATGTAAACAACGTAACAATGGAAGACACGTCACAAACGTCACTAATTTAACTCATAAACACTTTGGGACATGAACACCAGTCTCGAACACCGGTCTCCTGATTTGGACGCATCCACCTCCCCTCCCACCCAACACAAGCTGTCTTTTTCACTTTTTATTCTACATCATTAGCTCTGAGTGTAGATATATTTACGTTGCATTGCATGCATGCATTAACTTCGCAGTCAATACCGACTACATGGCGTACAAATGACACGACAAAAGCAAGAACGCCGTTCTTACTGGACACAAAATGACACGCAAATTTGGTACAAAAATCGAATAAATATATTTTCCAGAATGTTAAACTATTCCTCGATCACTTGACAGTATTATTGTATGTCTACACTTACAGTTTTTGAAAACTGTATTTTTCCTAACGGCTCAAAACAACTGCACCCTTTAAATTATTTCATAAAACTGGCAAACATTGTCCAGACATGTATTTTCGGTGTTAGAGAATATATAATATGTCAATTTCAGCCAAGAAAGTTAAGTGATTTAGCTGGTCCTTCTTTCCAACTGCTGCGACAAAAATGTTTCTGACACCTGCTGATGTCAGTCTTTGATAGAATAGTGATCTCCTTCCTTTTAATCACCCACTGTGGATTTCGGCAAACCATTTTGTACCGTTGTACTACATATGACGCCCACATGTATTCTAATCAAAATGCTCTATACCTTCTTGTTGTGGTTATGGTTCATGTTGTAGCTTCACCACCACATTAGGCGAAAACCACAATTTCTAAGAGATTTATCTTTCTCCACCCTTGTGGTGTACCAAATGGCAACCAGCAGGGGAGCGAACGTCAACCAGCCATTTGCAGAAAACAAAGCCGCAGAATAGGACCACATGTTTCACAGTCACATAAGGTATATGTTGGCTTGAAAGTGTTTGTACAAGCAACAGCTCAAGTCATGATTTCTAGTCAAGTCAAATATACCGTATAACATAAAATACATCAAAGAGACCTCAACTGTGTCAGCATATGCCTGAAATTACATATTTATGTCACCTCTTCCTCCTCATCAAACCCCGCCACAGCAGTGGGAGGCATAAAACCTGTCGGATAAAAGGTATTACACTGTACCAAAGCCATGGAAAATACTTGTTTCTAATAGTCTTGCAGGTGTCCAGTAAGTACTTTTGCAACTGTGTGAAATAGATTAAAAATGTTTTTCTTATGGTATGGTATAAAAGTCACTACTCTGATGTGTGGCAACATAGAAAATAATGTTTTCAACAGAGTTCTTTGCCTCTGTCTTGACGGACACCTCAGTGTATTATTGCTTACCGATACTTGTGTAATATCCATAGACTGTATATAAGAAGTGGACGTAGTCACCGTGACATCACCCTTTGGTTTGTGGAATACCGTTTTGAAACTTCAAGTTTGGCTTTGGCCGTCGCCATCTTAGTCTTTGCAACCAGAAGTGACACGAGAGGGTGGAGCTAAGTACAACCGAATGCTGAATTAGACATTTTTAGGCGACCAAAATGTTACAATTAACTTTCATGAATTGAAAACACACTGTGAAAGGGTTAAAGTTGAAAGACGAAAACACGGAAAACTCCCAGACTGGACAACGTCGTGGTAACCACCTGTCAATCACAAGGTAGCCACGCCCCAAAGCATACCCTGCTTTATGGTCTATTTGACTCTAAATGGGACCATAATTTACTAAATGAACATCATGCTGTATTAAAGAAGACTTGAAACTAGTGATTGAGACCATAAACTAATGTTTACAATGTTTACTGAGGTAATAAATCAAGAGAGAAGTAGGGTCATTTTCTCATAGACTTCTATACAATCAGACTTCTTTTTGCAACCAGAGGAGTCGCCCCCTGCTGGCTGTTAGAAAGAATGCAAGTTTAAGACTCTTCAGCATTGGTTTCACTTTTCAGACCCGGAGGTTGCCACTTGGTACTATCTTGCTTGCATAGAATACATGCCATACAATAATCTGAGATAATAATATACAATCCACCTGTTAGTGTGTGAGGAGGGAGATGTTTTAATTCTGAATTAATTTCTTTGAACTCCCTTTCAAATAATACCAATTATTCCAAGCCAGGGAACATACAGTGGGCTGCATTTTTATATAACCAGCTTCAAACGCTAATAATCCACATTCCTGCACTAATGTTCCTCTAAAGTTCAAAGAGTACCAATATCCCTCTGGGGTTATGCTATGTGCAGAGCTCAGAGAATATGAAACTACATGCGCATGAAGTCCATTGATCTCGCTCTGATTCAAATGATATGCTTGACTGGCCACCTGAAATCTCTGCGTACAGTGGGAAGCTAAAGGGGCTGCACTAGTACACAGAAAAGACTCAGATTAAAACATCTGCTGTGTGCATGATGTCTCGGTGATTATAGGGGTACTTTCATGCAGAGTTTTGAGTGTTCAAAAAATGTATATGATATATTTTACGTGTTTTTCTCATCTCAGTCTTTGTCAAAGAGGGAACTGCTCTTTAATTAAGGAGAGAAAGGAGTAGAGGAAGGAAGACAAATAGATGTGAATAATAATAGTCAGTGTATTCTCTAGAGACTATGTGGGTTTCTGCCTTAATGGTTCCAAAAAGATTAATCATTAGTTTCTTTACAAAGTACACAATACGGCTCTGACTCACAAGAGGATTAAAAAAAGGAAAAAAACAGTATCAGCCTCTCTGGCATAGCTTTATGTGATATTAAATCATCATCTTGGCTGCAGGGATGATCTTTTGTCACCACGCCTCCAGCCATGATGATGGAGCTCTGGACAAAGTAAAATACCAGAGGAAAAGGGCACTGATGTGGGGCTTTTGTCATTATTCAAACCTGTCACATTTCTCTATTGTGCAGTAACAAACAGTTTGTTATTGTGAAACAAAGCTTGTGTCAATGTGTAAACAATAGATGACAAATGGCTCAATCAACAGTAAACTGATGTTTTTTTGGCTGCATAATCCTTTTCTTAAAGGGTAATTTCAATATTTTTCAACCTGGATCCTATTTTCTCATGTTTTTGTGTGTAACTGACTAATAGGGACGACAATTTCTGAAAGTTTTCCAGTATTGAGGGAGAGCGCTGTAGACGGCAGCTGCTCACGGGCTGCAATAGTCCCATTTCCACCAAGAAGTTCCTGGTAATATAAGTCCCGGGACTACTTTTCAAGGAACTAAAAGGTTCCTTCAGCCCATTGTTGTCTGCGTTCTAGTTCCGGGGGAAAGTTCCTGCGGTCAAAGAGGGGCTAATGTAATCCTATTGGGGCAATCTAGCAGTGTCATTTCACAAAAAGTGCTTCTTTTTGCCTCGACAGGCTCTGATTGTTATTGTAAATATCTGACATTACGGAAAGAGTCTCGCTCAAGGAGAAGTCTCGATGTGAAATCTGGCGAGGTGACGTGTTGCCGGAAGACAACGGTGGAATAGTGGAATACATCCATGGTGGAAACGTGAGTGGCAGCCGGGCAGAGTTTGTTGTGTTGGAGTACAGAAAGCGTAACTTAGTGTTATCTAAAAGATTTTCAATGTCATGGCTGAATATTTAGAGATTAGTCACTTAAACACAAAAACATGTGAAAATAGGGTTCAGGTTGAAAAATACAGAAGTTACCCTTAAACATACTGTAGCCGTTACACGATCTGTCTTGATGTTGTCCTTGATAATTCAGGACAGTGCGAGATTTGAAATGGTGCTAACATTTTCCAGACCGGTTTGTGTTTGTTCATATATCACCATTCATTTCGGACAAACTTGTGATAAAACTCGAGGGACTCATGCACCTCATCGCTTAATATGAATGAATTATTTGTTTGTTTTAATGGGTCACATGCAATATTAAAGACGTCAGCTGTGTCCTAATTCATGGACTGGATCCTCCCAAGGACACAGGCAACGATGACGGGTCATTCAGAGGACATGAGGACGACACCCTCCACAAATGAGACAATCTAGCCTCACTGACCGACAATCCATTAGTACGGCCAACGGCCAACTTGTAAAGTAAAACAATGTAGAAAATTGTCCTCGGAAAGCTGACAAGGTTAGCATAGCTTAGCTTAATTCAGGGCATATGTTTCATGACACATGGTGGTGGTGGCCTAGTGTAGCCTCCAAATGCAGGCCCACTGGATCCAGAGGTGCATTGTGTATTAATATGGGCTGTCAATCGATTAAAGTATTTAATCGCTATTAATCGCATGATTGTCCATGATCATTATCTGTTCAAAATGTACTTTAAAGGGAGATTTGTCAAGTATTTAATACTCCTATCAACATGGGAGTGGGCAAATATGCTTTCTTTATGCAAATGTATGTATATATTCATTATTGGAAATTAATTAACAACACAAAACAATGACAAATATTATCCATAAATACTGCATTTAGCATAAAAAATATGCTCAAATCATAACATGGCAAACTGAAGCCCAACAGGCAACAACAGCTGTCAGTGTGTCAGTGTGCTGACTTGAATATGACTTGCCCCAAACTGCATGTGATTATCATAAAGTGGGCATGTCTGTAAAGGGGAGACTTGTGGGTACCCAGAGAACCCATTTTCATTCACATATCTTGAGGTCAGAGGTCAAGGGACCCCTTTAAAAATGGCCATGCCAGTTTTTCCTCGCCAAAGTTTAGCGGAAGTTTTGAGCGTTATTTAACCTCCTTTGCTACAAGCCAGTATGGCATGATTGGTACCAATGGATTCATTAGGTTTTCTACTTTCATATGACGCCAGTATCTTCACTCTAAACTGAGCTCACTACAACCCAAAAATTGCAAGTTGCGTTAATGCATTAAATAAATTAGTAGCGTTAAAACAAATTTGCATTAACGCGTTATTATTGTGTTAACTTTGACAGTGCTAGTATTAACTCTTTCATTGATGGAGTTACATGTCAGAAAAAACTGACATATTTTTATCCACTGTTTCAAAAGCATTACCCCCCCACCCACAAAAAAACATTTCTATCTGATTTTCCTGTTTGAAATTTCTAGATTTTGTTATTGCAATATGTCTGAGTAACACAAATGGAGCAGCTGATCTGTGAACTGGTGAAAGATGATGGCGAAACACATTTGCTGTGCTGTTTTCAGAGTGGTGCTGTCAGCATGGTGCTGGCTGCCTCCCTCCCTCTCTGTCCTGCTACACTGTGGGCCTTTCAGCTGCCCCTCTCTGGGCCCCCGTCCCTTCCAAAGCCCTCCTACTCTCTATTGTTCTTGTGTTTGGTGCTTTTGTTTGAGGCCTTTCCTTATCAGATGTGCAGGCTCCAGCTCTGCTATTTATAAACATCTCAAATATCTCCCCCTCTGACTTTCTCTGCTCCCTGGAAAAAAAAGTACAATATCAAAAATAAGGTTAAATAGAACTAATCGTCTGACAAATCTCCGGGCCGTGTCCGTCTGCTTCCATCACGTATCACCATCCTCTCTCTACTCCCTGGACATTCCCCTCTCTTTGCCTGCCAACAGCCCTGTTTATTGGCCTTTTTAATGCACTGTGGGAGGTTTGTGTGGAGGTAGAGCCGAGGTGGCCGCCCTTGTCTGGAAGCCTTGTTTTATGGGAGGTCTACGTTCACCACACAGGACTTTCTAGAGACACGCAGACGACATACCCGCCTCCCTTTTCCCACAAGGGGCTGGAATCAAGACATTGTTGGAGCGTAATCCATTGTCCTTATGTTCCTCATGTGCAACATTATTTATGTATTTAAGGTGGTAGAGGGATGACTTGTGTGAGCATAGTGAGGTCATGTAGAGGTGGGACTCTGTGTTTATAGCCAGCACATGGAGGACTTTGGTAGGATCAGTGAACCACAAGGGTGTCATTACACAGTTTTCCTTACATCAGCCACATTTCCTTCACACCCAAAAACACATGACTGTAGCGAAAACAAAGAACGTGCCTCTGCTCATAGAACTGATTGACTGCTAGAAAACCGTCACCCCCGAAGATCTCCTGGGTTTGACATCTTGAACTTGAGTCGCTCCGCTGCAGCTGTGCAGGAGAGCTATAGACCTCGGGCTTAACCAGCTTGTATAAGAAAGCCCGAATAAATGCATGGGCCTCCCTGTGCTTTCCATCAGATAAGAGTAAGTCCAGGGAGCAGGCTCAGAGCATTCCTCTGCTGCTACACACAAGGCAGCTTTTGTCTGCCCTCCATATCTGCGGCTGCTATTCCAGTGGTCCAGTGGCAATGTATGCAGCTTATTAGATGTTGAAGCCTTTAGTCACTTGTACCTAACTGGATCACACAGAAAGATGATGTGATTAGAGCTGACATCTATATGTATAATGGGCCAACCATGTCATGGACATAGCAGAGAGATATTAAGTTATCATTATGTATGGTTTTTAGTGTTTACATTGCTGCACCTATCCATCAGCCAGTATGTGTATCGCAATATATCATTCATTGAAGCTATATGAGGTTAATGCTCGCTGCCGGGACACGCAGGGAGAAAAAGGTATCATTATATTTGGAAAGCTCTGGGGTATTTCTGACTTTCTACACCTGGATACATTAAATTCAAAGCAAGTATGTAAAAAACGCGATAAAAAAAATTATATACATTGCGGTGGTTGATAGAGTGTCATCTATGCTGCCTCCAAACATATTTATGACTGCGGGAGACAATGGATTCTTTTAGCATCTGGATCATATCACTGTAGTTAATGTGTCACTTTCTGAATAGAGATTTCAACATGAATGAAAGAGTGGAGAACAAATACTCATATAAAATGCGGGAAATATGACTCAACCATAACAATGGAAAAATGTCTTATGTGCTTTGAATATTTGGACAGCAATTTATCCTCCTTCCATCCCTATATGCCTCTGGGAAGAAAACATCTTCTTGCCTTTCGGTCGCACCAACCAATTAATCTGCATACATGAATTGACAATGACTACAATCATCCATTGCGTTATTTTCAAGTGATGTCTGAATGTATTGTAGTCTAATTTCAAATTTTTTTCAATTTCAATATTGACTGTCACTTTAGAGTAACAGGCCTTTTTTTTTTTTTTCTTTTCTTTGTTTATTTTTTGGTATTATTATTGGGCATAGTGCAATGGTGTTGATGGGTGTGTGCGATATAGCAGAATCAATTGGGAGTTATAAGGCTCCACATAAATTTAGAGACCCCTTCATGTTTATTCATAATGTTGGTTGCAGTGTCAATCCACCTATCATCTCCTGGGTGCAATACACGATTTGTGTTTCTTAAATGTGTGCAGTGACATTTTGCCTTATGGGATCTTACTTGTGCTTCACTGTGTGAGCTGGGTCCTAAATTATATTGTAGCCTTTAACGACTTCCTGTGTGTTTTTGCTATTTATATCAAGCGATTGTGCAGTGCCCAGTCCACCGTACTCACTCCATTTTGCACTGCGTAGCTCTAGACACGCTAAATTGCCTTTAAAATGTTTTTAACATGCAAATTGTGTAAATATATTGTTTATCTTTTTGAGCTGTCAGCCTCTCGTCCTGTTTATTCTGGACACGTACCTGTGTATGAGGTGAACTAGATTGGAAGTTAATAGTTACAGTCTTAAATGTAATTTCCAATACTACATCTGTATGAAACAAAATGCTTTCAGCTTCTTAATTTGACTCTTTAGCTGATTTCCATCTGTGGAATCCACATTTTTGCTCTGCTCTTAAAACTGAAAGTTTGTCGTCGACCTGCTTTTATATTTCTGTTTACGTTGTTTCACTTCTGGGGTTTAGTTGATGGATTAAGTCGGCACGAAAAGTGTTTCCATCCCATTAATATCTGATGTCATTATGTTGGCATTTCTTTATTCCAGAATTAGACCCACCATAAATAATACCTCATTATGTCTAATGGCTTGTTTACTGGTTTTGGCGTTGTGCACAGTTTGATGTATGGCTCTTTAAACTGTGTACACTACACTATAATTCAGCCACTGCACCGCATGGGCAGAGATTTATTACACTGATTATTTTATAAATAGTTTGTGATGCAAATACAAACCAAAAAAAAGCCGGTTGTCTTTCTATACTGTAACTAAGAGTAAGTGATACGTTTGTCATCTGCCTGCAGACATCTGCTCCTGCTAAGAACACATATACATGATGGAGGAGAGAGGTTTGGGATGAATAGAGTTGGACGGACAGACAGCATGGTTTTACAGCAGGGGTCCTTCCTGAAATGAACCCATCATTCCTCACTTCAAAGAGAGCAGTGCATTCTGGGCAAACTGAAGGATTTTGCAGTTGTGTAACAACCAAGGGGTGTTTCTAGGATTTGAGTGAAAGGGAGGCGGTGTGTGTGCGTGTGTGTGTGTGTGTGTGTGTGTGTGTGTGTGTGTGGCTGGGTGAATGCACTTGATCTGATAAAGTATAGTCTGCATGCACTGATTATCTGTGTGGTATTTTCCATAGAGGATTTAATATGCATGCAAACGGCGATTGGTTAACCTCATTCTACGTTACATTGTGTGTTAACATTGGAGCAAAGTGGAGCAACAGAAAGGATCATTATATTGACGTTAAAGCTAGAGTTGGTAATCTTCTTGAAAAACAGTTTTTGTTATATTTGTTTAAATTCTCATTACATCCTGACAGCAATCAATAAATCAAATTCTCTGACCAAAAAAAGAGAAAAAACAAATCTGGTATCTGTGGCTGTAGCAGGACTGTAAGCCCATCAATGATTTCATTCAGCCTGAATGACCTGAAGGGAAGGGCTGTCAGTGTTGCTGACTTTCAGGCTTGATTTAAATACACTCTTTCATTGGAAAAGAGTTGGCAACACTGGGCTGGGTTTTTCGGTTGGATAATTTTTTTTAAAACCTAACGTACTCTTACTAGTTTTCTTAAGATTACCAAACCTAGTTTTAAGTGGAAAGTTGTGAAAGTTTACCTTTAAGGCCAAAATACACCGAGCCGACATCAAAGAACGAGCGGCAATGAAGGCCGACAAGTTACACACTGCAAACTGTATTCGTCATTCAAAAAGGGAAACCGGAAGATCGAGGACACCGGATATGCAAGCCGTTGTTATGATACGTACATGAAATAAAGCAGTGTTTTCCAACCATTTTCACACCACTCTCACTCACCACTTCATTCTAGACGGCCATGTCGTTGTGAAAATATCTGTGTATTGAATGATCAGATGAGATGAAGATGAAAAATGAGAAGAGCCTTCTTTGTGCGCACTCCGTTTCTGTTCTTGTGCACTGATTTGCTTAAACTGAACAGCCAATCAGAGTGATTTCTCTCACCGACTAGCTCAACATGCTGAATCGGGTGAAAAACCTCCGACACGGGCAGACTAGAGGCGACGGTGTGGGACACACCGAAAAAACTAGGCCGACAGACGCTCAGCGATGGCCCCAAACTGTCCGACGGGCAACTGTTGACTTGGTGTGTCAGGACCTTTAAAATAATACAATCTTCACCATGGAAAGACACACAAGAGCATATTCAGACTGACTATCATTATGTTTTGAAACATTTTGCATTTACACTACACATTTCCCTTTAAACCATGAGTCTGATTTCTCAGCTCTCTCTCTTTCTGGACCCATGCTGCTGTAAGATTTCTCAGATTTTGGAGTCAGATCAACTTCCACCAAGTCAAGATGTGTACATGTCAGCTTGCTGCCATGAGGGGAGTCCACCATGTTGTTGGTGAGTGACTCCAGTGAGGAGTATAGGATGAGACAGGGCTGGTGTTGCCAAATAGCAGGCATCTGGGTTGAGTTTCGCCCCGCTGGGGGTGCAGATGGTGCTCGCCAAACAAGCAACACAACTCTGATTAGAACCAGAGGGGCGGTTCTTGCACTTATACGTGCACTCATTTTCATGCATGCTTGTCAAAGGGGCCAGTTTTAATAACATGTACTTCGGGAAGAAGAGTGCTTCCATACTGTTCTGTGGTAGGGGCAGCGAAAGCTCCATCTACTGTAAAAGCTTGTGCTGATTGATCAACATGTGTTCCTTTCTGTTTCTGTTATTAACTTCGAGGAGAACCTTCAAGTGCTTAGTCTGAATATGTAATTTAGGTTTTAATTCATTTCATTGTGGGGAGCATTTTTTGCTCAGAACGGAGGCAAACAATTTGTTTGCATGTTAGCAAAAGGAATTTGGGCCAGATGGTGTTGTGTAAACAGTTCAGTTGAACCAGCTCTGCAGTAAAAGATCTTCATCAAGTGAGAACAAACAAGTACAAGGTGACATAAGAGTGAGATGTCACCTCGCTGCAAGCTGGCACACAATGTTCCCTCCTTTTCATCCAGACTGAGTGTACCCTCGAATTACCGAGCATTAGCTCCCGGATCCTTTGCAAAGGGGGGGTTTTGGGCGCACTGAGCTACTGTTCAACTGGAATACAGGATGGCAGGTTCTTATAAAAAGCTCACCACATGATGTCCACATGATACAAAAACGCACTGCAGCGCTAACCCACAATGGCCACAGAGTTTACTGGTGGTGTGGGAGCTGATGAGAGCAGACTGGGAGTGTTGGCAGCTGCCATGGTGGTCCCAGCGACTCAACGACGACATCCATCAGGCTTTGAGCAGAGTTAAGAGGCTGAATGTGTTTTTTTTTGGCTAAAGCCTGACTACGTGTAGCAGGTTTACCTTGAAGTAAACATTCACAATCAATTTGCTTGCCTCTCCCTGCAGTGCCATCTTTGTTCTTCTGACACACTCGGGTCCAAAATGATGTTTTATGTATGTATCAACAGCTTGTATATCCGCCATCCTCCGTCTTCCGCCTCCTCATTTAAAATGATGAATACAGACTATCGCTACCTGCTGGTAAGGAGAGTTATTTCCTCTCACATAGGTGCAGAATGTGCGTGCTAACTGGCCATCAGCTGTATAGCCTTTGCGGTGTGTTCAAGTGTTAGTACTTAATCCTATTAACTGTCCCCAAAGTCCCGTACTGAACTTGGAATAAGGGCATTCAAGTATGCTGCTCCCTCTTCTTAGAATCAGTTACAAAATGACCCGAATCGTCGAGAGCTGGTCTCACTGGATGTCTGTAAAGTGCTTCTAAAAGACTTGGAAACAAGCACATCTGGCTGTAGATCTGGCTTTTGATTGCTGATGAATGTTTTTTTCGATACCTTATGATTCAGTAATTTGCTATTTGTCTCCGTTTTAAGTCTGCCGCCGTGTAACTGTGCTGCTACATATCTTGGCCAGGATACCCTTGAAAAAGAGATTTTGAATCTCAATGAGTCTTTAATCTGGTTAAATAAAGTGCAACTTTTTGGCCAAGACACAGGCGCCATGAGGCGACGCAACAGTCGTCGCCGTTAGTTCTTTGATGTCGGTTTGGTGTGTCTGGGCCTGTTAAAGGCAAGATCCACTACTGCAATACTGAAAAGGGAGTTTACTCTTTTTTATTTTTAAGTTTCTACTGTATTCAAGTGGCTAAGTGGTCATATATGTTTAGTCGAGGATTTAGGAAGAAGGAATGTGCTGGAAACAACAGGACTATTTAAAGGACTGCTTTTGAGGACCCTCAATTTGCTTTTGGCTCATGTGGACTCATTTGTATCCTATTTCAAAACAAGTTATAGTTAGTGGACATTACAATACAAAATGGGCAAGAAAAACAGAAAAACAAAAAATAGTGGGTTGGTCTGCTAGAATACTGTATACACTATAATAATAATAATAACTTTATTTGCATAGCAACTTTCAGAATGCAGCTCAAAGTGCTTTCCAATAAAAAGGCAGAGAAATAAGAGTAGTAAAAATTGTGGTAGATGCCTGCCTGAATAAATAGGTCTTCAGATGATAAAAAGGTCAACATCGGTGGATACATTGGTGGATTTAGCTGGGCAGGGTGTTGCAGAGTCTTGTTTTGTAGGAACAGTTAAAATACCAGCATCAGAGGAGCTAAGGGCTCTCGTTGGTTGATAAGTAGTTAAAAAGTCTGAGATGTAAGAATATGTTCATATACAACAGTCTTTTTGTATCGTCCCACCCTCAGTGACAGCTAAATAGGTTGTCAGGGGAGAAAGGAGACTCAGTTAGCTCTAATAATGTGTCATGTTCATTTCTAAATAGGCTCTCAGAGTAGAGTTAAAGTCAAGATCACAGGTGACAGTGAAACAAAACACGGGACAGCTGAGCCAGTTGTGAAACTTCGTGTGCTCGGACAGAATGGTAAAGGATAACATTTTAACAGCTGCTCCTGTCCGGAAAAACACACAACTTGAAAGTGCCAACACCCCGTCACTGCCCCCCCGGGTGGGGGGGTGGCCGGACAAGGGCTTTGTCAGGGAAAGCTGACTTATGTGAAGGTCTGGGGGCATGAGAGCGAGGCCAACATTACACACTGTTCCTCAGACGTACTGTACCCACAGCAGACCCCGTGACCACAGAAGCTCTCTTTAGATTTTGTGTTTCTCACCCTTATTCCCTTTGGGGAGGATTCCTTCGGTCCTTTCCCACAGCCTCCATGTGAGGGTCTAGTGAGGAGAAAGACAGAGAGCACTACATACAGCTGTACCTCCCACCCAGTGAACTTTGACTGTGGAGGCTTTTAATGAACCGCCGCAAAAAACTTATATTTACGTCCTTTGTACAAGGCCTCACGTCCAATTAATGCACGGAATGAAAGGTGGCACGAGTGGAAATCTACCAGGGTAACTATAGTTGGTACTGAAAGACTCGATACAGCACTCATATAGATTTTTATGAAATATTTGCAGCCAATACAAAGCATGGAAAGAGCAAAGAGAGGAAGCACATTGAGTCTTAAGTCGGCTTCAGAGGCCCTAGTTTCCTGTATGAATCACATCGGTTTCCAAAAGGTGCCCAAAGGATTGGTCTGTGTTTCTCGTCCAACAAAGTTTTGGGAAGTGTGAAAAGTCTGCTGACCTTGAAATGAACCGGGAGATTTTATCTGTGGCAACTGGTCACATTTTCCCCCTTTCACCACCGGTGGCCATGGATACAGTCGTCTTTGTTGGTTAGTAGCCATCAAAGACTTCAAAGACAAAGCTGTGGACACTTTGGCTCTGCGACTGACCACTTGACCCTCGGACGCCCCGCTTGTGGAGAGCTCTAATAGGAAATGAACTAAAGATTACTCCGACCACAGTCAGTCAGGGGATGAAAAAGGGCTTTGCACAGGAGGATATTAGCCTTTGCAGCACAAAGAGAGAAGAAAACACGGGCCACTCGGAGATAAATGCGAGGGTGGTGGTCCTGCAGATTCAATTAATACTGACTTTGGGTGGCATGGCTGCTACTGTCCAGACTTTGGTTCTGTTATTTCTTGCCTTGGAAAAGGGCAACAGAGACAAGGAATAAATGACAATAGGACTAAACAGCTCTGGTCCAAATGTCATCTTTAATGTCACCGTTGAGGCTGTGGTGAGCTTTGATTAGAAGTGGATACAAGTCTTCCTCCCTCTGCTACAATCTTCACCTTTTGTGACCTTCATCCCCTCTGTGCGTAATTGGAGTGGATACAGCTTGTGTCTTTCTTTTTAGGGAGAGAACAAGGTCGTATTACATCCATCACTGCAGTGGACATTTGCCAAAAACAGAGAAGGTTTACGTTTGCTTGTGTTTTGGTAGTAAAAGTAAAACGGTGTCACACTGTATGACTAATGTGATAAAAAACACACGCAGTGCCGGAGGAAAATTATTCTTTTTTTAACTGTTTTATCAAGGCCAGATTACTGGCATGATCCCTAAATACAGTTTTCCTCAATGTCTGCCATTTTGCTCTCGCAGCGCCAATAAAAACAGTGTGCAAAAAAGCAAAGCAGATTTAGTAATACTCACATTTTAGAGTGTTGAAATTGCTCTTTATTTATTTTTTATGAAATATAGTGACAAGGTTCAAGAAAGTCCTCATGAAGAGATAAATTCTTTCATGCGTTTTCAACCTTAAAATCATCCTTCCTGTATTTGATTGGGATATTAAAATCACATACATTCCAATGAACTGACCATTTAAAGTAGCTTTCTTTTCTTGCAGTATCACATTCAACATTGAGATCTATAGCACAAGGTGTGAAAGCTCAGAAAATCTACCTTATTCTGAAAAACAAAATAATAATTTCGCCGCGTAATATTCCCATTCTGTGTAAAAGTACTCACTCTCACACATGCGCAAATGCAGGTGATTGACCATCACCTGCTGAGGTGATATTCGCCTGAGAGTTCACCAATCTCCACGTGAATGCGAAGATGTGAATTTGCTTTGCAACTGGAAGCGAACGTGTTTGCGCCCATTCGCTCACATACAATGGAAGTGAACGGGAGGTGAATGTTAATTTTGTGCATGTGTGACCGTGATATAATGATGTGCAAATTAATCGCACGAAAAAAAAACGCGGGTAGTGCATAACGGCCTTTAATCTCAAACTTTCAAGGACAGTCATTAACAATTTTACAGCTCCTGCTTGGATCAAATGTTGCCTGTTTCACATTTAATTTTAGTGACAACTTTCTGTTTGCGTGAGGAAATTTTGCATGTAAAACATCTGTCAATTAGGCCTACTTGGGCTGCACACTTGACAGCAATGCAGGGGTTGCAGGTGGACAAGTCAACACCAGAACCTTCCCAAGCTATGGAAGATAAAAAGTTGGGCATAATTCCCATGGCCGGAGCGACCCACTTTGAGCTTCACAACTATTCTTAAGAAACCTATGGGTGACGTCACGGAGACTATACGTCCATATTTCATACAGTCTATGGGAACACTTCGTCTCCCTTCACACACATAAAACAAACCACCAAAAGAAAATAAAGTTTGAAGGTGCACACACACACACAGAATACCAGGAGAGCTGATGAATGACGTCTAATTCCCTCTTCCAATCCTGTAATCACTGTAAACACATCCATACAAAGAGAGTTTCCAATGTAGGGAGTCTCACTACTAAGGAAGTATATAAGTGGTTCGTGCTGTTGCAGAAATAGCCGGGGATGGATGTGCGTGTTTGGGACCAACCGAGGGAACCACAGTTCGTGTGCTAGCCCAACTGAGTGGATAAACAGAGGATTCATGAGGACATGCCTTGCCACAATAATGACTTCTTCACAGAGCCCTCTGTGAAGAAAGAAAACAGTTCTGCTTTCATTTAAATCCCAAAATGAACATCCTTCTCAGACATCAAACTATGGTGTTGGCTAGCATCCACTGAGTGCTCCAGTCTCTACTTTTCACGCTCTGTTTTTGTAGAACCTCCCTCTCTGCGATGACTCAGCCGTCTACCAACAAGAGAGTGAATTCACAAACAGGTCTTGTCTTGGAGAGCTAAAAATGACAAAGTGATCAGTGGTTTTAAGAGGATTCAAAGAACCTCCTCTGGGCTGTTGACGAGTATATCAGAGGCCGTAAGGAAATCCGATGCTGTTCATGTGATAACTTATGGATCATAAGTCTGTAAAGCGCATACTGTTCTATATATATACCGAAGCATTGCTGTACATAATCTTCTTTGTACGAGGTGCCCTGAGGATATTTGAACAAGAACATGCACAGAAAGTTGGAGTTAGTAAGGCTGGGAGGTGCACCAGCAGGGGAGAAGCTAAACAGGGGGGTGTCTGCTTGATTTGTTTGTTCATGAGGCATGAGGAAGATGTTCATCACTACTGCAGTTTCCAAGGGCTATTTGATATAATGTAACTGTGTACTGAGAAAACATAAAAGGAACAAAAAGAGTTGTGTTTAATGGTGGGCTTATACTGTCACCATGCAGCGATGTTTAATTAGATTACGCTGCAACAAGCAAAAGATGCTTAAACACTCTGTTGTGCTGAGGGACTGCGGGTAATCCTTTGTGGGTCATTATGAGCGAATTCACATTACACACATTACAATCATTATGTTGTTGATATAAAAATATTGATTTGAGTAGCTTTAACAGTCTTGGTGGTGCCAGCATCTACTGGACCTTAGAAGAACTGCATATGAAGGCTCAGTCAGTTCTCATACACCGTTCTATATACCTACGAAAAGTAATGTACTTTGTATATATTCCACAAAATCAATTAGAATATAATCCTAACACGTTCTCATCCCAATTTATCACAAACTGACGTTTTGTCACGCCCCCTTGGCGTCACTTTAGGAATAGCCAACAAAACCAGTAAGTTAGGTTTAGGAAAAACGACATGGTTGGGCTTAAAAACAACTACGTTTGTAAAGTGAAAATGAAACTGAACATTGTGAACACGGGACACGAACGAACAGCTGATTGTAACGTAAAGTGATACTTAACACACGGGAGCGGCCTTCAGGATGAAAGCCTTGTGTTTGTTAGACCCATCCACCTCCCTTCCCACTTGCTTATGTGTCTTTTCGCTCTATAAAATACGTCACCACACTTCCAGTACTCTTTCTCTGAGCGTTTACTGCTGCCACAGATAGGTTTACATTGTAGTTAATGGAAAGCTGGCTGCGTCTCATACCGACGCTAAAGGGTGCCTTGTGCGGCGATAACACTTTGATGGCCGTGCAAAGCCTCTGTATTTGACGCCCTGGGAATGAGAACGCGCTGGTAATTCACATAATCGGGAACCAAGAAGTATAGAGAGCGACAAATGCTGTGTAGGGAGGAGGCCAGGGTGAATGAAGACATAGGACTTTCGCCCAGGAGACCAGAATCCAACATTGATTTATTTGTCGAATAACTTCCATTCTTAAGTAACGCCACTTCCCTAGTTATTTTAACCCAAACCACGATCTTTTCCTAAAACTAACCAAACAGTTCTGTTGCCTAAACCTAATCTCTATAAACCTCAAGTTGCTGATAAGACTGTAAAAAATGAGCAGCGCACGGAAAAGGAAGTCTTGGCCTGGATATCCACTGGTTACACTGGAACCCCAGAAATATTGACCCCAGAGGCTTATCTGTCGTCAAACTGATAGACAGTGGTTTCTGAGATTGGCCTAAACCTAACTAAGTTGTTTCCTGTGGAGACTGAAGTTTATTTTGAAAAGACTGTATGCATGTAAGGAGCGGAAATGGACATGTGTTGCTGGACATTCATAGGAAAACACACAAAAAATTAGGAATAACT
Source organism: Sebastes fasciatus (assembly GCF_043250625.1). Lineage (NCBI taxonomy): Eukaryota > Metazoa > Chordata > Actinopteri > Perciformes > Sebastidae > Sebastes > Sebastes fasciatus. The sequence continues at coordinate 19,580,749 of NC_133807.1, forward strand.
TTTCTTAAGATATACGAACCGTTGCATGAGGATACATTGGAAGGCTAACCATCAACTTTTCGTATTGGCTTCACCAGTCAGCCATGGTTTGAGGCCACTTTTCACCCTTTTTCCTGCAGGCACTAAACCCTCAGAGACTTTAACTAACGTCAGCTGAGAGTCATTTCTGTGGTCACTAAAGTTAAGATCATATATGAATGTTTGTTATTCAATCTAAGTATATTAGATTATTGTTATTAGTGTTGTTGACTCAAGTCATTTGAAAACATTTAGAAATGTCTATTATTGGAGACAGAACTACACACAGTGATTGCTACCGAGCTGTCAGCATGTAAGTCTAAATCTTGTTCTTGCCAACTCTTTAACAGGGGTCTGGATTTCCCCCTTTTTTAATGCAACTATGCTATGAATTGTGGGTAATTCTGTGAAGCTGTTGGGTTGTAGGAAGGAGCCCTCAAGCACTTACTGGTTTTTACAGTGGGGTAAACCTAATCAGAGCATGTCAAAGCCTGCGTGTCCATGGAGTGGGATTGGACCGCTCGCTCAGACAACACTGCTCTGTGTGAAGCTGATTCTGGGACGGGTTCTGGTAAAAGGCTCAGTGGAGTCTCTGGCTTTGGCCCAAGCACTGTCCCAATTGCATTCCTCAGGGGCAAGCTGTCCAGTATTATCTCTTCTCACTCCGATAGAGGCCCCTGAAGCCACAAAGGACTTGCTGTGTTGGCCTCTCCTCACCCTAGCCTCATCACGTTTGCTTTAGAGGAGAGGCCGACTTCACAAGTGCCTCATTATGCTGACACCACAGCAAAGGATGCACCTGCAGACAACAGGTGTTTATGCCCTTAGTCTGCAAGGAACCTTGCTTTATTTCTAAAGGAAACCTCTCAGACCTTGGCAGGAGCAGACTATTTATTATGTGGTCTGATGTAATCACATCTCACTTGAAATTCCAAAGGAGGAAATTTCTGTTGAAGTGCATCAGACATATTCATTCCTTCCATTCTTTGAACTTCTACTTGAAATAACTTCATGCGAGCAAGCACACGCAAGTACGCAAGCACATACTGTACACATGATAGCTTGGTTTGGTTGAATTAATCGCTTGGCAAATGGATCAGAGGGGGAGTGTCATGACTAAACCTGTGGAGTCAGTCTTCAAAGGGAAGCCACGCGGCGCCACGTCAGGGAATCTGCAGGTGTGTAATCTAAAATCTTTGATGGAAAAAAAAGTGGAGCGTCTGTGTGGGGGCTCCAGGTTGAGCTGGGAGGGTACAAGGGGAGGCTCTGCAGTGTAACATTTCTGTGGGGAGGATTAGGGTTGTTTGAGGTGGAGATAAGACACCACGGGATCACAGCGCTGTTAAATGTATCTGCCAGAGCCAGCAGAGGAGCAGCAGCAATGCACAGACTCTGCCAACATTCCTGGAGATCAACACCAGCTGAAGGCTCCCACCTCTCTCCCCCGGCTTCCAGGACGGAGAGAGCACCTGATAAGGGAGGCTCACTGTATAACCTCTCACACCACTAAACCATGTAGAAAGTAGCAAAACTCCCAAAATAAAAGCTGCTTTTTTTGTTGCATATTTGAAAAATAATTAAAAAAAAGGACCTTAAAGTGCATTAATGCATTTTGTCCAAATGGCAAGATTAGTCATAATTGATTAGTGGTAATTCTACATAAATGAGGGATTTTAGTGCGGCCGTCTGTGTCTATTGTGGTGGTTTTATTAACCAGAAATTTCAACAAAATAGAGGAGAAGAGCAAAAGTCATGGGAATATTAATAAGCTGAAAAAATAACATGGAAAAGCACAACCTCACAGCAAGCTGCTACCAACAACAAGTCTCCCACAGTCAATGCCTGAGTGGCTTTATATACAGCTCCTGGTCCGAACCCTGATTGGGCTCAACCACTGCCTGGGGGTTACCTAATTGGACTGTGCTACTGCACAGGGGTGAGGTAAACCAGTGATGGAAATTCCCACTGAAACCTGATCCTAACAGGAACACAGCAAACATTTAAACAAAATTTAAAGGTGATGAACAATTAATACACTCTTCTAGCCATCAGTGTCTGGCAACACACAAGATGAGGAAGACACTACTGGACCCTCAACTTCCTCTTCAGCCCAGATTGCCAGTGACCACAATAACACGAGTAAGAAAAAGGGAAAAGGATAAATTAATTCAATTATGTGGCTCTTCTACTTTCCAAATGTTATCGGACCAAAGTGATCAAATTCTCATAGTCAAACAAGTCATTTCATGGGGTTGTGAGGCTCAAAACTATTTCATCCACCGTTTTACAGCCGCTATGCTCCAGTTTTTGTATAGTGTTAGGGGAGGGGTTATGCGTCGGATGGCCCCAGTGCGTCATCGAGCCATGATATCAGGTCTGCCCAAAAACCCCACATTTAAGAACTACATAGTTCACAGTCTTTTCACGTATTCAGCGATTATTTTCTAACATGTATAATGTGTTAGAAACAAATCTCTGATTTGACTTTACCTGGATTTGTAGTAAAAGTCTTCATATTACGATCCCACCCCTTTCCTATATCCCATTTTACACAGTTAAAAAAGGGGCCTTATTTTCTATGTCTCTGTTCTATGATCGTCAGCTCGTTGTTTTCTGTCATTGTTGATATTTGTCTGTTTACATATATGTGTCCATGTCTACTCTTGAACGTTTTTTTGTCGTTGTTGTTGTCTGTCATTTGTTTATATGTCGTTTAGGTGGCCAGCTTATTCGCCCCTGCTTTTTTATAAATTTTTTGAAGTAATATGGTTTGACTAAGATTATGATTATTATTAGTATTATCTGTTTTATTTTCCTTCATTGGCTATTTATCTGGAAACGAATGAAAACAAAGTAAATTTAGTCCTCCGAAGAGGACGGGTGGTGGCGGGCCCAATGAAAAAAAAAGTATTAGCATCAAGATGTACTTAAAGTACCAAAATTAAAAGTTCTCATTATGCATAATGACCCATTTTAGTACAATGTATATTATATTATTGGATCAGAATTATTGATGCAATAAGGCGTTCATCACTTTAATTTCGCAGATGGTAACAATGGGGCTGATTTTGCTCTTGAATTCCCCCCCAGGGATCAATATAGTCTCATCTTAACCTATAATAATACATAATCATTTATTTGTTGATTATAGGTTATGTTTTATATAATTAAATACTCAAGAAAAGTAGGCTACAAGTACCTCAAAAGTATACTTAAGTACAGTACTTGAGTCTCTTTCTACCACTGCAAATAATGTCTAAAATCATAGAGATCATCTCCATGATGGAGGAGGATGATCATGAGCTTTAAGAGGCTATCTGGGGATGATTTGCAGTGACTGAATGGTAGTAATGTTGTAACAAATGAGAGGAGTCAAGCTCAAGAAAAGATTTGTAAAATTACGAGGACATCTAGTGGTTAAAATCAGAAGTCCCAACATGAAAATGTCTCTTGATCTTCTCTCTCAGTCACATGTGTTTTATCTGACACACACTGAGTGCAGCTTGTACTTTACTATCCAGAATAGATGAGAGGGAACCAGTGAGAGGATTATTATCCTACATGAGGCTCCCAGCTGCACAGACACATCACAGAGCTGCTATGTAGTGTGTGCAGGAGCTGACTAGAGGGCATGATGTCTGCATTAGATGATCAAGTCCTCTCCACACCTGAGCCACAACACAATTCAATACCCTTTTCAAATTAAAATGGATCGACTAGCATTCAGTAGAATAGAAGCGCTCAGTCACTCATGTCCTCCAGCGATGAGGAATCCTCGTCTAATCTACTATCATAGCAGCTCTTTGAGAAACGTGGACAGTAACATGATTGTGTCAGGGTGAGTCCTCTGGCCCTCTGATCTCTGGACATAATAAACACTGTTTCTCACTATTTGTATGTGGTCTTTCTCTGGGCTTGCTGTGTTTGATCTTCAGGTCGCTGCTGCAGAGGGGAGCTATATTAAAGGTCGAGGAGAGACGGAGAGACAGCACTGATGATGAGGATGATGACATTGTAGGAAAGATGAAGTGTAGAGAAATAGGTCAGTGGCATTTCTTAACACGAAAACCAAGAAACGGCGCTATTATTCAAATATCAATATATTCAAATGCTCCAAGTTCAAATTTAAATACAATCTTTATTCAAGGTCATAGACATCTCCCAAAGGTATAATCCAGTAAACAGCAACACAGGCATGTACAATTCAAGGACAAATAATTCACTTTTTACGATAACAAGTTGAAGGTGTTTTGCTTCTTGAACATACGTTTCACCAGCTGTTGCCTTTAAATGTGGACGGCAGACGACAAACCAAATACTCAATAAATATATCTATATCAGTACCTTAAATAAAATATATGTCCATGTCAACACTGACGGTCATGAAACTAAATTGTGATGATATTCTGTTAATTCACAGTCTGATATCCTTTGCCTTTTTTCCATTATGGCCAGCAAAACTAGTCTTTTATGAAATGCATTTTGTAGGGAATGAATACTATGATAATACAACTGACTCACTGAACATTTGAAGGCTAAAATACTGTCTTTGAATTTTTGAAAATCACAAGAATAAATCAATTTACTCAACTAATACTGAGGGCAACATATGGACGTCTACAATACTGTGACTGAGCATAAACAATGGTATTGAATGTGACACTGAGCTTTCCTCACAAAGAATCTGGAAAAAGATTTTCCAATTAAAGAGGACATATCATGAAAAACTCACTTTTTCAGTGCTTGTGCTCATACATTTAGGTATCTGGAGACCATACCAACCCACACACTGTGGAATAAGACAACCCAGTCACTTTTTTGTGGGCTGCCTACATCAAAAAATATGTGATTCAACAAACCATTCAGAATAAGCTCCCCTTCCTATGTCACATGCCAGCCCAGTCGCACAGCAGTTAGCAGTGAAATAGCCATGAAATTGAATGTATTGATTTAGACATGAATTTCCCTTTTCTTTTGTGATGATCAGCATGAAATCAGTTTGTACGTAATTCACGTAATAGTGAACTGGTAAGTATGAAGAACGCCATGTAGGGAAGGGGTCAGGGTGGATGGATGGGTCAAAAAACAAACAGGACGTTCACTCAGGAGACAGCTGTTCATGTCCTGTGTGAAAGTCAAAGTTGGTTTATTTGTCACGTAACTTCTGTACTTAAGTTGCAGCACTTCTGGTGTTATTTATACCCAAACCACGATCTTTTCCTAAAGCAAACTATGTAGTTTGTTGCCTAAACCTAACCAAGTCGATGTATCCCTAAACCTAACTAAGTAGTTTTATTTTGAAAAGACTGCACATCTGTCTGGGGATCCCTCCTCTGTTGCTCTTCCTGAGGTTTCTTAAAAAAAAAAATTTTTTGGGGGGGTGGGGAGGGGGTGTTTTTCCTTATCCGATGAGAGGGTTGAACTGTAAAGGACAGAGGGTGTCGTATCCTGTACAGATTGTAAATTGACTTGACATGACTGGAGTGGAAATGGACACGTGCGTCACTTGCTGCTGGACATTCGTAGGAAAACGCACGAAAAATACATTGTTGAAAGTCGTGCTGAGCGTCACTAAAAAAAATGGAAATTCATGTCTAGACGTACGACACGAATCAAATAGATTCAATTTTGTGACCGCACGACTGCAGGTTCATTAGAATATATCACCCACAGCTTGAGAACGACCTTTGCAAAGGTGCATCATATTTTTCTCGCAAGTCGATCAGAGCAGACTGGGCTTTTTGGGATTGGATCTTAAAGAGACAGGCGCTAAAATGGAGTGTTCCAGACAGAGGGCGAATACAGGTATATTCAGACAATATGAGAAAAATGATGTCTTTTTTGAACATTAAAACATGTAAAGATGTTCTGGTAGAAACACAAAATACAGGTATGAACCTGGAAATGAGCATGATATGTCCCCTTTAAAATCTCATTGATCTTCCAATGCTGTTAGAAAGATGTAAATTACCTCTGAACGGTTTATTATGACCCTAGTATAAATTTTATCATATAATATTAGCTTTATTTTGCTATACAATGGTTTAGACTCAAAGTGAGGTTGGATTTATTTGTGTAAACATCTGGCCAGAATATCTGGTTTTAAAATAATGCAGGGAAAATAACTATTAATATTTAAATATCATACTGACGTCCTTCTGTCTTTGTTTAGGATAACCTACAGTATGTTGTTAACAAAAGATGGCAGGTTATATTAATATACTAACAATGAAAGAGTTCAATTGCTAACACAAATTATGCGTGTGATATCTTAAAAATCAAAATCAAACATAAAGGCAAGTGCTGTTCAGACGGACTGGAGGGGTTCCTCGCTCTGAACAGTCCCTGTTACGCAGCACACTCTCCAGGCATAGATATGTTTTTTTGCGTGCTTCATCCTCACAACTCCACAGAGTAACGACAAAGCACTACACAAGCAGCTACTGTTAAGTTACATCACTAACAAAATGCTGTCGGTGTGAAAATTCCGGTGCTCGGCACTTTGCTACAGTGTTTTTCAGTGTTTCTTCACAACACGTATTACTACTTTGTGATCCTGTTGTCTTGTCAAGGTACAATAAAAGTGCCACATTTAAACTGGCAACATTCATTAACAACTCCTAAAAGGTCTGATGTGTATACTACTAAAATCTTTTTTTTAACATGCAAACAGAAACATCATAATACCCGTTTGTTGGGTGTTTTTGAGTGGGGCATAGGGGAGTGAACCTATAGCCTGCATTGTTCCAAATGCCCAGAACTGCCTTGTCTTATTATCTGTTTACCAGTTGTAAACTTTAAGCTACATTTGTGACAGTAAAGGCCAGTTTCCTGGACAGGTATTAAGCCTATATTATATCATAAATATACTACAAATTCATTTCAAAACTCAGTCTAGTATTCAATTTCCTGAAGGAATATTAAAGTTCTTCCAGGACTAAAGGTGCTTAAATTAAACCTCTAGTTTGGAAGGTCAGATTCATTTTCAGTAAGTAGAGACACATAAAAATGTGGACTCATAAATTCTTCTCATGCTTCCATTGTTTTGTTTGGATTTTTTTGGTCTCGATTCCACTATATCATGGGAGTTTTGTAACCAGTTTCAGCTCTCACGAGCGCCTTCAGTCCAACAGATGATTTATATTAACCTGGTTTGATGACAGCTGAGTGCACTCTCACCAGAGGACCAACGCAGCTGACTGAAATGAAGCTCACTAGTCCACGACTTTGTATTCAAAAAGTCAAATTGTTGGTTTTCACTTTTTAAGATTAATCTAGATTTAAACCTAATCCAGGTCTAATTTAAACCCTGTCCAGGAAACTGGACCTTTAGACTTGCTACGATAATATTAGCTTGCTAGGTCACCGCTACTAGAGTAAAATCTAGGCTACTCCATTAATTAGCTGATATCAGAATTTGTGCTTTTTTTTTAGTTGTTTAGTAAACTTTCAATTGCATAACAATTTCATATTTTCCATAAAATGTTTCCAGGTTATAGTCTGATCCTTATTTTTATATTAGCATCCTAACCTTTCAGTCACAGAGGACATATAGCTTTGGAGGACTGGCGAGAGCTCGGTGTTGAATTATAGCTGTCAGACCGGCGAGAGCGGCTGCACCCCTGAAGTGTAATTATGCCACTGCACAGGTTCATTATGCGTTTCCTTTTCTCTTTACCTCGAGAGATTAAGTCCCTCTCAGATTCAAACTCACATCCTGGTCCCTTTATCTGTCTGTGATGAGCCTGCATCGATTTAAAGTTTGGATGACAAAAGGCTTATTTAATGGCTGTTTCCACAACTTTCAGAACGCTACATGAGCTCATTAGCTGCAATTAGCTGCCATCTGGCCACATGCAGTGCAAACACACTGTGTTATCTTTGGGGACGTCACGTCAAGGGTGTATTTTCTCCCTTTCAATTATCAGGCGTCAGGGTCTCCTGGTGTATCCCCATAACCATGCCAGTATGAACGGTTCTGAATATAGCTTCTGCTCCCCGAGGAGGAGACTCAAGGCATGAAAGTGGCTCATAATTTCACAAATGAATCATCAAATTGATCTCCAGAAGTAACCATTTATAAAGGTCCCACCCCTTTCTATCCAACTATAAAGCAAGGAATCTCTGTCTGTCTGTCATCCGATCGACTTCACATTTGGCAGGTATGTTGATGGGGACCCCGTGGAGTGCTTTGTTGAATTTGGTGCAATTTGGACACGCGACACATTTCGATATTAATACATTTCGAATAAACAAGCAAACTCTTATTCACATCCCTGGAGTCCATGAGCGATGAGCTGTTTTCGAGAGCGCTGCAATCAGCCCTCTCCAAACGGACATGTGCTCCCAATGGACACGAGCCCCCGTCAACGCTGCAAGCAGGAATACCGGGAGGCTACCGGTAGCCAACCTATAGCCCCGTTCTGAATGGACACATGCTCTGAATGGCCATGCCACGAACGGGCACTGCACTAGTGTAACTATGAAAGCAAGGAATAGGAGTTTTGTCTGCAAATAAAACTAAATTTCAGTATTTTTTATAACGGAACAATTCCGGGCCTAATACTGACCCCTGGGGGACTCCACAAGTAATATCATCTCTTACATGCTTGGTTACACGCTAACCAATTTAACATTATTCAACTGTTTAAAACAAGTCGGGTAGAAAGCAACGCTATGTAATGTCATCCAACCTGCATGTGCTACCATGTGATGGGACTCGTCCATAAACTACCATTCGAACGTTAATATAATCCTGAACAAAACATGGCCCTTTCAGATGGCAATGATATCCATTTTGGGGAGTTCTGATAGATAACCTTTAGTCTCAGTAAAGGAAAATAGGAGAATGTTGAAATAATTTTCCAGGACAACACAGGGCTTTCCAGGATATTTGACTTGTTCCTCTCATTTTCCATGTGTTTTCAATGCCTTGAACTATTTTGCAGGTTTTCCAGGACGTGTGGGAACCCTGAATTACTAGTTTCTTCTTCAATTAGTGCCAAAGATGTGTATCTGTTTGTACTAAATCCGCGATGACACCCAAACATGCTTGTTATCTCACGGTGCTCCTGCGATGCTGGTTTAGTAGCTCATTAACTGTGAAGTCGACAACACAGATTCAGATTGAATAAAGCTGAACAAAAGTCAGTTCTCTAAATGAGCCTCTTCATTGTTCAGCACATTTTCCTCTTTTACATTACGGCAGATTAATTTGTTTCTGTCAGCGTGCTGACTTTGTACAACTTTAAATTGTACCAGTCACATAAATTTCTGCAGAGATGTTGACTCACTGTTGTCTGACGGCAAAAAGGGGAACTGAGTTAAAAGAATTGGTTCTCCCTTCACAAGGTTTTTGGCCTCTTCAATGACCCATCGTGAGCTTTGTGAAGAGCAATCTGAAAAGTGGAATGATCCCGAGCTGTGGCGTGTGCCTCAGGGGAGTGTTAGGCCTCCCTGCTGCTGAGCTGTCTGACTGGCCTTAAAACACCAAGTCTCAGAAAGTGCAATCTCCCAAAGCTATATGTGTCTTCATTATTCCCTTCATGACATTTTTTATTCATAGCTGTTTGGTAGTAAGCCACTTTATGATCAGGAAAATCTATGTGGGTTCAAGCTTTCACGTCCTAAATTGCCTTTCATGCAATTTATCTCCGATCACCAAGAATGAAAAGTCTCGACACCTGTTAAACTCCCCTGCAACTAATGAACATATCTGAGGTATAGATTTAGACTTTGACTCAATACTATTGGATACATAAGCTACTTCCACAAAATAGTTCTGAAATCTATCATATCAAAGATCATACAACAAAGATAACAATTACTTCATTACAAAAAATATAGACTAGTAACATTTAGGATCAACTATCCATTGAATTCTAAAATATAGTTTAACTGAGACAGTATAGGGTTGCACAGTGACAGGATGTTCATCTCCCAGTTAGAAAACAGCGATAAGCTTCACTGTTTTCCTTTTTTTTCTTTTCGTTTTGGCATAATTACTGAACAAACAATAACATTGGAAAAATTTTAAATATTGTAAACATCGTACCAGTACAAAAGCACATGTCGCAAGACGTGGTCAGAAAACACCAACACAGGCAGCGTTGACAGCTTTTACTCCTCCTCCATTGACTTCTCAATCTCCTTCAGCCTGCGGACAAACTCCTGAGCCTCCTTGTCTCCGATGCGAGCGTCCAGCATCCTCATGATTGGCTTTTCTGGAGGGGAGAGCAAACAGATGAGAGTAGTTCCGACACCTGACACAAATATCTCTGGACTGAATGGCTTTTCATGTTGTATCAGAGAAGTAATTGGAAACCCAGGCCTACACCCTCTGGTCTCCCAAGAAGCCAATATCATGTTTGTGTAAAACAAAGAACTTGATACAGCCTGGAGCTTTATGTACCACTGGGTTTACTGCGAGACAGGTGGATAATGACAGGCTGGACGCTCTTGCCGGCAGCTGAGGCGTTCGGTCTCCCTGGCCAGCAGAAGTCGCTGAGAGGAGCCACGGCTTCACCGGCGAAGTCGTTGGTGGAGAGCCAGTCATAGTCCATCACAGTGAAGGTCAAACAGGCAAACCTGTGTCTGTACTGTTCCGGACTGACGTGGCTGGAAGACACAGCAACAAATCAGGCTATTCATAATTATAATTATAATTATGTATTTATTGTTTCGTTTTTTTCAATATAATTTTAGTATTTGTAATTATTATTATTAGTTAATTTTTTTTTATTAATTTTACTTTTTATATATATATAATACTTATTTTTATATATTATTTTATTTTATTATTATATTATTTATTATTTTATTTTATTATTTTTTAATGAAGGTTTTGTTTTGAGTTATGCCATTGTTTGTTAAAACTTTCCAATGCATATCTTTAAAATCTCAAATTAAATTTGATCATAAAAAAGAACAACTCAGGCTATTTATTATTATTTAAATTAATTATTATTATTATTATGTGTTTGTTTTATTTTTTATATATTATTAGTATTTGTAATTATTATTATTTTTTTATTTGTTTTTTTGATATATTATAATTTTTTCTACTTATTTATTTTCCAATTAGGCTTTTTTCAAGGTTTTGTTTTAAATTATAAATTTTTTTGTTAAAAATGTCCAAAGCATATCTTTAAAATCAACAAAATTTTATCAGAGAAAAGGAACAAATCAAGCTGCAATCTGGCACAAATAGGAAGAGGAAGAGAGGGAAACAGTACTCACAAGGAAAAGAGTTCGTCGAATACTGGGTGCAGGGTCTTCAGTTTCACTTGTGTGCGTTGACTCTTTGCCATTGGGAACAGGTGGTGAGGACACAGCTCCACTATGACAAACGGGTCACTCAGACCTGAGGTGGACCAGAACAAGTGAGTGAAAACTCAACTTTAAAACCACAAACTAGTATTTTACGGTGACACTTTTACCGTTAGCATCCAGTGCGATGATATCTGCAGCGTGCAGAATCTCCACCGTCAGTCTCTGCTCTGGAGCATCGTAGTAGCACTTCACACTGATCCGACCATAACGAGTATGTTTGAGTGTTTTCTGAAACAAGTTTATTTTTTTTTTACCACAGAGGATTATTATAATCAACATGTAAAGGTGCAGTAAGATTGAAATTATGTTATAATATGATTTAACTCTTTTTGAGTTTCCCCCCAGCAGAAACGAGGTGAAGGAATTATTCATGTATCTAAGCCTACGTGCTGCATAACCTGACAGCATCTTGTTTTTCAAGAGTCCGGGTGAAGGCAGATTTTCAATCAGAGGTAAAACAACAAGAGAGACAGAGACAGAGGGCTGTGCTGTCCAATCAATATGTCCCTGTGCACCTGAGGGCTAAAAATGAAACTGCCAGTCTGGTAAGTGGAAACACACCTGTAGGGAAATCTTCTCCAGATAGTACTGTTCAATCAGCTCAAAGGAGGAGCATTTATTCAGCTTTAGCTCCTCATCCAGGACCTAAAGCAGCCCGGGCAGAAAAGGGAAAAGATAAATAACACCTTTAGGTAGGAGGATATAAATCGTGAAAGCAAAAAACTGCAAGAAGTCCTACCTTGTAGTCTCCACTTTTCATGTCTTCCACGGAAAGACCCTCTCCCTTGGCATGCAAGAACTGCAACAGGGTCTAAAGCATTAAAGTAAAAAGATATATATATATAACTCTGTCATCACATTCATTTTCATATAATGAAGTCCCCGCATAGAGAGACATGTTGTTCACACAAACAGCATGAAACCTCGTTGACAGGCAAACACGATACGCGTCTGCCAAAAACTCGAAACTCAGCCCTGTCGTGTAGCATGCCACAACTTTTCATGCAAATCTGTCACGTCCACTGCCAGCTGGTTAAATTGGCATTAGAATATACAATAGCTCCCACATCATTGTCATTCATGTGAGAACTCACTTTGGTGCTGAGCCACTACCCAGAGACTTCATAAATATCTAATATATGCTAATGATTGCACGACAGCAAGCATAGAGAGCTAATTAAAGGATGATGGTAACAGTAGTGATGATTATCTGTACAGAGTTGACACATGTCTTTTGTAAGCAGACTTCTCCTCTTAGTCAAACTATGCCGGACTGGAAACAGCTATAAGAGAGTATATTGGTGTGATAAAATGACCACTGACCTCCACTGTGTACTGGAAGCGGTTGTAGAACTCCACCTGAACGCCCCTGTTTTCTGCAACCGCGTCCAGGATCATCCGCAGGAGCAGCTCCCACATGCTTTGGAGAACTCTACGAGGCAGCAGACACAATGAGACGACCACACGTTTGTGTTTACCAGCTCCTCCAATAAGACCTTCAGCACCCCTCACTTAGCCTCATGTATGTTTTCACAGATAATGATAAGTTTTAACACAATACATGTCTGAGTGGTATTATTATTACGCCAAAGCTTAGAGTACACAATCGCAACGCTTAAGTGGTGCGCATTTCATGCTGCGTCATCAAATCATGCTTCGGTCTTAAAGCTGGGGAAGGCAGTTTATTTTTGGCATCACTGGGCAAAACCTCCATAATAACCTTTCAGCATATTGTTACTCAAGTGGTCTGAGTGGCTCTGTTTACAGGCTTTAGAAAATCTAGCCCCTGAGGAGAGATTTGAGCTGAACACAAATCATTTCAGAGTCTACAAAAGAAGATGCGCGTGCACGTCCCTTTCAGATGGTGAAAGGTTGATTCAACGGCAGAATATCCTGCAGGAGAAGTTGCTATTCAAGCATTGGCAACAACTGCTTACACTTCAAAGCGACCTCAAAAAATTGAAGACGGACTTATCAATAAAAGAGTCTGACAATATCGGTGAAGTGTTTCAGAGATGGAGAGAAAATGTTGCTAATAGTTTGGCCTTCTGCTCACGGCTGCGGCTAGAAGAAGGTTGAACTATTAACATTTTCTCTCCATCTCTCGAATAGTTTAGCCTTCTACGTTACGGTTAGGAGAAGAATAAACTATTGGCAACATTTTCTCTCCGTCTCTGAAATGCTATAGCCTCAAATCCCAGTATTTCATCTCAAAGGGCTTTACAGGTCCACAAGTTTATACAGAAAACAGGACGGTAGTTCCATTGAATTGCCGCTATATAACGGCATCAGGATCACAATCACGGTCGGGATTAGGGTGACCAGATGAGAATGGGTGAAATTCGGGATAGGGGAGGGCGTGGTCACGTGTGTGCAATCCAGTACATTACATTCAGTGTCAACTAACAGTAGTAATGATAATAGTAGTATTCTTTCCTGCAGACGTTTTGTTTGGATCTCGTAAGGCAGCAATGATCCATGGGTATTCCCTCCCCAATCCTCCCAGTAGCCTACTTGCAGTAACGTTTTGCTTTTCGGCTGAATGTTCAGCAGGTCCCGGGACAACGAGCTCCGTGTCAGCGATGGATGGTTACATTTCCCTCCGTAAATGTTTTAATTCAACAACGTCACTGTGCGTGACCACTTTGCGTCGCCACTATGCATAGTCGTTTTTCAATTCGCAGCACTACTGCACACGCCTAAAAAAAACTGCAAAAGCCATAATTCATGTAGGCTGCGGACATAACAGAAAATAATGTTTCACAACGATCAGTATTCAATGTTTTAACAAGGCTATAACTAATCAAAACTCTAGTTTAGTCTAATTTTTGGGACGAACAGGACAGGATTCGGGGCTGCTCGTAATTTGGGACTATCCCGATTTTTTTTTGGAATTTTTAATCACCCTGATAAGAGATGATGTTTGAAATGAATGACCAGTACTCATGCATGTTACTGAATAAAACGTGTGCATATGCCTGTGTTCGTCTGGTGGGAGGGGCTTGGGACAGAGAGCTGCAGGATGAGGGCTGTATTTTCAAATTCTTCAGAAAACTGCCAACCCTGGAGTACAGCTTGAATTACAATATACTTAAAGGTTATTATGGATTTTTTGTACATTGTTAATATATATATTTAAAAAAAAAAAAAAATACTACAACTGGGAGGTGCTGTAGTGGCTTTAATGGTTTGTTTGAAGACTTGCTGTATACTGTATGTACCTGCTTTAAATATTCTTGTATTACATGCTACATGTGTAGTGTATTCAGTCTTGTTTGTGTTTCATAATTAAATACTGAATGTTTCTTTAAACTCTTATCTTTAGCTGCACAGACACACCAGATCGAAATGAGCAATTAGGCCGAATGTGGCACAATTATAACTCAGAATAGTTGTTGAAATTAATTTCCCTTGTCAAACAGAACATCAATGAAGTCATATTAATAGCGAGGAGAGAGAGGAGGATAAAGTAATTACAGAGTCAGATTCTCCTTCACAAGGTTGTCAGTGAGGATGACCATGGTGTCTTGTAAGTACTTCATGAGAGGGGACACAGCCTGGAAGAATGTCACATTAACACACATTACACCGTTAGCACCACCACAGGTACAGGAGCTGCAGACACCACTGATACAAGAATGAATGCTGCATTAAGAGAACCACTACGAGGACTTACGTCGTCGTTGTTGATGGAGTCTGGAGACAGGCTGATGTGCTGGATGTACCTCCGCAGCTCAGGCAGCATCTGCACAGACATAGCCTCTCATTCACATGCATGCAGGTGTGTATGTATACAAGTATGTGCATAATGCAAATACAGATTGAAAAACACAATTTTTGCAAGAAGTTTACACATATGAAATGGTGCAGTGTATTTTTTTTCCATGCAAAAATGGCCAAATTGGATGCAAACTTCACAAAAACTGTATTTAGTGATGTACATGATGCACTTTTTCTCTAATATGTTGTGTTTTTTTGAAAATATTTCATTAAATCACTGCTTGTAGAAACCCTTTCTAGCAGAGTTACAAGGTTTTTACTGGCAGTGACACATTCCTATTATACTGTATGTGTACTATGTCTCATCCTATCAAGTAGTATTGATCTGCAGGTATTCATGCCTTGTCGGTGAGCAGCGTGATGAGACGTTTGGCCTCTCTCTGCAGGTCCAGGTCCATGTTGAACAGCTGCCCATTGAGAGCCTTGTAGACCTGCTCCTTCCCCTCCGCCCCACAGGACTCCTCCATGGCCTGCTCCACACCCGGCCAGTCCAGGTCACGCGGCAGGTGACCCAGGAAAACACGCACATGCTCCATGTTGTTCAGGGCGATGCAGAGCTAACAGAAAGCGAGGCGGAGCAGAAGAGGAGAAACAAGGGGTGGAGGTGGAGAAAAGAAAGAAGGAAAAAAAGCAGGAAGGCTACAGAGAAGTGGAGGGACGGGGTACGAGTGTAAATGATTGACGACGACAAGAGGCTTTCTTTTTTTTGTGTGTAAACATATCCGATCTCCTGCTGATGCCTTTGTGTTGCCACGGAGAACACTTGCTGACATTTACTTCCCACGTCATTGCGTGCCCTCCACCAGTTCTGTCTCGCTACAGGCGTTACCTGCACTGTGAAGCTCTTGTGGTCTCGGCCCAGCTGGTTCCTCTCAATTGTTCGTGTTATCATCTCCGAGTAGGACACAGCCTCGCTGCAGAAATTCTGTGGCAGATCAAATACCAGTCCTGTTATTAAATGAAATTCGCATTTTTCCTTTTTTGATTTTGACTGGTGAAATCTTTTATTAATCCTGTGTGTATGGATGTGAGTCTGCTCAGAGTCGTGTTGTTACGTGTGCAGGATGTGCGTAGACAGAGTGTGGCGACACTGGAAGCAGCACTCACGTCTGTCAAACGAGTGACAAAGATGAAGGCCCCCGCAGAGTCTGGCCAGGCCAGCTGGAGCCAGATCTCCCGTACCTGGCTGAAGCATGTTGTCACCTCCACGGCCGAGGTGCTGTGTTTGGCCTGCTGCACCGGCTCCAGCTGCTCACACAACACATAGAAACACAACAGGAAACATTCATAGTTTGTGAATACAACAGGGTGGCTTTATAATGACCATGTCATTTATTTGTTGTTCTTAAAAGTTCAGCTTTATTTCAACTCTCTATTTAGCATTTCTAAAGATAAGATAAGATAAGATAAGATAAGATAAGATAAGATAAGATAAGATAAGATAAGATAAGATAAGATAAGATAAGATAAGATAAGATAAGATAGACTGATTGAGTGGTTGGGGTATTTTTGCCAGATGAATATGAATTATGAAATGTTGCAATTGCACAGAATATTGAATATTGAAATTAATTAATTATTGAAATAAAAAGTTCATGAATGTTTCAGTTTAACATAGATGTTATCACATATATTATGATATGTCTGCAGTTTTAACCTGCCTGGGGATGATTTGTAAATGTGCATTAACTGTTAATAAATACTTTATGATATGCTGTGGAGTTGTTCTGAATAATTGATTACCAGTTTAATAAAAGTGACTAGTTAATAAATCCTGTACAATTGTTATAAGCCGATGAATAAATATATTTAACTGGCTATCTATATATTTCTGAAAAACAAACACACCAAAAAATCCATATTGAGATATCACAAAGCTTTTTATATTCTACCTACAAAGAATCTGTATGTGTGTATATGGTGGTTAATGAATGCATTAATAAACGCGTTATTAAACATTATGTAACCATAGTATGCAATTAATGAATATCTTTTATAGATATTATGTATTTATAAACAGTTAAACATCAAATAAAAAAGTGCTCTCATATTTGCTAACAACTACATTATAGTATATTTGAATGGCCTCTGACCTTGTCTGCGTCCACGGCTTTACGCATCCTGTCACAGGATCTGTCGTGAACGATCTGCAGCCACTTGTGAATGGAGGACTTGAACCAGTTATGAAAGCCTGTTAAGGCCAACATTTTAGCATCCCTGGCGGAGAAGAACACAAGTCTGTGTTAATAACTTCAAAGCAAAGGAAAAGGTTGAGCTCTCATCTCCTCGCTGACATTTCCAACAAATAACCAGCAGTCAGAGCCTTTATGAACTGTCATGAGAGTCGATCTGATAACCAACTTGAGAGGAAGAAACTCCCGAAAGCCTTTGAGGATTTTCAAGGACATGAAGAGCTCAAAGATGGTCTCTCCCATTGTCTGAGTCAGTTTGGAGCTCTCCTGCTCCAAGGTCCCACACACCCGCTCCATCGCCACGTTTACATCGTCGGCTACCTGGAGGAGGAAATAATGTGACCGTGTTCAAGTACCTGAGTCAAAGTCAGCGACAACAACACTGTGTGACTCACTAAAGGCTTTAAAAGACTTGTTTACAAAGTCTTTTCACATCATTTTCAATGCCATACCTGTTTCTCCAACTGCCTGTATGATATGCTGAAGAAATCTACTTTCACTGCACTGTGAGAACAAACAAAGGATAAAGTGGCTTCAGTCCAATAATAACTAATCCAAATCAATGTTTCTGTGCCAGGTAGCATAACATTTCTACACTGGCTGTGTTCGAAATCACACACTAACATACTATTCATACTAAGTATGATGAAAAATTGAGTATGTCGTGCTTTCAGACTGCATAGTATGTGGATTTTGTGTACGCAAGAAATGCCCGGATTTCTGAGTATGACACATGAGCTTACCGCACATATTCAACTGCCCCACAATGCATTGCGTCTGGGTGCCTTGAGACCAGACGTCAGTGATGAGAGGCTAAAAACTGATAATACGTCACTTTATTAATTTTAATTAGGGCTGTCAATGAATAAAAATATTTAATTGCAATTAATCAAATTTTGTATCTGTTCATAAATGTACCTTAAAGGCAGATTAGTCAAGTATTTAATACTCTTATCAACATGGGAGTGGGCAAATATGCTTGCTTTATGCAAATGTATGTATATATTTACTATTGGAAATCATATTGTCCAGAAACCCTCACAGCTACTGCATGTAGCATAAAAAAATATGCTCAAATCATAGCATGGTAAACTGCAGCCCAACAGGAACAGCTGTCAGTGTGTCAGTGTGCTGACTTGACTATGACTTGCCCCAAACTGCATGTGATTATCATAAAGTGGGCATGTCTGTAAAGGGGAGACTTGTGGGTACCCATAGAACCCATTTTCATTCACATATCTTGAGGTCAGAGGTCAAGGGACGCCTTTGAAAATGGCAATGACAGTTTTTGTGTTAAAAGTGACTAAGTTTGGAGTGTTATTTAACCTCCTTTGTGACAAGCAAGTATGACATGGTTGGTACCAATGGATTCTTTAGGTTAAAAAACTGAGCCCGCT
This sequence comes from Sebastes fasciatus, assembly GCF_043250625.1. Taxonomy (NCBI): domain Eukaryota; kingdom Metazoa; phylum Chordata; class Actinopteri; order Perciformes; family Sebastidae; genus Sebastes; species Sebastes fasciatus. Next base: position 19,599,467 of record NC_133807.1, read on the forward strand.
ACAACCTAAAAATCACAAGTTGCCTTAAAATGCTTAAAGAAATTAGTGGCTTTAAAACTAATTTGCGTTAATACGTTATAGCGTTATGTTTTCATGCGAGAAAGTAAATGTTTACGTTCGCAATATGTGGTCAGTTAATGTAAATAATGCTGCTGCAACGTTTTCAGAGATGTGACGGAGCTGCTGGCGGGTGCCTTGAGACCGGCCCGGCCGTGGCTTGAGCATACTTCAGTGTGAACAGTCTGCTGGTAAAACCATACTTAATAGTTCATTTAATAGGCAGTATGCAGTACATACTGATTAAGTATGTAGTATGCAGCACATTAGTATGCGATTTCGAACACAGACAGTGCCTTTCGCTCGATAACATGTATAGCGTTGCTATTCACCTGTAGAAGATTTTGTTGTAAGTGTTCTGGGCTCTCTGAACGTCTGCACACACGGCATCGACCACCTGAACCAGCTTCTTCAGCTGCTCCTCCAGATTCTACGTCGCCAACACAAAAGTGAACAACATCCTGGATATCAATTCTCGAGCCACAGTCAGTAAAATAATGAGACAGAATGATTTCTATCATCAGGACTTCTACTAAATCAGTATAGACGTACCCCGTCCTCTGGTTTATATCGTGCAATTAAGCTCTCGTACCACTCCACGGTTCCTTTCTGTTGAAATAATTACACAAATTAAGGAGAATAAATGGTTTAATTAAAGGTGCCCTATGGAGTACAGTGATGTAGTTGGTAGAAACTGTTTTCATGTTGTACATGCGTGTTCTTCATGCTGCTTTCATGCAATACAACATATACATGGACCTGCTAATCAAGCCATTCATCTACAGTACAGCACCTCTAGTGGTCAAAAGCTCCACGGGGTACCTTTAAGTGAACCTACTGTGAAACAGATTGCACTTTCATTGTTACCTTGACAGCAGTAGTGATGTCCAAATGCAGATCATTTCGAAGAGGACACACAGTCTTAAACGCCCGCATGTTCTGCATGTAGCCAATCCCCCTGGCATTCACAGATGGGGAAAAACAGCCAATTGCAATACAAGACTGGTATAAGGTCACGCAAATTATGGTTTCACATCATACACTAACATTGTTCTCGGAATGTAAAAATATCAAATAAGCACAAAAGCTTCAAATTTCACTAAAATTGTTTCCACTCTAATTGTATGCAGGATCCTGCTCTGTCTCTGCAGGAGAGAAGAGATGCAGCTTGAGTCACTCTGAGTGTTTCTGAGAGGTGTAGAAAAGATCCCCCTCGAGGTATTGATCACTGGCCAGAGCTGGACGTCTTACTGGGGAAGTTTCTAATAAAAAAAAAAACAGTCTCCTCCAAATTAGTCCGACAACATGAGCTCCAATAATTAGCTGATTTTACTGGCTGGCGTTTATGTGGAACCGAATCCCTAATTTGGTCATTTCACTGCCCCATCTCCCTTCTTTTATGTGATGGTAACTCAGAGCTAAATCGGTCTGTCCAAGTCTTTGATTCGGAGCAGAATATCTCTGCAATACCGACCAGATTGCTTTCAAATGAAGTTCAGATATCCATTGGTTCCATGGATTGTCTCTCATGATTTTATGGACACGAGAGCTTTCTGGTTAAAATTTCCCGATGGTCAACACATTGGTTGAAGACAATGTGTCTAAAAATCAATGCCTGGATTTCCATGAAACTCACTGCAGATATTCATGTTCTCCAAAGGATGAATGCTTGGTGATTTGGTGATATCCTCAAGCTAAAACTTGTGCACAAAGCAATATCAAAATCTATATCGTAATTAGGGCTGTCAATCGATTTAAATTTTTAATCACGATTAATCGCAAATTAATCACACATTTGTTTTTTTCTGTTTGAAATGTACCTTAAAGGGAGATTTGTCAAGTATTTATCAACCAGGGAGTGGGCAAATATGCTGCTTTATGCAAAGGTATGTATATATTCATTATTGGAAATCAATTAACAACACAAAACAATGACAAATATTGTCCAGAAACCCTCACAGGTACTGCATATAGAATAAAATATATGCTCAAATCATAACATGGCATACTCAAGCCCAACAGGCAACAACAGCTGTCAGTGTGTCAGTGTGCTGACTTGACTATGACTTGCCCCAAAATGTGATTATCATAAAGTAGGCATGTCTGTAAAGGGGAGACTCGTGGGTACCCATAGAACCCATTTTCATTCACATATCTTGAGGTCAGAGGTCAAGAGACCTCTTTGAAAATGGCAATGACAGTTTTTCCTCGCAAAAATTTAGCGTAAGTTTGGAGCGTTATTTCGCCTCCTTCATGACAAGCTAGCATGACATTAAAACTGAACCAGCTACAACATAACAATCGGAAGTTGCGTTAATGCGTTAAAAAAACGAGTGGCGTTAAAATAAACTTTAGTTAACGTGTTATTATCGTGTTAACTTTGACAGCCGTAATCGAAATATATCCATTCATGCTCTGAAAGGGTAATCCTTTCAGATTTTCAGGACTGTATGGCCCCTCATTTGGTGACTGATATTACCGGTGTAATGGAAGCATAATATCATATTGGGAATAATACATGTTACATAAGGTAAACATATGCAAGTTGTTGCTTATGACCACAATACTTTTTATCTGTGGTCAGGGAAACATTTTGAAATGAGTAATGAGCAATGACTAAGATATTTGTGTTTGAGTAGGGAGCCCAACACTGCTTCCTCCACAGAGCATGACTGACTGGTTTGAAGTCTCTCTGTGTCTGTCGGGGTGAGAGGTTGAGCGTGTACCTGGTATGGCAGCACAGGCGAGTGTTTGATGTGATGTGATGGCAGTGTGACTTTACCTCAGCATGAGCTCGTAGCGTGTAATGGCAGCAGCGCTGGTGCAGGGGAAAACCTGACGCATGTTCTTCATCAGGCACAGGCAGTGCTCTGTGTACAGCCTGAAGCTGTCTGACAGCTGCCTCTCCTGGACACAGGAAGGGCCCGCAGTTATAGCTTCAAGTACACTGGCTGTGAGACATTTTTGGCTGGACCAAAAACCTTGATGCATGTCAGTGAAGAGCTGAGCTAATGAGGTGACTGTTTCCAGATGATGAAAGTTTTTTTTTTTTTTTTTCTTACTGAGAGGCCGATGGCTGAGAACCTACCAGGTCTCCCCTCACAGTGGTGGGGTCCCACTCTGCATCGATGGTCCTCAGGAGGCGCAGCAGCAGGGAGTAGCACATCCTCTGGGTCCGATGGTGGCTGCTGTAGCACTGCCAGCGACTGTGTTAAAAAACAAAAAAAACATGCACCTTTTACCTGATGCTTAAGCTTTCATATTTGATTTGATCAATGTTATTCCTCCGTTAATACTCACATAATGGCCTGGTGGAGAGGGGAGAGATCAGTTTGCACAGCATGGTGAGTCAGTACGGTCCATGCTGGAGGACAAACCTGCCCGTTCCAGTTGTACGGCTCTCTCTAGCAGTATATGTGGTAGATTACATTGTTAGTTCAAGAACAATCTGTTCGTACTCATCAAAAACTTACGTTTGTTTTACAAAATAGCAGAATAATGCTGATATAAACATTACTATAAATGACATAAAAGCCATGCCCACAGCATTTGAGCAACATTTGAGGGCCAGCTATAGCAAAACTGTGTGGAACATCAAAAATCTGAATCCTCCAGTCAGCATGTCCTTGGGCAAGATACTGAACCCTAAATTGCTCCCAAAGGCTTTGCCATCGGTGTGTGAGTGTGTGTGAGAATGGGTGAATGCTGACATGTAGTGTAAAGCGCTTTCAGTGGTCGGAAGACTAGAAAGGCGCTATATAAATGCAAGTCCATTTACCATTTACCACCCCAACAATACACCAATATATGTGTGAAGTGGGTCGGATGAATGATTCTCGAGATATGTGAAGGACATACCCACATACATACAGACATGTTACTTTGTGGTTAAGTATCTGCATGAAACTCACCTTAACATGAGCGTGCTCGTACTCCACAATCTGACTCAGCAGTTTCTTGTGAATGGAGACATTTGAGTCTTTCTTAGACAAATCTGTATCTCTCTGAAAAAAAAAAAAAAAAAAAAAAGAGTATTTAAAGTTATAATTCTTCATATCCTACACATGCAAGAGGAGTATTGTATACTGTAATCTGAAAACACAGACCTGGCTGGTGAAGAGCTTCAGTATCAGGTGACATTCGCCCTGAACTTTAGACGTACTCGATCGAGGCTCCAGCTTAAACCAGGTGTCATATCCGACAATTGGGAACTCCTACAAGAAGGAAACAAGCCAGGTTACGGACACGACATACTTCCAGGGAAATCCTTCACATTGTGTCCTTTGGAGAATGTCTAGTTGCCTCTGACTAGTGAGAGTGTTTTTTGAACTTCCAACACTCACATTCAAAGGGATGTTGGTGCATCCGAGGAAGTCATCGACGTTCTCCTCGGAGCCTGATGATGCAGATCCGTTGGAACGAACTGACTTTGCTATCTGCTTAAAATACCTGGCAAGAAAAAAAGCGAGTGCAAGGAAAAAGGGAACCTTGTTTGTCACAGGTTGAATTCATGTTTAAATGTACTGTGAGAGCTATAATCTAACAATTCTCACTTTGAGGACATTTAGCTCGATCAACTGTGACATATATTACAGCAGCGGCGGAATGAGTTTCACCGCCGAATGAAAGCTGGCTATTACTCCGATCTTTATTCAAATGGAAATTGCACATTTTCACCACAGGATTATGGTCCTTTTGTCCCTTGGTTATAATTGACATTGTCAGGTTTTCATTAGACTTGTCTGCTATTTATTAGTCTCCCCATAGCTCCGGCTGAACTCTCTGTGCTCTGTGTGCACGGCTTTATTGGCACCGAGCTTTGTCCGTCAGCCTTTCTTTAAAGGTACAGTGTGTAGTACCTGGCCACCTCCTCCAAACAAATAGGAGGCAGCACTTACAGTTACACCAGTTATATCATAAATAAAGCCAACTACAACAGCGAGGCAAGAATACGCAAACTTTGACCAAACTGCTGAAACTCTGAGAGCCAGTCAAAATAACACTGCTATCTTATAATCTTCCCGTGTGGCGTCGGCCGTGAGTTTACGTTAGCTGTCTTTGTGTTTTCTGCAAACTAGACGCTAGTGACTCACTATCACCTCCCAAGGTTCAAGTGGTATTACAAGACAGGATGGGCTAGCTGGTTAGCGTGCTCATTTCAGTAGATATTTCTGCAACACAATACATAGACGTCTTTGACATGACGTCAGCACTGTAACCTCTTCACATTTTGTTGATAATTTCAGTTAGTAAATTTCGGGTCAGATCTTACATGTTGCACCTTTAAGGTTAAAGGACAAATACCGATTGATCTCCTAAAATGAACGAGCAAGATGGTGTCATTATTTCTCAACAAATGTAGATACATACATAGGCTTCTTCATTCATAAACTGCGACTTTTGGCTCAATTCAAATGGAAATGACCCGTTTGATTGACAGGTTGAATGACTCATCTAATTACTGATACAATGTCGACTGGATGAATAAATGAATTACTAACTTATATAATTGTGCACAAAGTCACAATTTGTGATTCAGTTGCAGTTCAGCCCTTCAAAAAGGAAAAAAACACTGCTAAAGGAATATCCAGCATTTCTTCATTACATTAAGTCAGGATTACACAACATAGTTTCTTCTACCTGCCCATTCCTCGAAGTCCACTGACTTCATTGAGCTTTTTGCAGGCCTCAGCAACAGACACGTCATCGTCATGATCCCTGAAGAAACGAGGAGAATTCAGAGTTTATTACAACCTCTCATCTCACAACGATGAACGGACCTGAGAAGTGAAGGAGATCTACTACAATCTAACCCCATTCAAGAAAAGCATTTGCCTAGTGTACTCTACTTTTACTGTCGAGCTTTGACCAAAGGCCAGAAAAGTTTCTATAACAGCTGAACAATGACTCTTCAATCTGTTATAAATGTACATTTTTACAGCTTAGAGCTGAGGTCAAGAGGCAACGTAATCTGTATACTGATATTATTATTCTCACATTCAACGAATTCAAGGTGCTGCTGCGTACGAATCTTACCATATGTCAAGATGTAAGAGGTCATTGTGGACATCATCTATTTCACTGTGAAAAAACAACAACAACCAAACAATTACTAATTGAAGTATCATCTCCATGAGTAAATACTGATAATGAACACATCCCTATTTTAGTGATCCTTCCACAGAGATGACACTGTGCTGCACTGGTCACATAATCTAACAACTTTAGGTGTTGAAACAAATGAAACTGTGAATCCTGCACGTCACACATATCACAATGTCCGGCACTCTGCTAAAGGTTGAACTGCTGTACTCACAACACAAAGTGCTCGTCCCACACGGGGTTCAGAGTCTCCGGTTTGACCTCGGTCACCTGGATACACCTGGCGGGTAACACCTCCTTGGTGCTGGAGCGTTTCTCCAGCTTCTCTTTTCTCTTCCTGAAGCTGAACTTTCTCTCCTTTTTCTCCTCCGTCTCCCGCGGGCTCTGACCCAGCAGGATTCCCAGCATGCAGTAGGGGTCGCTGTACCCTGGCAGGCCGTGGGGTGACGCATAGAAAAGGTTATATCACACACACACACACACACAAAACTGTTTATATCACCCTGATGATGCTGGTGCAGCAGGAAGAGAAGGGAAGCCTTTGGGCTCATTTGTGATTACAATCAGCGTGGTGTTTTGGTTAAGTGCTCGTCAGTGTAATAAGTGCGACTGGTTGACAACGAGGGTGTTTGAGATCAAATTCACCTCGCGTGGAAAGTGGACACGGGTAGTCGGCTGTGGTCGGGGAAGTGACAGGAACAGTACATGAAGTCCAATACTTAACAGATTACCAGACTGCTCTTGTACATATTTAATCACGCACCAGTTATAAAACCAGTCATTATAATGTCATTGAAGTGGTTGATGTAATGACGTATGTGTGATATGACACATACTGTATATTATGTGCATATGCATACAGTACATAAAAAGTCACATAAGCAGCATGTCCACCCTAACCTTTTTCCCATCTCACAATAAAGAAATACTATTCAAATACCAAATGCACCCTCAGATTATGCAGGTGTCAAAGGATGACATGCATACTGTACATGCTTATGCTTTATTGTAATTTATTCAGCTTCTGAGGGTGATAGTGTTCATGAACCACAGAACTATTATCGTGTTAGTGCCGCAAAAAGTCACAATTTGCAAAACTCTCACAAGATGGTTAGGTATTGACCCCGAATGGTTAAGGTTAGGCATTGACCTCAGATGGTTAAGGTTAGGCATTGACCTTGGATGGTTAAGGTTAGGCATTGACCTCGGATGGTTAAGGTTAGGCATTGACCAACAAAAGCACGGAGAAGCTTGAATTACAACACACACAGAGGGAGAGTGACTTCATTCTCTGCTCAGGTAGACATTACTCCTCTATATCTTTACATAGCAAATAGTTGTTTGATGCTATTTAAGGTTATGCATTGACCTCCAATGGTTAAGTTTACGATATATCGTCACTGCTGGTCAAACCTGCACATATGAGACATATTTCACAGAACTTTTTGTTTTCCAAAAGAGAAAGTTTATGGTTATCTAATGCTTGAGTAACTCACCGTTTGCGTCCTTGGCCATCAGATTCTTTGCTTTCATAACGGAAACTCTCAAGGAGAAACTGGCTCGCTGTGGAAAAAAAGGCATTTACTGTCTGTTCAGTAAGAAACGGTAAATGCGTCAAATCAAATCAAGGTCATGCATTGAGTGCATTACAACGTATTTCCATAGATACGATGGTATAAACATTGATTGTGAAAAAAGAATTACTGAATGCTTCATCGGATATCTTATATATCAGCTTTGTGAGTCGCAAGGTAGAAGAACTCAATGTCCCAGGATTACAGAGAGAATATATAAAAGGGTAAAACTATTTTCACTCTGGTCTCAACATTTATTATAAGGACTCACAGTTCTGAACAGAGATATTTGAAAGGTCTCTGGCAGTCAAGTGAAAGAGGCTTTCAGGTGTTACAGGTCTCTTACATCTCTCAACTCTCCAAGGGCATCAGCGCTCTCCAACTGTTTCTCTCCAGACCATGCTTTCACCTTATTACTATACTGCACTGTGCAAACTATGAGCGTTAGAAAATACCAGGCAATGCACTAAAACACCACCTGTGGCTGCACAACTGAGGGTTTAGTGATGCCTCTAAATCTGTACTTAGTGACCACTGAGGAGTTCATTGTGTTATCTGTTTTGTTAATGACTTTAAGGACTGTACCAGAGCTTTTTACGTAATATGTAATATATATATAATATGATGTATAACCAACAATGTAATAATATTATGTCAGCACAGAGTGGAAATGTACAGACTAGTGCACATTTCTCCCTTTAAGTATAGAAAACTGATGTCAGCTTCCAGTCCCACAGTACATCTGAAGGATACACTTGAATGGACAGTGACTCATGTACAAAGTGTCTCACCTTGGCTTCTTGTACTTTTTGGAGAATGATGTCATGTTCCTCTTCGCCCATATCGAACACCTTGGATTGTCAGAGAGTAAAATGAAAAAAGTTTTTCTTTGTGCAACAAAAACCTGGATAAACATTCAGTTTCTTGTTACAATTCAAAATGCACTACTATCACCACTACAACGCCACTGAATGACCTTTATAAAACACAACAAGACGCCCACTCTAGACATAAAAGAGGCTACAATCCTGAGCATGATGTCATCTGAATGGATGTAATATCACAGCTGTATATCAGCACACAGTGTGACTGGACTTTGATGTTTAATCAGGTTAGAGCCAAGAGCATCTGCTCAGATTCTTACAGCCTGCTCACAACAAATAACACTCTCTACGAGGCTGGCAGCACTGTTAATAACAGAGATTTAATGCAGCTTAGAAAACAGTCTGTTTTTCCGGGATGGGATTTATGCATATATGGATAGATGCACAGATGGATAGATGCATAGATGGATGCATAGATGGATAGATAGATACCTTTAGCAGGTAAGCAAACAGCTCTTCATCACTCCTCACGTGTTCAGGTGAAGGCACTCCCACCCGGTTGACCACCGTGTACACAGCTTCCTCATAAAGCAGGTCCAGCTACAGTACATGAAAACACACTTAATAACAACAACCCTTCAAACATAAAAAAAAAATAATAGCTCATGCTCCTTTGCCTTCATGCTTTCTGCTCTGCTGCACATCAATAGCAGGGAGGGTTTTGTTATTGCGACTTTTAAAATGTAATCCCTGCTGAAATAGGATGAAAACAGACGCACCTCTGTCCTTCGGGTTCTGTCGGGGTTAAAGGTCTGGTCCACGTGCTCCTGCGGCGGCGGCACTGTGCAGGCCCCTCTTTCGCACTGTGAGGGGTCAGAAACAGATTTTCTTAAAGCTATAGGGTTGAGTAAGAACTGGAGAGAGGAGAAGCTGAGGTTGCATTACTGACAGTATAGAGTGTCAATCATCTCTTGGTAGTTTAGTCCAGTGGTTCCTAATTTAAGGTCGGGCCCCTCCAAAGGGTCACAAGATAAATCTGGGTGGCACCAGCCCCACTACTAAACATGTTCTGGCTTTGTTCGAGACAGCTTGCTTTCTGGAAATCTATTTTGAACCTTCTGTCAATAGCGCTGGGCTCAGTAATCAACCCACTCATTGCACTTTTTGGCCTTTCCCTACAAAACACAAAACTCTCAAGTCTTCATAAGGGTGCCATCTGTAGTTTAATAGCTGGATGGCAGATTCTCTTAAATTGGAAATCCAATCATCCACCTACTCATATCAATTGGGTATGTGACATAATGAGCTGAATTCATCTTGAACAGATACGGTATTTTAGGGATGGAAAATAAGAGAAATTTCTGCTGGTCTGGAAACCATTTATTTCTCCTCTGTCGGTGCTGCTGGGATTCTGCCATTGGCCTCTTAACTTTTAAACCCAATAATCGACATATATTCTTTTTTGGTTTTGTTCATGTTTCTTGTAATTTATTTATTTATTTATCTTTCTCTCCTCATTTAATCAATTTAATTCCTCCCTCTTTTTTGTTTGTTTTGCTTTTACCCATTTTTAATTATTATTTCTATTATTATTTATTCCCTGCTTCACTTTCGCTTTATCGGTATTATTGTTATAATTAACTACACCAACTAACAATTATTATAACTGCCAGAGATGATACTGTTTTGCTGTGATATCTGTGTGTCATATGTGTGATTGTCATGTCTCTTATACATGTACAAAGTTCTATAAATAAAAAACAATCGGGGTTGTTGTGAGATGATTAATGGGATAAAGACATAATAAATTTGTCTTAATTATTATTTTTTTTTAACTTTTTTCGCCCTAATCATTGCTTTTTGTGAAATATTTGATTTTTTTACCACATTGGGCCTCAAATACTTATTTAAATAAATGTTTAAAGATTAAATCAATCTTTAATTTGACTGCTAACAACTCATAGACATGTGAAAACGTTCCCGACTTGAATTTTTGTGAGGGGTCAAATGCCGAAAATGAAACCACTGGTTTCCAGCCTTTGCACTGTATTGCTGTTTATAAGCTTATCATATGTTTTTTTATGTAACATATAAATGTGAGAAGTAACTGGTAACTATAACTGTCAAATAAATGTAGTGGAGCAAAACATTCTGTATTTTCCTGAAATGTAGTGGAGTATATCGTTCCACCACTACTGACTTCATAGCCACTTATCGATAGCCAACCAAAATCAGAAGACTCAGACATCCACAATAAGGAAAACAGTCCAAAATTGAAGTTCTCAGAAGATTAAATTATTATATTAGGGCTGTCAATCGATTAAAATATTTAATTGTGATTAATTGCATGATTGTCCAGAGTTAATCGCGATTAATCGCAAATTAATCGCACATTTTTTATCTGTTGAAAATGTACATTAAAGGGAGATTTGTCAAGTATTTAACACTCTTATCAACATGGGAGTGGACAAATATGCTGCTTCATGCAAATGTACAGTATTTATTCATTATTGGAAATCAATTAGCAACACAAACAATGACACATATTGTGCAGAAACCCTCACAGGTACTGCATTTAGCATAAAAAATATGCTCAAATCATAACATGGCAAACTCAAGCCCAGCTGACTTGAGGTCAGAGGTCAAGGTACCAAAAACTGAGCCGCTACAAACTAAAAACCGCAAGCTGCATTAATGCGTTACAGAAATTAGTTGCATTAAAACAAATTTGCTTTATAACGCGTTATTATCGCGGGTAACTTTGACAACCCTAATTATTAGATTATGAATGTTCCTTATGTTTTGATGATGACTCTCTGCGTTTTGCCTCTCTTTTTACTCTCTGGTCTTACAGCAATTTGGAAATGAAGACATTGATTGCTCTCAGCAAAGATGTTATTACAGCAGCATTGCCTTATTAACATTGGCAGCAGGAGAAACTGCACATAGCCACCGACAGCAGCTTGTCACAGCTGAGCTGCCAGTCTTCTGAGCACCCATCTCAACCCGGCCCTTCTGTCTATACGCGTCATACTGGCCCGGGTGACAGCGCTGGGGCCTACTCGCTACACCAACGTGTTTCATGGGCGTAACAGACGGAAAGGTGGAGGTTGGGCGGGGGTTACCTCGGCCTGGGCAGCCCGCAGCATGTTGTCCTGCTTCTGAAGGATGGCATTCACGCGCTCAAAGAACTCCACGCTCTCCTCGGAAATCCTGCCAAGAAGAGGAAGCAGATTGTCAAATCATCTCTTAAAATAGAGATGCAACACTTGGAGAATATGTTGCATGTTGTATTAACAGATACACAAATCTCATCAGTCAACTAGAATTTTTCTGAATCGTGATTAAAAACAAAGTGGGATTCAGTGATATTGGTGGGATCACACTGCATCCTGTTTACAGACAAGAAGCGTCTGTCAGTAAAGACGATCTGTTTCCTTCTTATGTTTCCACTGCCTGCAGTTCAGGTCCTTTATTAGCTCTCAAACACCTTCTCATCTCATGCACTAAAAAGCAAAGCAGGTCTGGACCAAAGCTCTCAGCGATCCAACATGTCTGCACTCTGCGTGAATGTTAATCTACTATGATGAGCAGGGTTGTGTGCAAAATGCAAATGATGTTTTCCTCCAGGTGTGAGTGAATCCCCGGACTCCCGCCGGCCCCAGTTGTCATGGTGATAACAGGCACATTCAGGGAGGGAATAGCTGGCTGAACACCTTGGGAATCCCCCCCCCACCACCACCACCACCACCACCTTCACCCCAACCTCTCACCCCACCCAAATCTCACACCGGGTGTCTTCCTCCAGGCCCGTCTGGAGATCAGAGGAGCAGACAGCAGCTCTGATGTGAGCTGTGGCAGAACCGCCGGGATCAGCCACGCCGTCTGCCTGTAACTCCACACACCCCCACAGCTCCCACAGCTCCCACAGCTTCTCTTGCTCTCAGCCAACCCCGTCACACTATGCAGAGGAGGTCCTGTCACGCTCCTATATTAGCGTCATCACATCCCAGCAGGCGTGTGGCAGCCCATCCCAGCACCCACTGGCTCTCGCCATGGTGGGGGAGCGGATGGCAAACCCCTGAGGTATTGATGAGAGCTAATGGCAGTCACGCTGAGAGAGATGGTCAGGTTTCCACCGCCATCAAACCCAGTAAAACTTGAAAGGTGGATGTATTGAGTTAAAACGGCAGAAATCTCTTATCAAATGCCAGATTAACTATAAAAGCCAGTATATTCTTCAAAAAAGGTCCTCTTTTGAATAAATAATGATACCACACCACTGTTTTTTAATCAAGTCATGCTGTGCAGTTGGGCTGCAACTACTGATTATTTTCATTAACCTTTAATCTGACAATTATTTTCTTGACTAATGTATTAATCAAATGTCAGAAAACAGTCCAAAAATACCCATCATAGCTTTGCAGAGCCAAAGTTCACATCGTTCAGATTGCTTGTTTTGTCCGTTTAATATCATACAAAACTAAGAAAATCAGCAAATATTCATATTTTAGAAGCTTGAATTGACTTTGGGCTATTTTAACTAAAATAAATGACTGAAAGAGTAACTTTAGTAACCTATTTCCCATGTTTTTGTGTCTAACTGACTAATAGGGACAACGATACCAATACAGTTACTGAAACTGGTCCAGTATTGAGGGAGAGCGCCGTAGCAACAGCTGCTCTCAGGCTGCAATATGGTGTTATTGAAGTAAGCTGGCACCGTCATTTACGTCCACTAAAAGTGCTTGTTTTTGCCATGACAGGCTCTGATTGTGATAAGTTTCTGACATTATGGAAAGAGTCTCGCTCAAGGAGAAGTCTCGTTGTGACGTGTTGCCGGAGGACAACGGTGGAATAGTGGAATGGAGTGGTTGGAGTACAGAAAGCGTAGCTTAGTGTTATCTAAAAGATTTTCAATGTCATGGCTGAATATCTAGATGATTTCCACAATGAGGACGAGGTCGAGGTCTTTCAATTCGATGGCCGCCAGTATTTTTTAGAGCCAGAGTGTACGGATATTAAGATCTCCTCCTTGAGCGGGAGTTGGACATAATAACAAACAGACCGGATCAAGCGAAAGGTCAGAAAAATGTTTCACTTCTCTGTAGGGTCCTTTCAATAATGTTGTCAGACACTTATAATAACAATCTGAGCCTGTCAGTGTCAAAGACAAGCACTTTTAGTGGACGTAACGTTACACTGACGCTAGGGCTGTCAAAGTTAACATGATAATAATGCACAAATTCCTTTTAACGACACTAATTTCTTTTTGGCTTTAAAGCTGATGTGAAGTCACTGGCATCATATGAAAGTAGAAAAACCTAAGGAATCCATTGGTACCAATCATGTCATACTAGCTTGTTGCAAAGAAGGCTAAATAACACTCTAAATTTACGCTAAATTTTGGTGAGGAAAAACTGGCACGGCCATTTTCAAAGGGGTCCCTTGACCTCTGACCTCAAGATATGTGAATGAAAATGGGTTCTATGGGTACCCACGAGTCTCCCCTTTACAGACATGCTCACTTTATGATAATCACATGCAGTTTGGGGCAAGTCATAGTCAAGTCAGCACACTGACACACTGACAGCTGTTGTTGCCTGTTGGGCTGCAGTTTGCCATGTTATGATTTGAGCACATTTTTGATGTTAAATGCAGTACCTGTGAGGGTTTCTGGACAATATTTTTGTCATTGTTTAAGTTTAAAGGTACATTTTGAACAGATTAAAAAATGTGTGATTAATTTGTGTTTAATCACGATTAACTATGGATAGTCATTGCGATTAATCGCGATGAAATATATTGATCGATTGACAGCCCTAATTGACTCGTGAGCAGCTGCCAGTTACAGCGTTCTCCCTCAATACTGGACCAGTTTTAAAAATTGTTGTCCCCATTAGTCACTTAGACACAAAAATATATGGTCCAGGTTGAAAAGTACCAAAGTTACCCTTAAAGCAATTCTTAGATGATCAACACAATTCAAAACAATCTGCAACTGTTTCAGCTCTACTCTGCAGTCTCTAATTTCACATAAGGATGGAGTTCAACCTTTCTCTCGTTTGCATTAAAACAGGAATTTACTTTTCAGCCTCACTGGTGTGTTTGTTGATTTTGCCCAACACTGATCAAAAGTTGCTATTCTGATCAGAAACCCCTCAAGCAGTGTTTGAAATCTTCAAGCTGCAAGCCGAGTCGACAATCTGTGAATGCCTCCACAAACAAAGCCTGTTCCGCTGACAAGAAATGGGAGGCTTTGTTTCCTGGAGCTTACAGTTTTCATTTGCACATATAGCACAAATAAGCGTCATTTGATTGTAGTACTTGTGTTACAAGACACTCAGTTCTCTCCACATCCGTCTTCAGTCGTCCAGGGCATCCTCTTATCCTCAAAGCTGTCCCATCTTCTGTCAGTCAGCTCGAGGATCTGTCCAGACAGTCTGGGATCTTTTTGTTTCGAGCTTTGGGGCGACGTGTTCATGAGCCGAAATAATGTCCAAATGATGCAAATACAGTCAGTCCTGATTAGATACATGTAAAACAAATGATGCTGATATCTTTCAACCTATTTTTGCTCTCTCTCTTTCTCTCTCTCTCTCATACACGCCACCTGAATAACAAACTGATTTGATGTTGCTAGGAAACAGGTCCTTTTCTTTTATTACTGTCATGTTATTCTAATGTATTTTCAGAATTCAATCAATTATGTTTTCCTGTCTGTACAGTCAATCAGAAGGAAAACATAAATACAAACAGGAAGACTGAACTCCATCTATCTGCGAGAATAAACGCGACTAATTGGGAGTGTGAAGGTGACGGCAACGCCTCACGTCAAACTTCAATATAATATGGCAGTGCATACATAGTAATTAATAGTGCAGACATCACTGTTGTCTGCAGCATGAAAGACAATGTGACATCTGTATGCGTTCTAATAAAATAAGCAGGTTTTCTAATGCGATTCATCACGGTTGTCAGTGCCTAATATCAGCCTGCTGCTACCATCACAACAGAGGATCTCTTCCGTGACAAGGATCACCCTCAATACTACACACAAAACGGTTTGTTTTACTCTAATTACACATCTGATTAAGCAACAAAACATTGCAGGTGAAAATGATCTAACATGGAGATATGATCGCAGAATGTCTCCGTTCAATAACAGCAGTTTCCCAGATAGAACTATACTGACAGACACATAAGACAGAGGAGAAGCCTGGTGTGAAATTATTTTCAACTCGGGTCCTCTTGGGTGCTTCACAATGATGATTCACCGTTTTTACTTCCTCACTGGGACTGAGGATTTGACGCATTTTAAAACAGGCAACTCTAACGTAAAGCTCAAACATGATTCCTGACTACGAGGTAGATAATGCCTTCTGATTTATGTTCCTTATATTTTATTCATCAGAAAATATAGAACTGTATCATAAAGGGAAATCACTGGATATATCTGACAGTATTATAGTTCCATTTTTAGTATTGTAGGCATTCCTTCCTCAGGGATTGAATGTACTGTATATGTCCATAACTGCATGTGTTAGGGGTCCAAAATCACATGATAGACCAAAACCAATGAACTCATGCTGCTAACAACAAGTATTGCCTGTGTAGCCCAAGCCTGATGCATCTTATTCCTCTGTGCCACTGAGCTCCCATTATTGTCCATTATTATTCCCTGCAATATTTACTCAAAGCTACCACAAAGAACTTTATTTTGTGTTGATTTTGGCGGCCCGGGAGGATAAAAACGGTGGTGTTTCTGAGCACCATGAATCCCTTTAGAAAACCTCTTATTTTATTGCAGCAGGGTCTGACAGTCCCGTGCCTCCCTTCCCTCCAGGGGGCCTAGTAATATGGCCTGGACCTCCAGCAGTGTGGGGTCGGTGTTGGCTCCCAGCGGAGTCCGGAGCTCCGACTGCAGGTCGAAGGCGGAAGCGAAGCCGGATGCGAAGCCGGATTTGAGTCCGTCCAACCGCTGGTAGCTGCCGGAGGCCCCCGCTGGAGTCTGAGCCGAAGGAGTTTCTAGAGAATCCGACCTGCCTGGTGGCACCGATGACAAGCATTAAGATTAACTATATAGAAATAGCCACTCTTCTCGCTGATTTACTTACAGGTCATATAGGGGCATCTGTATTAAATAGAGACTGTTTTATAACCAGTTAAACGTTTCTCACAGTAACTTTAAAGTCATGGTTAATGGGAACGGAAAAACACAAAGCAAAGCAATCTTTTTGTTTTTACTTTTCTATTCTTTGTGTTATTGCATAGTTTTAACTCTTCAAGCCATTTCAATTCTCAAATGATTAGGGCTGCCCGCTTGTAGTCGATTAGTCGAATAATCGGTCGTTTTGGACTTAGTCGACTCAGATTTCTTTAGTCAATTAGTCATTTTTTATGCTTTTTTCATGCTGAATGACTTATTTCTAAGAAACTTATGAGCACATCTCTGGGAAACACAAGATTTAAAGTGGTGCTTTTGTGCAATTCTTCGTGGAGAAACGCAGTTTGACAGATCTGTTGATTAAATCAACTAATCGATTAGTCAACAAAATCGTAGTGTTAGAGTGTTATTTCTTTGGTCAAGGACAGCCCTACTAATGAGGGCCTGTGATGAGGGGTCACAGGTACAGTAGACTCTAATTTTATGATTTCATTTGTATTAATCCAGGGTTCAAAATAGTCCTCAACAAATGCACTGTTTACTCCTGTTTGAGTAATGTTTGTGATCAGCAGTTATTGAGCAAAAAAAAAATACAGTCTCAGTCTTTAAAGATGATTAAAGATGCCTTCAGTGGGAACAAATGGGCTGAGTGCAACACACAGGCTGGGAGATCGGAATAACACATTGTTGGTTTTGGTGTTTTCATGAGTTTGACTGATAATAAGAAAAATATAGAATAACTCCAGCCTTATCCTTCAAATGTATAGTATGCCATATCTGTCATTAATTACTGTAATTTCATGCACATTATAGGGTTTTCCATTTAATTTCATTCTAAATTGATTGTGTTTTTCTGCATTAATTAAAAATGAGAGCCTCGGTGGTGTCTCTGAGGAGTCAAATCCATTAATGATACTGCAGCGAGCTCACAGTTCGAAACCCAGTGAAGTCAAGTGTGAAATATGAGGTCCACCACTGTTGACAGAGATGGACATAATAAGACAATAACATTAATTTAAATATAAATCCCTGTGGGTTTTATGCTGTGCAACACCCTCTGACAGCGCGTCGTGCATTTCCACAGACTTGACAACCAGCTCACACAGAGGCACGCACATCATTTGCTCAACTGAATTAAAAACCTCCAACGTGGCGGTCTCTGCTCTGAGAGCTCAGCTCTGACAGCAGACTACTGGGTCAACAACTGTGGCCGGAGCAGCCCAAATCTACCGGCCTCATTTGCAAACTCTCAATTAAAGTGAGAGTGCAGGCGGGCCAGCAGCCTGAATGGATAACTAAGATCAACAGTCTGGCGCTAATGATGAGCGCTCAGCGTACGTGCACGGCTGAGACGCAGTGGGAAGGATGTAGCACCAGGGAGCTGGCACGGCAAATGAGAAAAAGGTGAGATACTCTTTAATGAAGAGCAAAAATAGGGTCCTACTGGAGCACATTTCACATGCATTAAGAGTATATAAAAATGCTAAATCTGAGTGTGGAGACAGCATCAAAATACGCATTAAATAAAACACATTCATGAAAAATGGTCAATCATTAGTCCTTCAAATCCAAAATTGTTCAGTGTTCAGCATCTGAGGTTATCTTCCATGTTAAAAATAGACACAGTCGTCAGTACAAGTTTAAGTTCACATGGTGGCAGCAGCCGGTGTTTAGGTTGCTATAGAAACCGCAGGTTCATACTATTACTTTTGGCTTCAGATGAAGCTTCAAAACAAGACTGAAAAAAAAACAAAATCAGATGAATGATTTTACCTGTGCCACTTTATTTGTTGCTACGAGGCAGGCAAGGAAAAATAAAAGCCGGAGAAAAAGGAGAAAAAAAAGAAAAGAATAAACCTCCGGAGAGATCAGATCAGAACAAAACCACTCAAGTCCAGTTTATTCTCCCCCAAGATCACAGTGCTGTCAAGCTAATGGTAACACATGACATTAATGAAAACAGTACTCAACAAGAAACCTAAAGAGTATAGCAGAAAATAAAGAAAGAGTAGAAGAACGACAAAATGCATACATATAGCATACTATAAAAATGACATCCCCATATACATACATGTATACATACACACATATAGTACATGTATACAGTATTTACATAAAACATGTAATAATTAATAACAAATTAACTCAAAGTGGTCAACTAAGTAAAGATGTAAAACGTACATTCATACAAGATTAGTGGTGCCTGCTAAGAGTATAATCTGGTGCTAATCAGAACAGTGTACATTTATTCAAAATTCTCTGATTCCAGCTCCTTATATGTGAATATTTTCAGGTTTCTTTACTCCTCCATGACAGTAAACTGAATATATTTGAGTTGTGGACAAAACAAGACATTTGAGGACGTCATCTTGGGCTTTTGGAAAAACTGATCGACATTTTCTCACCATTTTCTAAAATTTTATAGACCAAAAAACGAATTGATTAATGAGGAAAATAATCGACAGATTAATCGACAATGAAAATAATCATTAGTTGCAGCCCTATAAAGTAGTTTATCTAAGGCGTGCACATCTTCATATGCCCAGCTGAGATCTATTTTACTGTCTGGATGGCATGTTTGGAAGGTGTAAATTGGATTTGTCCAATGTTTCTTGATTACCTAATTTATTATTTAGTCCATGAAATGTCAGGAAATAGCCATGTCAATTTCCAAAAAGGTAATGTCTTTGCATTGCTCCTTTTGTTCGACCAACAGTCCGAAACTCAAAGTTATTCAATTTACTACAATTTAAGACGAGGAAAAGCAACAAATCCTCACATTTGGGAAAGTGCAAACGTCAAATATTTCTTATTTTTGCTTGAAAAGTGACTGAAACGATTAATCGGCCATCAAATAAATTGCAGATGGAAACATGGCTTTGGAACCAGAGAGTCGCCAGTTCAAGTCCTCGTATGGATCAAATATGGACTGACAGCTGGAGAGATACCAATTCTGCTCTGGGGGCGCCGTACCAAGGTTGACCCTGCATGTGTGCTGTGTATAAAGAGGGATTTGCAAAAGATACATTTCAAATGCCAATTTCCTTGTGGATTGTGTGGATTGACAAATAATAATAAATTGAATTAGATTGGATCGACTAATCGTTTCAACTGTAGTCCAATGTGCCATCTCAGTGATATGGAAAATTGTATCCATTTAATTTTCTAGTGTCGTCTCTTCACATCTGAAACATCTAAATTAGCATGTTACATGGGGAAGCCTGACTTTTGTCTTTTATTAGGAAAAAAAGTAAAAGTGCTCTCTTTATTTCTTCCCGCTAAACAGCAAGTTGGTACTGTATATAATGTTATGATGGCTTTCATTATTGGCTTCGTGTGCAAGTGACTTAAAGATGTCTTGCTGAATTTTTGATGTTTGACATACATACAAAAATACATGCATTGACACATACTATATAATATACATACAGTTTACACACACACACACATCTAAACCCATGTGCCCGTAACTTTCATGTATAGTAAATTCACTCAAACACATACATAAACTAAAACAGGGGGTGATGTGCTCTCCTGTTATATGATGAGAGGTCTCTGCAAAAGCAGCGGTATGCTTTATTGCTGTGCACTAAAGGAGACATGTGGACATCAGAAGAATGTGGTGTAAACTGATACACAATAAAGCAGCATTTGTGATGCCCTCAGAGCCTGACTGTGCATGTAATAGTGTGGTTGATGTGTCCTTGGGGGACAGGCAGCTTGTGCATAGCCTGCTCACAGCAAGTCACAACTCTGTCATAAATGCCAAACGCATTAAAACATTCTGTTGACAAGAAATAACGACCTGTGGCTTCGGCTGGACGACCAGCGGAAAACACATGAATAGAAGACATGAATTATTTCTAATGTGCTTTCGGAGCTGCACTGCTATTACTTGTCCCTAAAAGGCAACAATCAAGTAAACTATGAAGAGATATATTAATAAACAGCGTGGCTCCTGCTTCTTGCTCAAACTCAAGCAAGGCTTAATTTGTTGTTTCTCCTAAAAGCAAATGCAGAGAGGGCATCACAACTTTACTTTTAACATCATAAGTTAATCTTCTGCCACTCAGAGTGCCCAGAAGGATTTCATTACATATCAAAATTTTCAATCCACCAAAATTCCACAAATTCCCTTCCTCCCTCGTGTGTGGTGTACCTCAAGGATCGGTGCTAAGCTGCATTTTATTTTCTCTGTACATGTTACCCCTTAAGCTACATTATGAAAAAGGATGGAGTGTTGTATCACTGTTACGCTGACGACACACAGTTGTACCTCCCTTTGAGATCTGGTGGCCCTGATATGCTGAAACGCCTGTTTGACTGCCTAAGGGATATATAAAGCACTGGATGGCGAGTAACTTCTTGAAACTTAACGAGAGTAAGACAGAAATAAAAATTTTGGACCCCCCAGATATTGCTAAAAATGTAGCTGGTGACCTAGGACCACTCTCTGGTTAGGTCAAGCCCTACGCTAAAAGTCTTGGCATTTTATTTGACCCCAATTTTAAATTTGACAAAGCACATGTTCTCTTTTAGAGATTTCGAGGCAATAATTCATGTTTTTATCTCTAACATAATTTTATCTCGCGCCCTCAGCTGGTGCAAAATGCGGCTGCGTAACTCTGATTTGAATGTCATTGCAGTGGAGTGAAATTTAGAGTTGACTACAAGATATAACTTTTTGGTTTTTAAGCTTCGAACGGGTCAGCTCCAGCATATCTCAGTGACCTTTAACATCCCCACTCTCCTCCTAGAACACTGAGGATATCGGATAAGCTGCTGCTTTCCATCCCCGATAGTCCTTTGAGGCGTAATGGTGACCGCGCCTTTTCCGTGCCCGGGCCCAAGTTGTGGAATTGCCTCACTCTACATGTTCGATCAGCCCCCACAATCTAATGCTTCAAATTCAGGCTAAAAACCCCACTTATTTTCTCTGGCTTTCAATGTGTGTTAGATACTGTCAATATGTCAACTGCGGGTTGTTTTTAAACTGTGCTCTATAAGTAAACTGACTTGACTTGACGAATGCTACATCCATGAAACACCATCATACAAGACTTGTGTGCATGTGTGCACGCCAGTGACTCACCTGCGAGGTAAAGGGTCAGGACAGTGTGTGAGGGGGCTGCTGGCGGTGGGCGACGGCTCCCTTCGGCTCCTCAGCGACTGGCTCCTTTGCACCTGCCTCAGCACACTACTCTTCAGGTCCAGCAGCGTCGTCATGATCTTTCACTGCCACAACAGACACAAAGAGCAAACATCAAGACGCTGTCACTCTGGTGCAACCCCTCTGATTCACAATCTCTATTCTAGAGAAGTGAGGCAAAATACTTTTCATTTCAGCTGTGGGATCACATTTATCAAACCAGCTGTTTCTATAAATCTTTTGGTCTAATCGGCTGCATAATCACCCCCTTTGCTCTTTTAACATAATTATACTCTTCCCCAGCACAAGGTGTGTTCTATTTCGGTCTAACCGGTGCCGTGGGTGGTGCAATTTATCCTCCAACCTTTTGGTCTGGTCAGTTCAGACTCAATCAACCTTTATTTTTGGGATCACACTTGGTTTCTACAAAATATGCAAATTAAAAAACCTCGCCGCAGAGCTGAGAGCCACAAGAGCCCCATAACAACAAAGTCATAAAAACGGCTGTATCATTAAAATTAAATAGAGCTAAGTAAAAGCTATGTTTAGAAATGAGTCCCCTGGATGTGTTAATCGTAGACCTGGGGCGTCTGCAGGGTAAAACATTACAGAAAGACCTAAAAACTATGCCCAGAATATGTTGCAAAAACAGCTCAGTCAAAGCCAGATGATGTCGAAACAAAGAATATTGAGATTTCTACTGAGGGTCAACAACAGAAGAGCTTGTAGGAAAAGTGTCTGGGCTTCACAGAGACGTAGTCTCATAATGAGGCACTATGGTTTAATGAGAAGCACATTCAGTAAGAATGTCTCTACCTACTGTACCTGTACAACTCACAAGTATGACAATCTATAATTAAGCTTGTTTTGTTTATTGAATAATTTACACTTTACTTGGTGAAAACATGGCAGTTTTGCAATCAAAGCCAGTTAAATGTTTATTGTTCACACTAAGAACTTACTAAGAACAATACTTACACAACATGGAGCTGCTAGCAGGGGGCAAGGGGTTGCTAGCATTTTTTTTTTTATCCTAGCTTAGCTTAGCTTAAAGAAAAAAGAAAACTGGGTTGGGTTACTTTCTGCTGCGCTACAGCCGCACCTGATTTGACTGCTATCAGGCCATTAAATGTGCATTATCACTCACTAGCATCATAGATGTGGGTCATTAGGGGCCTGCTACACCTACTACGTTGTAAAAGTGAAAGCAAAACTTATGCTGCCTTCAAATGAAACTTGTGAGCTTGTGTTTACAGTGAGAACACCGCTGCTAAGCAACGGCAATATTAACGTTACTGTCGGCGTCAAGAAGCCATAGAGGCTAACAATTAAGCAAGCTAGCAAGTGAGTAACATAATGCAGGAAAAAGACAAAGGAAAAAGACGAGGCCGTTGGGAATATCAACATTTTCCTCAGACATATTGTAAAATTACGAAGAAAAACAATACACAGTATAACTAAAATTGCAATATATTGACTTATTATCCATCCATCTTCAACCGCTTATCCGGGATCGGGTCGCGGGGGCAACAGCTCCAGCAGGGGACCCCAAACTTCCCTTTCCCGGGCCACATTAACCAGCTCTGACTGGGGGATCCCGAGGCGTTCCCAGGCCAGAGTAGAGATATAATCTCTCCACCTAGTCCTGGGTCTTCCCCGTGGTCTCCTCCCAGCTGGTCGTGCCTGGAACACCTCCCAAGGGAGGCGCCCAGGAGGCATCCGTGCTAGATGCCCGAACCACCTCAACTGGCTCCTTTCGACGCAAAGGAGCAAGGACTCTACTCCGAGTCCCTCACGGATGACTGAGCTTCTTACCCTATCTCTAAGGGAGACGCCAGCCACCCTCCTGAGGAAACCCATTTCGGCCGCTTGCACCCGCGACCTCGTTCTTTCGGTCATGACCCAACCCTCATGACCATAGGTGAGAGTAGGAACGAAGATTGAACGGTAGATCGAGAGCTTTGCCTTCCGGCTCAGCTCTCTTTTCGTCACAACGGTGCGGTAAAGCGAATGCAATACCGCCCCCGCTGCTCCGATTCTCCGACCAATCTCACGTTCCATCGTCCCCTCACTCGCGAACAAGACCCCGAGATACTTAAACTCCTTCACTCCAATTAACTTATTATGTAACGGTAAATTAACTTCCATGGCCTCCGCCATTTCTGACAATGTCAACAAACACGTCACAACTCGTGAACTCGGAGCTTTCAGAAACTTTCCGCTTACGAGGTCGTGAAAACCACAAGAGGGGGTCGTTCATATGGACTCTTCTTGTGAACACGATAAACACGACCCCATTTGAAGGCACCATTAAAAGCAACACGTTCTAACACGTAAAACTGAATGAAACGTTACATTTTGAACACAAACAAAAAGGCTTCTTTAGGTTTAGGTAACAAAATCACTTGGTGAAAGTGAAAGTTAACGCTTGTGAACACAAAGACAACTACACATTGTTGGTTTCACACAGGATGCAAATCCCGGCCTCCTGGATGAAAGCCCTGTGTTTTGTGTCCCATCCATCTCCTCCGATCTCCAATCTGTCTGTCTATACTAAAGCGCCTCACTTCCAATTTTGCTCCAATCATAATTACCACAGTCACTACAGGTCACTGTCGTCTTCTTTTATTACTTCTTTCGTTGATCGTTAATAGATGACAAAACCTACTATTGGGTGTAGCAGGGCCCTTCTGACCCACATCTATGAGGCTTATAACCACTGATAACACACATTTAATGGCCTGATATCAGTCTAATCGGCTGGTTGATTAGTGAGCGTTATCGGTGCTGAAACAGTAGTTGGATTTTCTTGCCTTTGGACAGAGCCAGGCTAGCTGTTTCCAGCCTTTATGCTAAGCTAAGTTAGCCGGCTGCTGACTGTACTGTAGTTTAATATTTATCAATATACGAGAATATACAATCTACTCATCTAGCTCAATAAAGCATGTGTATATCTCAAAACTACATATATTGTGCACTTTGACCAACCATTGCATTCTGAGGACAAAGAATTTATCATGAGAAACCAAATCCTTTTTATAATTTCCAAGAATAACGTTTTCAAAATGTTGTTTTTGTTAATCCGCCTGGGCCTAAAACTGATTAATGAATGTGTTCACTAATAAATGATTGATTCTTAATAGCATTAACCAGAATTATTAAAATAGAAAGCTATTTAGGAAGGAATTGGACATTATATTTAATAACCACGTTAATATTTTAAAAGCATTACTTTCTTTATGTGGCAGCTTTTCACTTTGATGAGGTATAACAGACGCAGGAATGTTATCCAAGCGTTTGCAGGGAGATGCTACTTTGGTCTGTCGTGACTGTGAAATATGAATTTAGAGAAATGACCTCAGAGAAATTGGCACTGTGTTGCTAAGCAATTCACTGAGCCCGAGCGGGTCTTTCTCAGAACCATAAACTGAACTCTCATTTTGGCTTCATGGCGTCTTTAAAGTATAACTGAATTATACGACCTCATAATAATATTGTGCACCGTCAGTGCTTCCCGCAGTGGGAGAGCTAAAGAATAAAGGAAACCGTTCTGTTTAGGGATATTTAATGAAACTGTGCACGTCTGCAATTTCCCCCAGAAAAAAGGTGAAGTAAGAAGCAAACGTTGCAGTTTCTTTTCAATAGATTGCTTTTATATCAGTTCAGTGTATCCTCTTAACTGTGACCAAAGCTGAGTCTGTAGGCACAGAACTTCTTTAATGGGAACATACTGTATTCTACGTCATTAAATCACCACATAATTGACGTGAATATTATTTTTAATGTCCCTTTATTGTCAAAAGTCAGACACTGAACTTCATTACGTGTCTGCAGTATATCTACCCTTTATTAGGAGTTAATCCTTTTAATCTCAACAGAAGGTTGGGTGTCTATAAATACCTGCGGTTCAATATCGAAGTCGGTCACTACACCCTCACAGGAACAGAATGCATTTATGATCTGCCTCATTTTTCAAGTACAACATAACATTTCAAGCCACTCAAGGCTGTTTACATTGCAGCAGCCTGCGTTACATTTCACTATTCAATTTCAAATAAAAAGGCATGAAAATTATCTGATTTTGAGGTCATTAATGGCGTAAATGTCTGTATAGTTCCTACAGCAGAAAACACTCAGGGATGCTCACACGTCTGCCTAGCAACGGAGGAAGAGAGTGAAGCTTATTGTCAAATCAAAAGAGTCTCCTTAACGGCATCCAATTGCTTTTGTCCCCGCTTGTCCAATTTACTGCATGTTGAATGTGATGTGAGCTCCAGTGATACCGGCTCCACCTGGATGTCTTTAGAGAGCCTCCAACAGTCGGCCTGCTGATGAGCAGCGGCGAAGAAAGAAGAGACTCCAAATAAAAAGAGAGAGGAATGACAAGGGCACAAGAGAGAGGCTTTGATTGATGGAAAAGTTGTTTCAGAAGACAGTCAGACAGACTCAGACAGTCAGACGCTCTTTTCAATAGTTGACAGCTGACGTCTGTGTGAAAAAAGGCAGCAATGAGCCACGGTTGCTCGGAGCTTGTTCTGATTTTTCCAACGAGCAAAAGACACAATAGTCGCTTGTTATTAACAAACTGTGAGGAGGACAATTAGCTCAGTGTGTATGCGGAAAGAGACTCATTTTACAAATTGATTTTTCTTTGGTTTGAAGGTTGTTTTGAATTACAGTCGCTTTCACCGAATGGATTCCTAGAAAAGGAAACATATTTGTGTGACTGCTATCATTCGGCGCTCCAGGCCAATTGCACACAGAGAGCAGCGTGGAGTCCGCTTTCCAGCGCAGAGTGAGCCAGAAATTCGTGGTACGAGAAGTTACATCATCGGCTGAGCCAGAGGACAGTATGCTATCGATCCAGGAGGCTGACACCTGTTATCCACTTGGAGCATCCACACTTTACTCTATTAGACTCAAGTGTCTGGGCTCCTTCTCTGTCAGATATCATCAATGTGTCATTTCCAACTGAGAAACCGGTGGAATTTCCTCTTTTTTTGTTTTACTTCACATAGTGATTCCCTATGTTTCCCAAACTGGCAGACAGGGATGAGGTGTAAACATAATATTTTCAATCAAATGTGGCGGACATACTTGTCAACAACATGTCTTGTGCTTTAGGATGAGTTGAAGTAGCGAGTATTGATGCGTCACGTATGATGGATTTGTTTTTGGAGTGCCACTGCTCGACATCTTGAGAAAGCTCTTGGTGTTTGAGTCTGATTGAATCTCAGAGCGGTGGAGACTTGCTGCTGTCAATCTCCATTGCAGCTGCACTGAAAATATGCCATAAATATTAAAGGCTAAATTTAGATATTTATCAACAGGAATAAGAAACAGCGGGGTAAAATGCATAGAGTGTTTTTACCTCTTACAAAAGGAATATTATATTTGAGGGTTTCAAAACGTCTTACCTACAGTATAAGGCTTTAAATGAACTAGCTCCCTCATTATATCTCCAGCTTTATTTCCCCATATACTCCATTACGCCCTTTACGCTCCCTTGATGGCGGTTACTTAATCATTCCTTGATTTAATAAGAACTCTTTTGGTGGTCGAGCATTTGCCCACCAATCTCTCACTGAAGGCTCTGTTGATACTTTCAACTCCAGGCTGAAAACACGTCTATTTTCTGTTCACTATGACCCCTCCTAATTTCACCAGCTGGGAACCCAAATCACTGCTATAGCTACCCATTAGGGTTATACTGTATGATCTTGGTTTTTAAAATGACTAACCTCAACCTTGTTGTCACACTAACATGATTACCTGTGTGAGAGTATGTGTACTTTTACGTGTAATATTGTGTTTTCTTTTCTGTTGTTTTTTACTGACTTGTAAAGTGTGCAGAGAATCTCTGGGTAAATGGGCATTTTAAATAAACTGAGGGTCGCAGGTTCAAACCCGGCTTGGGGCCCTTCTGTGTGGAGTTTGCATGTTCTCCCGTGTTAGCGTGGGTTTTCTCCGGGTTCTCCGGTTTCCCCCCACAGTCCAAAGACATGCGGGTTAGGTTCATTGTTGACTCTAAACAACTGGACTGTCAAAAGAAGACATTTAAAGTCATCACGATGGACATCTTTCATAGTTTTCTGACATTTAATAGACCAAACGAATTATCGATTAATCTGGAATATAATCGGCAGATTAATCGATAATGAAATAATCGTGAGACGCAGCCCTAAAGAAAATGTCGAGGAATAACAAAGGTTAATCCGATTTTAGTGGTAATTTGAATCAGTTTTATTTCTTATCCATAATGTTCCAGTATAGAGGAAAGTCTCCTGCAGGTGCATTTATGTGCATCTTGACCGTCAGAGGCTACTGCTCACTGATTTATGCTCTACTTACTGGGTGACTTTATATCTAACAATGTGATGCTCTCTTCATGACATCTCTAAAAGGCCGTGCAGCTGAAATACCTGAGGCATGTTTTCTCGCGGTGGTAAACAGGAAAAATGTTCCAAACAAACCTGCTCAGGCATCACATCATATCCACTACACGCAGCCTGGTAAGCACCGACTGTTGACAGCTAACAGGCACCGCAGAGCAGCTGTCTCCCAGGTGAACTCATTTCAATTACGGGAGTGGATCTCTCCCAACTGGATTTCACTCTGTCTCAGCCGTCAGCCCGTGGTGACAAAACGGGGTCGACGTGCCACCGCCGGTGGGGCGCCGGCTGCCAAGGAAACACTGTCAAAGCCAAGTAAATGCCTTTCTCGCTACATTGGTGCCAAAGTCGTGCCAGGGAAACACTTTCTAATGCTCACCAGTGTCTCTCTTGTGAGAGCCAATGAGCCCGGCAGCCAAAGGCGCCTTGCTGATAGGGATGGAGTGTCTCTATGGTAACAGCAGAGGAGAGGGAGCTGGTAAATACAGGTAAACGGAATTCTACAAAGTCTGGGGAAAAAAAAGACCCTTGGTGTTATAATGTGTTTACATTAACGCAGTAAAACATGAACATATATATATATCATACTGACATGTTTAACACAACAGGCCACATTCTTCACCACACAATAGAGACAATCAGTGTTTAACCCAACGGTGTCACATCTTAACTACTGCTGCTGCTGCTTCACATTCCTTTTCCTGTGTGATGTGTCCAACGTTTAGGCATCAGAAGAAAAGAGATCCTATAGCAGGTCAATACCGTAACACGGTTCACAATGCGTTCTGCACCAGTCGGTCATTAGCGGCTTCAAGCGAACGCCTCAAGCTTCGTCTTTGTGCCGTTTTCAGTAACGCACCTTTCTAAGTCATTAGTCTTTTGTTGTTGAGCACTTCTGCAAGTGTCAGTTTGAGCGTGAAAGCTTCATCCTGAGAGTGTTATTGAGTGTTTCAGATGGGGGGGTGGGGGAGACACAGAGAGAGACAAAACAGAGATGCAGGGAGGGGATTATGCCTTTCTACATGCCTTTGTCTTAAAATCAATGAAATTAGGAGCACGCTTTTAATTCATTACATTCCCCCCTGAGTCTCCAAAATGAAATATTAACAGTCTCCCTTTTATATGATGACATTGACGGTTAATTGAATGAAAGAAGCACATTTTGAACTTCATTTAACCACATGAGCCGGAGGGGATGCACATTCAAATCAGTAAGTAGATTATTCTGTTAAAAAAGCATGACTATCATAACCTTTTACGACAGAAGCAGGAGCCTCGTCATTGGCCATCAGCGTTATAATTATGTGAGCGGCCCTCGGGGGACGTATATGAGCTTAATGGAGCAGGCTGCCAATTCTGGTGTCAGATCTCTAACAAGCTTCCCCAGTAGATTGAAGTGTGGATGATCTATATACTGTATGCACCTGTAGATAACACCTAATCTATAAAGCACTCAGCTCCAGCCCAAAGAAACATCCAGCCTGCTATTCCCCAAAAGCTCCCAGTGCCTGTGTTGTCAAGGCACATGACAGGCACTTTGGCTTGGAGATTGATTGCCAGAGAAAATCCAAGGAACTGACGGTTTTGTTAAAAGGACGTCTGCACCGCAGCCAGAAATCACACAGCCACGCACAGACATATAAAACTTAAACAATGGCACAAATCCTCCCTTATTGTGCCACAGATAATACGACACTGACTCCAGCAGCAACACTGCTTTCAAAAATAGCAGCCATTCAGTCTTTATGCAGAAGCAATAATGCCATCTCCATAGTAAAAAAACATCAATCTGCATCTACAAGAGACGGTGCTCCAACACAAGTGATGCTCTGAGTCACACAACTGCTCACACACTATTATTAATACCTCTGATTACAACAACTGAGCATTACCATAACCTTTTTATCTTGTCTCTTTGATTGAAGACAAGTTTTTTTTTTTTTTACCACTGCTCTACTGTATGATTATAAGATGAATTAATGACTAATGGACTCATAATGATTGGTTTAAAGTGGCGTATAGAGGTGTATGTGCATGTAGTCACTGTCAATATTAAAAGCACAGGTAAATTACAGACGCAGGCTGCTGTTGCTGTCACTGGGGGGAAAAGATAATTCTAGCTGAGCGACATCTTTGTGTGTGTGTGTGTGTGTGTGTGTGTGTGTGTGTGTGTGTGTATGTGTGTGTGTGTGTGTGTGTTTGTGAGAGAGAGAAAGAGAGAGAGAGAGAGCTCCACAAGCATCTTCCAAAGCGCAAAATTGATTTATACACAGTTTGAAGCTCAGCAAGCAGAATGTGTCAGCTTCTGATGGGGTTCAAATTAACATCAACAGGTCTAAACCTGCCTTCATTTTCATGCCACTTGCTATTTAAAAGGAGAACACAGTGAAGCACATCTTCCAACACTTAAGCCTATTACAAATGTTTCAAAAAAATACATCAAACAACATGTTTTCAAAGCCAACTTCAGGCTTTATCTTCATCTGATGTGATGCTGCTCTGTTGCACCTGCATGTGTGATTCTTGAAGGGTGTGCAGAGTAATAGATTACATAACAGGAGAGCAATTAAAAAAAAAACACACAAACACAATAAATCAACCATAAAAACCTTATATCCAGCTGTCAAGTTTTGGGTAAAGCCAACATTGTGTAACATTTTACTGAGATGGACTGCCTGAATGTGGTTTCACACTGAGACACCATTAAGATGAACAGAAGGGGAACTTTTGGCCATATGGTAGACACAGAGGATCATTTATGATCTTTGTCTTCTCACAAAAAAAGTGTAACAGATCTGAGCTCACGAGCTCCACCATACAAGTATGCCAAAATATAATCATTTATGCAGTAATATTATCAACTTTAAAAAGATCTCTAGTTATTTTTCAACTACAGGGAATTCAGATCAACAGGTGCCAATGAGCCAATTCCTCCTTCATAATGACAGGATGAGGCAGTAAAGCTGATGCATGTTTTAATTATTATTCTAAACCCAAATTGTTCATACTGTTAAATGATTTTAATTATGATAAAAAAAAAGAAATCCAGCTCACCTGTGTCTCCTGACAGTTTTTTCCAGTGTGAAATGTTTTTTGTGGCTGCGTGTGTCAGAGTTGCTGTGGATAAATCTCTGATCTCTGCAGCAGCAGGATGCAGTTTGCTTCTGTCAACGAGACGCAGATCAATTTAGCTCAAAACAACGTTTGGATTTTTTTTTTTCTTGCGATAGACGACAGACAAAAGCTCATTTTAGTCCTTCTGAAATGCTTCCTGAGCTCAGGCTCCGCCGATGCTCACCCAAATATGGGCATAGGAAGTGCAGCGATACTTCACCGCCCCTCGACTACTGTCGGAAATATCGCAATTAGCCTACGAGTTGAGTTGCACGACACAAAAAAAGGTTGAGTGCAACAGGGAAAATGGGATTTTGATATAGAGAGAACCCATGGTAGGTGTATTTTAAAAGAACAGTGCGTAGCATTTAGGGGGATGTATTGCCAGAAATGATATTAATAAGTATGTTTTCTTTAGTTATAATCATCTGAAAATAGGAATCGTGTTTTCGTTAACTTAGAATGAGCCGTTATATATCTACATCCGGAGCGGGTCCACCAAACACTGGCTCTAGATAGCTCATTTGCATTTTCACACTTTTGCGTCGGCCACCGTAGTTTTCCTACACACTTGGAGCACACAGGAGGAGTTTCAGTTCAATCTGCAACCTCACCGCTGGATGCCGCCAAATCCTACACACTGCACCTTTAAATCGAGGTGTAGGCTGTACTTGTACATGTACTGTAGCCTAGGCAAGCTACTTATTGTGTTTTTTACACTTGCGATTTCATAGCCTAGCCTATTTGGAGTCTACATCATAGTTGGTCACATGTGCTGTTTATAAATGCACCTAAAGAAAACGGCGACTTCTGACCTGATGTGTTTCATTTGCTATTTGATATTCAGTGTAAATAGAATGCTTTGTCTTTTTCTACACAAAACTAAAATTATATATATATATTTATATTTATATATATATATATATATTATAATTATTATAATATATATATTATAATATTAATATATATATATATATATATATTAATACTAATACAAAATGTAATACATTTTTCACGTCTAACTACTGAAATGAAACAGCGTAACAAAATCAGTTTTACTGATTTTAGATTTCATGCCAAAAACGAAATCAGTCTAACTGATCTTCTTTAGTGAAGTGAAGCAATTATTCAAAAATGTACACTGCTTTTGTTATGCTGCACAGATTTGGTCGTCTGTCCATAAGCTGACCACCTGGCCAAAAGAAGATGAGAGCACTCTTGGTTTTACTTTTTCATATTTTTCAGTGTTAATATTTAAATAAAAGAAGGGGTGGGATTAAATAAGTTTATACTTCTTCTCAGTCCTTTTCGAATATGTAAATCAAGGCATCAAGTGTTGACAATTTATTTTTCTTATGCTTTTCATTGTATGTAAATACTACTTGTTTCTGACTGTCCACCTGTTGGTATGATCATTCTTTTTCTTTATTTTTTCTTTTCTTTTCTTTTGTGTTCTACATGTTCGAAATACATTTTGAAATGAAAGAGACTTTTTACATCAATTAAAAACAAATGTAGACCAATATCTATAGGCTGCTATACCATCTATTGCCTATATCCATAATGCAAAAAACAACAACTTTGAAATGTTTTTGATTTTAAATAAACTACATGTCACTATATGTCAACTATAATGTATATGTTTCACTTTACTGTTATTTTATACAAAATAACAGTAAAGGTATCTGTCTCTCCATGCCAAGGTAAGGCTAGTACTTCCGCCTAAAGGTGCTTGAATTACAGTATTCCGATGTGCTCCTGAAGGCATCATTTGACTGTTGCTGAGGGATGTCGCCGAGAAAAATCCCCTCAGCGACGAGAGAGCAGGTTCATCTGTCAGTCACACTGACATCCATGTACTTTTACTTTGTTCCTCCTAATGAGCTCATCCAGTGCTTTAATATCACACTTTGATAGGATCTGAATGTTAATGTGCTGCTCAGGAGACCAAGAAGATATCACAGTCTGTGTGCACAGTAGTCTATAGGTCTCACTGTCTATAGCACCAACAGAAAAATAAACAAAACAAATATTTTAAATTTTTCACATTCTGTCAATGAAAGCTAATGTACTTAATTTTCTTATTAACAATAATTGTAAAATTAAATACTGACGTTGCATTTTTTTTTTTTTTTGCTTTTTCTGTGCTTGATGTTTATTGTATTTATGTATAAAAAAACATTAAAAATTAGACAAATATTCAAGATTCAAGAGTTTTATTTACCATTTGCACCTAATATAAGTACATTGGAATTCTGAGCAGTTTACACCGAGTCAGCTTTAGGAAAAGAAAAAAAAAGGTAGAAAAGGCACAAGGTAATTACAATACAAAATAAGTAGCACATTCAACTCAACACAATAAATAAATACATTATTAAAATATAAAACGCCCTCAGTGTAGTCAATAAATAAACTAAACGACCCTCTGCATAGGAACGATACCACCAGAATACAAATATACAGTATATACTGTATATATGCTCCATGACCATGTTAAAAGAACTTGTAACTCTCAAAAATATCTTTAAAAAAATAAATAATTAATATATTTCAGACAATTACTCAGTGGAAGGCAGCATATTTCACAGTATTACAGTCCATTCAGTTCAGGTGTACTGTGTGTCAATAATGGTATGGAGGTGAGGTGTGGGGTATTTGTGTCCCTCTTTAACGTCCTTTGACAGTCTGATTGTAGCTGGGAAGAAGCTGTTGTGAAACATTGTGAAATATGCACTACACATCTGACACATGTAGACGTATAATGTCAGTCAAATCATGTGAGTTTCCATTTTAAAAGAAACCGAAGTCACTGCCCCAAAAGCCTGTTGTTTCACTGTATTTGTCCACCATGTCCATGAAATATTATAAGCACTACGCATTATTACATTTGAACTATAATTTCCTAGTGATTAATAGAGGATTAAGCAAGGGATTAATATCTAAATAATTGAAATAAAACATAATTTCCTTTATGTTACTTGTGTTAAATTGACTCCAATATGTTCCGGTTCAGTGCTTCGCATGAACGGCACTCTTACAGTAATATTTACAGCACATGCATATAAGAGCATAATGATAAAACAACACTTGTAAGCCCTTGTATATCATAGCACACGTCAGGCATTTTCTCACTCCTCTGTTTGCAGAGTAGGACACATGAATGCAAGGGCAAGTGCACAAATGCTTTAAATAGACACAGGAGCATTAATTATATGCTTGTAGAGTAGAGGTGCCTCTCTCTAAGCATAGAAATGATTTCACACATGATCATTATATAGTAGCAGGCGCCATCTCATAGCATATAGGACTGACAGTTCACGAGTGGAACCCTTCATCATCAGCATCAACAAAGTCAAAGCTTCCTGCGATTGGGAGTTTCCTTATCACTGTTTACCTACAATAATACAGGAGCCAATTCTGAAGCTTTCATTACGTCATGTGGAACAAAAGTGAAATTTGTTTTTAACGCACAGTTTAACATAAAATCATATCTGATCGATTATTTGGAAATAGCGTTATACTGCAGGTATTGTGGATCCATGCTGCAAACGGCAGACTGCTCGAAAGGTTTGAGAGCTATTTTGGAGCTGCTTCACACACTTCTGCAAACACACATAGGCATTCAAGGAGATAATAGCTGCAATTCAGTGTTCGAAATGATTCATACATCCATCGCTTCACAGCTCTACTTGATCCTTAGGTGGGTCATGATTGGATAATTGTCAATGTTAAAGGCTCGAGTCGGTCGTTCTTCAACTTTGTTTGGTGTTTTCTCACCGATGCATATCAAGAGAGGGGTTTTTCTCTTATACGAGTGATTGTGAGTGCCTCCTGAGCTGTGAGTGAGTGAGGGGGAAATAACACAGACAACAGACAGACGAGGAGACTGAAACTCCACTCGGGAGAGTTGCATCAGAAACCGTCTCTAATTCACTAATGAGGAAAAACAAAAGCGAGATTTCTCTCTGATTTGTTTGATATGTTTTGATATTGTTTTAAAAATCTCAGCAAAATTGAACACAAGGCTTTTCCTGTGTTGAGTGATAAGACACATGTGACCCTTTGCCTTGTTTCCATGGACACATCATCAGAGAACTTCCCCAGCTGGCCCCCCGACTGCATGTGTTGACGGCAAATAACAAGTGAAGGATTTAGTTATGACCAAGACAAAAGCAAAACATGTCAGATACATTGCATCAATTACAGTAGATATATTGGATATTGTTTTTTGAATTAACATTGTGTTTACTTGTCTTTTGTCGTTGCGTTAATTCTTAAATTTTGTATTAATTTACTTTTCTCCAACGAATGCAGCACCAATCAATGTCAAGTCTGCACTTTCCCCTTTTCAAATCACACACACTTTGTCTACAATGTTCGGAGTCATTCACAGGTCACTCAGACGCCGTATTCATTATAGTCGTACCGCTGCAACTTCTGGAGATGCAAGTCAGTCTTTCTTCTTTTCTTTTCTTTTCTTCTCTCTAGTACTGTGTTTCCCAAACTTGTTTTCTGGGGACCCACTTTTAAAAATGACAAAACAACGCGACCCAATTCACAATAGGCCTTATCCATAAATCATGAGAAGAGTGAATTTACAAGAAGCAGAAGAAGAAGAAGAAGAAGAGGATATACTTTGTTGATCCCCGAGGGGAAATTCAATTTTTTCACTCTGTTGTTATTTTCACCCACACACACACACACACACACACACACACACACACACACACAGGCCCGGAATACATACACACATGCACAAACAGGACCTACACGTGCATTAATGGAGAGATGTCAGAGCGAGGGGGTTGCCCATGGACGATGCTCAAGGGCACCTCGGCAGTGCCCTGGCACCTCTCCGGCTACCAGTCCACATGCGGGGACTTGAACTGTCAAACTCTGGTTCTCAAGCCAAGTGCCTACAGGCTGAACTACTGCCGCTCAAAATTTGTCCGTAAAGAAACGTCCCTGACCATTTTTACTGCCATTTCCACATCACTATATTTTATCTTGAATAAGTAAACCAGCAATTTCAAAGAGATATACTTTTGATAAATCATCAGAATTGTGGGGATATATTAGCAGAAATGGAAAATAATATTCATAACTATGTTTTCATTAGTGTATAATCAACTGAAACTAAGAATTGTTGTGTTTTTGTTAGCTTAGAATGAACCCTTCATATCTAGGGAGTTCACGATACCGCCATGTTTCTACAGTAGCCCAGAACAGACAAACTAAACACTGGCTCTTTAACACTTTACCTGAAGGCCACCGTAGTTCTCCGACACGCTTGTGAAACTGCGGTAACGTGAGTCAGAGAGAGCAAAATCGTGGTACCGCCAGCCGCC
Organism: Sebastes fasciatus; assembly: GCF_043250625.1. Lineage (NCBI taxonomy): Eukaryota > Metazoa > Chordata > Actinopteri > Perciformes > Sebastidae > Sebastes > Sebastes fasciatus. Next base: position 19,636,194 of record NC_133807.1, read on the forward strand.
GTCTGACTTCCGCTGCTCTTAAAGTAATGTTACTATATGGTAAGGATGTCCTCTGAGCGAGGCGTACGGTGTTACCACGGTTTTGCACTCGGCGGCTCACATTATCACAGTCTTGGAAAGGGAGGAGTGAGCGGAGGGGTACTCAGTTGGTTGCAATCTGCAACCACGGCACTAGATATCACCAAATCCTACACACTGTCCCTTTAAATACTTTATAAATGAGACCAAATAAATGCATTTCGGTGGACTTAACAGGCTCTTGTTTTACTCCTCTAATCAGTAAAAGAAAAAGAATATACGCTGGTCTTTCATATTGAATTCAATGTTATAAGTAGGCTACAATTATCAGAACAAAATGGACATTCAGGCTCCCTCGTGTGGCTCAAAGGTGTACTGCAGATATAAATGACAATGGAAGAAGTTGAATAGAAAACATTCTGCAAAATATTTGGTGACCCTAATAAAATCTCCTGCAACCCACCTGCGGGTCGAGACCCCATCTTAGTATATAATGTTTAAAACCAGTGCAGAGAAGAGAGGTGTATTGTAGATGCTTTGTAATATTGTGTTGACCGACTTGGTTTGAATTGACAAAAGAAGGGTTGAACATTGGTCAGATAACCGTGGTCCGACCCTGGTCACGGTGTGAAAGAGGTATAAGTGGAAGTGGCAGAGTGAGCATGAATGCTTCCCAACAGCGTGTTCACCAGCATTTACCGCTCGGATTACAGATCAATACAGAGCAACTGCTGATCCTGCTGTTTGTATCAGAGCTCAGCCATAAGCTTGCAATTGTACAAGTTGCACAATGAGTCAGCAACATGTTTCTATAGTGCTCCCACTCAGATTTGACCCACTTCGCTCAATGATGAGCGGCATAAAGCTGTTTCCAAATCTTCCAAAGTAGCAGTACATGCAGCAGAAAAGAGGAGAACAAGGTTTGAGATGCATGTACAGCCACCCAGTGGTGAGCAGTGTGTATGTACTGCACTCTCAGTGATTGGCACACACTATCAATATCTAAGCTTTCACCAAGGTGGAGCACCAATTCACCCCTAGGTGTTTTGCTCACAAATCACAGTCATTCATCAATCCAATTTTCTTTTGACTTGTAATGACCTGTTTGCCAAAGACTGTTGGATCACTGCCACAGTGACACCAAACAGAGGTTCATCTCTACTCAAAACTGTGTGATAATCAGTGTTAATGTTTACAGTATTCACTCCATCAGTGAGAACAAGCAGCTAATCGGCACATAACAACAGCGCTTTGGTTTCACCGAACACACTCAGACTCTCTTCAATCGAGTTATCGCAAAGTGATGAAACTAACAATTTTACAACAGCAGCATATGATGTTGAAAATGGGCATATTTATTATGTTGTGTACCGCCTCTTCATCACAATTTGCCAAGAGGTTTTATTAACATGCACATCAGATTTTTGCCTCCACAATTACAGAAAGCAAAGCTCAATGGAACAGTTAGTTCTATTAGTTGATTGTATTAAGTACAAGCCCATCGTGACAACTCTTTCTTTTAGGATTATCATTTACTTTATCATTTGTTTTCTATTGCTGAATTCATACCATCTGTACTGTAATTACAGCATGGGAAATGAAACATAAATTATTCACCCAATATTTGAACATACAGTGTCTATAGGATGCTCTACCTTAAGTAGATAATAAAAGACAAGTGCATTTGTATATTCATCATATTAGCTTCATTGGGCATCATTAAATCCTGCTTAAGATATTTGTGGGTGTTTTTCCTCCTTTCTACCGTCTTTATCCATCTTCTCCACCCACTTAGGCCTACATAAGAAGGCAAAGTTGTTATACTGTTTAAAGGATGATTCACATTGATTAAAATACTTACGCGTGTTAGCCTCCAACTGATTCTGCTCTCACACTCTCACGTATTTAATCATACATATCCTGCCATTAAGGCGACAATGTTCTGACTACTCTGAATTACACCTGCGATGTTGCAAAGACATGAACAAAGTGATAAACTAATGCATTTACACTTCATCACCATGTCAATCTAAGAAATACAAATACATACTGCACACACACATATCACCTTCTATAATAACTGCAAGCAGGTACTCAATATTTAGACTCATTGTGCCTCCCTCAGGCAGAAGAGTGAACTGACAAAGAGCATTAATTAAAACATAATTATTTCATACATTTCTATCTTGTTCTTAATGATTTGTGTTTGTTTTGACACATGAATGGACAGCCTTGATTTAACCTCAGCTCTTTCATAAATTCCTCCTCCAGTCACGTCATGCAGAATGGGCTGGAAGAAAATTTACAAAAAGTGATGTCTACTTATCCTCCACACTTTCACTCAGTAGATTCAGCTGTAAAGTAAAAACACAAAAAGCTGACTCAGGGTAGATCACAGCTGCTTCTGTCACTATAGGTGCATTACCTCTCATGAAAAAACACTACTTCCAGCGCAGGGAAACATGTTGGCCCATAAAGTGTAAATTATTAAATAGCTCTTTAATATGCACAAAGATTAAAAAATAATAATAACATGTGTTGTTCTTGAATGCCTCTACGGTAAACGGATAATCCAAAAACTTGATGAATTGAAATATTTAATATCAAAACATCCTTTTACAAACAGCCTCCGGGGCTGAAGCAGGAAGAGAAACGTTATCGTCACTGAAAACCTCTGTTGGTCTGGAGGAGCTGCAGCATTTATTTCTGCACAAACGTCCCCTGTGCATTCACTAGATATTCTCAGAGCTAAACTAACTCTTCTGCAGTGTGGAGTGTGCGCGCGTTTACGTGAGGTGGAGTAATAACGAGCGCGTTGTGTGAGTGAAGGCAAGCAGGCAGAGGAGCAGAGTACAGCAGAGACTCCGGCCCTGGAGACCAAAGCTACGGTCTCCCCCGCGTACTACGACCGCCGCCAACACTGTTTTGCAAGACGGGCTTCACCAGATATAACTTTGCTGTTTTGGTGCTTCCTTGTAGTTTGTGTTGGAGTCTGATGGTACGTGTCCACAGGGAGTCTGAACAGCGTAGCCACACGCGAGTGTGCATAAGCGAGTGTGCATAAGCGAGCGTGCATATGCGAGCGCGCTTGGGAAACCGACCCGGTACATTTACACGTGTAAAAAGTTACAAACAGTCCCTTTAAAGGGACTGTTTGTAACTTTCAGAAATGCTTCTTAACAGCGACACCTGTGGCCGTGAAATCAACGAAAGTCAGCGTTGGGCTCGCGCTTGCTCGCTCTAAATATACCTGAACGAGCATCGCTCAAAACAGTGAGGCGACACAAGTCAGCTAAAACCACAATATCACTCTATATTTCAGCTGCTTGGCAGTAATGTTAGCTGACCAGACGAAGGTCTCTCCATGAACATGATTTAGATCTGATCCTAGTGTTGGCTTTCACTGCCTCAGCGCAGGCTGAAGCAGCGGGGCTCTGCAGCGTGTCTCCTCTGCTCTCTCCGCCCGCAGCAAGAGAGAGCAGAGGAGACACCGGCACCCGGTCGGTAACGAGAGGGTAACGTTACTAGCTAAGGAGCTACGTCACTTCACAAGACACGGGAAAACTCTGTTGGTCTGGAGGAGCTGCAGCATTTATTTCTGCACAAACGTCCCCTGTACATTCACTAGATATTCTCAGAGCTAAACTAACTCTTCTGCAGTGAGGAGTGAGCGCGCGTTCACGTCTAGAGGTGGAGCGAGCTGAGAACGCGCGCGCTCTCTGAGCGAAGGCAGACAGGCAGAGTTGGAGAGGCAGCGGCCACACGCGAACGCGCATATGTGAGCGCGCATGTGTGACGACCCGCTACATTTATGCGCGTACAAAGTTACAAACAGTCCCTTTAAGCCTGCTTTATAATAAAAAAAAACAACATGAAAATCTCACTTTTTTTTATAAAATGGGACTTTAAATTAATGCAGTCGTAAAAATATAATTGTATTTATTTATAAATATTTACAAATTAATTATTGTCAACTTCTAGCTAGTTTTATATTTAGTGTAAACTACTAAAAAGAAGCAGTGTTAGAGTTAGTACCACCAGGCTGCTGCTGCTCTCCCTCCAGTCCAGCAGGGGGAAGTAATGCAGCTGAGAAGCAGCTCAACCAGCTGCAACACAAACAACACGAAGAAGAAGCAGAAGAAGTGAAGGGTGCTGCTCTCTGGTAGCTTACAGCCTGAATGTGCCTCCAAATATGTGACTAATGTGAGCTCCATCTCATTCCGGACTCACTCTACTTCACCTAGCATCGCGGTGAAACCATGGCGGACTCTCAGCTGCTGTTGAACGAGGACATGTCGGCCGTGAAGAGGACTGTTTGTGTTTCTGCTGCTCTTGTTGTTATTGTAGCTAGCGCTAGCATTAGCTCATTAGCTCACTCTGCTGTCTCTCGCTCTCAGCAGGATAACAACCGAGGTTGACTCACTGCTGCAGGGGAAGTGAAACCACAACAACAAGGTAACTCTGGAGCAAGTTAGCAAGGTTGCAATAACACATAACAATGTGCATGTTGGGCTTCTTAACTCAGCAGATCATTGGACAGTTTTTAAGGGAAGGTGCATGATATTTGATAAGTGAACATCAAAGTTGCATGCTTTAGTTTAGAAGAAGACCATCATGATATTACTAGCTAAGGTCAGTTAAGGCAGCCAGCAGGCATTGCTGTGTGTTTTAATGAGATGGAGCAGCAGATAACAGCAGCAGTCAGCCAGTGAGATGGCTCTCCTTCTCCACAGCACATCTGTCTGAGTTGTGCAAAGAGAGGACAAATCATGTCTTGCAAAGCTGCAACCAAGGACAAGAAGTCTAGCTTCAGCAAGAAGCTGTTCAGACGAGGCTCTGTGCGCTCTGTTGGTAGTTTCATGAGCAGAGTCCTGAGGACACTGACAGCTTTATCACACTTTGGATCTGAAGTGCAAGCAGAGGATGAGAAAGATGATGGAGGGTTTTCCACTTTCAAACCTGGGAGCAAAGATGTGCCCATGGAGGATGGAGACCTCGCAGGGTTTCTGTCTGGAGAGAGAGTTCCTGGAGTGTCAGGGCTGAAAAACCACGGCAACACCTGCTTCATGAACGCCATCCTGCAGTGTCTCAGCAACACAGAGCTCTTCGCTGAGTACCTGGTTTTGGAGCACTACAAAGGCGAGGACGAGGAGCTGGACAAGGAGAAACCAAAGACGAATGGCATGCTCCTGCAGAAGAAGGGTCCTCTGGCCAAAGGGGAGGTCACAGAGCAGCTGTCAGGACTTGTGCGGGCTTTGTGGACGTTTGAGTACACCCCGCAGCATAGCAGGGATTTTAAGGTAAATGGCATTATCAGTATGGATCCTGCTGGTGCACACAGTGGGGAAAAATGTACTTTGCAAATGCATGCTGAAAATGTCACAACACTGCTATTTATTTATTTATTTATTTATTTGCACATATATGAAACTGCACAAAATCCAGTCAATGAAAAAAACAAAACAAGAAATGTGTCTTATCTAAACTAAAAGATCTAAACTAACATAATTTTAAAAGTACAACAAAAGTTAAACAACAAGAAGTACACAAAATGTGCAGAAAAACCTAACCAAACAGTGGAAAACAATCCAATAAAAACAATGAAATACATACAAAAACAGTACAGAAGAAAAGAAAATATATCTTAACATATCAAAAGATAATTAGACATCATTTATTAAATGTGATGATAATTTCCTTTTAAAATGTTCTAAGGATAACGAGCTCTTGATAACATGTATTTTGGTGTTCCATATTTGTACACCACGATATCTCAGGGAGTACTGGCCGTGTTTTGATTTGTAAAAAGGCAGGTAAAGATGATTAACCTGTCTAGTATTATGTGAATGAATTTGAGAATTAGATTTAAAGGAGTTGCTAAACGATGATGGTAGAGAAGAAGGCAAGAACATATATTTATATATATAAACACACATATCTGATGAATATTTATGTCATAAACTGAAAGAATGTTCAGTTTCCTGAACAGTGGAGCAGAAACCTCCTTAGAGTTTGACAAAATTGCCAATCTTAAAAATTGTTTTTGCAACAAATAAAGTTTATGAAGATTGGAGCGGTACGTATTTGTCCAAACAATATTGCCATAAATCAAATAGGGATAAATCATGGAATAATATAAGGTTAATAAACAAGAAACATTTATGAAACTTCATGACCAACATATTTTAAAGTTCACTGAGGAATAAACAGTGCCGTTATTTTTTTTTGCAGAATGCTGTGTCGAAAAATGCCACCCAGTTCAAAGGGAATTCTCAGCACGACGCTCAGGAGTTTCTGCTGTGGCTGCTGGACAGAGTACACGAAGACCTCAACACAGTCAACCCCAACATCAGGCCTGCTATAAAGGTGTGTTTAGAGGATTTGTGGGGGTTGTTACGGGCGTAGTGTGTCATTTTTTATTGAAAAGCAGTGATTGCCTGTTGGGCACATTCAGCCATTCAGTCCTTGCAAATAGTTATTCCAGTTTTTATTGCAGGGCTATTTTTGCTACATTGCATTATAACTCACAGGTGTTTAAATGACTCTGGTCACTGAGTGTATCTTTACAAATGAGCTACATTCACAGTCCTGCTAAGCTAGACTTGCCGGATCTTGTTTCCTCTTGATTCCCTGGAGCTAGCTGATAACAACAGAATATATAAAGGCTTTAAGGCTTTCACAATATCTTATGAACCCCCGACAGACTGGTATTATTTATGACTTATAAATCTGACTAATAAGTAGAACCTGTTTGTATTTGTTCAGCCACCTATTGAAGAAGACGATCAAAGCTTACAGGGGCCATCTCCTCCCCTCTCTGCTGGGTCGTTTGTACAAGAGCTGTTTCAGGCTCAGTACAGGTAGGCTTCATGTCCAGTAAAACATCCAGTATGGCCACATTATCTCTCTTCTATACTAAAAGGATTGCATTTTTTCCCCCCCTAACAGGTCTTCTCTTACTTGCCCACATTGCCAAAAGCAGAGCAATACGTTTGATCCATTCCTCTGCATCTCCTTACCGATCCCACTGCCACACACACGGTGAGTTACTCTCTTGAGCTGCGCTATAGCAGGAGGCGTGATCAGTTAACGGGGCTCAGTTGTCAGGTTTTTACATGGCCACGATGACTAGTTATTACCGGTTTATAAGGTTTATACGGTAATCCCCTTGTGTATTACTAAAGCAAACATTTACAGGTACAAAATCTTTTTATACGGTTTTGTAAAAGACGTTGTTTGTTCGATCTGCTTACGATCTAAGCAAGCGCAGCGAGGACCCCAGAGGAACCTGAAGCAAAAATCAGTATGTGTTGTTACAGAAGGAGGAATGTAACCTGGTGGGATAGGAGTGTGTAGGTGGGGGGGTTAAGGGTGCAGAAGGAGCAGAAAACAGGTGGGTGGTGGGAGGAGTGTGTACTTTCAAACCAAAAACAACAGTGTGTGCCAGAAAAATAAATCTCTGAGCAGAGGGAAATAAGATAACATCTTTACACTACGATACATATCAACCATGACTTTAAAGCAGGAGAAACCCTGCTTGCTGAATGTTTATTGTGTGTGAATCGTTTTTTGACAGGCCCCTGTATGTGACGGTGGTCTACCAGGGGAAGTACTCTCACTGTATGAGGATCGGAGTCGCTGTTCCCCTCAACAGCACCGTCTATCGCCTCAGAGATGCTGTGTCACGTGAGACCAAGATCCCAATGGACCAGGTGCTATTCCTGTCTCTTATCAGTTCAGGGTCTCACACACAGTGAGACTATGTTACAGTCACACAATGTCAGCTCACTGTTTTCTAAAGCCAGTTCTACCTCTGAACAACAGTTTGTCATAATAAGCCCAGGGTTTTTCATGAAGTGGACTCAATGTACAGAGAGAGACATTTGTAAACACACTTGTCCTTAGGGCTGCAAACAGCTGAGCGCTAACATTAATTAAAGCTGGCAGGATGAAAATGCCACTAGAGTAAATGTAAATGAGGGTTAAAGCAGGATAAGGAGTGATATTGTGATGACTATTATGTTTGCTATAACAGTTTAACACATTAAAGAAACGGGATACTAAATTTTTAAATGCACTCTTCTCTTCTTTCAGTTTGTTTTGACTGAAATGTACTACGATGGTTTCCATCGTTCATTCTGTGATGATGATGACGATCTTGAGATCATTCAAGAGAGCGATTCCATATTTGCCTTTGAGACACCAGAGACCTTCAAACTGGAAAACATACGCACAAAAAGAGGTAAATTATACGTAATATTTATGCATATATTCAGCTTTTTTCCACATTAAATTGATAGAAAGGGAATCTATCGAGACTTGTTTTATATGTTTCACAGGAAGTCTTCTGGCAAACCTGAATCATAACAACTTGAAGTATGGGACAGAAATCAGCAGGACTCCGTCTTTCATGCAGGGGGCCATGACTCCCTTGACTGCATCACCTAATAAAAACCTGGGACCAGAGAAAATTATCCTTCTGGTGTGTAACAGGGCGTGTACCGGCCACCAAGGAAAGAGGTACTGCAATCACAATATCCTATTGTTCTGCGATGCTAATTTTATCCTTGCATGCCCGCTTCTCATGTTCTTGTCAATAATAAAGACTGGGGTATTATTATAACACAATATCCAGTTGTTTTTTTTGGGCTATTGGTGTTGTTCAAAGCTCCCTGGAGAAATTGATAAAAGCTAACAAAGCTACGCACATGATGTTGTTTTAGGTTCGGTCTGCCTTTCGTACTGTACATGGAGCGCACTGTGACCTGGGATGCTCTACAGAAAGAGATCCTGGAGAAGATGCGTCATCTTTTGAGGCCGGGGGTCTACATTCAGGTAGGAAGAGGAACAAGCAGTTTGTCTGTACAGTAAATACGTTGATGCTACACACAGTAAGCCGGTTTTAAAAGTTGTACGGATGGATAAAAAAAAGTGTTTCAAATATGAGCCTCCAAAACAAAATGTGAAATCACTATTAGTGAGATTATTTATGGTCATCCGTGTTGTTTTTCTGATTCCACCTTGTTAATAGAAGTTCTAACAGTGGTGTCTCTGTATAGGTTGGACCTTTCAGTCTCCGGGTGGTTGGCGTTGTTGGTATCACCTACCTCCTTCCTCAAGATGAGAGACCACTGTGTCATCCAACTGTGGAAAGGTCAGTTCTGCTGTTTAATACAACATCTGTTTACTGCTTAATCAGAGCTGAAAAAATGTATATCATGGTCTTCTTACAAGGCAAATCTACACAGATTTTTACTTGAATCCATTTGAATTTGCACATTGATATTGAATTAAATGTTTGGAAGATATTTTACTTGTTTCCATCTCGATCTTTATAACTTCCAAACAAACACGGTATATACATACTGTCTGTACAAGAAAGGTAAAGACAGGCATGATCTTAGGTAATGGGGTGCAATCAAAATTACATACAAGTACATCTCGTTAATCTTCTCTTTGCACTCATTGCTCTCATAAAGCCTGCTTCGGTGACATGCCCTAACAGGATTTTGTTAAAAAAGCCAGTTTAGCACGTTTGGCCTTTTACTTACATGAGGTGGCAACAACAAAACAAGTCACAACATTGTTGCTCAATAGAACCGCACGAATGGAAGTGAAATCAAAGTCGTTTTGGGCATCAATGTGATTGATCAATATTTTTTTTCATGACAACTAGAATGTCTCTGAATATATTATTGTCGGTTTTGCACACAATTCTATAACCGCAGAAATAACATTTCAACTTGTATCTGCTCTTTGAGAGTTACTAAATTAATTTATTTACCATAATCGATTGACCCATCCTCTAAAGAAATTTCTTTCACACTGACCCCCATTTTTAAATTGTGTGTATTTGCATGTGGATTATGTGGCACACAACTTTGCCCAGGAAAAGCTTTTCACACCAGCCTACAGTGACATAAATGAAGGCGTTTATAAATGTCACCTGCCTGAATTACTTCATTTGTTTCCTCTACAGAGCATACAAGTCGTGTGGACAAGGGGGGCCACCACATGTGAAGATTGTGGTGGAGTGGGACAAAGAGACCAAGGACTAGTGAGTGAAACAGTTGAATATTTACTAGAGTTCTGTGGTTTATTTCTTTATCTACAGTTTGTTTGGTCTGCACAGAATGAAAGGGAGCCGGTGTTGACATTTGTTTGCTGTAATATTCATTGGAAACAATATATTGGATTTCAAAAAGCTCGACTGCATACACCAAATTATATAAGTGTTCATTTGAAAGAATGGGTTAATTTTGATAACTTGCTTTGTAGACATCGAATGTGTAATCAACTGTAAAAATATTGAAGGCCATTCATTTACCGGGCAGACGAACAAGTTTGTCCGTGCAAGCGATTATGTCGACAGAACAATTGAGATGACAGAATCAGTTTTAATGTTGAGTAATAAAAAAATATCTTGGATCTTGCAGCAATACGTGTCAGCCATGACAGAGAGGAGATGTTACTAAAACAATCAACCGTATCATGCATTGAACCAAAGTGTGACCTGTTAAGTATTTGAAGGCCTTCAGTGCTCATCAGGTCATCTTATCCTCATACCTGCTTCTCCACATAAAGTGACTGTTCATTGAATTAGAAGGCAACGACTTGTCACAGTCACAAACAATAAGCTTGCACACGCATCACTGCACCTTCATGTGTCAGTTTCAGTTAAGAACACAGCTTTGCAGATTAAGGGGGAGGCAAAATCTCAATAGAATTGATGGTGACAGTCAGTACATTGTGCAGGATTTAAGCTTAAACTAAACAAGGGCTATTTGACAGTTGAGCCCTTGAATGTAGGTGCTTCTGCTAGTCATCACATTATTTGTTTTTGAAAAATAAACTTGTTTAATCGACTTACACATGTTCTTAATTTGAAACGGTTGTGGTTTTAAAACCACAAATAAGACAAGTGAGAATCTGAAGTTTCTGCCCACACAATCAACGACACGCCCGCTCCTATTTCCTCACTTAAGCTAATTACTGCGGTTAACACACACACAGACACACCCTTTACTGGTCAAATGGAAGTCACATCTTGATCAGAAGCCATGTGTAGTTCATCAACTTTCTAGGTTGGCACAACAGCAACAGTCTTTGGTAAACATGGGAGGAAAATCCCCGCAAGACATTGATTTAATATACTCAAACCTGTAGTTAATGTTTGTGCAGGTATTGTTTGTGAAGCTGCCCTCAGCCCCTGGGCAAGATCCGATACTTTTAGAAGAACTTGCAGTACTAAACAGTTTAGGGGGGATGATCTTCATAAGTAGTTTATACCAAATTATCAAAAGACAAACTGGATAACTGTGATGTGCTAAACAATTACTAATCAACGGTCTTGAGATATTTTACTGATTTAGGAAGCAGTTTCACCAAAACCTCACGGCAGATCTTATGATCATCACATGACTTTGCTGTTAAATGAATGGTGTGTGCTTCATGTTCCCACAGTCTGTTTGGACACACTGAGGAGGAGTACATTCCTGATGCTGAGAGTGTGTATCTGCACCGGGAACAACATCATCAGCCGCAGGCCTGCACCCTCGCTCAGTGCTTCCAGCTCTACACTAAGGAGGAGCAGGTAACACTTTGACCGCACACACAGCCTGCGAACGCACAATTCCACTCAGTCGAGTACCGCACAGTCAGTAGTTTGACATTAGAAAATTAGTCTTAGCACATGTCAGTGGTAAGTTTAAAGTATAGCCTCACATTTGTCTCCTCCCCATCGGTTTATCATTCTTCTGCTAAAGTTCTCTGTGGTTCTACTGTGTATTTGACTCCTAATGCTATGTTTGGAATATACTGAGCACAGGCCTACATATACAGTGTGGTTTTGACTTGCCTGCGAGTGCCCTGGAGGAGAATAGAGGGGAAACAAGAGGAAAACTCGGGCCCTTATCCCGTGTGAGGCCTGTTTTATAAGCAGTGTGGTTGGAGCTGGTCCTTGACGGCTGTTTGTCTGTGTGTTTCAGCTGGCCCCGGACGATGCCTGGCGCTGTCCCCACTGCAAGCAGCTGCAGCAGGGCCGCATTAAGCTCAGCCTGTGGACGCTGCCGGATGTGCTCATACTGCATCTCAAGAGGTTCAGACAGGTATTTCAGCTCAACCAAAACACTGTTCAAATAGAAACTAGAAATGTGGAACTAGATCTACTTTATTTAGATCAAGAATTACTCGTTTTTATTTGGCATAAAGTTATGGCTTTTCTTTATCCGTGTTTGTGTTGGACTTGTTAGGGATTTGCACTTGGGGTTAAGGGCTTGGTATCAAACCTCAATACTTTTTGGCGCTGCCGAAATGTGTCTACTCGGCAGTACTGATTATATCGAATAAAGCCGGCATCAAATATCTGGTCACATTTGTAGTCTTGTTTACTTATTTTTGGATCAGATAGTTCCTGATTTAAATTATTCGTTTATTAATTCAACCTATATTTATACTTGAGAGATCATTGAGGGGCGACCCTCATTTACAATGACATCAGGTCAATTACAAAACAAAGAAAAGGAAAACAGAAGATTTGATAGATACATTTGGATATTTAAGAATTCAATCTTTTGTCCCTTTTAAACATCTATATTTGAGCAACGTTCTTGTATGGATGCTCGTGGTATACAACAATGACCATTTAAGATCTTTGGCTTCATTTCTTTATATTTAAATGGCAGGGGGATAGAGGGTTATGACCTGCAACAAAGGTCCCAAGGCTGGGATCAAACCCGGGACGTTGCAGTTATATGGCAGGCAAACTCTGCTAACAAGGCGCTCCAGAAAAATCATTTTCATATTGATACTGGAACTCCGATATGAAGTCGGCACCAATATTGAAACATTTTAAACGACACCCAGCCTCACAAGAGATTTCATTTTATTTTCTGAAGCATGCATCCTTTTGTAGGTTTGACTAAATGGATCTTAAATGTAAGGAAAGAGCTGGCTTGCGCTCCAAACAATCAATCAAGCAGTTAAAAGTCCTTAGTAAAGACTAGCTACTGTGTACTTTTCATGAACCCCAAATAAACTGAGACTTCATGAAAACGGATAACCCATCACCCCACCACAAGTGCTCTAGGCTGCACCGAGTCGGTAGGCTGAAGTTGTTCCCTAAATGCTGATGTGTTAATCTTGGCCTCTGTTTCAGGAGGGGGACCGCAGGGTGAAGATGCAGAACATGGTGAGGTTCCCGCTGATGGGCATGGACATGGCCCCTCATGTGGTTAAGAGAAGCCAGAGCAGCTGGAGTTTACCTTCTCATTGGTCGCCATGGAGACGCCCTTATGGCCTGGGAAGAAACCCCGATGACTACCTGTACGACCTGTACGCCGTGTGCAACCACCATGGGAACATGCATGGAGGCCACTACACAGGTTAACACTAGAAACACTTGTTCCATGGAAGGATTAAGCTTTATAGTAATGTTGTTCATCATCCATTTTGACCCTTTTGCTTTGCACTCACAGCGTACTGTAAGAACTCCATTGACGGTCAGTGGTACTGCTTTGATGACAGTGAGGTTTCACCGGTAGCTGACGACGACGTGTGTCAGCAGACGGCCTACATACTGTTCTACCAGCGGAGGACTGTTATTCCTTCCTGGTCGGCCAACAGCTCTGTTGCTGGTCAGTATTTAGATTTCCAGTCATATTGTGTTGAAGTCAAAGTTATATACTGGAGAGAAACTAACAAACAACCAATGTAGACAACTTAATGAGAGTGAAGCCGTACCTCGGATTAGGATTTTAATGTGCATGTACCTTCCACACATGTCAGCCATATTGTTTGAAGAAAATACCTAGATAAAATGCCTCACCGTGGCTCTGAACCTTTGACAGAAACTAGAGTTTTTATTGTCTATTTCGCAGGTTCCACCAGTTCCTCCCTGTGTGACCACTGGATCAACAGGTTACCTGGCAGCAGGCCTGCTAGTTTGGCCTCCGGAGCCTCGTCCAGACGCACCTCTCTGGCATCACTGGCCGAGTCAGTAGAGTTTCCAGTAGAGCGTAATGAAGATGATGGTGAGATGATGCTTATATTTGTTTTCATATATTTGATTTTGCAGGTGTCTGATTATAATTATTTATTTCATTACACACACATGACTTGCTGCCGTCTTATGACTCATATTTTAAACTTCATAATTCTAACAGAAGCACAAAGGACAGAGTTAGCTTTTGATTTTGATCATTATAAAAGCAGAACCTTGTCCACCCACCAGATGAGACTGGACTTTAACATTCAGAAGACTAAAACAACATGTGGCAAAACTTCCGTTAAAGACCAAAAAAGACGAAAGAAAACGAGTTTGCTTTCTTTGAGTGTTCCACCTTTTAAAATGAGCAACACAAACCTTTCTACAGTGCAATGCTCTTTCCACTGACAGTATTTCTGTTGGAATCAAAAGTTACCACCAAGGTTTCCCAGAGTTCTTTATAGTCAGGAACTCTCCCACCTGAACGTACAAATCCCAACTCCAAAATCCCATTATTATTGTTTAAAAAGGGAGAGTATCGCAGGAACAAGGCAGAAAGTGACTCGACATGCGTCACATGTGACTGGGCCGAGCCAGACAACATGCCTGACGGAGCTCTGTACTGTGGGAAACCTCACATACCGAGTGAATCCAAAATGAGACAGACGTTGGTTTGGGCTGCCGTTTGTGGTTAATGTAAGTGTAGGCTCTGTTTAACCCTCCTGGATACAGGCTCAGCAAAGAAATGTTGGCCAGGCAAACTGGTATTTAACTACAACTTTCACAGATCTTACCATGGATAATGCTTCCAGATTATGTAATGTATTTAGGTATACAACCAGGTTTTTTTATTACTTATATGTTTTAGTGCCTAAACATTTAATTGTGGCATCAATATTTAACATAAGTTATTATTTTATTAGTTGTAGTTATTGTGGTGGCACTGATTCCCCAGATTTCAGCTGATCGGAAGAAGTCTGACAACAAGTTCCCAACCACATAATACAGAATTATTTACTTGGAGAAACAAATCTCACAAGCGCCTCCACAATGAAAAAAATGCATCTTTGATAATAAACAAATGTCTCTTTCATAATAGGTAATGTGTATAAAAAGGGGGTTTCATTGAAAAATAAACCAATAAACAAAATAAAGCCTGCGGCCGTTAGGTTATTGATAGGCAAGCACAAAGTCTTGCATGAACAGCACTAAGGTCTGCTTTGATGCAGGTAACTTAGTGGAAAGGTGTTCTTTAATATTCACTCCAGCTAAGTTTTTAAAATCACCCTCAATAAGAAAGGTTAAGACAGCAAAGAAGTTTCAATAGGGCCTAAAGACCAGAGTTTATACATACACATACCCATGTATGTGTGTACTAGGCCTAAGTCCAGTTGAGTGTCTTTAACAAATTCTTTTTCAAATGTTTCCTTGTTTTCAGGAGGATTCTCTGTCCGCCCTTTTGTGAGGAGCATTCAGCGTCAGAGCTTGTCCTCCAGGTCGTCCATCGCGAGCCCTTTAGCCTTCAGCGACAGTGGGATAAAGCCTTCCTGGTCTCTCTCTGCGAAGCTGAGCATGAGATCCAACTCGCCCTCGCGTTTCTCCCTCGACTCTCGGTGTTCTCCTCCTCTAGAGAGGATAGGAGAGGCCTGTGATGACAAAGTCTCCACGTCCTGTTTTGGCAGCTACAGTAGACACGAACGCTACTTTGGCAACAGGACTCCCCCGTCTATGATGGAGAGCAACTTCAGTGAGCAGGACAACAACAAGAGGTTCATGGACATGATGTACTGCAGGGCTCCCACTCCAGTGGAAAAGAAGAGCACCAAGAACGAGGCGACTGAAAACAACAACCAGATCACAGCTATAGACCAAAACAGTCTACCCGCCCAAGCTACTCCCTCCAAAGAACAGAAACGCAAGAGCAGTATCGGGGGATTTGGCTCAAAGGCAGAAAGCACGGGCTCCGCAAAGAGTTCCAGCAAAGCGGAGCAAGAGAAAACCTCCAAAAAACGTTTGTGCTCAACCCATAAGATCTGCACTGCTGAGACGTCTTCCAGTACACCTGTGAAAGGTAAAAAAGCAAGCAATACTAAAGAGAAGAGTGTAAATGCCAAGAAAGGCACCTCTACACCCAGCGGAACTCCCTCCAAAACAAAGGAGGTAGCTCCACCTCTAGATGCAACGCCACAGCGCAAGCCATTCGTCCGCTCCACACCTCAGTCCTCAGCTTCTCCCTCTCCAACCGCGAAGAAGAATACCAGCGTCGCTGAGAAAAGCTCCGCGAGCAGTCGGAAAAGGCTGGTGGAAAGGAGCTACAGCAGAGATTCTATGCACACTAGTCCGCTGGTCGACAGTCTCCGAAGCAGCTTGGCATCCCGCTCCTCGCTGTCTAAGAGCGGGGAAAGCAACCGGCCCGAGAGGAGATCTGTCAGGAGCTCCAGCAGCAGCTCTTCTGTCACCAGCCTGCGCTCGCCCAGCGTGTCCACCAGAGACCTGCAGCGCGGCAGCAAATCTGAGGAAAAAGGCTTGTCTTTCTTCAAGAACGCCCTCCGACAAAGGGAAAGCCGCCGGTCGGCTGATTTAGGGAAAAGCACCCTGCTTGCCAAAAAGGCCTCGGAGAGGACGTGCAAGCAGAACGGGCAAGCCAAGGACATCGGTGGTGACACCGGAAAGACTGGAGACGCTGTGTCCTCACAGACGTCCATAGAGCCTAACGGAGGGGAGTCAAAGTCAGAGACAAAGGAGTCTTCCAAGCCCCCCAGCTCTCTCAGTCGCACTCTGTTGAACGTTGGCAAGTCCAAGTCTTCCACTTCTGAAGTAAGTCTCAAGTCTCCCTCTAAAGGGAAGAAGCCTCTCGAAAGGATGGCATCTTCCCGAAAGCTGTCGTCAAGCATGCAATCTCCCGCACGTACAACAAAGAGGCCTCAATGATAAACCCATAGTAGTAACATTGAACTTACACAATGCAGCTATTTTCTTTGTGCCTAAGTTTCAGTGAGCAGAAGATGCATTTGTAAGGAGACCCATTTGTTGATGTTATGCTTTTGCATCAGATACATAACGCTGGCTTTGAGGTTTTCAACATTGGCAGCCAGCTTATTTAGCTGTACTGGATAAAAGTACTGTACATCATCTGCATATTTTGGGTGCCAAACAGTTGCTTGGTATGCTGCCAGTTCTAGTTGGTAAAGCTGTGTGTATTGTTACCAATTACACCTTTTGAGCATTAGGTAGGGTTTTTTGATGCGAGTGAGACAATCGCTTAGATGTTTTTCTGGCGCGGAGGGTACTTTGGTATGCCATATGTGCGTTCAGCTGTGCAGCACAACCTGTTAGATTTTGTGCGTGCTGCTGGAGGCTTATATGACAGCTGACAGAATTCCCTGTTGGAATCCTGAAATCCAATTATCTTCCCTTCAGACAAGAGGCTTGTTATATTGAAACACTTCAAACATTAAAGTTTAGTTCGCTTTGCAAAATATCCTGCTGACGCAACCAGGATTTAAAAAATGCAGCAGCTCATGCATTTAAAGAAATGAATGGGGTAAGAAGCGTTTTCACCTTCTATGCACCAACAATGCATAATTTGTCTTTTCTTTCGGATTAAGGTGGCATTAAGGTGGAATTAAGCTGCCGTTCTATAAGCATTTAAAGCTTAATATTAGTGCGAACAGGAGCGTAACATCACAAATAGTCTCCGGACAAATACTGAAACTGAATTTGACGCTCGCACATCCGCACACACAAGAGTTTCATTCCCAAATAATAGTGGCTTAGCGTTCAAAGTAGCTCTCATTGATTTGTTTTTTAAGCTGATCAAATTGACCATTGATGAGTTAAAACCTGCAATCTGTTTTTTCCAAACACTTTCTCCATACACCTCATGCATCGGTTCATAGGTAAGACGTTAGCTGAGTGTCAAAGAGATGAAAAGACTATAAGAGATGATAAACTTCCCGATTATGTACATTAAAATAATAGACATACAGAGGTGATGGCAGGACCTGGACCAAAAGATGAAAAGGAATTAGAATCTGTACACACATTGAGACAAATTGTCCAGTATTTTAAAGCTTTATTTTTGTTTAATACTAGTACTTTTTCGATAGAAATTTATTTTATCAAATACTTATTGAAGTTTTTTCTCAAAAGGGATGGTGTGTTTTGGAATGAAACCCTTTAAAATCTCACACACACACACACACATATATATATATATGTGTCTGTACAGATATTGACAAATTATATAGTATATAACCCTTTTTTTTTCATCTCCACGAGCAAGATGATAAATGATCTTAAGCGCCTTTCAATACTGTACATGGAAACAAATAATTGCCTTTGGCAACATAGTAGTCTACTACTGTATGCATCACTGAGTAGGAATGTTGTATTGTTCGCACTTTGTGTAGATAAGATAGGTTTCTTTTACCCAGAACAGTCGCATATATATACACATACATACACAACTAACTTAACAGTGTAATTATCTCATTTTTAATATGTCGTCATGATTTCAAGACATATCGTAAAGTATAGTGTCAACAAGCCTTTTTAAGACTTGAAAAAGGTCAAAATGGTTCATTCATCTCAATGTTCCCGGGGTCGTTTTTTAAGGAATCACCCCGTTACTCCACCTGGTGCTGTAACAGACCGACGCTCTTCTGGCGCTGATATCTCTCAGACGAGCATATTTTTTAAATGCCGATGTTCAGAACTGTGACCACACACTTCAGTGAGCCAGAAAACCTGTTGGCAGCATTTATCATAACCTGTGGTACCTCATTGGAGAAGAAGACAATGACTTTTTTTTTTTTTCTCTTCATCTGGCTGAAACAGAATATAATGAGCCATTTAATTAATCATAGAACTCCATTTATCTCTGAGCAGCAAATATGGATACGTAGGCTGGGTTTTCTCAACTACCAGACACTGCACGGCGAATTTCTTTTGCAGGATAAATGACAGAGGCAGGATATCGTCACTGCAGTTATGAATATTAAGCTGCAATATCATTGTACAATTACCCCAACATGCAATTGCAATACTCATACATTAGATACCAGCACAGTGTATGTTTTTAAAGAATGAATGTGGTTATACCATTAAAATCCAACCATTAGTAAGTATACTTTTAACATCATCTTTGACTTATAGATCTACAGCATTTCTCTCAACTGTTTCTCTGTAGCATCTACCAGGTTTACATTGGTTCTCAGATGGTTTCAGAGGAAATACCACTCCAATTTAAACATGCGATGTATGTTATTTAAATGGTCTGTACATAGTTTGAGCAAATCAGCAGCCTTAATGTGCCTGGCTTTGGATGTGTGACATTGTTTTTGGTCGGAGGTCACATCTCATGATATTGAAATTCGCTGTAAAGCAACAGTTATGCTGTTCATCAATGCACTTTTGGTAGATAAAACTGCTATATGATGACATTTTTAACCCAAATTCCACACATCATTATTTAAATGTAATCTAATTAAGCCATAAAGAGACACACAGCAGATATAAATTATGTATAAATACAAAATGTGTTTACTCCCAGCTCTGACCAGCAGTCAGACCCAGTCTTCCAAAGGGGGGACTCTATTAATGTCCTATACCTACCATTATCAATAATATAGCGGCTGCTGTGTTCAAACTGTCACGGACCGTATAAATAACCTACCGCTGTTTTAAATGTGCTGGTATTCCTGTAGCTGCTCTTTTCTACTTAACGTTGTAATCTATCAGGAAACTTGTGCATGGCACTTTGGATCAAAGCAGGACAATTGTATGTCATTGTGGCTTTCACCGTCTTGTTTGCCTGTTTTTAAGTCTGTCATTAAGTTGTAGTGGCTAGTACGCATTTCAGAGCTGGATCGTGCCATCACTTTTACTTGTTTGTCCATTCCTCCACTCTCTAAATGAGACGTTTATCGGATTACATGTATAGCCAAACCCAGTGCATTAGGACTTTTGACATCTTTATGTCTTTAGTTTTTGTTGTATTGTAAACAAGGATCAGTAGACAAACGTCAGTCAGTCTGTATAATATTTAAATAGGGGTCCAACCAAACTTTTTTTTTCTGACGCTAATGACAATTAGTTTTGTTTTCCATCCATAACAACTGTGTTTATAGCCACCACATTGCCTAGATTACATGTAAGAATAGATATGGACATGATGGTTCATTCAGTTTAGCAACTTGGTGGAGTTGTGCAGTCTAAATTATGTAGTATATGGCAAAATCCCATTTGTATTTGAATGTCAGCAGTATCACCTTGGTCCTGTGTTATGTCACAGGAACCTGCTGTCATTTAGTTACACACATGAAACTTTTTATCAGTCGCTTCCAATCATAAAAACTGCTTTTTAAATGTTTTTTTACGCCTATAGTGGTAGAGCAATAATCATCCCATTCATCAGACAAGGGAAGCTGAGGTTTGAATTACCAAAAAGTGCAACATGGCTGACTTTTGACTGCTCAAATGGCCATTGAAGACCAGACAAGTACTGTACTCCATATGAGAAATATATATATCCAATTAATCCAAATACATACCTGTTGAAACAAGATGTCAAAAATCAATATAAAATGTAAGAGAAAAATGAATCAACATCTTCACAGAATTGATTTTTCCTCGCTAGCTCTCTTCACCGCAGTTGTTGTCTGTGTTTTTTTGTTTTTTTTTAATTTGTCGTCGATGTACAGAGTTGAGAATGATTTAAGGAATGCAGTATTGCATGAAAACGCTAATGCATGTCTTTCATTAACTATGCAAGAGTCTGCTGGCCGTGTACAGTAGAAAGCAGAGCATGGCTGATGTATTCCATTGCTTCATTTTGCACACCATTCCAATATTTAGAAATTGTAAATTACAGAATATTTCATCTGTACAGTTAAAAAAAAAAAGGATTCAACTTTTAAAAGATCTATTTAACACCGTGATTTCCTTTTAGCATTCTACCATGTAATGTTTTTTTATATTTTGTAATTCTGCTAATCTGTGCTCTCTGGGTGCTCCTACCAAACTGGTAGGTTACAGTCTTTTTGTTTCATATTTACTGTTGTACACCAGCAGAGACAACACTATGGATGCGATAATCTCTTATGTGATTACTAAATAGCCTCATGTATGTATGTATTGTGAAAAAGCCTTCCATTAATTCAGTGATAACAGTTTGTGAACCCCTGTTGAAATGTTCTCCGCCGCATCAAAGATGTGGCCGGTCTCTTAATATAAAGGCAAATAAATAAATATATATATAGAGCTAAATGCAATAATGAGAGATAGTACATTTGTAGTTTTATATTACAGTATGTAATGAACAATGACATTAAAATGTAAATGTTCAGTTAATACTTTTTTGTAGTATTTATGCCACGTCAATCATTATTATTTTTGTATTCGAAAAACGGTTTATCAGCAAACAAAACGGAAAACTTCCAAACATGCGTTA
Organism: Sebastes fasciatus; assembly: GCF_043250625.1. Lineage (NCBI taxonomy): Eukaryota > Metazoa > Chordata > Actinopteri > Perciformes > Sebastidae > Sebastes > Sebastes fasciatus. The sequence goes on from NC_133807.1 coordinate 19,657,649, forward strand.
AAGCAGCACCACTATTTTGTTTCTCCTGATAACAGGTGACATGGGTATCACTCTATAGTTCTTAAAAATGCAAATAACAGAAGTTAATGAATCCTGTATTGAGTTATTGTTGTGATGTTTTGTTTCGTTAACAGTCACAAAACTTTTTTTCAAGATGAAAGCATTAATTAATGTTAATTATCTGCAACATGTTTGTGTAATTTTACCACTGAATCAAAGTTGCAATAACCACTGAAACGGAAATACCCAAACCCTTCAGGTTCTGCAGATGCTGTAGCAATACAGCAGTGTGTTGTCCTTAATATTAAAAGGACTCAAAATACATAACTTACATTGTGAGTTTGGGGTAAAATTGTTTTTGGACTTGCAGATAGATGAGTTTTTTTCCCCCAGATGTAAACACTACAAACTCATAATACTGAAACTTTTCAGAAGCCTTAAGCGAAACAAATGGTAATATGGATAGTTTGTGTATTTCTCTTTGGATGAAACCAAGGAGCTGTGTGATGAATGAATGTCATGAGTCTCATTTTAATGTTTTTTAATCTAACAAAGAACACTACAGTGCTAAATGCAGAGCACGCCTCCCCTTTGACCCTTTTTTTGTCTTTTACTTTTCAGTGTATCATTCATAAAGCATTTTGTAAAATACAGTGCATTTATTGAGATTTCACTTAATGCCGTTTTACTGTATTCCTTGTTGTACCAGGTTCATGAGGCTCTTTTTTAAAAATGTTAACATCAGGGCCTCTGTTCTATCATTTTGCCTCTTAAATGTTTCCTTAAATTCTTTTTTTCTATTTTTTTAAGAGCTGTGTTTTGACATCCAATAGTTCATTAGACTGTGTCTTTTATGTTAATTTATTTCTCTTTTGTTATCATGTATGCACTTTTTATTTTTTATTTTTCCAAAAGGACAAATGTGTATATACTTTGTTGGTTTACCCATGCAAGTATAAAATTAAAAATCGGATTAAAAAATGTTAAAAGTTCCAGTGTTGTCTTGTTATTTGTTAGTGTTAGTGTATTCCTTCTGACACTAGAGGGAGCTTTACTCTAACAGATTGTCCCTCAGCATGACTCTACTACACAACATGAAGCTCTTGGCATTTCACTGGCTTATAGAGACTCACTGATGCAGCATTAAAAAAAATAATTAAAGTGAAATGAACATTGAAGTTATTGTGTGTTACTGATCCCCAACTTGAGGTTGATTAATGTCAGGAAAGCATGTGGTCTCACCTTGAGCCAGTTATGAGTGAAACCACCTAACAGTGGGCTCAGTTCTCCGATCTGCAAGACCGTCCACAGTCTGTCTCCAGAAAGTGTTTGTGTTCTCGCAGCTGTCAGAAGTTGTACTGTAGCAACATGAGACACATTTTGAAGGTGTTTTTATTTTTAATGTGCTAAGAAGCCCCTTTCATCCTGTTCAGATCCAGTCGGGGTTGGACAAGCGAGCGTACGAGCACACACAAATCCACCGTCATTGTCTCGCTGCTGCAGAGACTGTGTATTATCTGAGACCTCAAGGCTGTGCAATACATGAGCGCCTCTAAAATTTCTGGTCAGGATTATTATTTCAAGCTTTTTCCCTGGCTGCAGAATACAGAGGGTGCTATAGGAGCTGGGATGTGCAGATGCAAGCATGTCTGAGCTCAGGGGCATCCACTTGTCATTATACTTCAGCACCTACGGCTGCAAAGATTAGTAATAGTTTTAATAAGCAATCAGATCAGGCAGGACATAAAAAGTGACGAGGCACACAGCAGTGCCCACTGCGCTGTAAAAAGCACACTCATCATGGACTGTTTCCAGCTCCGAGCCACTATGATTCATCAACTGCTAATTCTTTAATAGATTCATTATGCTTTAAAATGTCAAAAAAGACAAGTGATCAGTGCCAGCACTTAATGTCTTTCAATTATTTATTTTGAAGCTGCAGCCAGCAATTATTTTTTTTTGCAAACTATGACTTAAATGTTAATCAGCAAGCACACATCATTTACCCTCATCTTTCCAACATAATCATAATAAACTACTGTAAGAAACAACCATCATAGCAAAATGTGAACTTATTTCTTCTCGAAACATTGTAAGTTATGTCATTTAAAAAATAAAACCAAACAGACTATCATTATTTTAGGACGTTATTTGTGTAATATTTATATGGCACAAATAATTGTCATTCAAACTTCAACAGTTTTTAAATTTACTTTAACTTGGGACATGGAAAACATGAACTCAATAAATAGTTCTATATATTAAAGGGGACATATCATGAAAAACTTGTTTCCAGTGCTTGTGAACATCTGGGTATCTGGAGTGTCTACCAACCCACAAACTGTGATATAAGACAACCCAGTCAATTTTTATTATGGGCTGTCTAGATCAGAAAACATGTGATTCAACAAGCCATTCAGATTTGGCTCCCCTTCCTATGTCACATGCAGGCTCATTACAATACATCGCCCACAGCTTGAGAACTACCTTTGCAAAGGTGCACCATATCTTTCTTGCAAGCCAATCGGAGCAGACTGGGTGAATACAGGTATACTCACACAGACAGTATGAGAAAAAATAATGTGTTTTTTGAAGATTAAAGCATGTAAAGATGTTCGAATAGAAACCCAAAATACAAGTATACCTGGAAATGAGCATGATATTTAGCTTCACTATGCAGAATTGGGAAAAGCACTAATTAAAACAGAAACGGAAAACAATGATATGAAGTTATTAGGAACAAATTGATTGACAAAGTCACGCAAAATTGGAATAATAATAGTATTCTGCCTCTGAAATGTAGTGGAGTTACTCCGGTGGAGTACAAGTATAAACACAAGTACCTCAAAATTGTACAGTACAGTTACATCCCTCCACATTTACTCAGTGGTCATCAATATCTTTCTTCTGATTTGATTATTTAACTAGTCATTTTACAGGAAATAAAGGGACTTTGGTGGCCAGAATGACTTCTTCATTCCATAGAGCAGATCCAGCTGTCTGTTTTTTTACAGTTCACTCTAATGCAGGAGTTAATGTTGTGAGTACATAACCAGATCATCTGGCAAACATATTCAGAAGAGGCCAGGATGTTGTAGCATCTGCCATCATCCTGCTGATTCCCAGTCAGTGGGTCATCTTAAAGCAGCTGTTAAACCAAAGTTTGAACTATTCTAGTCCCACTCTCTCTATTTTCTGCATCAGCGTGTTGGTTAATACCATAAAACACGACAGCCAGTCAGCTTCTTGGCTGAGATCCACCATCATGAATCATTTGAAATTTCCCTGGTAAGCAGAGGACGCCGTTTACTCTCATTCTCCAGCGCTTTTTAAATGGAGCCGGACCAACATCTGACTCCCCCCCTCTCACGATAATATCAGTCCCCCACGGTACACTGGAGTTACTTTAGCAATTCGCCCGTGGTTTTATCTCCTTTGTCCCCTCTTTTGACTCCACCCCAGAGAGTGCAGAAAAATCAATAATAATTGATTTTAGAAGGCAGGAAAAAGCGGTTGGAATTCAAGGGAAGAAGCAGAGGAAGACAGAGACAGAGAGGTAGCGGCAGAGAGGTGCCAGACCCTAAGCATAATATGCATGTGCTGGCACAGCTAAAGGTCACCGACATGAACCTGTCTGTAACAACAGATTATGGAGTGTCTATAGGCCTCACAGCTACGGAGGTCTCACATGTACGATAAGAATAACGGCAGCTGTGAACCTCTTTACTGTAAATCATTTTAATCTGTGAAGAGGAAGGTGTGTTCAAGTGCAACTGGACAGATTATTTGAAATTATTTTCTTGAAGATTGTGTTCCTATAGAAGGGCAATTGTTGGTGATTTAGTTGTATCTGACGTTCATTGTAAAGTGGGAAATAATGTACCAATACTACATCAGTTGTAAAATCTGCTGCTCCACTATCAACACTTCTTGTAGCAGCAAGTTAGTTTCCTGTTTTCTACTATCAGCTTCATTTCACATTCACACTGCCTTGTTTGTTATCCCCTTTTTTCCCCCAGACCACTAAATCAACCTTTCGCAGGGTAATGTTCAAAGCAGGACAAGATAGCAACAGACGTTCACTACAGAGGAGGAAGAGCTGTTTGATTTCTATTGCAGGATTCGTCCGGGGTTCCGGCGGGTCAGCGTGGCTGACAGCCTGGAGATTGATAGTTGAGATCTTTCCCAGGCGGAACAGTGTTGGACAACATGAGCAGTGATCCACGGCACCAGAGGAGCGGGGTGGAGGTGGGGCGGCTGCAGACGTGGTGTATCCCTCAGTAAAGTGTGTGTGTGTGTGTGTGTGTGTGTGGTCTTCTGGCTGAAGGCCATGTCCCCCCTGTCATCAGGACTGCTGAATGGTACTCAGGACCTGCAGACTTAGATCTAAGCACCATGCGGGACCCATCAGTGGTTCAGGACAAGTACAATTTCAGAAGAAAATGTTGTTTTATTTCCTTTTTTGTTCCTTGTTTTTCTTTATTGAATTTTTATTATTCCCTGCTGTCATTTCCTTCCCTCCTCCTTCTTTATCTGGTGTTTCAGACAAAGCAAATACACCAAGATTAGCAGCGAGAGAAATCGTCACTCTTCCTGATTTTGATCAGAGCCATCCGAACGGTGAGTTGATTTTAATATAGATGCGCGCACACACATGGACATCCAATCACAATGCTGTTACGCCGTTGAACTGATGTTTTTTTTCTCTTATGAAAATAACATAATAATTTGTTCAGTATCATAATAGTGATTTTAGAAGTTGATATTCGTGTGGTAGGGTCATGCTGCCCTTTAGAGTGTGTGTGTGTGTGTGTGTGTGTGTGTGTGTGTGTGGTGGGGGTCTACACATTGTTTCATCTTCAGATGCTTATGGTTGATATCAGAGAGGTGAGGCCAAGACATTTTCGATTTTTTTCAAAAGATTGAATTATTTTGTCAAGTAGCTAAATGTTCAATTAATCACAGAAACAATGTGTTCCGATAAAATGTGAAATATTTAATCCTTGATATATATATATAATACATATGAATATCTAAATAAACAAGTATCAGTGTATTTCAATATCTCAAATGTTTGAAAAGATGCCAGTATTGACGATAACCGTGATGTTAAATAATTAAATATTGATATCATGTTAATAATTCTTCTATAGTAATATTGTGTAAATAATCCAGCGCCTCTTAAATCATTTTATATGTACAATTATGGTTACAGATTCTCTCATCACCTCGCCAAACTCGTATTTTGAGTGTAATTCATTTGCCAAAAAAGTAAAAAAAACACACAAATAACAAAGTTAGAGATGAATTTGATTGATAACTTTTTTTCGAATTTTCTATAGATAACGCAATAATATTGTTATCATGAATTCTTTTGGCCAAGATGATCTTGTAGTGAAAATCTTTTATTGTGACAGCCCTAAGCAGAATACAAACTAATCCTTTTGGTCCAAGTGTTTGGTATGTTTCTTTATGTGTTGGCTTGGCTGTAAATCCAGGCTGCAACCCGGTCGCTAGACAAAATGTTTGCATTGTACGTTTCTGCCAACCACGAATATGCTGAATTGGTTTCTGAACCAAAAATATGTTTCATATCAGCCTTGTATCACGATTGCAAAAATGCACAATGCCACGTGGGTAACGTTGTGATATAATTGGTTAGGTTTTGGTAACAAAACTACTTTGTTTGGATTGGAAAAAATATCATAGTTTGTGTTATAATAATAACGTAGCAAACGTAACAACGTAAGTAGTGTAGATGAGTAACAACCACCTTTAGTGGACTTTCTTACGCAACGTTACGTAACAAGTGTAAAGTCAATGTTTATTTTTGGTTTCACACAGGACAGGAACGGCGGTCTCCTGGGTGATAGTCCTTTGTTTTTTTGACCCATCCACCACCCTAAGGGAACTTTGTCGCTCGTTATAATACCACTTAACTGTCATACCCATGGAGAGAGAACTGGATACAGCGTTGGAGGCAGGCTCTCCTTAATTCCTATGAGAGTTGCTCAGTGCCGAGCCCGGTATTGTATGGTATAAAATTACCCAGATCTTCCGGCGATCTACCGCATCCATTGGGCCCATAGAGCAGGCGCAGTAGCGTTTCCTTTAACTCCGCCTCCCAGCCCTCGGTCCAGCCGCGGTCTGGGGCTCATTCACATGAACAGAGGAATGAAAATAACACTGGATTCGGCTATTAGTACATTATACAACTTTTATAGGACCTAATGATTTAAATAAGGGATATTCAAGTGTTCGTACTGGTAGGTTGATTTACCAAACAAAAACAAAAAAAGAGTCTATGGGGAAAAGTCTTTTTGGGCCCAACTTGACGGACACAGAAGTTGTAATTCCACTACGGAAATTTGCTTCAAAGTCCGGCGCTCTTCCTGGGAGCTTGTTCATACCACATAACTTTCAATAACGGTCGCTCATTGTACTACATCACTTGCTTTGACCGAATACAAAAACATCGATATTCAATGTGGTTTTGCAGAAAACATACAATGCCAACATGTTTTCCTGACGACTGGGCTGTGTAAATCCAAAGTGTTTTACAGCAATAGCATGCAGTATGGATTAAATATCCAACAGGTTGTAATGACCCTTCGCTCAGCGCTGCTCAGCAGATTTCTACCTTCAGTGTGCTTTCAGTTATTCCGATGATGTGATTCTGTGTTCGGCCACATTTCCATCAAAGTGGGATAAAAAATGCCTGAACCTGTCAGTGAGCAAGTCAATACCAAGGTCTTCATTTGCATATATGTACATGCATACATTTATGGAATACCAATAGAACATGAAGATTATGTTTGTGAACCATTCAGTCCGGGGTTCTTGTTTGTTTACCGTGGCAGATGCAGCTATAGTAACCCAGGACTCCCTGAAAAGCAGCATTGATACTGAATGGATAACCCTGGTGAAATAAAGCAAACTGAATAATAAGAATAAGTGACCTTGTTTGTGAGATGCATGTTGATCTTGCAGCAAAACATACACGGCAGATCATTTCAGGGCTTTTGGAACATGGAAAAAGATACTCAAAATCACTCAAAATCACTTTCTGGGGTTTCCACGCTATACAACAACAAGCCAGTCAAGGAAACCTCCAGTTGGCCATTTGTGAAAATTGCCAATAAGTGAAACCACATCATGGTCTGCAAGGGGTCCAGAGCTGTCACATCTGAAGGTAACAATAATACAGCAGCACTACTGCTGGATTAAAGAGGCAACAGAAATCTGGAAATGGACCCAGTGGACCGTAGACGGGGATAATGGGCCGACCAGCTCTGCCAGAAAACACCGGAAGTCACCGTCTCGCAATTTCCAGCCATTAAAGTTATTAGACCACCTGTTGGATTATTTTCCCGAGGAAGACACACATACGTACAGAGCCTGTCAAGAATTAAAATCGTTTACAAATTGAGAGAATCTTTTCCAACATGAGAATATTCTACTGCGGTTTTCAATTATATACCCTGACCCTGAACGTAAATGTATACATATTACAGGCAACAGAAAATAAACATTGTATGACCCTTTAGCTTTCCTACAGGAACAAAAGGCTTTGAAGGAACCATATTTTAAAGAGGCTTCAGTGCTCATGAATCCTCTTTATCATGATTCATGGTTTCATGAGCACAGCAGCTAATACGAATATAAAGCCAGATGCCCCCATATGCTGTTTCACCATTATTTATTTATGAATGAATGTTCTCCAACTGCACTAATATGTCCCTGGGCTTAGGGAAATGGCCTAATGTATTTGTTAAGCTTGGTCTGGGATTCTTTATTACCTGTCAGATCTCTAAAAGTAACACTTTATCATGTGATTTTATTCCTTTTTCTTTTCACCTCCCTGACGATACCGAGGATCTTAGTGGATGACGGTCGAGCCTGTGGAGGCACCGAGATTCACATAAATGTTCTTATTATTATTACCTGCAGTTGCAGCATTATAAAAACTGAAATGAAAATTTGATGATATTTCTGTCAAGAGCGCAAATGTTATTCATTGCACATGAAGGCCGGTGTGTCCGTGAATCCGGCGAAGTATCAGCTCCTTCAATCACAATGGAGCACTAAAACACAAAAGCATCTGCATTCCTTACTGACCCTGATGGAAGTGCTGCGTTTCCCCTCGCAAATTTACACCACAAACATAATGCGCTGAAGGGAGTGAATTGGTACCTTAAGAGTTTGAAGGGGATTTTATCATTACTTTTCCTGCAGCACTATTTTTGTCCACTTGGAGAGGAGCGATGTGGCTGACAGAAAGACACATTTAAAACGGCTTTACTTTACATAACGACCTCTAGTGAATTCTTGTTTGTTGGTTCAATCTGGATGAATACAGGAACAAAGCACCTCCCGTGTACCAAAATGTGCTTATTTATGCTGTTGTGAGGTTTCCATGCGTCCTTGAATCCTCTCAATTAAACACAACTCTGAATACACAGCGGGGCGAACTCACAGGGACTTTTGAAGCAGTGAGCCTCGTTGCCTCGTTTTCACCTCTACGAACCATTCCCCCGGTGAAAGATAGCTTTTAAAAATGAGAAGTGAACTACAGACATAGACTGTATATATTGTAAGAAGACTTGAAATTAGTGATTGAGACCATAAACTCATGTTTACAATGTTTACTGAGGTGATAAATCAAGTGTGAAGTAGGGTCATTTTCTCATAGACTTCTATACAATCAGACTTCTTTTTGCAACCAGAGGAGTCGCCCCCTGCTGGCTATTAGAAATAATGCAAGTGTCATGTTCTGGCTGTGCCAGCTCTTATTATTTACTTTTGTGATTTTGGATTTGGTTTATTTGTATATATTTCCGGTGTTTCCTGTTTTATTTTGGTAGTTCACTCCTCCTGTGTCTTGTCTGGTTTTACTTCCCTCCTTTGTTTGTTTTCCCGCCTTTTGTTGATTGTCTGCCCCGCCCTGATTTGTTTCACCTGTGTGTATCATGTCCTGTATTTAAGCCTGTGTGTTCCCCTCTGTCCTGGTCGGTTCGTCTTGTCTCCCCAGTCCCGTCTACCTTGTCCTCCGTGTTCATTGTTTCCTCCAGCTCTGGTCTTAGTGTTCCTCCTGCCCGTGTTCTTGTATTCTCTGGTTAGTAGTTTTGTTTTGTTTCTCTGTTTGGTTTTTTTTGGTATGTTTTCTTTGTACTTTGTTCCCCTCCTTGTTTTTGGGGTTTTCTGGATTTTATCAGCTTAATTAAAGCTCGCTTTTGTTTAAAAGATCTTCCTGTCCTGCTTGTACTCTGCGTTTGGGTCATCCTCTGTAACTCACCACATGACAGCAAGTTTAACTGACCAGTGTGTAACAATTCAGGCTGGTCTAAAACCCAGTTCATAGCTATACCTACGCAAAGCAACACACTGTAATACGTATATATCCCATGAATTTGTGTGTATTTAATGTAACCGTGAACCAGGAAATATAATTGGCAGCTAACGCCGCGTAGGGAGGAGGTCGGGGTGGATGGGTGGGTCAAAAAATATCGGACTTTTGCCTAGGAGACAGCCGTTCGCGTCCCGTGGGAAACCAGAAGTCAACGTTGATTTATTTGTCACGTAGGTTACGTACTTAAGTAATGCCACTTCCAAAGTTATTTTAAGCCAAACCAATCTTTTTTATAAACCTAACTAAGTAGCTCTGTTGCCTAAACCTAAGGAAAGTGTTTCCTGTGAAGACGGAAATTGATTTTAAAAAGATTGCATGTAACGAGCGGATATTGACCTGTAAAGAAAACAAACAAAAAAGGAGGAATAACTTTTTAGTAAGATATCATATGACACGTTGTATGAGAATATGTTGAACAATTAGGGGGAGCTATTTGCAGAAATGGAATATAATATTGATAAGTAATGAATTAATAAATATGAATTCAGTGTATAATCACCTGAAAATAAGAGTCATTGTGTTTTCGTTACCTTAGAATAAGACGTTTTTATCTATAAATATATCATTCGCATTTTCACGTCAGCCACTGTAGTTTTTCTACACGCTTCGTACATGGAAGAGGTTGCAATCTGCAACCTCACCACCAGATGCCGCCAGATGTTAGACACTGTACCTTTAAGGCATCGGCTTAACTTTGCAGAACCGGAGGTTGCCGCCTGACTACAGATTGTGTTTCAGCCGTATCAAAATGAGTCAAATTTCCCAGTCACCTAATAGCCTTGTGTCATGTTCATGACAAGCTTCAGAAAAAGCCATCCTCTCTGCTCCGCTAATTAACAGTAAGAAGAGGCCCTATCACATTCCCCAGACTCTCCCTTCCTTTCACCAATGAGAATAACAATGAACCTCACAGAATGAATTATAGATCGGCCTATACTCTGAAGAATAATATGAGCACTTTAGTACATTTTGGTGACCATTTATAGGCACTTTTTAAGCCGTTTCCAGTGCCCACAGAAACTGACTAATGAGTGTACTCATAGCGCTGTAATGAGTCAGCCAAGCGTTGGCTTTAACCAGAGCAGCACCCCTAAACCAGAGCCCTGCTGCTATACGTGTGCGTGTGTGTGTGTTGTGTATCAAGCTCTCTCCTTCAATTCCCACCAGTCTCTGGCTGGCCTTCCAAACAGCCTTTCTCCAGTGATAAGCACCGCCTTTGCTTTTTAATTCTGCTATTTAAAATGCAAATAAGAGCCGTAATTTCACCTTTGTAATAACTAAAATTCTTGAGACATACTAAGATGAAAATGCATAATTAAACGTGGTTCTGTTTTAAACAAACTTTTTGCAGCCTAAATGAAACAGAATTTCATATTCTTTTTTTATTTTTATTTAGGATGTAGAAAATGTTCATCCTTAGTTGATAAGAAATGCATTACCTCTCATTCTACGGATTCCTGACCTCAATATGACAGCTTTTATCTTCCGTATAGAGCCGGAGTGTCCTAAAGAGTCCATTTAGCTGTTGCTCTAAGAGATGAGATGGAGCCCTGAAGAGCTGGAGAACATTCACTGCAGTCAGTGCCTCATAAAGCAAGAAATGTCAGCCGTGACTTTGAGGCAAGCTGTTTAAGTCTACCTCCATAATTATGATGTAAGGAAACACATTAATGAATAAAACATCAAACTTTAGTATGGGAACTTGAAAACCCCCCATGACAACTCATGAGGATCTTAAAAGTCTTATTTTCATGCATTTTTAATTGGTGGTGAAATAAAGGGAAGAGGAAAGAAAACAGACCAAAACGAACCGCACAAAAAAAACGTCTTTACATGTAATGCAGAGGCAGTTTACAGCAATTTAGTGTGGCTGGAATACAGCAGCCTCCTCGGGCGCCTCTTTTATTTTCATAGAAGATCCAGTGACAGTAATGAATCATAGTTAAGATCATACTGCAGTGTAAGCTCGCAGTTTATTAAACAGTCAGGAGCTCATTGCGTTTGATCCTTGGGAACGTCATTGTAATAGATTACAGTCCACCACATTGACCGTTCTCCGACCGATCCTTCTCCCGGCGTTCCTTCCCCCCTTCCACCTTTCAGACTTCAGAGTTCTTCCGCTCAGAGGAAAAAAAACAACTGCAAGCAAACAGACCCGAGGAGCCGTCCTTTTGGAGTGTGAATGCAATGACCTTGGCTAATGTCGTGTTGAGTTTCTGTGGCTCAAGGCAGGAATTTAATCATTGGATTTTTTTTGGACATTCTGGTGAAGGACGAGATGTGTTTGGAGAGAGTTATCAGGTCTAACACAGAAGCAGAACCCTTTCAGTTTCCCTCAACTGCATCGTTTATCATCACATGATTGATACTTATATCTGGTGCTGACATGGGGCCATTCCTCTTAATTCTACTCCAACGTCCGCCGCTAACGCCGGAGCAGCGAGTCAGCCGGGGTTATGTTGTTGATTAGTGTGCACCATCAGTATCGGTGAGATTTGTGACATTGACAGCGCCTGTCGAGGCCTGGAAATATTGATGGGGAAGGATGTAAACTGTTACTGTAGGAGGCCAGAGAATGTCAAAGTATGAGCTTTAAAATTTCAATGATGGCTGTAAATTGTTCTTGGTCATCCCATATAAGTGCTTATTTGAGCAATTGGAGTGACATTGCACTGTGTGCAATTTTACCCAAACTATAGGCTTGTTCAGAGATGTTCCTGCCACCAACTTGCAAAATCCACTCTTTCTGCAGAATGGTTTAAGCTTGTGATTCTGTGATTATTATTCTCTTTCTTTATTCTGCGCTACACTTCACGAGCTCTGTGGTAGTTGACTAATCCCCTGCAATACTGATATTTGTACCATGTCGATCTCAAAGTATAGCTATAATCCTGCAAATCTAAAACAGCTCTCACTTTGGACTTGATCTACAGTTCTGCAAACAAATATCACGACAACAAAAAGTACACACAATCCAAAGAAGTGGAAGCCAGAAGCAGAACATTGAGGTATCAGGAAGAAAACTAGTGTATAGCAGTATAGGCTATTGATATTCATATCTGTAGAGCACCTGACTGTCAGCACCGATTGTCTGCTTCATGAAGATATTGATAGTTTAGTCATTATCAATCAAGCAACTAAGATGAAATCTTGCTCTTTTTTGTCAAAGCTAATCTTGGAATATCAGTTCTCTGGCCACATCAAGGTGCAAACCAACAATCAAATAAGTAGCCATGAATGCTTGCGGCAAACACAAGCATTAAAAAAATTAATGCTAACTTTCAGTCTATACCTTCATCAGGCAAATGTTTGACAAAGGGAATCCAACACCTTTTAATGAGAACAAATTGAGCACCCTTGTGCAAGTGCACATGGGAAATGTAGTGTTAAGTTCACGAGATCTTGCACCACATCTAGGAAGGAGAACTGCATTTACCCTGTGCACTTGCACAACACAGCACAGGTGTGCTCAATTTGCCCCCAATATAAGGTCTGGGTTTCCTTCTGTCAAACATTTGTCCTGATGAAGTTCTAGACACAAACAGCCTACTTATTTCTAAATGGCTGCATTGTTCAAGTGTGCAGAGCGTTCTTTCTCCAAAACTGAATGTATTAAACATTGTGTCAGATTCTGGCATGTGTGAAGGAGTTCAGAAGCATGTTGCAGTCACCAGCTGCCCGTCATCCATCCTCGAACACGGTCCAGGACATAATGCTTCACAGATTGCAGAGCACAACACGCTGCGCTGCATGTTGAACAATGAGGTCCATACATTACATAACATACCAGGTGCTACTGCTTCCGCTGTTCTCCCTCGGCTCACTCAGCTGGAGTTTTTCTCTGGTGATGTTCACAGCGGGGGATTGTGTGACTGAGCCGGTCCATGCTGGTCAAAGCTTTTCCTCTAATACAGGGGGGTGGGGGTCTTTGATACTGATACTGTAATGGCCGCAAAGGGAAGTCGGCAGTCAGTAGTTGCTGGTGGTAAATATAGTAAGTGGGCTGCTGTAAGGGCACATAAAACACATAAATATTATACTTGCATTCCTATTTTAGTGTGCATCTTTCAGTGCTGCCACTTGTCAAATGTAAGTGGTAAATTCTGGAGTGAAAACAATGACACAGGGTCATTGACAAATAGCTGTTTTGTGGTGGCAAGACGTTCATTCCCTACTTATCAGTCTGAATAGAAACAATGGACATTAAAGAGCATAAAAAATATGCAGCAATATTGAGAGTTATCTTAAAGGCCCGGTGTGTAGCTATTGGCAGAAATAGAATTCACCATCTTGGTTTTTTGGAACCAGACGTGACTCAAGAGGGTGGAGCTAAGAAAAACCGAACGATGAATAAGACATTTTCAGGTGACCAAAAAGGTTATAATTAATTTTCAGGAACTAAAAAAACACACTGTGAAAGGGTTAAAGTTGTAAGATGAAAACACGGACAACTCCCAGACCAGACGCCTTAAAGCATCCCCTGCTTTATGGTCTATTTGACTCTAAATGGGACCATAATTTACCAAATGTACATCATGCTGTATTGAAGAAGACTTAAAACTAGCGATTGAGACCATAAACTCTTGTTTACAATGTTTACTGAGGTAATAAATCACATGAGAAGTAGGGTCATTTTCTCATAGACTTCTATACAATCACACTTCTTTTTCAACCAGAGGAGTCGCCCCCTGCTGGCTGTTCTGGAAATTCCGCATTGCCTTCACTTCTCAGACCCGGAGGTCCACCTAATTTAATATTAATAAGTCTGTTTTCATTAGTGTATAATCATCTGAAAATAAGAATTGTTTTTTTGTTACCTTAGAATGAGCTGTTTGTATCTTTATAGGGAGCGGGTCCTCTTAACGGAGTCCCCCATGTTGCACCACCATGTTTCTACAGTAGCCCAGAACGGACAAACCAAACACTGACTCTAGCCATTTGCATTTTTGCGTCGGCCAACGTAAGTTCTCTTACACGCTTGGCACAAGGGATGAATTTCAGTTGCAATCTGCAACCTCACCGCTAGATGCGGCCAAATCCTACACACTGCACCTTTAAAATGTAAAACTTGAAAATAAATACTTTCCTTTATTGCTGGCTGACAAAACATCCAAGTGGTGCATCTTTCCACCAATAGCAAATATACATATTTGATTTAAAAGACTCCCACAATGGATTTAAAATGCTGTCAGTCATATCAGCACACACTGTACTGCATGGGGCCTGTTAGACTCCCAGATACGCATCACATCACACACAGGCGTGTGCTGTATTGTCTCACTGCGCGTAACGACTGATTAGAAAGATAAGAAGAATTCAACCCCACCTGACATGCAATAAAAGCGACTTTAATCAGTGTCATCATATCCTGAGACCCCTCTGCCAGGTATTATCAAGCCCACAGAATACAGCGAGACAGTCAATCCCACGCCTGCTGTGCTCAGCATAAGGATATGTGAGCGCAATCTAAAAGCTGTTCCACTAACTGAGACAGAGCATCTATAGAGCCCTGTTCCTGGGAGCATATAATTTCCCATTTCAGCATATTGGCCTGTTGTGTAATTAATCTTAATTTAGGGGCAGGAGGTGGCAGGGGAGGGTGTTATATGGAGGCTTCAGAGATTGGTCTGCTGTCAGGTTGGACCTCTACCGCGCTCTTTTAATAAAGAAGAAAAGAGGGGATTGAACACAATCGGTTGTCATCAAGGAACGGCGAGGAGGAATGATTTACGGTATGTTTTGGTATACTGATGTATGCAAAAGTGGAAATGAGTTAGTTTAAAGTATTATGCTTGCTGACTATTCGGATAGGCTATCTACCTCCATAGACAATGATTATAAACCCCTATTTAGTCTTTTTCTGTTTGGTTTATTGTGTCATAAATCACTGCTATTATATTGTTTCCCCAAAGAAAACAGAAAGATATATTTGAAACAGAAGTGTACACTCCTTTATGAATATCACCACAACAAAGATGCCAAATAACAATATGTTGCATAGTCATACATTACCACAAAGAGTGATCCTGAGATGACAGGAGCATGGCTTTAAAGGGGACATATCATGAAAAACTCACTTATTCAGTGCTTGTGCTCATACATTTAGGTATCTGGAGTGTCTACCAACCCACAAACTGTGAAATAAGACAACCCAGTCAGTTTTTTGTGGGCTGCCTAGATCAGAAAAAATGTGATTCAACAAGCTATTCAGATTTGGCTCCCCTTCCTATGTCACATGCAGGCTCATTAGAACATATCACCCACAGCTTGAGAACTACTTTTGCAAAGATGCACCATATTTTTCTCACGAGCCAATCAGAGCAGACTGGCCTTTTTCTGGAAGTGGTCTTAAAACGAAGCGTTTCAGACAGAGGGTGAATACAGGTATATTCCAACACAGTCTCAAGGCAGTTCGTGAAATAGTCACGAAATTGAATCTATATGATTCATGTACATTGACATAAATTTCCCTTTTTTCTCGTGACGCTCAGCACGACTTTCAACAACGTATTTTTGTGCGTTTTCCTACAAATGTCCAGCAACATGCGACACACGTGTCAATTTGCGCTCCAGTCTTTTCAAAATAAAACTACTTAGTTGGGTTTAGGAAAAGATCGACTTGGTTAGGTTTAGGCAAAAAAACTACTTAGGTTTAGGAAAAGATTGTGGATTGGGTTAATATAACAAGGCGTACCTTAAGTACAGAAGTTACATGACAAAAACTACTTAGTCTGCTTTTGGACAAGATGGTGGTTTGGGTTAAAATAACTCCGGAAGTGCTGTAACTTAAGTATGGAAGCTACGTGATGAATCAACCTTGTGGTTTCACGCAGGACACGGATATCAGTCTCCTGGGCAGAAGTCCTGTGTTTACATCCTGGTTCACAATTATATACTGTAGAGTACATACAAATTGATTTTGTGCTGACCATCATGAAGAAATGTGTCTATGTACACGAATCAATACATTACATTTTGTGACTATTTCATGAACTGCTGTGCGACTGGGCTGTATATTCAGACAGACAGTAGGAGAAAAATAATGTGTGTTTTTGAACATTAAAGCATGTTCTAGTAGAAACCCAAAATACAAGTATAGACCTGAAAATGAGGATGATATGTCCCCTTTAAGGAAAAACGTTACTGCTATACTTCTATCAGGTTTGTATCAGTGTATATTCTTTATTAGAAAAACTGATATTTTGTATTTTGTCTTCCTATTATGGCATTTAATACCTCATCACACTAAATATCAGAGCAGACAGCTAGATGTATTTGAAATATAAACTCTGTTATTGAGATGAGACGAAGCACAAGGTAAGTGGTAAGTGGTAAGAGGTAAGTGTGTGTTGCTGAGACCAATATGGCCACACATGGTAATACGCTATCTATTTTCTGTTCGCCAAATAGATGAATGTAGCATGAAATATGGCTCGCAGCTCCCGGGGCTGAAGTCGAACTTGTGTTTATGTTTAATTGCGGCAATTTATTCATTTAAATGCATTAAAGAACACAATGTGCTGTTGGATCCACCGTCAGGTATTTTAATGACCCACAGCTTAAGGAGTGCAAAAGAATGCTAATGAGGACATACACTGAAAACACTGAGCAGCTTTCAAAACAGTTTTTTTTACACATTAGGAAAGCCTGCAGGGAGCTTTTTTTTATTATTTGAATTGGGAATCAGTTGCTCAGTAGTAAGCGTGTTTTAGGCCACATCTTCCTGCTCCAGAATAATGAGTGCGTTTTTAATATTACAAAGATTATCAGGCTGATCCTCTCACAAGACAGCAGCTGGTTATTCTCCGACTTCAACCGCAGTCTCCGGTTCAAGCTGAGAATCCCTGTGACATGTTTAAACTATCAAGCAGTTCAACACTTGCAGTAATTGCGCATATTTGCATTGATGGGCTCGCTGTTATTTTACTTGGATGATATGCAGGATATGTCGTGTGGGGGATATTAACTTCTCACCTCACTCTGTCTCTTTCTGCCTCTCCTCCAGTCCTCCCTCTCCATCTCTCCCTCCTCCTTTCATCTCTCATCTGCAGTTCTCGGCTGATATGCCACCATCTTTAAAGTGTCTCTGGATCTCTGAGAATATTCCTCGCTCAGCAGCTATGGATGAACTGATCCTCACACCCTGCTGCTGTATAGAGGACAGGTAAGCATGGGAGATACCCACAGTTTTACTCTCTCTCTTGGTATATGGCAGATTTATAAAATACTACACCCCCCACCCCCAAAAAAGGCTCACTAAATAATAAAAAATACCATTTCCCCTGTGAGCGAGGTTTAGATGAGAAAACCTTTGTTTTCTGTAAAAGCAGAGAGACTTTATTTCAGCTACCACTAACGTGTCAGCTTTTATTTGTCCAAACATTGGTAACACACAGACCTGAATACTCGCAAAGATCTGATGTAAGGCAATCCAAACAAGATAGGCCCTTTGGTCTAATCACAGTCTTGATTGTTATTGATCTTCGCTCCTCTCCGCAAACAGAGGTCCAGGACTATTTTCATCATTTCACAGTGAAGCAGCTTCTATCTTCTGACTGTTTTGGTTCAGTAGAAGCCATTTGATTATTTTCTGTAGGCAGTGATTTGTCCTCCGATTGGCTTGAATGCAGTAAAAAGCTGTGGGTTTATTTAAGTGATGCACATCCTCATACTCAACAGTGTCTAAGGGGAACAGCCAGTTTGGACGAGGGTGTGATGTGAATTAGAAGCTGCTGTAAATCTTTTTTATCTGCCAAGCTGGAGGGAGTTTGCTGTACCATCAGGAAAGTTTTACAGCCCATTGATACTTAATGTATCGCCCTATTGTTTAGAAACTGTCTTTGTTTCAGCTTTTTTTTTTTTTTTGTACAGCATGAGCCAGACTGCAGCAGTAAACTGGGTTGTGTTTTTGAAATGTTCGCAGGATGTGTTACCTTGCACGGCAGCTAGATTTTCGTGATGTCACGAGATCTTGCGAGATCACATATCCGGTGACCAGACGTACCGGATTGTCCCGGATTGTCTCGTTTCAAACTGGGTGTCCCGACAAATATCTGTAAAACACTCAAATGTCCTGGTTTTCGCCAGACACTACCAAATTGTCCTGTTTTTCACTCAACATTATAGCTACTTGAATAGACGTTTACCATGTTCTGTCCCACTCTTTATTACGGATCCCAGTATAGAGTGAGTGGCCATCGAGAGAAAGAATATAGCATATATATATATATATGAGGCAACAATTTACAAATTTATGTGCATGAGATAAGTGTATAGAGAGCCAGCACAGCACATCCCTATGCAGTCTCTAACTGGAGTGATGTTGCGTGCCGTCAAGCCACAATTACACACGGGCACGGCAGATCCGCTGGTCACATTCTGTGCAACCATGCATCAAACTGTTGGAAAATAACCACAGAACCCTTATGCGCACATCAAACATGTCCTTTTGATTAATTAATCTACACAGTTCCTTCTGCATCAACAGGCGTGTAATGGTGAATCACTTAGAACTTCGACCGTTCGTGCCAGTCTTTCACCAGTGTCTCCATTATTCTTAAATTATAGCCTACAGGTATAGATGTGTGGCTGTGATAAGCAGCATGATGTGTTGGTGATTGTTGTGGTTCAAAACTAGAGTTTAAAAATAATTTCCATCCAAGTCCCAGAAATGTTAAGTTTCCTCTGAAGAAATCTCTCTACAGGATTGCCAAACTGTCAGCGCGTCATGACGGCGATAGCCCTGTGATTAAAGGGGTTAGTGAATGTGATGAGTCATGATTGTCACAGCCTCTAATGCACCCACCTATAAAATGCCTTCTTTCTGATCCCACCCCGGGCCCAAGTATGCCACAGGTGTACCAAGTTAGCCATCCTGATGAATGCCTATGGTGCGTGCATATTAGCCCGGTTTGGGGGTTTGAAAATATGGTCACTCTACAAAAAACCCTCTTGACAGGCTTCAAGGAATGAGTGTGTCCACCTCTTTTTACTCTCCAACGGACAGTATTTCTTCATTGAAAAAAAGAGCAAAGAATGACACTGGAGGCTTTTCTCGATGGAAACATTTTTTTTTTGCTCTTCTCCTGACTGGCTACAGCAAGAGTTTGATTGACAGATAGTTCATCCAATCACCTGCCAAGTATTTTCTGAAAGTGCCTGCCCCTTTCCCAAACAGTTTCCAATGACGGTTTCCCAGATGGTTCTGTGTAACAAACCATCTGGCGGGTCAGGTTACATTGAAATCCCACACATTCCTCACAGTCCAGCTGTGTGCAAGCCTCGTGTTCCTAGCTTTTACAAAAATGACAATGATTAAAGGTAATGATCGTGAATCTATCAATTACCAGCTGCAGTAAGTAGCAGACTGTATTCCATCCTGCGAACACTAGTCAGCAATTAGTCAGCGTCGCAGTGTTTCACAAGAACATGTAACGTCCCTCTGAACATCAAACAAGCCGCTCTATACCTCTACTAAATTATATAAGACATGAGTCAGCACAAATTAATCTTCTGTATAACACCCTGCTCTTATCCCTTTATAATGAGACATGAACCCTTGATGAAAAATCAATGAAAAGGCGATACCGAAAACACTTATATAAGACTGTTTGCCTCAGTGTCTTGATTCATGTTTGTTTTCAGTTTCAATCTGACAGCACTGAGGTGAGGGTACACTTGAGTGTTTCTGAGGGCAGTGGCCCATACGCTTTCGCTTCACATCCACCCCAACCAACAGCGGGTCACACGGACATGTTATTTAACAGACTGTTGGCGTTCTTAACGCTACACTGGCGAAACGTCCCATGGAGGAAAGAGGTGTTTTCTCATCGTCTGCGCTCCCTAAAAAGAGACAATCATGTCAACTGCTGGTATAAGCTTTTACAAAATAATAAATACATCCTGCTCGTTTCTGCCGCCGCCTTTAATTTGAGATAATGAGGTTTTATTGTCAAACCACTCGCAGTGCCTGCAGCCACACAGGTTAATCTGTAACTGGATACCAAAGCAAAACATTACATTCATAATTGGAATTGTAATAATGATATCTGTGACGTGCATGCAGTGATTTCACTGCCTCTGACTGCCGTAGCGGGTGAGTGGGAAGGGTCTTGTCCTGAAGCAACACTCAACGCATTTCACTTTCATTGGTTTCAATGAGGGCTCATTCCTCATGGAGTAATTCTGTTTTAGTGCTATTGCACCAGGAAACGCTGGAGGAAAGGTGGTGCTCCATACATTTACAGGTTGAATCCTAAATCACTGTGGTTCATCACATTGTATGCTCCTGTTGATTGTGTTTTATTACTTATCCAGTCATTATTTTTGTGACATTTTAAAGGCCTTTACACACCGGGGGCGGGACGTAAACAACACGAAAATGCTAAACACTCGTTTGCGAATATTACACGTCTTTTATTGTGAAAGGTAAGAATGCAAGGAGTGGATCTGGTCTGCCTCTGTCAAGGTTGAAAGGAATAATACAGTTTGCCATCTTGGTTTGGACTACGGAGCCTCCGTGTTGTTTAGGCGCAACTCAACCCATTCTGCACAACGTGATTGGTTGATTCCTTTATTTTGCCTTTTTCACCGTGTAATATTCGCGTTCTGTGTGAAAGCATTCATGAAAAAAACACTGCCGGTCCTCCTATTTAGCATTTATAAGTATATAAACGTTCAATAATGGTTTATATCGCACTATGATGTTGTTGTTTTTATGAATACTGGGTTTTACCATATTGTTATTCATTATCTGTTTCTACACCAGCCTCCAGGGTGCCCAAAGGAGGAGTTATAGTTGTTAACAAACGCATTAATAAATGCTTATATCTGTATAGTGTTACAAACCATTTTGCAAAATGTTTACACATTGCCTATAAATGCTAAGTGAAGTAATAAAATAAAGTGTGACCATTATTCAAACTTGTTCAACTGCGAGCAGTATATTATATTTTACAGTTGGTGTGGTTTAAAGTTGCAGTGTGTAGGTTTGGCGCCACCTAGCAGTGATGTTGCAGATTGCAACCACCTCAAACTTCTCCCGTGTGCCAAGCGTGTAGGAGAATTACGGTGGCCGACGCAAAAACATGAAAACGCGAATGGGTCTTTCAGTGTTTGGTTTGTCTGTTTTTGGGCTAATGTAGAAACATGGCAGCTGGCTCCATATGTAGATATAAACGGCTCATTCTAAGTTAACTAAAACACAACAATTCTTATTTTCAGGTGATTATAGACTAAAGAAAACATACTTATTAATGTATTACATTTCTGCTAATAAAACTCCATAAATGCTACACACTTCCTTTAATATGTCTTTTACAACTAAAACATTGCATAAATTGCTTTCTCTCAAGCTTATACATCTTCAGTATTTGACTCCAGCTTATATCTAAAGTGGAAAATATCTCTAGGCTCTTAATGAAGATAAAACCGTTTCAAGGCCCATTTGCTGAATAGTAATTTGCAAAAGACTGAACGAGTGGGAGGTTAATTGGTTGAATTTAAAATCTCACTTGAATAAGATGCAACTACGAAGCTGGGAATGCTTCAGTGTTGCTCGTTTTGCTGGTCGATTAAGCTCAATCTCGACCATTAGCGTCTGGAAATCGATGAATGTAGTTTGACAGGAGGCATAATAATCGTAATGAGGAAATATGCATCATTATTACTAGCACCAGTAGATTTTTTTCTACACTGGTGGAAAAAACAAAGCTCAGATTGAACTTATTGAAACTTTGGATGTTGAATTCTCTTCACATTATCTCACATTTACTTTCTCAAGTAATAGATGATTATTTTTCTCTACTTGTGTATTCCCAATCGACAGGTGCTCAATCAGAGTAAAAAAATATTCCACTCCTCTTCTCCTGGTTGCGGCTCACAAGCTAGTTAAAATGTCTGCCCAGCATTCTGGGTGTGGGGGCTGGAGGGTAAGTAGGCCTATCAGGAATTGTCAGTCAGTATCACGGCCACTTTCTGTGCTCTGCGACCCGGTGCATAACAAAGCGTCGTTCCCCGTGTACTTCACTCACATCCCCGCAGCACTCGCTGTCCTCTCAGCCTCTGGATTCCTCTCCGTGGGAGTCGGCAGCACTCCCCTCCTCTCAGCAGGAAGGATGCCAGTGATTTTGGTGAGGATACACTAGGTTGAAAAAACAGAAAAACCTAACACATAAATTGATCATGCACGCTGCAAGTCACACCACTTGTGCAATCAGAAGTGTGAAGCGAGTGCAAATGAGCAGCTTGTGTGTGGCTTGTGTGCCGCTATCTGATTTCCTGCAGCAGAGCCTTCCGATTGTTCCTCCAGGCCAGTTTGTGTGACACATACATATTCTATTACCCTCAGATTAGCATCACTGGATCTGAATCTACCAGATATTTATATCAAAACCAAGGATCAGTCCACTCTTTGCTTTTCTGTGCATTCAGGTTTCCAACACCATCTCTCTCCAATATTAGTATATATTCTGTGTCTTTGGGTTTCTGAGTGCTTTGGCTCAAACTCTCATTCAACTTGAGACAATTTCAGTCACACCAACTGGAGCGACAGTCTGCAGAGTGGATTTACCACTCCTCCAGCCTGGCCCATTTTCTAAACAGGTTGAATAGTGATGATAAAACTGTCAGGGAGTTTGCCAGAGGCTCTTTGTTTCTGGACATGAGGCAACTCGAGGTTCTGGCACAATAACAGAGCCAGCCAGGTTTTCTTAGCCTCCAAACAAAATCCAGCCCAAAGGACACAGATTGTGAGGGGGTTCAGTCAGACTGACCTGACCTCAGTGACCTCTGTGGAGGAACTAGATTTCTCATCTGGACTGAGCCTGAACCTAAAACTCTTTCTGAAGATACTATAACTCACTCAGTCACCCGAGTCAAGATCACTGTTGCGCAAGATGACATTACAACTAGTGCACAGAGGTTACTAATGGGCTTAAAATGAGCAAAAACATCGTCAAACTGGTTCAAACTACAGGGGAGAGTATAGCATTGTTATACATTCTCAAAGTAAATGTGACTACATGCAGTTGATACCAGACAGACTTCATGTTACACTTTTTCCTCTCACACACTAAAATAACTCTCACACAGCAACTTTCAATCACTTTCACACAGTTTGGTGTGACAGTGATTTACAGGATCAACTCTCTCACTTCCTGTGGTTGAAACAACAAATGCACAAGCTGTTGTATTTGTTAATGAGAGCTGCAGAGAGCTGAGAGATGTGTTCTTCCTGCAATAATAGGAAACGTCTCTGCAGCATGAAGAAATTATTGTTTAACTGCAGGTTTTAATCAGAAGGAGCATTTATTATGAAGATGTGCTACACCTGCAAGATGTTGCCAGTCCACCAGTGTATGACAGCATTTATGAAGATTTTTTCAATATAACTTTTACACAAAACACCCAACTTTTTATTAAGCTGAGTTGGTCAGGAACACCTATGTATATTGCTGAGTCAGTCCATAGTGTATGTAAGTGGATTTTAAGAACACAAAATGTTCCAAAACCTTGATAAATTCATGAATTTCAGCATTGCAGAAGATTATACATACAAATAAAGACATCACCTTTACTGCCTTAAAGTATTAACTGTACCTGCCTGATTTAATCCACACCGGACTGTCTTACACTGACTGCTACTGTACAGGAAAAGGCTTAGTAATTGTAGGAAAACACAAACTGTACTGTAATATCGAAGGAGCAAATGACTTATTTGCATCTTTCTTGGCATTGATATTACAAACACACACTTAATGGCAGGTTGTTTGAAATGTTTCTCAGGGAAGCCTGAAGCATAAATATTCTTTGAACACAAAAGATCAATTGTCTCCAATGATCAAAAACTACAGTGCTGCGCTGATTCCCTTTGAAGTGTAAGGCCGCTCTGCTGAAGGCTCCGTGATTTCAAACATTGCTGATTCAGTGACATTTCATAACCCCTGCAGTGAATAATCACGCTCTGATCTATTTTGAATAATACAGAGAATCACAAGGATGGCATATTACGAACGCAGCGCTGCTCATTCATGTATGCAATAGTTACTGTAAGTTTTGATGCCATGAAAAAACTAACATAATATGGACAGTTTTGAACTGATTTTAACCATTCGATCTTTATGGACACAGTTTAAATGTGGCAGTCTAACTCCTTTGGTAAAAGATTAATGGGTTAGTGAATATGCAACAATATATAATTACATTATGTATAACATGTCAGTGGGTATAGCTACAAGCTCCTTGCATACTGACTTGTTTATAAATGATACCATTGTTAATCCTCTCATTTCGAATGTCAGCTAAATGGCTGAAACATAAAATGTCTATATGTTTGTACCAATTTACTAACTAATTCCGTTAAAATGCATATTTTACTCACTTCTGTTTCTCCTTCCAGACTGCTGGCGTGATGTTTGGAAATATGTAGAAATATCAGTCTTCAGTGTCATCATTAACACACACACGTTAGCATCCTTGCAACAAGGAAGTAGACAGTTGTTAGACGTGAGAAATGTTGTGATGTGGTGTGAATTTACCATGGAACCCAAACGCAGAGTTTACAAGCAGAAAAGTAGTTTAAATAAAAGCGAGCTTTAATAATATTAAGCTGAATATCTAAACAACAACCAAAATGCAGGGAGGGGAACAAAGTACAAAAGAACAAATAGAAACAAACAACAAAAACCAAACAGAAGACAAAACCAAAAAATCACAAACCAGGGAAACACGAGGATCAGGGCAGGAGGTAACAGGCAAACCAGAGGACAAGGTAGACAGAGCTGGAGAGACAAACGAACCGACAAAGACCGAGGGGAAAACACAGGCTTAAATACAGGACATTGATTAACCACAGGTGAAACAAATCAGGGCGGGGCAGACAATTAACAAAGGCGGGAAAACAAACAAAGGTAGGAAGTAAAACCAGACAAGACAGAGGAGGAGTGAATTACAAAATAAAACAGGAAACACTGGAATGAGAATATAAAAGAAACCAAACACAAACCAAAATCACATAAACATAACTAATAACAAAAGACTGGCAAAGCCAGAACATGACAGAAAATAGTCAGAACTGTTCATAATCAAGTCAAAACTTGAATAATAAAAGGAATAAAAACATTTTTTGGTTCCCAAACCAGCTGCTGCAGACGTCTCTACCTCAGCGAATCACACCTAAACCATCAGCATGATTAGATACTGTATGCAAAATATATATTTTTTGTATTTTGGGTGAACAGATACTTCAAATGATGCCTCGTCTCAAGGGAGGCTTCTGATGTGGCCTTTTTCATATTTTTGTGTGACAGAGAGCTGAAGAATGACAATGTCAGCATTTCAGTTTGTAACACCTCATTATGCTGAGTTTAAACTTGGTGTGTTATCTGTGACTGGGTGGGCAAGCCGGCTCAAGGTCACCGAATGGGGAAATTACACACGCAGCCTTTTTATAAAGTAGGATAAGACAGAATAAAATACTGTAAAATACTGCGTTTTTAGGACTGAGTGGTGTTTTGTAATAATCCACACCAAACGGAGTCTCGGTATTAAATTGCAGCTCCTGTCGTCTTAACACGGTCTCTCTCTTTAGATGCTCATCAGGCACTCCATGCAGCAATATGTGTGACCTTTACATGATGAACCATGTGGGGCCACAGTTCTGACATGTCGTTTTGTCTTGGGAGTCTTTGACAAAGAGGCTCAACTCTCCTCAGTGCAAGAATGCATGACAGAGTTCTGGGAGTTTTCTGAAAGGCCACTATCCATTTTCAGAACATTTAACAAGCAGCTAGGACCCACTGTATCTGCTCGGCCCCATGAATCATATCTGTTCACCCACATCATCCCCCTTTATTTGCTCTTTAGCTCGGAAAAAAAAGAGAAAACATATTTTATCTCTGTGCTTGGCTCCAGTTTCTTTTGTCAGCACGTCTTTCTAACGTGAAGCTCGGTGAAGGCGCTGGGAACCTTCACCTGTGTTTCTTAATTGCTTGTAATGTTGGCGATGTAAAGAACTGAGCCTTATTCTGCTGTTGCACTTATACTTGGAGCTGTGGGTAACAGCATTAGATGAATGTCTATAATTCAAATGTCGTTTTGAAAGTGAAAGAACACAAATACCATAGTTTGTCCTTGTAGCCATGGGCATCTGTTTATGTTCTCACCATGTAAACAGCAAGAACAAGACAAGAACTCTGATATTGGACCATTAAGCAAAACCTTGGATTACTGTATGTTCAATGACAACAATCTTTTAACATTCAATGGCAATGTTTTTAAAAACATATATAATGCCAAAATATCTGCACATGGCAACTATGATGTGGTTAAAGGAATAGTTTGACATACACTTATTTGCTTTTTTCGCAGAGAGTTAAAGGAGAAAATAGATAAAACTCAGACTACAAACAGGGGAAAACAGCTAGCTCGGCTCTGTCCAATGCTGACAAAATCTGCCTCCCAGAAACTCTAAAACTAACTATATGTTATATCTCGCTTGTTCAATCTGTACAGAAATCAAAGTGTAAAAATGATTTATTTTTCTCTACTATTTATTTTTCTGCGAACATTATCTATAGACATTTCACAGCTGTAAACATAAATATTCCAAATGTGTCACAGTTTATTTCCTGTTGCAGTGTATTTGAGTGACATCAACTGACAGGAAGTAGACATGGACCCAAGCTGTTGCCTAGCAATGCAATTCCGTTGAAATGGTCTATAAAGGCGCGGCCACACATGCGCAAATGCCGGCGAGCGAACTGAAAGTTAATCAAAGTGTAACTGCATTTCAAATGCGAAGATGCAAATGTGCTTCGCAACCGCAAGCAAATGTTTTTTTCGCCCCTTCGCTTACATAGAATGGAAGTGAACGGGAGGCTTAAATAAAGGAATCTCTTTGTCTATGTGTGTCCTTCACATATCTGGAGAACCGTTCATCCAATCTTCTTCACACTTGGTGGGTGTATTGCTGGGGACCCAAGGACGTGCGGTGTCAAAGTTGGTGTAATTTGGACATGCGACATGTTCAATATTAATCAACTTTGAATAAACAAGAGAGAGAGCGCTCTGCTGGATGCTGGATACACTAACGTTACAACCAAACTCTTCTTCACTTCCCCTGGAGTCAACGAGCGATGAGCGGTTCTTGGAATGCTGTGAGCAATCGGCACGCTCCGAATGGGCACGCACTCTGAATGGGCACGCCCCCCCGACAACGCTGCAAGCATCAATACCGGGAACCAAGCAATCGGCCCATTCCGAACGGGCAGGTGACAAACGGGTTTTGCGCTAGTACACATAAATGCTAATTTGTTCAACTACTGATTATTAATTCTTGAATGCTGGAACGTCCATGCACAGTACAAGACAAGCAATGCATGCTTTCATCTGCTTTACTGTGATATGATAATGTAACTTAGAGACTAACATCTGAAACTTAGATAAAAATAGAATGTTAAATTATTTTCTTCAAATTTATTTTTATATGAAACATATGTGAAGTGAGACCACTTGCTGTCTGAAAAGTAGGAACCTTACATACCACAACCTCTTTGGAAAATATTTGACAGCAATAATAATAAAGATGCGATTTGTACTTTAATGACCTAAAACAGGCAAAAACTCCCGTGTAGTCCTTGAATCTTGAAGTGCCATCAGAACAGCTTCTGTTCTTCGATTCTTGCAGCACACACCAGTCATTTATTTTGAGTGAGAGGAAAACACATTTGGAAACCTTCAGCTTCAGCTCCTTGAAGAAGTGCGGAAGCGTTGGCGTGTCTAAAAGAAAAAGGCATTCACTTCAAAGTGGAGCGATGATCTCGGTCTGTGTCAAAGCACCAGCACGACTTCGAGAAACAGGAAAAAAAAAAATTGCAAACAGAATTGCACATACTTGTTCTTGACACTTTTGTGGTAAGTCATCACTCGACACTTACAGATAACACAGCGAGTGGAAATTTATTCAAACAAGTGCGATGGTATCATTATAAAAATCTCTTTCTCAGTCTGCGGTCTATACTGTAGGATGTTTTCTGTCTCTTTCTGTACAATATGTGTTTACTGGAGAGTTCACAAAGGTCTGTGATTGCTCGGCTATTCACTGTGACTGAACATGTCCTAAATGAATGATCGCAGTCTGAACTTCGAGTCATTTCATCACCTCCTCTGAAGAAAATGTCCCCATCTTATATACGGCCCTTCATATATATGAGACTTACTATGGCTTTCTTGGTTTCTATGTATAAATCAAAGTTGTTAAGCTGAATTGGTTCAGACTGAATATTGTTGATAGACCGGTTTTAATAATTCAGCAGACAAATAACTTTGATGCTGTAAGACACAAAGGCTGACACTTCCAGTGGAGCTCACAGTGAGTCCCAGTTATGTCAGCAAACATTAATAATCCTCTTACATTTTGAATCCGTGTAGTGCAACTTGTCATGCATTTCAGATTGATTCTTTTGTTGCCTCCATATAACTTTAGAGCGTCTCTGCCATCCACAAGCCATTAAGCTGTGCCCATTTTACAGGCCGACAGAACAGACGAGCCTTGTTACGTCTTTTACCTTCTTTTCACGGATTTCAAGGGTGCGTGTGAAGTCATTCAGATGTAAATGACTGTACTTCCACGAGAAGGGAACCGTTAAAATCTGGGGTAAATGTTCAGTGAGTGATTTTCTCAAATGTACCAAGAAGATGAGGCTTCTGGAGGAATGTTTTAAAGGAGCATTAACACACCATTTCAAGCTATTGTCTCTCCGAGCACATTGTTTTGAAAGATGCCAGAATGAGGCGTGTGTCTATGATGACAGATCACCCGTCTTTTCTTCGGGGTGGTAATAACTTCCTGACAACAAAGACATTTGATATTGCCAAAGGTAAAATGTCTCCCATAAAATCAATGGCGGTGTTGTGACCAGAAATGTAACAGAGTGGAAAATTCCAGCCGGAGAGCCGATGGAGACTTAATTCAAACATATTGAGACTGAATAGTGTTGATTGTTTAAAATGTCATTCAGTGTAGCTTCACTATTTAATTCTCTCTCTTGTTAAAATTAGGTATAGCCTATAATATAACCAACTTCCTGATGATCTTAAATGAGTCTCAACTTCAGCCACTTTTAAATCCAAATTAAAAACTCCCCATGTTCTTTGGATTGATTAATTTTCTCTATTGCACTTTTCTTTATTAAATTTTGGGTTATCTTTTACTTTGCTCAAACTGTATTATAATTCTTCTTCTTTGTACAGGGTAGACCTTCTATTCTTTTGTATACTTTTCTTTAGTTTCACAGTTTGTATTTGTATTTTGTAAGTTTGTAATTTGTGTTTCAAAAATGGATTTAATTGGTTGTTTGAGTGCATTGCTTCTTAAAGGAATAGTTCAATATTTTGGGGGAAAAAAAGCTTATTCACTTTATTGCTGCGAGATGAGAGGATCAATTACATATAGTCTCATTTCTGTTTGTTAAAAATGAAGCTAAAGCCAGCAGCCGGTTAGTTTAGCTTCACATAAAAACTAGAAACAGCCTGGGACTATCCAAAAGTAACAAAACCGGCACATCTAAAGCTCACTAATTAACAAGTCATGTGACTGACTATTTATTGAGTCTCTGCTGGGCAAAATAATAATAATCTGTAAAACGGCAAATTGTCGGTATCAATTCTTCCATCTAACTTTCCACCAGAAAGAATATAACTATCAAACTATTCCTTGAACATGTTATAGCTTAGATTTTACAGTAATGACGGACTCAAAGAGATGGAGCAACGTTTGTAGGAGATTGCAACGAATCAATAAATCTCTTTTTAAAATGACTCTTTCTGTTTTCTTTCATTCTCAAAGTGAATGAGAAACATGCAGATTCTCCTTCTTCACCTAAAGACATATCGACTCAAACACTACAAGGAAGAGTAATCAGAGCAGAGAGCTGGCTGGAGTGAGCAGCGAGTATCTTAAAATATTTAATATGTGGGTTGAGGGGGGTGAGGGCCGCTATAAGGAGAGACGGTAAAAGACAAGAGAAGGAGTTAGACTGATGCTGACTGAATGAGCCCATTTTCTCTGAAAGCATGAAAGTAATGACACAATGGAAAAGCTTTGATAAGTCACATTACACTAAACCAGAGCCAGTGTGATTGCAAAGAGCTGCGCCACAATCTGTGATAATTTCCCTCTGAGAATCTGGCAGGCAGAAGCAATCTCAGAGGCTTTGCATTTTGCTCTGATTATTGTCTCCTGTTCTCCAAAGTAAGGCCATTAGTTCCACAATTACAGAGAGTTATATTCACCATTTTTTTCCCAGAATGCCTACACGTTAAGGGTCAATGAGGCATTAGATCAACAGAGCACGTCCTCCATCCATGTTTACGGCGCCGATGGCATTTTATTCACACCCTGAAAACAATCGTGACAGCTTTATGGCTCCATTTCATTAGAGATGCCTTCATGAATCTCAACTTCGCGTTAATAATTACATATGAATAAGCAAAACAAATGTGTGGTATCAATCAAAACGCCAAACAGAAGCATTTGTCTTGTAATACATAGCTGCAACACGTAGACTATGAGGGTTTAAATACTGTAAATCTCTGCAAATCGTTTATCTTATCATGTTTGTAATGGCTCAAGAACAGACCTGAACGTGTGACTGACAGCTCTGTGACTCTTGGGGATTGTATTCAGACTACTTGCGTACTTTCCCATTTTTCACCCATTGGTAGTTAAGTGAACTCTCCGTGTTGTTCAGAGTGAAGTACTATTCATTTTCACCTCCTGCTGGGATTCTAAAAGTTTCAGCATCTGTGCGCTTGAGCTGCTTTTAGCCGAGGCCGGCGGGCTCTGGGATTTGGCGAGAATGACAGAAGTGGGGAAAGTTTGGGTAAGTGGCGGTCATTTGGCAGAGCTCCTTATTGTGCTCTGCTCTCCTGAACACGCCGTCGGGCACATTCCCTTAGTTGAATAAGGACTTAATTATCTAAGTTACAGACTCCGACTGACTGCATTTATCAGGCTTCCTGGAGAGGATGTCTGTTATCACTGCCGACCCCTTCTTTTCCTCTGGGGGTCCCCTGGGCGCAGTCCTGTAAACTGAATTGACATCCTCTGTGATCCCACATTTAAATGGCAGGCAGCGGGCAGTACTCTGCCAACACTGAACAACTCTGTGATTTGCAAAGCTGCAGCCTCCGTAACAGTTTGTTTACCATTTGTCTTCCAGTTTGCTTTTTCCCAACAAAATAGCATTGACATATAATGCTGTTTAGCAGATGTCTTGGAAGTTCCAGATATTATAGCACTGGGAAGCTGTTATGGCAACAAAAAATCATCTATTGGCACAAGTGAATTTACTGGAGGATTAAATCTAATCCAGAGCTGTTTCACATTTTAGGAAACAAGCTTTTTTATTTTCTTGCAGAGACTTAGATATGAAGATTGATACCACTGTTGTGTCTGTTTAGTAAATATGCAGCTGGCTAATTTAGCTTAGCATAAAGATGGATGGAATTAAATGGGGCAACAAAGTTAGCCTGGCTTTGTCTACCCAATACATTCTCATCCCAACTCGTCACATACTGATGCTTGGTCAGGACTCCTTGGCATCCCTTCGTACTGGGTCTCCCAGCGCATCAGGCTATGGTGCTTAGGTTTAGGCAACAAAACCACTTAGTAAGGTTTAAGGAAAAAACATTATGATTGCCTTAAAATGACTATATTTGTAAAGTGAAAATGAAACTTAAAATTGTGAACACAAAGACAAACAACACGTTGGTTTCACACGGGACACTATCAGATCTCTCCTGGATGAAATCCCTGTGTTTGTTGGACCCATCCTAAACCCCTCCCACCCAACCTATGTGTGTTTTTACGTGCTACGTCACCACACTTCCCGACCTCTTTCTCTGAGCGTTTATTATTGACGTGGATGGGTTTACATTGTAGTTACTTGAAAGCCAAGTGCATCTCAGACGCCAAAATGTGCTTTGTGCACCAGTGTCACACTTCGGGGGATGTGACAAAGCATCGGTATTTGACGCCCTGGGAATGAGAGCCTCTCTAAAGAACATCTCACGTTTGTTTAATCTGAATAAAAACAGTGTAAACAACAATTTGCCTTTTTACAGGGGGTTTATGTACCAGACTATTTCTTAGCCGGAACCATGGAGTTTCCCAAAGAACCTATAAGGAAGGGTCATTACGTTATCGTGACACTATTCTTTAGTACCAGTATAAAGGACCAGATTTATAGAGACATATCAAATTTGGCAATTAGAGCCACCTCCTGACAATAATAGGAAACAAGAGGTGGCTAACGTTAGCCCTCCTGAATATTATTAAATATCATTAACAGTTTGATGGTTGGTTAGTTATTGATAACAAAGATGCTCCATCACAATCAAATACATGTCGAATATTACCAACACATTCTCACTCCCAACTCATCAAATACCACCGCTTGGTCAGGATACCGATGCTCTAGGTAACCCTCTAGTATCAGTTTTGGACGGTAGACGCTCATTACATGCATAGCATCCTTTCAAAATAAACTTTTGTTTTCACAAGAAGTTAGGTTTAGGCAACACAACTGCTTAATTGACGGTTGTGGTTGATGTTAACTGAGTAATGACTCCCGTGGCTCACAGGACTAAAGATACTAATGAGTCACGTGCACTACCATCACGTTCTTTACTTCACTTGCTCTGATTGTCTAATAACGCCACGGGTGGGTCTATATTTGAGTTAATTGAAAGCCTGATGCGTCACATACAGTCGATAAAGGGTGCCTCCGTGCATCAGTATCCGATGCCGAGGGGCAACGGCCAAGCGGCGTTATTGGACGAGTTGCGAGTGAGAATGGGTTGATAATAACAGCTTGGCACCAATCTGAGTTCAGTGACTTAATGACCCTTCCTCCTTTTATGGAGTCTCCACTAGTTGCCTCGCAACTGGTCTCAGCCAAGAACTTTTGGCACATGAAATAGACATGTAACTGTAAATGGTACCAACTAATTTTCCTTTAATGAGATGCCAGCTGACAAAATGATAAAACATTTAAAACCTCTGCATATCCAACATTTTGCATTTTCATTCTCATTTCCTCTCCATGGTAACAGTAAATCAAAATGCAGAAATGCTGTATTATATTTTCATCAATAACACTATTTCAAATGATTTGTGTTTGCAAACAAGAATACTAAGCAGAACGACTCAGGCATTAGCACATGTTTTATTATACAGCTGCTTTCTTTCCTGCCATAGCTCTTTTATATTTCGCTTGAGAGCAATGTCATGCAAATCCCTACCTCACTTGCATGTGAAACAATATGTTCGTTATCCCTGAGGGTGGCTACCGACCGCTGCGGCATCCCAGGAGCTGGTATGCATCTTCCACCACTACTGCTTAATTAGTTGCCTGTGTGCCTGGAGACCCGTTCTGCACTTGACCTTTCTGAAGGTAAGGCAAGCAGCTCATGTTCAACAGACCAGAGGAAATGAGGTGAGGGGAAAGGTTTTCACATTGGTTATTATGCTAGTTGTGCATGTGTGGCTGTGATATTCATTTTTTTCCCCCCTCAAGAATGCATGGGAATCTTTTCATTAGTGTGACACTGAACTCGTCAGCTGTATTACATGAAGCATGAAACAGCATCGCAGAGACACATCCCGTGAAAATACCAACACGCACCTGCAGAGGAAATAAATCAATTTTTTTTTGGGTACATCTTTTAATTTAGAGGAACAGCTTGAAGTACGATACACAGTGATAGAACATGTTCCTGGAGAAAAACCTTAGGGAATTATGACACATTCAAAAGGTGCATTGATGCAGGTAGAGGTTAGCTTAATGAGATTTCCTCTGGAGGGGTTTCTGGCTGCCAAGTTTCAAATCATGCTCTTCTCATTGTCCATTGGAGAAAAGGAACATCCTCATTATCTTCCATAGCTTTGGCTCATTACGGGGGCCAAGGAGATGTCTCGATATAAATACTTCAACACTGTCCCCCCACATGGAAGAAGTCTTCCTCGGAGAAAGTGCACATTCCAGTAAGACACAAGCTGCTTGCATTACATCTGGAAACTTCAAGTGACATCAGTGAACAAATAGCAGCAAACTTAAAGTACAAAGAGCCACTAAGTATTATAACATATTCTCTGCTTTTTCTATCATTGTATTTGAGCAGTTTATTATTGCATGATGCATTTTATTGAAGCAGCCTATAGTTACTGTGCTCTCTGGGACACAGCGCATTCGCAGCCGTTTCTCTTTAGATGTCGTCCCCACAATAAAGAGATTACAGACACGAGCTTGTAAAGTGTGTGAAGTTTCAGGGTTGGAACCTCAGTAGAATTTCAATAGGTTTTCAAGGCAGGAGTTATAAAAGGCCTCTACAGCTTCGGAGTCCGTAAGAGGCAACTGCAAAACATGTATTTGAAGGGTGCCTCATTATTTCTTTTCATTTAATGAGAAGGAAAAATAAACGGTCTCCAAGGTAATTGATTTTATTGTGTGCTGTTAGACATTTCTGATGAGTGGCAGAGGTCTATTTTACCTCAGACTCTTTCAAAGTTCATGACATTTACAACAGCTTCTTTGGTATTTACTTTGAAGGTTAGAATGGTCAGACAGCAGAGAACACTTTTGTTCTTTCGTAATGAGGAGTTAATACATTATATACATCAAGGAGAAGTGTGTTTTCATTGCAACAACTGCAGGCGTTGCATTCGATTGCTGCAAAAAAGCATAAAAATGAAATGAGCACAAGCATGCGAGGAAAAGGTGTGCAGAACTTTGAAAAGCCATTTTCGTCTCTGCAACACATGAATATTCCCCAATAAGTTCACCTAATATTCTTAAACAGAATTCCCATGGAAAGTAGCCATATATACAGGACTGATAACTCATCAAAGTATTTATTGGGTATCATACGGTGGCAACAGTGTGGGAGTTTTTTCCCTCAGTGCCATGTCATCAAGCCCAAAGCATTCTCGGGGAAAAGTTATAATTAACTGAGCTGAGATAAAGTTGAGCTTATTGCTAAACTGGCGTGTCTGCTGATGGCTCACTAAGTAGCAGGCAGCTGCAGACGACACTGGCAGGTTAATCAAAAATGTATGAATATCACAAATGACAGTTTAAATACTGCTGTTGGCCAACGGACGTGCACTGGAAGAGCACAGTTGGAATGCGAGTGAATATACAATTTCCTTCATAAGGAAGGTCACATTGTCACTTTTGCACATTAGTCTAAGTGGGACTAGATAGGGCGGCTCAATTCGCAGCCCTGCAGCCGGGGATTAAACAATGAAAGCGAGACACCTATGGAAGAAGTCCCAGACATTTTTCATACCCTAAAACAATGTTTCATCATTACCATAAAGTAGCAGTTTAACGGCTGTTTCAGCCAGGCTGCTCTGCTTAGATTATCATATTATCTTATCAAATATGTTCATTAAATAACCTCATAGAACAATTAATTGCATTTGTAAAATCCCTTAAATCAGGAGGTTTGGACAACATTGACTGCAATTGCACTCAATGTCTTTTATATTGTTTTAGATTGTCTACTTACTTTTACTGCCCTTTATGACAGTTTGCACATATAGGACGACACTGTTCACTATAACCTCATAGCTGTCTTTATACAGTACCCTATATTTATAGACTGTCTTTTAATGCATCGTGTATGTGATGGGGAGTTGCAAACTTAATTTCGTTGTACCTGTACAATGACAATAAAGGAAATCTAATCTAATTGTGTTTGCAATACTTTTGAACAAGAACATCATATGAAGCAGTATTCTGATTAACCATTAATTGTGTGTTTAAGTTTTATTAGTATATGTTCAGATCAGGCGGCCTTAAACTTGCATTCTCTCTAATAGCCAGCAGGGGGCGACTCCTCTGGTTGCAAAAAGAAGTCTGATTGTGTAGAAGTCTATGAGAAAATGAGCCTACTTCTCACTTGATTTATTACCTCAGTAAACATTGTAAACATGAGTTTATGGTCTCAATCACTAGTTTTAAGTCTTCTTCAATACAGCATGATGTTCATTTAGTAAATTATGGTCCCATTTAGAGTCAAATAGACCATAAAGTTGGGGATGCTTTCGGTTGCTACCACCGCATTGTCCGGTCTGGGAGTTTTCTGTGTTTTCGTCTTACAACTTTAACCCTTTCACAGTGTGTTTTCAGTTCATGAGAGTTCATTTTAACCTTTTTGATTGCCAGAAAATGTCTTATTCAGCGTTCAGTTGTACTTAGCTCCACCCTCTCGTGTCACTCCTGGTTGCAAAAAACAAGATGGCGACGGCCAAAATGACAAATTTGAGGCTTCAAAACGACAGTCCATAAACCAATGGGTGACGACACCGGTGACTACGTCCACTTGTTATATACAGTCTATGGCTCAGATTCAGACTATTTTGAAAAAGAGAAAAACCTAAAATGTTCCTACTGCAAACAAATTAAGAGCACAAATTAGTATCAGTCAGAACCACCAACAGTTAAAGGGACTAATATAAGGAGAATGCTAACGTCTCAGACCAATTAGGCTTGATGATCGAATGTTAAAACCTAGTAACAACATGCCAACGCTTGCAGTTTCAGCAGTGTTGGAAGGTCATGTTGTAGTCAGTTAGTAATGAATGTTAAATCTAAAGCTGTACTCATACGGGACACAAGTATTACCTGGAGACGTCATTTAAAATAATTGCAGAGGTCGTCTGTGTTCTTAATCCTGTCCTAATCTGACATCTGTAATCTGCACAATAAAAATTCCACTGTGCATTTTAACAGAACACAGATGCATCGAACATGCATTTACACATCATTAATTCAGGGTTTTATTATATTATTATTACTTTTTGCAACAGATTTGTCAGTTTTCTGCACTTTTCCTCCTCTTTGGAGTCGAACATTTTGGAGGCCTCAGTGGAAATGATTAACGGCAACTCTGATTGGCTTCAGGGTGCAAATTCAGGAGGTTCATCTGGCTGCTTAGCATGGGGACCCATTCAGAAAGAGCACGATCAAATCCATCAAAAGAGGAATCTTGAAAAGTTAATGAGATCAGTGACGTGAATGGCAGCATTTGGTAAGGGACGTTTCATCTTTCAACAAGCTCAGTACAAACTTCTTTATGTTACATGTTCTTTGAAATTTGGTCCGAGTGGATATCATGCTCTAAATCACATGACATCTGCATGTAAATGTAGTCCTGTGACAAGTGTTGATTTAGACAATTTTAGTATGACTCATAAGGTTATGCCTCACAGAAACTGGCATCAGGTTTGATTAGTGTTTGTAATGGAAACGCTACAATTACTGTTATATTAGATCAGATAATATTAGGAGGACAAGAATACACCACAAATATGAGGAATACATATGTTTGTATAGTATTACTAGACACCATAAGAAGAAAACGCTATACTTTTACTCAGGAAAAACAGAAAATATCTCAAATAAATTGAATGAATTTAAGTCTTTTGCCTTTTATTTCGATGATCACAACAAAAATACTGACACAGAAAGAGCTGAAGTTCAACAAACGGTATCAGTGTTATAGCATCTGTTTTTAATATAGCTGTCATTTTTTACAGTACATGTATTCAGTAAAGCTGTCGCTGTTGCCTATGAGCTTTTGTCAACAATAAGGAGATACTCTTCTCTGCAGAATAATTGGCTGATTTCATTATTCATTTGACATTTTGCTGCAAATGTTGAGAGCTCATTTTAACAGTAACGCCGGTGGTTCATTTTGAGCGGAATGAATATTTAAGCAATGTTGTTAATGTAGGTGTGGTGTGGCGTTGTGATGGTTGCTGGTTAATGACTAGGTTAATGAATTAATGCTGGTTGGCTTCATACGTCATGTGTGTGGTAAAGAAACTTGTTTTTTTGTATATATTCTTTTAAAGAAATGGCACTTTGTTATCAGAATGACCCAAAACCCAGTAATGTGAAACCATTTATATGATTATATTTTAAAGAGATTTATATTCTCCTATATTGATTTTATCAATGTATATATATAGCTCAATAAACTTGTCATTTAACATTTTGTTGAAGAGACCCTTATTTATATTTCTCTCCAGAGGTAGCCATTTCAACAACAGCACTGTTTCTGTATGGCCCTCTCATTCCCACTTGAAGTCTTGCCCCACAGTTTCAAAGAATTTGATATTAAATGGCCTATAAAACTCCTGCAGCTGATCTATGACCTCCTGTTCGATCTGTACGTGAGTCCTGCCCTTGGATTTGCCGAGGCAGCGCGGCTGGCTGCTGCTCTCCGGCTTCTTCAGACAGGGGAAGCCTTTGGTTCGATTAAAGTAGAAGTGCTTGTCCGTGATTATTCGCTTCAGTCCTAAAAAGTCCTGAACGCGGCCCATTTCCCCCGCCGGGTCCGTGATCAGCCGCTCCCCGCTCACAAAGTGCATCTGCGACAGGCGGAAGTACTGCAGCCAGTTCTCCAGGTGCAGGATGTACATCCCGATCCGAATGGCATTCCAGGAAGTGTCGACGAGGCCCAGGCTTCTGTTCTTAAAGGCCAGCTCATCAAACGTAGGGATGTCGGGCTTCTTG
Source organism: Sebastes fasciatus (assembly GCF_043250625.1). NCBI lineage: Eukaryota > Metazoa > Chordata > Actinopteri > Perciformes > Sebastidae > Sebastes > Sebastes fasciatus. Next base: position 19,696,643 of record NC_133807.1, read on the forward strand.
GAAAGAGTCTGTGTGTAGTCGGAGATGGCTCTCGTGACCGGGTTACGCACCACAACAATCAGCTTGGTCTCATGGGACATGCTGGCGATGCGTCTGGGTGCCTCTCTGGTGACAAAGTAGCTGGGTGTCTTCTCTAATGTGATCTGGCTGTCTAGCGTCCGTGGCATTAGTCCCCTTGGGAGAGAAAGAAAAGAATAAAACACACAAGGATGAGTCAGCAAGTGTTGTTATTTTCCTGTCCAGGAGCATTTCCATGTGTCTTTTCTGCTGGATGAGGATATAAAAATGTCAAAGTCAGAGGAAAGCAAATCCCTACTGGTATCACAAATTTAAAAACAACCTAGTATTAAGTTTAAATCAAGGAAATTCTACGCCCACCACTGTGCAAAAACTGCAGTTTCTTCCTCAGAAGATAAGAGGAGACTGATTGGAGTGCAGGAAGTCGACTATCATGGTGTCATCTGCGTACAAATAGTGTGTGTTTTGGATTCAGGCCTCAGCAGGCGTTGGTGCACAACGTGTAAAATCTTAGTATTACACACACTAGAAAATACAGTTTTATGATGTTTTCAGAGTTTTGGATGGCAAACTGTAGATATGAAGTATTACATCATACATCCAATACAGAGTATCAAATAACCGTATACCCAAAATAATCACAATGTGAATGTATTTGTTAGATATTCATTGGTGACGGGACAGCTTGTACAATCAAAACATGCATCATAATTATCATCGTCCCGCTGCCAAGATAATGGCTTTGCAAACTACAGGCAAATGTTTCTATTTGTCATATTTGTCATGTGAGTTTTCCTTCCCAGTGTAATATGTCATTCTGCTTCGGCACTTTGGTTCAATAAAACTTGATTAATGAGCGTCTGATGTTGGCTGTTGAGACAACGAATGCCTCCGCCGCAATTCATCCAATGCTTTGTTCCCTGCTTCCTGTAAATAGAAAAAGGACTGAGCTGTGGCGCCAGCACAATAACTCTGCAGTTTGGTGACAATAATTACAAAATAGTACAAGTAAACTGTTTCTTTACTTTTAGGATTACAGAGGATATAGTACTTCCATTTCTCTATTTCACAGCATGTGTATCAGTTTCTGGATTTCAGGTACGTTACCACACAGCCCGGATTATTAAATACACATTTTCTTTATTATTACTGGGGGAAGGCTTCGATTAAAACCTAACCTTTCCTTCTCAAGGTAGGGGTAGCCATAGGTTACCTCTAAAGTCTTGGAAATATTGATCCATTTAGTTTTATTTATGAATCCTGAGTTGTTGGCTCAGGTGCCTCAGGGCCACGAGGCAACTATTAATCTTTTATGAGAACAGCACCTTTTCAAGCAAACAGCTTTGCTACACACACACAAAAAAAACCCAACTTGCAGCCATTTTCCAGGAGGTGCAGAATCTCTGGCTGCGCGCTGAGGAAACTGTCTTCGTTATCTGGCTTGTCAAATTCCATACATTTCCACCAAACTCAGAGATGAAGATTGTGTAGATGAGAGGACCCCGAACGCGCCGGTTCAAAACTGCAACTTGTCATATTGCAAAACTGGGCTGACAATGTCAACACATGCAGTGAAAGGTTGCAGATGGTTCTGCTTAAAATAGTATATATACAGCTGCCTGCCTGACTATACAACCATATATGCCACTAATCTGTTGACAGCATGTTTACATATACACCATAGCATGAGGATACTGGGAATAAGGTGTTCATAAAAAAGCTAAGGATGTTAAATCAAGAGGATTTCACACTGACATGTTCCACTCACGCTGGTTGTTTTTGTTTGGATGCAGAATATAAAACTGGCTGTCCATCAGAGGAAGCTGCAATATGTGCTAACTTACCTTGAGGTACTGTTTTTTTACAGTCTCAGCACAGGATAAATTACATGTTACACGGAAGTTATGCAGCACTGATGGGACTGATAGACAAGATGGAAATAAGGGTGGGGAAAAAAACGACTGCTGTATCTCAAGTTGGGAAGCCAGAGGCACGACTGGGATCAATTATGAAAGTGTAAAGGCGGCTTAATATTAATATGACTTCATTTTTTCCTAAAGATACTCAAAGTTTTGACTTGGAAGTAAATGGAACTTTTTGAATGCACATACTCATACACAAGTCACCACAGTCACTCCCAGCTAAGTCCCATTCACATTTAGTATCTGGTATGGTGAATCAATTTTTCGGAGCGCCCCCATCTCCACAAAAGTACTCTTTTTATTATCAGATTTGATCCATTCTTCCCAATAACATTTGGAAATTGTAGAAGAGCTGTATATAAAATTCGCATCCATGTGTGCGGGGAGCTAACAGGAAGTCAGCAGAAGTATGGGAGGTGCATGATGCCCTCAACCGGCTTGACTGGAAAAGTAGTGCACATGTCCTATTGGCCCAAAAACAAAAGCATGAGGAAGCTGAGCAACTTTTATAGGAATGAATGGGGTAAACGCATTATCCAGTTGTCCTCCTTGGTCCATGGCTCATACAACACATTTTCTCTTTGAGGGACCGTCACCATGTGCAAGAAGACAAGTGTCATGTGTCGGACAGGGGTGGCGAGGCTCGCACTATAGAAAGCTTCTATGCTGGAACTGATTACCTGCTTAGTATAACATTAGCCTTGTTAGCTATGGGTTTCCAGGATGCCTTTGTCTGTCTCCATATGTCTAACAAGTCCTCTAAAGTAAATGACAAAAGAATTGTCCTCTATAGAATGACACATAATTGACATGTTAATCACAACGCGGCCAGAATTAAAGATAACAAGCAGTAGAGGACAGGGTGGATGGATCCTGGTCCATGCCCCGCAGGACAAAGGTTGGGAACCAAAGAAAAAGTCGCAATTACAAATCTGTCTGCTAATTCAGCACCATGGATTTCTCTATACACATCACATTTAATACCCATTTATCAATACCCAGCCACTTCTGGGATGCGCTGCGGCATGTCTGATGAAATCACGAGCATTGTTTAGAGTGGCCTCGATCAGCTCCAGTGGGCGTGTCCCAGCTGCACCTGGTGGAGGCTACAACTTGCACAAACCTCAGTCAGATAAAGGATCAATGAGTCACGCAGACCACACTAACATATTCAACTTTGCACCTGCACTATATCTTCTACTAGGGGATGGAGAGGGGTGATGGCAGATTAATGTATTTTGGTCATTTCGCTTAGAATTTCACTCAAATTGCCCACTGATAACGAGAATGTGTATTGAAAGCAGGTGTAACTGCAAAGAGATCAGATGTTATTATATAGTATCTTCTTCTGAGAGTAGTTCTCCCGTGAGAACTCGAAGCAAGTTGATACAAACTATGTGATGAATTAATTGCATCTTCACTATCTGTTCTCACAAGATTAGATGAAAACAGAAATATTAACAGAGCGTTCTTGTGCCGTGCATCATCTAACTCTCGCCCTGTGGCTCATTAAACTGATGCCAACAGCCTCCGTGTCCTCTGAGCTCGGTTGTCGGTTGTCCATTCAAAGGATTGCTTAACTGCAGCCAAGGAGAACAGCGTTTTTTCGTCTTTATTTTTTATTGAAATCAGGGCTATTTATGTGGGATGCTTTCATGTCAGTGGGAGCAGCCTGGACCAATGACTTCCAAGTCGCCTGTCGCCTTGGAGTGATGTTAATGAGGAGCATTGGGGGGCACGTGTATCATCTACAAACATCTATTTGAACTAGAATATTGTAGTTTTGGGGCTCATATTCAATTATGTGGTTATCACACAAATTATCATCCACACATGCGCCAGCTGATCTTAACGGCTGCATATTAACCTTTAATGGCCATATGTGATATAACAAACAGAATGCAAGTGACGAGCAGAGATTCATTATTTTTGATAAATAATTTTCTTTTGCTCACTCAAAACACACCCGGCAGCAGCAGCAGCCTCATTTATGTATCTGTTCGTTATTGAGATAGCGGGAATCAGGCTAGAAGGGGAACATGTGATACCTGAGGCAGGTGTCTGAACCAACAAGCAGGATTTTTTTTTTCTCCATGCCCCCAAGAAACTATCTGCACTGCGTACCGCAGCTGAAAGTAAAAGATAAAATTGAGGATCTTTATGGCAGTGGGTGCTTTCACTAAAAGCTGTTCCGTCCTTGCTCGGTAATGATTATTTGCACTTAGAATATCTACATGATTGTAATACCAATTGAAAATGCTTCGAGGGAAATCTCTGATGTTTCTGACACTTTAGCATCTTTATCAGTAGTATAAACAAACTTTAAAATGCACTTTAATACGAACGTTTTGCTTTGTGTGTGAACACACAAACCCAGACACACATGCACACTCACACCGAGACACACACACTTTGATTAACTGACATTTGAGTGAAGTGCCCTGATTGATTAACACCTTTTTCACTCAGAGTCAACGCTAAATTTTTCGGGGTAATTTACAGTCGTCTTCCCAATTCTTGGTGAAACTCTAAGTCAGGATGCATTACAAGCTTGGCGGTGACATTTTAATCACTCGGGGGAAAATTAATTCAGGTGTGGAAGATCAGCTCGATACTGTAAATGAGACCTGTTCCTGGTCAAATGAGAGGACACGGTTGAAAGCTAATTTGCTCTGGATGCTTCGGCATTGCATTTGATGCTCTAACTTGTGTTGTGTAAAAAAAATTGCAAATCTTAGGTGAATTTAACACTGACGTTTAATTTATCATTATAAATTCTTTGTTCCCTTTTTTTTTTGTGGGCTGCCTAGATCAGAAAACACGTGATTCAACAAGCCTTTCAGATTTGGCTCCTCTTCCTATGTCACATGCAGAACTACCTTTACGAAGATGAACCATATTTTTCTCGCAAGCCAATCAGAGCAGACTGGCGCTAAAACGGAGCGTTTCAGACAGAGGGTGAATACAGCTATATTCAGACAGACAGTATGAGAAAAATAGTGTTTTTTGAACATTAAAGGATGTAAACATGTTCTAGTAGAGTTGATGAATAATGAGGACATTGTAATACGCCATGCAGATAATGGGGGGCCATTGTGGTCCAGAATATAACCTCATACATAAAAGAAATCAACAGACAATTTAGTGACAGAGATATGTATATTCCTCTACACTCAGACCCTACTTTAACGTTTGATGATGAACTCAAGAGGGACAAATCAATGATGATGAAACATGGTTCAAGACAACAAAATACAACCTGTTTTATACACTCTTCCTAAAAATAACAAGGACTCGTTACATCCTCTGGGACGACCCATCGCGTTCGAGTACGTTGACAATGATGGTCTAGAACAGGGGTCAGCAACCTTTACTATCAAAAGAGTCATTTTTGGCCAAAAAATTAATAAAAAAATCTGTCGGGAGCCGCGAAACGTATTTGAGCCGTATAATGAAGGTAACACCGCCTATTAAGTCCAATGCAGTGGGGACCCAGGTGCAAATGAGAGACGGGACGTTGAAGAATCATCTTGAGGAGAATTGGCTGGAAGCTCTTTTCAGCAGGAGCTTCCAGTGTGTTTGTTCCGGAAATGTCTTTCAATTACTTTTTTTGTTGTTTGCTAATTTTACGCCGCAGAAAGCAAACAAATCTGTCCATGCACTATTAAATTCTCCATTTTTCTCTAAGAATTTTCTTTTTTTGAATTTGGAAACCTGTTGAGGATTGGCAAAATTAGAGGATAAGTGACACACAGTTTAGTTTACTGAAATGTTAAAACTTATTTTATTATTCAGTGTAAAGGCTAGGGATGCACCAATCCCACTTTTTCAGTCCCAATACCGATAGCGATACCTGGGCTTTGGGTATCGGCCCATTGGTATCGGTGCATCTCTAATATAGGCTACACATTTTTGCAATTGGAGAATGTAAGAATCACTCTAGGCCTACAACAATGATTAATTCAAGTTAAAATGTTAAAAAATAACCATCATTCATTTCTATATAATGTTTTGTCAAGGCCACAGTGAGCCACTTGAGACGGGCTACAGAGCCGCAGGTTGCTGACCCCTGGTCTAGAAGCTATACACTGTTTTTTGAACCAAAGATCTGAATCACATCCTTCTACTGAGTTTTAGTTTTTCTTTAACCGAAGAAGTATTGACAAAGAATTGAGACCAACAAAGAGAAAGGTTAGACTCGTGCTTAGCTTTGTGATATCAAGGCCGACTGTTTAGTAAATTCAGAAAGCCTTTAATAAAACGACTTAGCACCTACGCATCTCAACTCAGTCTTCCTCAGGGAATTTGAAAAACAAGTGGCAGCTCACAGATATACTCGGCCGGTGTCAGCTGCCAGGTGATTGCAATCAGGGCAGCTCTGGATAACTGACACACAGGTGCAGTCAAGCAGGTGGGTGTGTACGTAATTAGATCAACTCTAACAAGGCAGCAATAGGACCTTTCTCACCGCAGACATTTTGACTGGTCAAAGTAAGAAAAGCACAGGTGTTACTAATAACCACTAAGTGTTCCAGTAAGGTTGACAGAGAGCCAGCGTGCACAATACCTGAAATCAAAGCAGCTAAATGGAATTCAGCCATCAGTCATTTCCTTATTTACACCTGTGCTTTTCCTACTGTGACATTCTCAAAATCTCTTCCATGAAAAAGGCCTATAGCTTCAAGGTTAGCAAGTCCAGCATAAATAATCAGTAACATCGGATATTCACACACAATCATATTGACAAAGAATTACTTTATGTTTCGGGATCAATACTATCTCCAACATCCAGGCTCAATGGTGGCTCCGAATTATGCCAATATATTTATGGGGAAATTTGAGATCGATTTCATTTACAATCACAATCTCTATTCTAAGTTCATTGAAAGTTACTGGAGGTATATAGATGATTTATTTTTTTGAGCCTCACGGTCGGTGCGTGAGAGTTGGCAGCCCTGAGTGAGAGAGAAATAACTGCTATTCTAACAATGCCGGTCGGTAAAAAATTGATGAAATGTTTTATATTAGCTTAATCGCCCACTCCATGAGAGGAGAGAAAAGCATTCCAGCTCGTATCTACAGGTAGTTGGGGGTCAACAGTGGAAGCATGGCAGTCATTGCCACTCATTAATGAGCTGTGGTGTGCTGAAAGCTAGTCTGCATATTGTAGTGACCCTGAAAGAGCCTGCTGGCTATCTCGCTGAACAATTTATCTCTGCTGGCGCAGTGGAGGCAGGAGGTCTGGAGCCCACACTTACTTCCCTCTGGACGCTGCTATATCATTATAGAGAATAGGCTACAAACATGGATGTCTTTATTCAGCAACCGAGGTAATTCAGAACCAAGGACTCCCCATTAAACCCAGAAACACCATTCTCTTGCAGCGTGCAGCTCCACTGGGAGAACAGGCTACTCTTACTACAGTATGTACAGCCCTTCATCAGCAATACTGTTAATAAATCCCTGTAAAATTGCTTTGATTTTAGCCAGTTCATATCTGTAAATTGCCCTTGTTGTTCTATTTCACTCTTCTCACAGGACCCAAAAGGTTTAGTCATTCATGTGCGGTGTTCAACATACCGAACATTTGAATATTTTGTACATGCTGAACCAGTCGGGATGAGCACTTTCAACCCTACAGGGTCTGCTTTCACAGTTCACACAGGTCTGGAGAAAACCTCATCAGAAATCAGGGTACACACAGTCCTTAGGCAGATCTTCAGTTGGCTGTGAGTTTTGAAACCACCTGCTTGGGCTGCACCTCTGGTTAGATTTTGGCGGAGTACAAACAAGTTCTCCGTTGTGCAGTGCAACTCATTATGTAGCTGACTTTTGTGCTTCAATTTGACAGTGATCTGGCTATATAGCAGTGACTTCAGTGACAGCATTAACAGAGGACTGCATGAGACTCTGATAGTAAATCACCACAGGTGACCTGCACAGACAGTGATTTAGTTTGAAGGAGATACTATTGAGACTCCAGGATGTCAGAAACAATACCATCTACAGTAGAGTTCCCGTAGGACTACTGAGGGTGGCACTTGGGGAAATCATACAGTGTCCAAACTAGAAAGGGTCCACCCTCTGGGGAGCTATACTCAGTAACGTTCATGGCAACCTGGACACTACATTTTGCAACAAAAAACGCAGCTTGGTCAGTGGCCCTAAGCTTCAAACTATGACACTCCAGGTACCTCTCTGGCATTAGTTTTGGACATGTCAGAAATGGCGAGTCAATATATGCTCATTATACATAGTGTCTTTTCAAAATAAACTTCTTCCGTCTTCGTAGAAAGTTAGGTTGAGGCAACAAAACCACTTTTTATCGTTAGGAAAAGAGCGTGTATGATGTTAACTTGACTGACTAGTGATTTACGTGATGAGCGAATGACGTGATAAAATGTCAACGTTGACTTTTAGTTTCACATGGGACATGAACAGCCGTCTCCTAGGTAAAAGTGTTGTGTTTTTTTTTACCCATTCACCACCACCCCCTCCTACCCTTAGTGGAGTATCCTGCACTTTTTACTACGTCAGTTGCTCTGAGTGCCTTACAATGACGCGGCTGGATTTATATTGGAGATACAACTTCACGGATACCAGCTGCGCATTCTGCTCTCTCTTCTCTCTGACAGCAAGTTTATACACAATCTGCTATTTATCTTCTAATAAATATAAAAAATTGTATAACCTCAATGTTGTGTCAAATATCAATATATTTCAAGGTATAAAAACTTAAATTAGAAATGATAAATTCCAGTATCATGACAACATTATTGTTGACCATGCAGCGGTATTTGACGCGGTATTGAGAACGGGTTGCATTTTGATATTTCTTCCACAAAAAAAATAATTTTGGCCTGTTGGTGTTGCTGGAGTAAACATTAAGGGGTCAACAAATATAACAGGATTTCTTTCAGGGGCATTAATAAGTATATAAAGATTTTAGGGTGATGGTCACTAGCAATCAAAATCTCTCTCTCTTTCAAACACATAACAATTGACAGATGAACAGACTCTCCTTACATCCCATGGCTGCCAGAGCAAATAGCTCAATCCAGTATAACAGTAGAATAAAAAACAATTCTGACTGACAAACTAAACACAGATTGGGCGTTAAAAGCTGTTTGGTGCAGGGCTGTCGTATTACAGTACAGACTGCAGACTGTAAAGATCCACCGCCTGTATGTGACACTGCATATATGTAAATAAAAAAGCTGCAAATTTACGGACAGCATTCTGCAGGATTAGTTTCATAGTGTGAAGACAGGCAGTGACTGAATGAAACGCACTGTTCAGCTCCAGACAAGTGTGTCTTGTTGAACAACTTAAACTTCCAAAGAGCAGCGCAGGTTCATCAGGGATGCAGACCATCAGAACAAGTAAAGGTCAGCTTTGAATCATCTCCTTGTGAACGATCAATGAACTCAGAATTTATTACTGTCATTTCACTGTGGTTTGAACTTAAAACAGAACATTGCATATTGTCCGTTCAGGACGAGTTCTCAGTAAATGTTTGCAGCACAAATACAAAATTGTCATGCAACAAGGCTACACATGCAAAATGCAAGTTCCTTATATACAATGAAAAGAACCAGTGAGTTCATCTCAAACACCTTTTCGCTTGTGATTAATAATTACGCATATATTCACATATACATTATTAGGCATCACACCTCCATATTCTCTGTTAAAACTAAGTTGCTGCCAATCTGTCAAAAGTATAGCTGTGTATTGGCAAGAATCTGGCGATACAATACGTATCACACAGGGGTTAAAATTCAATATATTGTGATATATTCCGATACTGTAAGCAGGGCGATATATTGCAGTTAGGGCTGTGAAGTTTAACGCAATAATAACGCGTTAATGCAAAATCGTTTTTATCGTTTTAACATCACTAATTTCTTAAATGCATTAACGCAACTCGCGATTTTTAATTTGTAGCGGGCTCAGTTTTAAAGCTAGAGTGAAGATACTGCATCATATGCAACTAGAAAAACCTAATGAATCAATTGGTATCAACCATGTCATGTTAGCTCGTCGTGAAGAAGGCTAAATAACGCTCCAAACTTATGCAACATTTTGGCTGGCATGAAACTGTCATGGTCATTTTCAAAGGGGTCCCTTGACCTCTGACCTCAAGATATGTGAATGAAAATGGGTTGTATGAGCCACTGTCTGTCTGCCACGAATCTTTGCATGTAAACTATTAATTAAAAATCAATGCAATGTTTTTGAGGATCACAAAACATAATATTACGATACTGAAGTGTATTGATATTTTCTTACACCCCTAGTTAAAAGTTCATTCATGTTTTTACAATCCGCACAGGTCATCCAATTACCCAACCTATCAATTATAATGAATCAAGGTGTATTGTGGCAACAGGGTATTACTAATACAACAGTTGAATGAGTTGGAGGATTTCAGGCAACACTGATCTGATTGGGATTTAACTTAGAAACCATTAATCACAACGTGAAGTGTTTCTGCTGGGGCACAGGGATTTAGAGAATGGCCTCTCCCTCCCGCCGGACAACAAATGTTTGCCATTAAGGACGAATAATGAACCCTGGCCATTGAACAATATGCAGGCTCACAGGCTGACCATGGAGAGGCCCGAATCAAAGCATCCATTACATGTGTTTGTTTGGTCTCTGGAGTAATTTAACAACAAAACAGTCGCACAGTAAATTATAAGAAAAAGTCTCCTGGGCTCTCATTGCCGGTGTGTTATCACAGTAAGCAGCATGCCGAGTAATGATTGTCGCGGTCCTTCGCTATACACTAAAAGCTTTGGTTTCAAAACAAAAAGGTGACATTTTCTAGAAGAAATAGATTAAAACTTTTTATCTGAGGAACTGCCAAGTGAAATAATATCCAACACACAGTCATAACATAAGTTAAATTACTTGTGTCCTTATCTTCAGACTGAATTAGAGCTACACAAAAACGTGCGTCAACAGTCCTATCAATAAGGGAACGGCAAATTAATGCTGAACTCATAAAATACTATGCAAACACCATACAAAGTTGGACTAATATACTGAAGTATTGTGCTCTGGTTAGTAAACACTTATTAAATGAGAATCCTGAGAGCCTGTCATAGCAGCTTCAGGGTAATTGCTTTTTTGGACACATTAGTATGTTTTCAATTGGAGCTTTCAAGTATTGTTTTTTTTTTTTTAGCTTCCATGATTTAATATTTTTAGCAATCTTTCTGTTCATACTTTTAGAAATTGACTTGGGGAAATTGCGTTTCATACAAGCCATTTGTCCTGAAATGTCCTGAAAAGGCGATACCACACACTGACTTGCTTCCCTGCTGTCCAAACCCATTAACAGCTTGTATTACTCAGGTAGACTGTGCAGAGAATTTTTTTTCTTATGCTGCGTGATTCTCATAATGGCTGTGCCACTGCACTTCCTAAAAATGTCTCCTTCCTCTATTCTTGATACGGCATAGATCCAGTCTCCACTGGAGAGGCTGCTCCATTATTAAAGTATCACTCACTTAGATTACAGCTGTGATGACATCTGATCATTAATCACCAGCAACAGAGGCCTGTCGCCTTTAAAGTCCATTAAGAGTTAACAAAGAGCGGTCCAGACGAATACGACAATCCTGCGGCCAATTCAGCTAGGTGAGGAACAGAGGTGAATAACAATTCAGCGTTCGGAAAATCAAGCATCTATTTTTCTAATTTAATAGAAGACAAATTGGTTGGAAATAGCAGGCTGACTGAGCCAGATGTCTTGCAGGAGAGAATTCCCGGCCTATCCTCAGCCACATAATAGAATCAAAACATATTCATAACAGGACAATACAGCCTTGCAATACTGGGAAATAAATTGCATGATGTATTTGACCTTGAAGCAAAACCTATTTAATCGCTGTCATTTCAACACTGGGCTCTTGTTTTCCTTGAAATAACAATTATTCATGGTTTGGTCTGCAGAGGGAAATGACTGACACTTGCTCTCCTTGAACGATAACGCGTTGAATTGAGCCGAGCTACGAGCTGTCACATTAACATGTGACACCGGAAAGTATCCACGGACACTGAAATGAAGACAGGGAAGCCTCTGAAATCTTAAAGTGCACATGACGATTACTTCTAGTTTTGTGTATTTTTTAATTTACAGCTGCTGATTTTAATTGATGAACACATTAAGCATCTTTGTTAAGGCTTTTTTGCAACACTGTCATCTGTGTGGCAGCTACAACTTTTTTTTCTGCTCTTATTATTGACATAAAATGCCCTTCGTGATAATAACATTGTGACATTGTAAATGTCTTAATCGATGACGGGCGTATAACGTCCTGGCCCTGCACACTTCCTCTCTATTATCACCTATTTGTTCAGTTTTACAGCAGCATCTTAATTGACATAAGTGGAGATTTCTTAAAGTTCTTTCTGGGTTTACACGATAGCCCTTCACAATGTGACAGTCAAGGGTATTTATAAATGGAGAGCAGACAGTCCACACTGCTTTAGTAGTTCTACTCTTCAGTTAGACGGTGGGAAAGTACAAAAGGAGACAGAATGGTGGAGACACAGGAGGGAAAGCTCAGACAGGATTTGATCCCCGGTCAGTAGGGAGTGACGCTCTGGGTTCGCCGAGGGGGGAAAGTTAACAAGCTGACAATCTCTAAGGATGAGCTAAGGATCGCTGACTGCTGGATATTTCCAGAATCGCAATGTCTTCAGAATGATAGTTAGTTTGATAGTATCGTCAGGGACTACTGAAACCCAAATGGATTTTTTTTTCGCTATCTTCAATGACAAACCTGTCATCTGTCATTTATGGCTTGACCTATAGTGACTTTTTTTACCACACAAAAATGCAATATATCACCAATGACTTCATCATCTAAAAGCTAAAAAAATGGTTTTGCTACCTATGTTTTTGAGGATAACAACTTCTGTCCAGAAAGTGTTGCATTTTTGTGCTGCAGAAGAGTTGTAGGGAGTTGTTTGGGGTGGATGATGTGTGTACAGGAGACTGGGGTTTACATCCTTAGTCCTGTGTTTGGTTCAGGCTGCTTATACACGTCATGTTTGTCCTTTAAATCAGTCTTCACTTTTTAATATTTCATCAAGTCATGCATCTTTCTCCAATCTTAACCCAGTGATTTGAGTTGCCTAAACATAACCATAAACATGTTAATTCTTCTGTGGTTGACACAAGTGGATATATATTGTAGGGGAAGTTAAATGTGGTAACAGATTGATTCTGTATGAACAGACCACTACACAAGGATTTTGCATTATGTTTATTAAAAATGTTTCTAAGTGACATTATATTGTCAAAACATATTTGCTGTTGCAAATTATTATTACATAAATGCAATTTTATGAGACAGGGTTGTTGTTGCCAAAGCTCAAATGCAACTAATTTCCTAAAAAATTAAATGGAAATACAGTAATTAGCATTTTACACATGCCTGGAAATGATGTGGTGCATTTAACCCATTCAAACTATAATCAACAGCAATGGCGTGATTATGGCGTTAATGTGGAAGTTGGGTCTATAGATACACTGGAGTTTGTTTTATGTGCAAAACGGGGACCATAGTGCCACTACTGGACAAAGGGGACCTGCTGTTAAAGTCAAGATTCATAGACAAGAGTCTACAGCTATAGCTCCATGCTAGCACTTCTGTGAGGCTGTACTAAGGCACAGTCGCACTTTGAGCTAAATGCTAACGTCAGCTTGCTAACATGCTCAAAATGGAAATGCTAACATGCTGATACTCACAATTGATCTGTTGATGGTGCTATGGACAAATTAAGGGATCACCGAAATTATTAAAATTCATCTTGAGGGGGACATGAATGTGTGCAAAAAAAAAAAAAATCATGGTAATCCATCCAATAATTGTCAAAACATTTCAGTCAAAACCACAAATGTGAACCTCATTGTGGTGATTGAAGAAAAGTCACGTAATCACTTAAGTTAATAGGATACATCCTCTGGACACCATGAATGTCCATTTCATGGCAATCCATCTAATAGTTGTTGAGAAAATTCAGTCTAGAATAAAGTGGTGGACCGACCGATTGATGGCTAATAAGCAAGTGGTGCCAGTTGTGAAAGCTGATTGTATGATATTATTAAAATACCACCATCAAAGTTGTCAGATTGTCACCATTGGTTGTTTAATTGGTCCATAATGTATGCATGATCACATTATTTCCTGAATTATTCTATTAACGGAATAAAAGCACCATGTCTCAGACTGGTCTCATCGGGAAACATCTCAGAAAGAGTTGTTTTTTAATTAATGTTAACCACCACATGTCTCTGAGCTGCACTGCAATGAAGACAGCTCATTAATAATGCAGAATTACGCCTTACGATCCCTCGCTGTATAATGTGCAGTTTTCTGTGTTAAATGAGAACCATCTAACTTTCTGTCCTCATCAACCTTTCTGATGATACTGTTCCAGAGCTCCCTGCCTCCCCGAGCCAATTAATGTGGACCTGGAGAATATTTGTTGCTGCAGCCTCTCATACAATTTCAACCCTTCTCAGGGAATCTACTGGAAGTGCTTCTGACTCCTGTGAAATCAATAGAGCTGAGATGCCCTTTTAAGTCTTGATGGTGTATAGCCACATGTTTTTGTTTGATCTTTCTGATTCTGTGGAGGATGGCAAAAGTGGTGAGAGAAGTGCAAGGAAATTGGTGGCAGTGAAATGTCTGTTTTATCAGGTCTTGTATGGTTATGTGAATACCCTCGCATAAAATAAATGAGGCCACGTGTGTGTTCTGTTCAGGAAGCACAGTAATGAACACTGCACCATTTTTCTTCGGAGTCTAAATGATCTGTCACGTGCTTAATGTAACAGGACAGACTGTAGAACAGTCGTCCAGTGCGCTGAAACGGACTAAAGTTAATTTGGTGTCACATGTTGTATGTTTCTCACTGTCCAACAGCCAATCAAAATGAATTAAAATAATGTTTTGAAATGTAACATGAATGGTGCTCCGGAAAAAAAGTGTGTAGATTGTTTTTTTTACAGAAAGATTAGTGCTGAAAATGATCAATGAATCAGCTTGTCCGTTGTTATCTTGCGATGACACTGGCAACTTGCGTTCAATGATGAAGACCATGAAATGAAAGATATAGTGGAACGTATTTCAACACACTTGACAAATCCCAAGGTCAAAAATAGACTTTCATGCTCAAATAAATTAGTCAAATTAACCTAAAATTAATCATGGGCAATTTTAATAATCAATTAATCACTGAATTCATTCATCAAGTAGCGGGCATGCAAGGCTGTAATGTTCATTACACACTAGAAAGATTAGTTTGCTACTAAGGGGAACTCAAGTTTAGATTGTTTTGTCAAACAAGGTCAAGACTGAACCTGCATGATTCAGCCGTAGAGTTACCACATAGGATGCTAATGTTTACGCAGTCAGTATGCTATGAGGGTATTAACCTCTACGTATGACTTTAGACTGATGGGATGAGGTCTTTAGTTTCAGAGACATCTTGTCATTAACTGAAATGGAAAATTAGGTGTGTTGGTGGCGCCAATCAACAAAGTAATCAGGATTCCTCCTTTGGGGATCATGAATATTTGTACCATATTTAATGAAATTGCAACCATTGTCCAGGAATTTGACTTCAGACCAACGTTTTGGGGCTGATTGACTAACACTGCCATCTCTTGTTTTATGATTACACTTTTTGATTTTTTGACTAATTATAGAATAAACAATAGACATCAGTTTTGTTTCTTCATAACTTTTATATATTCATTAATCATGATCTATTTTTTACAGTTTATTTATATGTTCTGTACACATTGTTTAATCTTTCTATGACTTCTAGATTACAAAGGAAACATCTCTCTTTTTGTTATGTATTTTGTATTTCCTCCCAGGACTTTCAGGTTTCTGTTGTATTTTATGGACTTGAGGCTATATTTCATGTCTCCTTTATGTTTTTACAATGAATGTAGGTGTAATTATCTTAGGTGTTTGTGATTTGGTTGTTTGTTACAGCCTGTGGATTGAGTACAAAAGATATTTCTTTGTATTGTAAGTTTAACGCCTGCAAAGGTCTATGGTCGAAATGTTGCCCTCCCACTAAACTTAGCACTATTTGTGTGGGCGAGTTTACACTCTTATTTTAGCATTCATTGACAAAAACATTTAAACATGTAATTTACAGCCCATTCGTAGACGGATAGAAAGGCCAACGGATGACTTGTGCACAAAGCAGAGCAACACATGTAGAATGTACAGATTACATTATGATCCTCCTTACATATTTTATTAAAATGCGTTTATCCAGACTGTATCTACATTTACACCTGCTACTAATAGCCTCTACCTGTCCACATTGAGATCCGATCGCTCTGTCTAGCTCAAACAACCAAACGGTCAATCCACACCAGCCAACCCGCAAAAATATACGTTAATCAACCAACCGAACACAACCCGACCCGCAAACCTCCAACTTTATGCATTATAGTAGCACGATTGTCAGGACTGAGGCCAGAGACGAGGACTGAGCTCACTGTGTGTGTGTTTGAGAGAGAAAAAGGAAGGGAAGATGGAAGGTGGCTATTGCACACAATGTTTCTGTAAGTTATTAATAACTTATTTGGAACGAATCCGAAACGAATTTTTGACTGAATCCGTGATATTTTTATGTAAGTGTACCCGAACGTTGTGGTGAGTCGACCTGCGCATCACTACCACCCATAGGCCTAGTTGTTGCATGTGGATTGAAAACAAAATTGTAAATACACTTGTGTTCAACGTGGTCTGGCCGTTCGGATCAAAATCCATCCTGGTCAAGCACGATCTGATTGCAATCCAATAACCCAAAACACATTTTAATACAAGGTGTAAAGGGGGTGTATGTATGCTACTTGCTATAGAGATGAATGTGACAGTTAATCAAAATGGAAAGATACTTTATGTGACGTGCTGCCAACAACCCAAACATTGTGACAGATAATCACTGAGGGCCAGTCCAACACAATGAATACCACTCAGCCACTCGTCAAGTTGAATAACAGCTGCTTCAGCCTGAATTAAACCAGCCTCTGCGTCCATGGTATTGTTTAAGTATCTTGAATATATGAACTGTCAGCTTGTGACAAGTGTGCAATATTCCAGCTTTGTAATTGTGGCATCATATCAGCGAGGGACCTCGATTTATCTTTGATTAAATTGAGAGTGACATAGAAAAAACAAAATCAAACTTCTGTAAAGCCCAAACCTCTGGGCGTTTATGTGAGGTAAACGGTTGCTAATGCATCATTAAGCTGCATTAAGATGGCAGATTCATGCGAGGGAAGGTTGCTGGTGCAGTGAGTGGACTAATGGTTGGGGCAGGACGATGTCTGATGTGTTGATGTCTGATCTGATCTGTTGGAGGGATAGAAAAATGCACCACAGTTTATTCTTTCTGCATCCTCTAGTCTGCTGTGTTCAGATGTTGAACTGGTGCTTGGTTAACTTCTGTTGCTGCACTGTTAATAAAGAAAGGCCTATATATGTACAACTGACTCCATTACACTGTGTCTTCATTAGGTCTCCTGTGTGCACGTGTAAATTAATCAACACTTTCACCACTGACAAGGAACGTCCTCTGGGTCCACATTAAATGTCTTCATTTGCTGAGGTTTTTTCAAAGCTTTAGCTCATTCTGTTAAGTGTTACAAAGAGCGACACCTCTCGTTTGTGAATGCTTCTAAATCAATTTCATTTGTGAAATACACACAACAATAAAGATTAACTGTCTATAAAGTAGCCCCTTAGGAAATTTTACTTCAGTGTTTAAAAGCTCCTTCCTGTGCATTCAAGTAAAATGACATCCCAGTGTAAGCTTGATAACCAAGAATAACCCATGGAAAAATGAAGATTAATATCAGAAATTGCAATTAAAAAGAGACCTTAATAAACATGCAAATTATTGAACAAGTGTTTGCTTTTAAACTTCTCTCTGGAGTGTTTTTGTGGCTTACATTAATGCATCTGTGTAATATTATAGCCTCTGGTTCATTAGTTTGAAGATGAAAAGGACTGTTTCGCTTTTCCGGACTATGGTGCAGCTTTGAAGATAACTCTATTGTACAGACAATCTGTGTGTGTGTGTTTGTGTGTGTGTGTATTGTGGAGTACACTTCTTTCATACTGACATTATATAGGCCTCCACTGCATTAATATTTAATTCTGTAAATGTATTTTCACTCAGGAATTAACGGTCTGATAGGACAAGACTGACTATGAAGTTTAAGTTAAATCAAACCCTTTCTCTATGTGAAGTCACAAATGTAAAATAATGAACAAATCCAACCTTTTTTTTGTACTTTAAGGACTGATTGAATCTTGTCAGCTCTACAGGACTTTCACTTTAGGAAACAGTTTGATTTATCTGAAATGAGACCCAAGAATCAAACTGGTGTAGTGATGTGTGTGGGTTTGTGTGTGTGTGTTGGTCACAACATTGTTGGGGCAAAAGGTTAATTCATTAAAAATCCTTCATTGCAGAAACTGGGTGTAAAAACAGAGCTGGTATTTCAACCCAGTCTCACAGGAAGGCGTATAAATTGTACAACACTACACGGACATTTTGTGTGTCTTGAGGGCGCATTTTAAACTTTTTGTTGTCATTTCTACGCCATGCAACAAAACTACGGTAACGTTCGCAATTAGGTTTAGACAACAAAACTAACTTTAGGAAAACCATTATGGTTGGACTTAAAATAAATACGTAAACTATGTAAAATACGGATACAAACAACGTAACATAAGTACAGAAAACACGTCACGAAAAAACACATGACAATCGTCACTAACATAACTTACAAAACAAAACACCGGTCTCGAACACTAGCCTCCTGGTTAAAAGTTGTGTTATTGTTGTTGTACCCAATCACCTCCCCTCCCGCCCGCTATAAGTAGTCTTTCTCGCTGTTTATTCTACGTCACTAGCTCTGAGCGTGGAATATTTACACAGATGCATTTACATTACAGTCAGTACAGACTACATGTCGTACAAATAACACGCCAAAAGCAAGAAAGGCTGGGTATTTTAACAAGTGTACCAAACAGGGCCTACCATTTGCCAATTAAGTGAGTTTAAACACTTCAGTCTCAACATAAACACACACTGATGCTAAGAAATACAATTTAAATATGCACATCCTGTAATTAAATCTTTAATAGTTATTGAAAAAGCAGAAAACTCAGGCTGGTATCAAGTATGTGCATGTCTACTGAGATCTGAGCAAACTATCAGCTGAGCCGTGATGGGCAGGTACTCATAGAAACATGCTCGAGAACAGACTTCCTCACTTGTTTTTCCATGTTCTTGGAAGCATCGCTCTGTGGTCTGTTCCTGCCACACTGGTGGCATTGTGGGTATGTGAGCGGAAATCTGCAGGCAGCTCCGGCAATCAGACATAATGTAACACAACACCATCGAGCCTTTGTGGAGGACATTTGCAGACTTGAGTGCGACGTTTTTAGTCACTGCGCACTCAGTTTGGCAATGACCTTTACGTTTTTGTGAGGAGAGGAAACTTGAAACTTCCTGCTTCAATTTCAGTTCAACAGAACAGAAAATAAAAACAACATATCTTGTCTTCAGATGAAATTCAACAGGGATGGATAGAAAAATTGGAGAAGAGGTGACAGAGCGAGATACAGAGACAGAGATGGGTGGTGGGTGGTGGGGGGGTGATGCTATGAGCCCCTTTTGCCTTCACCAGCCTACGCAGGAACATGTTGTGCCGTGATGTAAGCCTGTTTGAAGTCGGCTGGTAACCTGAGGGCTGCCTGTGTCATTCCTGCTGTTGGCTGTGATTGTTGGTGTGCACTGATCAGCCTCATGGAGCTGTCTGTTCAGCACCATGGAGCTCTGCTGACAGCTAACATCTGCAGCTGAAAAATCTGAAAATCATATGGACTAAAAAAGTCAAATCAAACTTGTGAGCTTAGGTGTGATATGCTGCTTATAGGCATGTGTGTGTTATCCCCACCAATGTGTATGTTCACAATACAGCAAAATGTACCCCTTAAATTTAATTATAGGCGACTGAGAAGTTATAAAACATGTATATGAATTGACAAGTGCCTTGGACTATATAACCTTGCATCCATACTAGTGAGAAAACGATTTAAATGAACATCTGGAAATGGAAGTGTCTACACCAGGACCTCACATATCAGAGCAGATGGGGGACTGAAGTGAAAACAGTGCATCTATGCAGACATATATAAAGGCAAGTGCATGTGAATTAAAAAAATGCATATTAATGCTTCAATGTTTCTTTCATTTTTTTTAATTATTTGAGGTGTTTAAAGAAACATGGTATGTCCACAAAAACCCTCATCAACTTCTACCGGTCCACAATAGAAAAGCATCTTAACTGGATGCATACTGGTATGGTTTGGCAAAATTACATCATATGACCACAAACTCCTGATGAGGACAGTGAAAACTAAACATCTAAAATTATTGGATCACCGTTGCCACAGTTACAGGACATTTACACCACCCGACTGCAGGAAGAAAAGCTCTTTGTATCATGCAGGACACAAGTCATCCGGCATATACACTTCACTGAACAGTAGCACTAAATGAATGCAGAGCTGTGGATTGTTTTATGGATGGTTGTTTTATAATTTTAATCTCAGGTATTGTCTTATTTATTGTAGTATTTACCAACTGTACTATTTACAGATTTTAAGGGCTGAGAGAGAGAGCCAGGGTGCAAAATGCATTTCATTGCATTTCACTGTACACTGTATTTTTTAAATGCATATGACAAATAAACTTGAAACTTGAACATGTGTTGCTCACCTGTACCAGTCAAGCCCTCTGTCATAGCTAACATCTGCAGCACTCACAAAATCATACGGACTAAAAAAGTAAAATCAAACTTGTGCGCTTAGGTGTAATATGCTGCTTATAGGCATGTGTGTGTTATCCCCACCAATAGAAATGCTGCCTTTGTATGTTCACAATACAGCAAAATGTACCCTTTAAATTTAATTATAGGCCACTGAGAAGTTATAAAACATTTATATGACTTGACAAGTGCCTTGGACTATATAACCTTGCATCCATACTAGTGAGATTTAAATGAACATCTGGAAATGGAAGTGTCTACACCAGGACCTCACATATCAGAGCAGATGGGGGACTGAAGTGAAAAAAGCTGCATCTGTGCAGAAATATATAAAGGCAAGTGTATGTGAATTAAAAAAAATGCATATTAATGCTTCAATGTTTCTTTCATGTGTTGCTCACCTGTACCAGTCGAGCCCTCTGTCATAGTTTCTGTCGAAAAAGTGCGGCTCTGTTCCAAGTGCGCGCACATCTGGATGTATCCGGATGAACTCCAGCACCGCCCTGGTGCCTCCTTTCTTTACGCCGACTATTAACGCGTTTGGCAGCTTCTTATTCCCATACTTTTGCGCCACACTCATGTTTCTCAACTTCATGTCAGCCCAGTGGCTTCCAGACATACTTTGGTCGCGTGTATCACTCGATCCTTGCCGGACAACAGACTCATCCAGATGTGATCTGACTTCCAGAGACGCGCAATTCTCCAATTTCCCAAGAAGTTTCTTCCCTCCTGCGTTCTTGCTCGGCGGTGGGCATCTTTTCCCCTCTGACAAACCCTGGTTTGTCATGATTGTGCTGCGACAGAACATGACACTATAGCACAAATAGGTGCAGGACAGTGACACGGTGAATATGAAGGCGAATCTGGCGCTGAATCTGTTCGTAGATGAGAGGAACCTATGTGCCATGTCTCCATGGGTTCAACGCGCTGCATGGCTTTCCATTAGGAGTCTTCCTCCTCCTCTTCTCTTGGTCTGCGGTCGGAGTCTGGCAATATAATGTAAGGTTGTAAAGAAGTCAGACAGACTGGCATATACGAGGATAGGGGTGGCTTCTCGGAGAGGCATCAACTGCGCGTAAGGCGCATTATTCCTTTTTCATAGGCTGCTGAAAGTGTGCGAGAGAAACTTGGAGCAGAATGTGATTACAGCAGCTTCCGAGGGGAGGAAATGGGTCAGTCCTCCTTTAAACAAGTTGGGCTTAAGTAGTGTGAAGTGAGTCATTTGGATCAATTAACCGATGTCTCCTCCTTTAAAACGAATCCCAGAGGAATTTGACGCCCATCTCTATCCTCCTTCTCCTTGGTGTCGATTGAAAGAAAAGTCCAACGCGTAAAGTGTCACAAAAAACTCTCACTGGTGCGTCATTTTTGATCACCTCTGAGGGGGATTTCGATGCTAAGCCAGCCTTTTCCCTTTCATAAAGAAGTTGTGAAGATATATGCACTTAGGCGACCGGCTATAAATATTTAATCAACCCCCTGACGTCATGCACATGATCATAATTCTATATGCGTTTTATGTTTTAAAGGGACATCCTGAATATTTTAGGTAACATCATATTTGGGGATTTTAAAGATACGATTCGATACAATACAACTTTATTGTCAGTTTGCACTGAAAATTCATTTTGCATCCATAGGCAGCTCAGTTTGAGAAAAAGTACACATACAATAGACAAACTGTTACCAGACAGACAGACAAGTAAGACCTATCAGACAAAAAAAACAAAAAACATCACAATTAATCATACATAACCCTTTACAAAATTACCATCTGTCCTCTGGATTTACATGTCTTTAGCAGCATATTAATGATTATTTAGCAACAAGATGCAACATTTGGATTCCTGAGTACCAGTATAGTTCAACTTTAATTGTCTTCAGGATATCAGAGTGTAGAGTTTATAAAGTTCAATGTATTAATAAAATGCCTCATATTAGAGGAATCCACCCAAAACACATTTGAAAGCAGCTATCAACAGTTTTTAAATTTTCAATTCAATTCAATTTATTTTTATATAGCGTCAAATCATAACAGAAGTGATCTCGAGACGCTTTATATATATAGAGCAGGTCTTCGACCGTACACCATAGTTTAGAGACCCAACAAGATCCACCAAGCGTGCTGTGGCCAGTTTTGTAATCATTATAATTCTATATGCGTTTTATGTTTTAAAGGGACATCCTGAAGATTTTAGGTATAACATCATATTTGGGGATTTTAAAGAATGCAACATCTGGCTTCCTGAGTACCAGTAGTTCAACTTGAATTGTCTTCAGGATATCAGAGTGTAGAGTTTATAAAGTTCAATGTATTAATAAAATGCCTCATATGAGAGGAATCCACCCAAAACACATTTGAAAGCAGCTATCAACAGTTTTGTAATCACTGTTCTGCTGTGCAACACCTTTGCTTTTCATTTGCAACAGAATGATTCATCAAGGCTGAGCATTCTCTACATGACTATTTTCCTCACACACACACACACACACACACCTGGGCATTAGCAGCCTGTGAAAGTCAAGATCACGCTTGATCCTCTGTTTTGACGTCTGCTGGATTCGTACCGGAATGCAAAGTTTTCAGGTCTTTCGGTGTCATGGTTAAAGCTTGTTTCACTATGGAGGAGTGAATAGCTGATGGAAAAACAGCTGCAATATTCATGTTTGTCCACTTTTATTATTAGAAATTGACATTCTGTTTCAGTCCGTGACCCGGCAGCAGATACACACCTTTCAGACATTATAAGACATTTGTGGTGTAGAAAACATTTCACATTTATTTTTTGGCAAGAGTTAGCAAGATATATTAAGTAGCACACTTTTTTTGTTTGTGCCAGTCCTCGGGCTCAGACTATCAACTACAACTAGTGTTCCTCTACGTGTTGGCCACACACATCTTTCACACCTACTGGCTAGTGCAACCCATGTGCAACTCTGAAAGAGAACAAAATATTAAATTAAATTAAATTAAAGGAATCGGGCAAATTTAAAAAGAAATGTTTTTTTTACAGTACTACAGTAGAGTACATTGCCACCTACTGACAAGTGTAATAGGTGTGTAATCAACACGTTCTCATCTCAATTCATAACATAGTGGCACTTTGTCCCGCCCTTTGGCATCACTTTAGGTTTTGGCATCAAAACTGCTTAGTTTCGGTAAAAAAAAAATGGGCTTAAAACTACTACGTTTGTTCAGTGAAAATGACACTGAATGTTGTGAATACGGGACACGAACGATCAGCTGATTGTAACGTGAAAGTGAAACTGAACACACAGGACATGAACAGTGGTCTCCTGGAAGAAAGCCTTGAGAAAGCCACTGTAATTTGTATAACCCACAAAATCAATTTAATCTATGTAATTGTGATTTTCACCCAGGAGACCAGTGTTTGTGTCCCGTGTGTTTGTGTACCAGAAGTCTACGTTGATTTATTTGTCACATAACTTCCATACTGAAGTTACGCCACTGCCAGTGTTATTTTAACCCAAACCACAATCTTTTTCTAAACCTAACTAGGTAGTTTTTGTTGCGTAACTAAGATCTTTCCTAAACCTAGGTAGTTTTCCTGCCTAATCCTAACCAAGTCGATCTTTTCCTAATGCTAACTAAGTGGTTTTCTTGCCTAAACCAACAAAGTTGCTTCCTGTTATGAGTGAAGTTTATTTTGAAAAGACTAGAGTGTGAATTGATGCTGGACATTTGTAGGAAAACACACAAAAAAGGAAGACTAAATCTTCGTAAGATATCATATGAATCATTGTATGAGAATACAATGATTCACCCCCCCTCCTGCCCAGCCCCGTGTGTCTCTTTTCACTCTTCAAACTACGTCACCACACTCCCACCACGCTTTCCCTGAGCATTTAGTGTTGCCGTGGATGGGTTGGAAAGCCCAGTGCGTATCATACTGGTGCTAAAGGGTGCCTTGTGTGGCAGTCTTTGATGCCCTGAGAATGAGAACGGGCTGGTGTGTAATTCTGAACAAGACAACTAAATGTTAAAGTAAATTATTAGACAAAATGTTGAATTAAAGGAATTGTGCAGGTTTTTCAAAACATCTTTTTACAGGTAACACATTGAATCTGTTCAAATTGGCGTTTTTCAGGGAGGTTTGGATCCATTTGCTGTGGTTGTGTTTTGTATGCACATTCTTTGAAGCACCATCAATGCAACAACAATGATGTGAAGCAGTTAGAAGTGAAAGAGTTCAGAGCAAAGCTATGTGGCAGTATACACTTCCTGCTTCAAGGCAAAGAGTTCTTAAAAAAGGGTAAAGCACAAGAGTGAAAGAAGTTGGTTTTCTAAAGGATTATGAGGATAAAAGTGGGCCTATACTGTATTAGCTAAAAGTGAAAAACACATGAGGTGCAAGGAGGTGAAGGTGAAACCACTCATAAAAAGAAAAAATGCAAATCCTCAATAACCAGTTTCTGCCACTTTCTAACTCTTTATTATTCCAGTACAGCTGCACTCACTGCTCATAAGTCACTTCTGACATTAAAACAACAGTATCTTCACATTAACAGATGAAAATCTGCAAGAAAACAATTTTCATAAACAGCAAAAAACATTCAAGATGTGATGTTTGTTATTATCTCTTTCTAGACAATTAACTTCTGTTTATTGCAAATTAAAAAAGGTGTAAAACAGTTTAATGCTGCCTAGACTAGCAGTGGGGTTAAGTGAGTCCTTTTAGGAGAACATTCAGAGGGGCTTTGTGAATATCGTTACATTATACAAGTAAAATATCTGAGATTCAATGCTGCTTAGACTACAGTCTTGGTTCCCTGGGGTTTACCGCCACACGCCTGCACTGTACTCCAGGAAATAAACAAGTGGCAGTTTTTTTTTATTTAGACTACTAAAGCTTATACACATTTTTATGAAGTCATCCATCAGGCCCCTTGAGCTGGCAACCAGACAGCATCATTTCACCTGCAGCTCATTTTGAATGATGTCAGAAAATATAACCCAGCTTCAAAAAGTTTGATGATGTACAGCCACTTGGACACAAGCAATTCCTTTGGGTGCAGTGGCGGACTCAGAATGTCTGAGGGGCAGGGGCGAAAAAAAAAAAAAAGGGACATCAGACGCACGTGGTGGGGCACCAGTGTGTAGAAAGTTTTCTAACATGTAGGGCATCCTAATTGGCTCTGCATCATGCTTTCTCAACTTTAAGGCCGTTCTAGAGGACACCTTATCATGTTTTCCTCCAATGGAAGGGCACCCTATATGACACCTTATCATGTTTTCTCCACTGGAAGGGCACCATAGAGGTCTCTTTATCATGTTTTGTCCACTGAAAGGGCACCCTATATAACACCTTATCATGTTTTCTCCACTGGAAGGGCACCCTATATGACACCTTTTCATGTTTTCTCCACTGGAAGGACACCCTGTATGACACCTTTTCACGTTTTCTCCACTGAAAAGGCACCCAGAGGTCACTTTATCATGTTTTCTCCACTGGAAGGGCACCCTAGAGGGCACCTCTTCATGTTTTCTCCACTGGAAGGGCACCCAGAGGTCACTTTATCATGTTTTCTACACTGGAAGGGCACCCTATAATGACACCTTATCGTGTTTTCTCCACTGAAAGTGCACCCTAGAGGGCACCGTATCATGTTTTCTCCACTCGAAGGGCACCCCAGAGGACATCTTATCATGTTTTCTCCACTGGAAGGGCACCCTAGAGGGCACTTTATCATGTTTTATCTACCATAGGGGCATTCAAGAGGGCACTTTTGTTCCAACAAACTGCAGCAAAAGTGGACCCCTTAAGTCCACCAGTGTTTGGGTGTGTACTTTTTCATTTCTTGTCGCACTGGTGTTAGTAGTATTAAAAAATATAAATAAATACAACTGCATCTCTCAACCCCACCAATACAGTACATGCTGCACTGAGAAAACAAGCAGTAGGATGAGACAGAGTTGTTGTAATTCCTAACCACTGAGGCTTTAACGTTACTGTGTAGGAACTTTAACTGGTTATGAAACAGTGTCAGTGTAATACTGATGCCCCTATATGACCTACAGAAGTAAACGAGAACATCAGTGGGAAGATTGAATATTTAGTTATTCTAAACGCTTGTCATCGGTGCCACCACGTTTGATTCCGGCGAAATCAGACAAAATCATGCAGGTTCACCAGAAACCACTTCAGCTCAGGCTCCTGCTGGGCCTCCGGCTGCAGCGACCAGCCCGCCACATACAGACCCACTGAAATATGATCAGCAATCATGTGGATCACATGAGTCCGTCAAGGTCAAAATAGCTCAAATATAAAATGTTGGGGCTAAAACCACTTTACAATTCAAATTGACAGTGAGAAACTTGGAACTGCAGAAATTGCAGAAACAGCTCCAACTCTTTCCCACTTTGCTGTTTTGATGTGTCACTGTAAGACTGTACATTGGAGATTGGCCCTAGGCTGCAAGGACACTCATATTTGTAGCTGGTATGAATGAATATGAACTACTAAGTGAAATTGAAGGACACAAAAGGAGAGAAATTCTTAAAATCTGTTTATGTTCTTGAGCTATGAATCAATGAATGTTTTCTCAATGCCCAGTGTCAGATTTTGAAAACCTTTTTGCTTTATAATCTGTTTGAAACGCGGGTGAGTGCTTCACATTTTTGTCATTTTCATTTGCTTCCAAAGCAATAGAATTCATTTAAAGTTAAGGGTTAAAGTACTATAAATCGGCAGTCAATCATGTTAAGTGATTCGTTGCTTTTACAATAACCTTACATAATGACTTCACTGCTGTAGCAGTGTTAAAATTTCACTCCTCACACACACACAGAAACCCACACCGTAGCCAGAAAAATTCCCTCACCTGAAACTCTGGACAGCAGGTACTGAAAGGGCCTTTCCAAAACACTTCCATGTGTGGATAACACTGCACCTCACATCCTTCACACTGTGAAAGATGAACTCACTCCCCAAGAACATCTCAGCACTGTAAGATGCTCATTCAGGATACACACACACACAACATTAAGTTTTAATGATAGAAAACACTGACGTTACTTGTGCACTGTGCCACTAAACCTTATAGGAATAAATACCTCCGTACCGTATGCTTTCCAAACTTTGATGAAGATGAACTCTGAGGTTTTTTTGTATTCCGTGCAAATGGATGCAATTCCAACGAGTAATAGAGCAGAATGTTATAAAAGTCTTGTTTGATGTGTGCAGGTATCCCAGAAATTGCTCCTAAATTACAAGCTGCTGCTATATGTGATAGTTTGTCATGCAGCAAGTTTTTCAGAAAATATGACATTTGTAGGGCAGCATCCCGACTTTCATGCTGTGCCTTCTGTACTTTTGTTCACACAGATCCTGCGTCGCAGCTAACACAAACTCTGAATACCTAGTCGTTTCATGTCAAATTAATATTATATCAACAAAGCAATCAAATGTTTCTGTTGACTACTTGCTGCTATATGCCAATTAACCTCTCATAGTATCTCTTTGCTGCTGTAAATGCTGCTGAACTGCCAGCTGTGCCCTGGCTCAAGCTCATGTTTCCAGCAGAGAATATTATCCCCAGGGATTCTAATAATCTTTTTCCTTTTAAGTTGATATAAACCACTGAGAATAAGCAACCTTGCCAAGCCTCTGCACAGTGGCACAGCGGAGCGCCCCGTGGTAATGAAACACCTTCTCTTTCTTCTTGCTGTCGTCCTATAATGCCAAGGATATCTTGCTTTTTTCATTTAGTTTCTTCCTATTCAGTGATTATAGGCTCACCATATCAGTATGATATCAGGACTTGACAGCATTAAGTTATTCCACCCACTCAATGTGGAAAACCTGACATTATACGGCTAAATTATGTGGCACACCGCAGGCTGCCGTTTTGTAGATAAACTTGAAAGAGATGCCAGCGTAAGGACAATAACTATTGTTTCTTTTAAAAAAAAGTTTGACAGTGATGATGAGTTTTCAGAATTGGTTTTACAGTAAAAATGTGTCATTTTTTATTTGTGGTAAACACCCACTCGGTGTTTTTTTCGACAGATTCCTATCTTTCTGGTGGCAAATCAGATCGAGAGTCAACGTGACTGTATCTTCACAATCCTCCTTCAAACTAAAAAACACTAGTCATTAACTCAAAATATACTACAAGTGCTGTAAAAGCCAAATGGTTAGTGTGCAGAAGCGTGCTCTTTGATGGGACCAGTTAGGAGATGATTGTTCATAGAGAAGAGCGGGGAACAAGAGGCACAAAGGGAACCCTGGGAGTTACAGCAATGTTTCGCTGCTTTGAGACTACACTAATGTTTTCCTTGAGAATAAACATAAGTATATCCTGGATGCTTTTTCCCCATCCACTGACTCCATATAACACAGTGTTATACAACTACTGAACATACCCAGTTCATCAAAATGTCCATCAGTGATAGAAATGTGGGCTGCTGTGAATCAGTGGAGTGAGATGATCTTATTGCTGCTTCTTCCGGTAGAAGAGTGACACACTGTCTGTTTCTGCCATCAGTCATCCTGCACATTCAAGTAACTGAACTGGACCTAAAGACTGGCAGAATAGAAACTTTGAGGGCAGTAATATAAAACTGTTTTCACACCAACAAAAGACCTCTTTTTGCTACAGCCATCAAAATTAATTTCAGAGTGACATTTAGAGGTTAATTTTCTGCATGTAGGTGTTTAAGGACAGAAACACACTTACATTTTTATCACTTCATTAGCAACTGTGCTGGAGCTTTCTCTGTGCTTGGTAGGAGGGATGCATGATTAAAGGACGGGTTCACAAATGTTCAAGTGAAAACAATACAGGCCCAAATGTATGATGGGGGACGAAATCCACAGCCTTTGTTCTGAGCAAAAATGTATTCCATCTGAAGTGGGGATCTTTGAAAGTTACAGCTTTTTAGTGCAGAATTGGTGGAGGGATAGTAACACAAAGAGGTACTAAATAGACTAACTTTGGTAGATACTCACTTGATTTGTCTAACTGAGACCGCTGGAGCTTTTTATTGGCTTCAGATAAACTTGGGAATGGATTTGTGCACACCAGAACTGTGGATTTTGTTCCCCATCACCATTGGAAACACATTAGGAAGGGATCTCTTAATGGCTACTGTGAACAGGAGGAATGATTACAGCGAGCTACAACTGTTTCAACTAGAAGGGTGGATTCAGTAGAGTGCAGATCTCGGCCCGGTGTGTCTGCAACGACCCCTGCTGTAATGTTTGATTGGATGAATAGGAACCACAACTGGCTAACCTCCCCGTCTACTACAGGCATATCAGACATATTTTGCATTCGCACATCTCACAACGCATACAATCTCATTTTGGTGTATGCAGCTGTTTGCACCGGCAAACAAACACAAGACCGGTGTTGGTGTCCCGTATGAATCAAAAAGTAACTTATTTTGTCACGTCAGTCATTAGTCACATAAGTCGAGTCAGTGAAGTTAACTTCCTGTGAAAAAGGAAGTTTTTTTTGAAAGGACACTATGCATGTAACAAGCGTATATTGACACGCCGTCCCCGGTCCGTCCAAAGTAACGCAAGAGGGGTATCCCCTGCGTTGGTCTCCGATGCTAAGGGACACTGACCAAGCGGCGGTATTTGATGAGTTGGGAGTGAGAATGTGTTGTGTAGATGGGAAAATAAATCAGAAATACTACTGGAACGACATTTGCGGCTTACCTAGGGGTGCAAATCTGACTGAACCAGTTGATGATCACTTGTCGGCCAGTTAAGAGGAGTGAGGAGTCAGCAGTCAATGAAATAGTTTTTTCAAAAAGTGTGAATCACAACAACCATGAGAGATCCTTGAGCATACAGTCATAAATGAGCACAAAAAATTATTAGGTTAAAGGTTAGTATGTGAGATTAGTCATGGACAGACAGACAGATGCACACACACGACTGAGCGCACAATCTCCTCACACCTGGCGGAGAATATGAACATTTGAGCACCTGACTATATGTTTTAACACGGACTTGAACCTATCCTTTAACATGAAAGAAAATTAGAATCACTTGAATCACTAATGTAGTTAATTTGAGTCACTTCTTACTGCCCGTTGTACAAGTGCAGACGGTTTGGTACACTAGAAGCTCTGTTTTTTGTGAAAAAAAAAGGTATTTTTGCCCCATCAGCACATGCTGAGTTTTTGGAATGAAGAGACTTTGACTATGAAACATGTAGTGCCGTGAAGGTTAGTTGGGAAATCAGCATCAGTTTTCAATTTTGCAAGCTTGTTTTAAAATAACACTATTACTACTAATTCTGTTTTGCCTTTTTCTTCATGCTCTTCCTCTTCCTGTGTATGTTTAGCTGAAGAAAAGACAACAAGAACAAAAGCCAAGCACCGACTAAAGGCCATTGAACAGCAGGTTACCTCTCTCCTTGCCAACCACGGTGTCAGCTAATTGCCGCTGACATTTTGCCCGTGTTGTTTAAATCAAGACCATTCTGATGCATCGCTTTCTTTTGTCTCTTCACAAAAAGGGGACACGGTTTAGAAATGCCACCTTCTCCGCCGTCCGCTGAGCGTCTCGATATTCGAACAAAATCATCTAATTATCACACAGCTTGCTGTGACAGCGCTCAGCAGTTTCCTGAATCCAGCAAATATTTCTGATCCCCTCTCATGGAGGGTGAAGCCAACACCCACAGATCCTGCTGCCACCGGGTCAAAGAGACTCTAAACTGTCAGGAGGAATCCCAAAAAATCTAATTAGTTATAACTTCAGCAAAAAATATGAGAAACGCATCAGGAGCCTGAGTGCTGTGATCCGTCCACTCGGATTCGTTTAGTCACAGTTCTCATGATGGAACCGGATTCTGCTGCACATTTATTGAAGATGATAATAATAATGAGCATTGATTTTAAGCATCTGTAGCTCTTACTTGCATTAGAATTAAATTATTTTCAAAATATAAATTATTGATTGCAGGTTCGTTGCCATCTTTGTAATTTCTGGCTGTTTCAAGTGATGCAGAGGCTGCCTGTGTCTCCGCATAATTAAAATATTCTTAACACCTCTGCAACTGACTGATTTCCATCCACGCCAGCTCTGTGATGATGGACAGCTGCCATCAGAGCAGGACATGAGTGTTTTTTAAAAAGCTGTTTAATTGCTCTGAACACAACTTCTTATTGATTGAAGCAAACCACATGGCTGATGTGCATTTTACTTGGGTTTCAATGACAATGACAGACAAAGGGGTTGCTTCAACAAGTGATAGATCAGCGTTTATAGAAGGATGCACTCCTGTTTCTGTTGCCCAAATGCAACAAGAGTCGATTGATGGCTGTGAAGTGGATTTCGATGTCCTTTCGGTGGCTCTCAGGTTTGTTTTCTTTGATTGCATCTCTACAGATTCTTTATTCTGGATAGCCAGTGCCCTGTGGAAAGCACATAAACAGGGAGTACCTAATCCCTGCTGTTATTCTGAGGCTCAACAATCCTGAATCCAAACAAAATGAGAACTGTCCCTCAGTGGGACCGCTGTATCACAGAACAACATTGGACTGGGAACACAGATAATGGCACTGGACACAATGAGACAAACAAACGTGTTGCTATTGCTCGGTTTAGGAGAGGAGTGGAGATACATACAGAGTATTATTCGTTTAATTCAATTAATATGGAAACTCCTCAGTGTCAAAGTGAAAAAGCAGCGTTGTCACGAAAAAGTCAAATTTGGTTTTTCAAGTGCTGTAACTTTAGATTTGTCACCTGTTGCTAACGTCCCACATTTCAGCGTTAGTTGTCTCGTTTATGGCCTCCAGAGAGAATTAACAGTGACAAATATTGATTGGAATGTCCTGCAGCGTATTATTTTCCGACAGAGATGAGAATATTTAATTTGGTGATATTCTGCTTCAAGCTAAACTGTATGAGTGTTTAATTTTCACACAGTCTGATGCGCATGCACAGAATATTATGTGAAGCATTTAGAAGTTGTCCACTCTTTTCAATCAAATATTCTCCCACACCAGCATATACGGAGCGGGAAAAACAATGACATGAATGTTCTTTAAAAGGATTGTTGTCAGAGTGTGGAGATTATATTGGTCTCCATACACAAATACAGTATAAAAGTGGTAGAAAACTATACATTAAAATGAGAATATGAATACCAGAAAGTAAATATGAAGGTTAAGTGAGCTGTTACAGCACATCACTCCAAAAGGTGTACACTCTGGAATTAAATGGACCTCCAGGACTGTACATTTCACATAACAAATCTCTTATCCACATATTCTCAGCCAAAATAAAATATTGATGTGACTCAAGATATTATTTTGTGCCATTTTTCTTATTTTTTTATTCATTTATGTTTTTCATAATTTTGCTGTTGTGCAACATTTATGGTTGAAATGTGAATTGATGTTTGCTTACATGCACTAATGTGAACATTAGGAGTGGGTTCATGGAGATGAACAGTTGGTGGCACTAATACTGCAGTCGGGTGTCATAAAATTATGACTTCAAACAGTGGAAAACAATGTCGGAAACAAAATGATGGAAATATGGCATTTGTGTTTGTTTCATGTAATAATTTGAGGAATGTTTTGGCCGCTTGATTTATTCACCAAGTCTGTTCCCATTGTCACATTTACTTTTATTGATACACCAACTTTTCCACCTCAATCAAGTGTAAAAAGTCTTTGCAATGGTTTTTTTCAGGTGAATGGAAGTACAGGTGTCTCTATAATGGCTCTGTTCTATTCAATAAGTCATGACAATGTGAACTGAAGCATGCACAATACGAGGACCCTGAAACTGAAGCAGCTAAATGAAATTCAGCCATTATTAAACTGAATATGTCCAAATGTCTGCTGTGAAAAAGGCCTATTGAATACAGCCCAGGTGTCTGTCTTGGGAGCACCTGTTGGCTTGTTTTGCTGTCTTGTAGGTAACTGGTTGACGAGGTTGTCACTTTAATGAATCTGGGAACACCTGGACGCAAAGCTTCCATCACATTTCCCACAGAGAGATTCTCCGTGTTTTGGTTTCTTTGTCTTTTGCTGTGGCCTTCAGGGCATTCATGAAACCATCAATCTGGCTAAATGGAAGAAAAACAAAATTACATCTCATGGCCAAACTTAACAGGGTTCAGCTGTGTTGGAGGCAAATTGCTGGTCATGTTGTCTGTTGAAGAGAAGAGAGGAGATAATTTCTAACTGGCTGTTGATCCGAACCCATTCAGACACTCTCTCATCCAGAATGACAAAAACAAGTAGTTGCTCCGTCATGTTCCTCTGTGCTGTTTATTCATTGGCCTTTAATCTGATTTTAGATTGTTTCAGTTTAGCAGCTGATGCTGTGTGAAGAACTTGGACTTGTGAACTTGTTTTTTCTCTGGTTGTGGTTCACATACATTTTTCCTACTTGGAAAAAAAACAGTCATTTTATGCCTCAGTGCCGGCGACAACTGTGGCTGGAGGCATAATGTTTTCAGGTTGTCGGTCCATCTGTCCGTCCCATTTATTGTGTACGCAATATCTCAGGAACGCCTTCAGGGGTTTTCTTCAACCTCACTGTGACCTCAACAAAACACGTTTTTTGGCCAAAAATCAAGAATTCATATGCTAATTATGACAATTTCACACACATTAGGATAAAATGATGACGCGATGACATTTTGGACAGACATGGATGTTAACTGCAACTTGACTGGTTGGTGGAGGTATTCAACCGCAAGGTGGTAATTCTCGTTTATCGTGTTCTTTAATTGTATCTCTAGTTTTAGAACAATTTGCCATTTCATTACAAAGAGCTGGCTGTGCAACAATCCTTTAAGAACAGACTGGAAGGCCGTCAGCTCCTCCATTCTGTTCCTGTGCACCGAAAAAACAGTAAAATGAGCAGGTTGGCATCCTCCTGTTTACCTCAAGTTAACAGTTGGTCTGCATAAAAGTAAGAGGTTCTGTCCCAGTAACAGATTTCAGGCAGGCAGGACTTTGAACAGGTGGTGTGTCGTAGTACAATAACCTTGAAAGAGTGCTTAAAACATCCAAAATATAAAACCAGAGGTGATTTTTCCTGCACGGACCTACTAATCAGCTCCCATACAAAATGCAGAGTACCTCATCAGAAATGGCCGAGGGTACCTGCGATGGGCAGAGCACCTATCTGCCTGTATTCACCGATTCATTTTTTAAAGATAGTTGATACTGACTCCCCTCCAGCGTGCTCCTCCTAGAACAATAATTTCAGATTTTCAGTGAGGAGCCTCGCAGTTCATCAGTCAGACATCTCAGCATAGGAGTTCTGTCAGTGCGGTAGGAAGCAGCTCTGCTCTCACAGAGCGTCCCACTGTGAAAACACAAGTGCTACCTCGGCTCTCAGAGTCTGTTTGAGAAGGTGTTTGTAAAGAAAAGTAACTTCAAATGTTGGTATATCACAGATGTCTACACCTGGCAATCACACAGAGAGGTAACATGCAGTGCAAACCCCCAGCTCTCAATACCGGCTGTTATATATTGTATATATTTAGGTTATTTATATCTTTGTTTGAGGTAAGACACCATCATTCCTGCTCCGATCATGCACTAAGATCTTCCATCCCTTCACAATCAAAACAGGTGGCTCACCTGAAGCGAGTGCTCTACTTAGTAACAAGTGTTTACACTTTCAAACTAAAAAAGAGCTGAGCTTGAAAATCAGATACAGTGTCGGGAGTTTAATTCTGCTCGACAGGAAATTCCGTCCGTCTCATGTGAATGAGGGATTATTTGGCATTACTCTCACAAACACCAGTGTATAAAAGTGGATCCCATATGGATCGGCGGAGCACTAAAACCGCATCTATTATTGAAGCGGGAGGGAGAATTTTTAGAGCACTCTGAATTCCTGCCGTATTCATAATTTATATTTAAATCCTTCTTGGTCCCCACTACATATTCAGATCTCATTTTACTGTCATCCGTGCAGCCTCGCCACCTTTATCCTCTAGGAATCTGGTCTCAATCAATGTTCTTATCGAGATTTGGGAGAGGATTTGAAAAGAAAAGGTGCTTGGCAGTGACCATGGAAACACGCAGTGGAAGCAATCTGTGTGTTCTTGTAGACATCGGAATAATTTAATAGTATGGCAGTGCTTTTGGGATCACACGGTGTTCATCTTGTTTCCTATAGCAGAGGCTATATGTTTTATCAGAGCACACGCAGACTAACACTTCCTTCGCTTTAGGATTGGTGCATAAATATTTCACTTAAACAAATTGATTGTTGCAAATACTGATAGAGGTGTTCAATTTTCTGCCTGGTTTGTCTTTTCACAGAGGTGTGACTCTGTATCCATACCCCTCCTGCACTGCCGAGGGAAAGCTCCACACACGCAGGGTCTGTCAGAGGAGATAGTGTTGCAACCATATAGAGGAATAAAAAAAAAAATGGGGGGCTTCAATCATTCATCACCTCTCCCTGCACCAGTGTCACAGGGGTGGAGATTCAGAATTCAAACAACAAGGTTCAGGGATGCTAAAGCTGCAGAAACAGAAAAGGGGCTTCTTTCTTTTGGTGATTTGTCACACTTTTTGCATGCTAGACAGAACTGGAAAGTGCTCCAATTTGGCTCTGGGAAAGATCTTCCAGGATCACAAGATCAGAAGTGTCAGATTTATTTCCACTTGTGTTCGTTTTGTTCTTGAACAATAATAGTAGAAGCCAAAAGCAAAGTAAAAACTGCAAAACACAAGGAAAAAGAGAAGTCTGTAGCTGAATGCACAACCATCACCACTGTTACCATGTCTGCAAACTCAGTGTGAAGCTAATTTTCATTAAAATCTCTTTGTTTTTGAAGATGTAATTTTGTTGTTCACAAATCACAAGAGTTTCCTCTTCCCCCGTTTGCTACTTGTTAGTGGATATAGGGCACACCAGTGATGTGGATGCATTATTTAACATAAGCAAATGTTACACAGTAGATTTAATTATGAATTGAAGGGAATGCATATTTGATTTCTCTTTCTTTTTTTGTTTTTCTTTCTAGTGTACACCTCTGGGCTTTGCTAGACAAAGAAAGCTCTGCAAACAAGAGTTGTGACTGAGGCTGGTTCTCCTTCTCAGGACACTCCTGAGGTGACACAACCTACCACGACTCATCATCCCTTAAAGCTCAGACAGCAGCTGAGGGAGACTCCATCTATACAGTAAAGTGATATAGCCAAAAGTAGTGAAATACATTTTTTTTTTGGCCTATTGTTTAGCTGTTTGATATCGTGGCAGATGCAAAATAAATATATATTTTAAATGTATTGTTTATTTAACACGGACCATGCTCTATGCACTCATCGCACCAGATACTTCTCCACAGAGAGAAGTCCTGAACATTAAGAAATAATACAGCAATTGTAAAATATTTACAATACTGTGTATTTCACAATTCAGTTTCAT
Organism: Sebastes fasciatus; assembly: GCF_043250625.1. NCBI lineage: Eukaryota > Metazoa > Chordata > Actinopteri > Perciformes > Sebastidae > Sebastes > Sebastes fasciatus. Next base: position 19,733,878 of record NC_133807.1, read on the forward strand.
GTGAATTGCACAGGCGCAGGTGCAGAAGACACAAAGACAACCTACATATTTATTTGTGTATCATTTTTTGCGAACAATAAAGTTATAACTATATGCTAGAACTATATCTCGGCCAAACATACACATAACGTCAGCGCTGACATTGCCCTTTCAAGGATATCAGAAGGAGGGGAGACGGCTAAATCCCTCACCTCAAAGGCATACAGACAGTTTGTTTTCATAAATACAGAGTAAACTGGGGACTAATAGCAAGGCTGTGCGCTGTATAACCATCAGTACTGCCAACTTAGTAGAAAGCCTGCAGGGACCTTCTCTGGGAAGGAGATATGAGAGCAGTGCATACACTGTACACTTCAGTATGCAGAGGTTAACTTGAGGATATTTATCAGCAGACAGAGCTGAGTGGAATTATCATACATGCTCTGGAGGCAGTGAAATAAAGTTTGCACTCATATAGCAGACAGTATGGTACTAAGTGCAGTTCATCCAGAAGAAGTGGACGTAGTCCCCGTGGCGTCACCCATTGGTTTGTGGACTGCCGTTTTGAAGCCTGGAGTTCAGCATTTTGTGACACAAGAGAGTGGACAAGAGGGTGGAGCGACACAAGAGGGTGGAGCTAAGTACAACCGAATGCTAAATAACACGTTTTTGGGCGTCTAAAATGTTACAGTTAACATCATGAACTGAAAAAAACACTGTGAAATGGTTAAAGTTGTAAGATGAAAACACGGACAACTCCCAGACTGGACAACGCCGTGGTAGCGACCTGTCAATCACAAGGTAGCCACGCCCTAAATCATCCCCTGCTTTATGGTCTATTTGACTCTAAATGGGACCATCATTTACGAAATGAACATCATGCTGTATTGAAGAAGATTGAGACCATAAACTCATGTTTAAAATGTTTACTGAAGTAATAAATCAAGTGAGAAGTGGGCTCATTTTCTCATCGACTTCTATTTGCAACCAGAAAGAATTAGAAAGATTTATTAATTATTAGAAATAATGCAAGTTTAAGGCACTTCCACATGGCTTTACTTTTCAGAACTGGAGGTTGCCCAGTGAGTGCATTAGGTAATGGTGAATACACTGATGATCCTTAAAGCGGCATTAATCAAATTAAAATGACTACGTGACGACATGAAAGTGGTCACACGTGGTGATGAATCTACATTTCCAGCCACAGTGGGCAGCCCTAAAAACCCACCGTACACGACTTTCTCAGCACCAAACAACAGACAGACAAAGATAGAGACTGGCTGGTGAACATAGTGGAGCATTTAGCAGCTAAAGAGACAGATATTTCTCTCAAGGTAGCAGGTAGAGACCAAAAACGGAGCTAAAAACAAGAATTGCTATTGGACTTACACTCATCAGGTGACCAGAAACATGACTCCAAATTAATGATCATGTTGCTCCGTAACCGCTGGATGTATCAATAAGCAGCTGTTGGCGATATGTCAATGTTGTGTGGTCAAAAAAATCAGTTATTGCAGGTTTAAACTACACATGCTATGTTTTCTTTCTTGAGATGATCTCAAAATAAAGTATATCACCGTGTCAGTCAAACTTCCATTCCAGTCACCAAAATCATTATAAGTTAGCCTCAAGCCACCCTTCTCCAAAACAACTGAAGTAATGCTGGTTGTTCCAAAAAAAAAGTGTCCATCAAATGTCTCACAGGGATCTAACCAGTGAAAAACAACACATATTGCTCTGCATAGCACAAAGTTACATCTTGTACTCACTCTGGTGCTCAGCCAAGTTTACTACAACTGAATAGGATTTACATTACAGCACTGTCAGCACATAATGCACCCTGGCCTGTAATGTATATTCTACTCGTCACTCTATGGGAATATACTGTATCAATGTGCAGTTATTGTGTCTTTAGAGGGAAAGTGAAGCGCATGTGAATGAAGTTACACGACCCTAAAACCGAGCACACTTGATGTCCTAATGCACCGACTGATATAGGCTCCTCTATTCCCTATCTTAGTCAACCTGAACACATCCTATTTTAAGAAGATGACAACTAAGAGGCTCCAGATGATGAAGCTGACACTCCCAGAGAGTGCAGGCTGTGATGTCCCCGTACTGAAGCTCGCATTTTCCCCTCACTATCAGTGTAAGACTGCTTTTGAAGTGAGTTGAAAGAACTTAAATCCAATGATGACTGGGTTGCTCTTCCTCATCTGTGACCAAACTGTGAGTGAGTTTGGGTACGCAGCAAACTCTAATGAGGATGCTTTTATTTCACTTCTCCTCCAAAAACAGCCTTCAGACAGATAATGATTGTTTTCATCATACTTGCATAAATTGAATATTATTAACTGGCAAGGGTCGATCTAAATAACAAGAAGAGACATTATTATTTAAAATCTTCAAATTACAATAAATTTATATTGGTTTCTTTTTAATTTCCCCTTCATCTATAGCCACCAATTGGAGAATAAATGCATATCTGACAAACACATTTTTTCTTCTTCTTTTATTCTTCCAAAAGGGAACTTTTTAACTTTCATATCATCTGTGTGGCAAATGCAATTTTCAAAGCTCTGTGTGATTTGAACAACCCAGTTTTCGTTTTTATCGACAGCAGAGTATTGCACGTGAGGCGAGGGGACATCGACTTTTAAAAGCAGGATGGACAAAGGTTCACATGTGCAGCATTTACGTGTTAAAATAATGGCAATATATATAATCTGTTGGTCCATCATTGAGCACAGATGAAACAAGATGAGGCTGTCAAGTTCAGAGTGAACAAAAGAGCAATATTGTAACAGCACTGAGGAGACAAACACCTAATCACACTTATTAGGCCACTAATGAAGAAATGAAAGCTGACCTGCTCTTCATCAAACCACATCACCTTGCTAGTTTTGTGTCTTTCATACATTTGTACATTATAATTCAAACTATTCATCAGAGAAGATTTTAGTTCACATCAAATCCTTCCACCAGTATAACTTCTCTTACTTCAATAACACGTCTTTGTGACCTCTATCTTTCTGAATAAAACAGTTGTTCAGGCTCACAAATATTAACTGGTTTGTCCTTGGTTGTAGGAAGGCCAAACAGTATGTGTTTCATTTTTAAACAGGCTGGTTTCAGCAAACACAGCTTGTCATTGGGGTTACAGACCACCGCAGAGGCATAAACCTTGGACAATGACTCATGCAAAAAATCAGGTGGATAAAAAAGTCTTAAAAAACTTTACGAGTGCCACCATTCAAAATATTTTTGATAATTTGGTGCTACCTTAAGAGGCTTAATTAGAGATTCTTTTGAGCATTGACATCTCTGCTTCCACGCCAATTTTCTGAATGTAACAATGACATGAACAAACATTTTCACATCTTGAAATAGGAAAGAGAAATACCAAAACTGCTCCTAGACTGCTCAGTTTTGTAGCTGAAAATACCCTCAAATTAAAGCTGTCAGACACCAAAATGCAAAATTCTCGCCTGCAAAGTTTTCTCATCAACACCACCGGCAGCAATGCAACCCTTGTTCAATAAAAGGTTTGGATAGATTCATGCAGGCAGAGGACCAACTACCAGGATCCTATTGACCCAGAGCAGCGACTGGCAGTATGTCAGAGGCAAACTGTATAATCTATTTTATTCAGTTTCCTTTTAGTGAAATGCTCTGAGTGAATTTGAGTGAAAGGTAGGAACGGAATGAGTGGAACAGTGTGTGCTGCCTTTGTCAAGGTTGAAAGGAGTAATGAAGTTTGCAGTCTTAGTTCGGACTGGAGCCTCCGTGTTGTTGTTGTTTTATAATCCTCATGATAGTGTATGTTTTGAATATGTCACTTCTGCACAACGTGATTGGTTGATGCCTTTATTCGTGGTGTGAAAGCTCAGAAATATGGACCTCCTTCTGAAAATATTATGCAGCTTTTTCTATGTGAAAGTACTCATGACAAAAACAATAGTTAGAAAAAAAATCTGAATTCCTCGCATGAGAAAAAAAAAGAAAAAAAAAAGAATAAACGCCCCCAGTGTTATGACTTTATTCCCATAATATTACGACTTTTTTTCTTGTAAATTTATGACTTTATTCTCATAATATTACAACAGTTTTTTTGTAAACGTATGGCTATTCTCATAATACAACTTTATTCTCGAAATCTCAGATTTCTTTTTTTAATACTCCGTCGTAGTAAAGGCCCCATCAGTGTCCCAAATCTTTAATTGTACCAATCAACATTTCTCTCAGGTAAATGGCACGCTGCTTTGTATTGCAGGGCGTAGAGGACGAGTGAAGATGGAGGGCAAAGGAGCACAGAAGGAGTCTGGAAGGCAGAGTGCAGGAGCAGAACCATAGACAGCTGAGAGTCAGTGGTGCTAATGTGGGGTCTGAGTGTGTAACCTCACTCTCAGTGCGCTCTGATTAAAGAATGATTTATAGGCCTGCTGGAGAGCCCTCTCAGCAATCCGTCTCCTCAATGAGATTTTTTTTCTCTTTCGAGGGGTTTGGTAAATCAAGCCATCTTGGGGAGGATCTCGGGTGGACAATGTCAATGTGTTACTGAGAGGGAGCCATTAAATGCTATAATCATGAAAGCGTGGGGGGGTTCACAGGTGCATACAGACACACATTTGTCACATACAGTGTTGGTCCTGACTCCTTAGGTGGAATAAATCAGTGAATGGAGACATTTACGCATCTATCATTCCCACAGACGGATCATCAGACTAATCTTAGTCTCTCGGCTTTACTGTTCATTTGCATGTGAAGATTTGAGATGTGTTTCATAATGAATGCGTTGGAATATAATATTTTTTATCTCCCTCTTCTATACTCATGCTGTAATGTTGAGTTTATACTGTGTTCACTGATTGTTCAGACCTAAATGCATAGTTAGTGTTAGTGGTAAACCTGCAAAAAACTCCTATACAGTAATTTTCTTTTGATATTGAGACCTAGAAGTATTGTCAGCCATGCAAGCAGCTAAATGCCATTATCAGCATGCTAACATGCTAGTAATGACAATATTAACATGCGGCCAAGTACATATAATATTTCAACGTATCCTCATACAAAGGTTCCCGTGATATGTTACGAAAAGTTACCTAATTTTTTGTGCGTTTTCCTATGAATGTCAAGCATGTGTCAGTTTCCGCTCATTACATGCATACAGTCTTTTCAAAATATACTTCTGTCTTAACAGGAAGCAACTTGGTTAGTTTTAGGCAACAAAACTACTTGGTTAGGTTTAGGAAAACATCTTGGTAAAATAACTACGGAAGTGGCGTTACTTTAAGCACGGAAGTTATGTGACAAATAAATCAACGTTGACTTCTGGTTTCACACGAGACATGAACAGGTTCATGTCCATGTTCACCAGCTTAGTTTAGTGTGATAGCATGCTAACATTTGACAATTAGTAGTAAACAAAACGCACAGTTGACGATGATGATATCTCATTAGTTTTGCCGGTATTTGGTCATAAACCAAAGGGTTGAACAAATGGAAATTTTGACCTAATGATGGCGCTGAACAATCACCAAGGAAATTAAAATTCATTCTGAGGGGCACATCAATGTGTGTACCAAATTTTGTGGCAATCCATTCAATAGTGGTTGAGACATCTCATCCAAAAGCAAACTCATAAAGGTGATAAGAAAAGTCAGTGGATCACCAGTCTGTATATTCATCCTGTGAAAACCATGACTGTACAAAATGATCCAGAAGACATTTCGCAGGATTAATGAAAACAGCGGGAAAATTCAGGGAATCGAAATCTGGAGCATTCATCCTCTGGGGACCATGAATGTCACTACAAAATATCACGGCAAGCCAATCAATAATTGTTGAGATATTTCAATCTGGACCAAAGTGGTCGACCAACAGACAAACACCCCTAGAGCCATGCTGCTGGCATGTTTTTTGAAATCTGAAAAAGAAATATGCCAATGTTGTGAGATTATTTAAAGAAAAATCAACTTGTCCCAAGCATTTTGTAGAAATGAGTGTCAGATAATAATGTGGCCGCACAACAATCATGTTAAATGATGCTGGAACAAACTAATTTGATTTGTATTGGAAACAAGTTGAAACTCTCATAATACTGTTTTTTTGAAAATAAGGGACTCAATAAGACACAATTACTTGACAAGATGGATATTTCACTTCTGGTCCGAAGACTTCTGCACAGCAGCAGAACAACGGCAGCACTTATGATGGGAAGTCACTGCAGAGCGCTCTGACACACCCATCAATCATTAACAAATCATCCGCAGACTGAATCCTATCTATCAAATGGTGCCATTGTCCAAAGCGTGCTGCATGACACTGCGCTCTGAATCACAAGTGCAACAGTTATTGCAACAATGAATAGCTTTTCATTTCCATATTATCTCCAAAGAGTAGGCTAAAGTATGTTTGGATTTGGGTCACAATATGAAATTTCAGGTACCTCGCTTATGATTATGCTGCATTCAAGTTTGTATCCCATGAATGTGACATTTTTATTATCCAAAGCACACAACCACTCCGTGTGATGTTTCCCAATTATCTCTTCCTGTTTACCCAATTACATTAATTAGAATGCACTGTATTTACATAACCCAGAACAAATAAGCCATTGAGCTAAAGCTATTATTAAGCTTCTGTGAAAATAATTACTCCACCTACTGCTGCCATTGTTATAATGTAGCTATAATCAGGAACAAACTGACACAGACAAGCCTGCTCATTGACATGCAAAATGAACAAAAGTGTGATTCATGATTTTATAATCAAAGATGTACTCATAATTAAAGCTCAATGTGGCAAAACCTCTAATATAATGAAAGCATGGTGTTCATCACTGATGGAGAAGTATTCAGATCTTTTATTCAAATGAAAGTACCAATACAGCTACGGTATGTGAAAATACTCCATTACAAGTAAAAGTCCTGTAGACAAAATCCTAATCCTACATACAGAATTAAACGTAAGTCTTCAAGTAAGTAAGTAAAAAAAAGTTGCATTTTACTGCTGACATAGTTTTAACTATTTTTATATAGAGTTTGGTAGTTTAGTCCAGTGGTTCCCAACATAGGGTTCGGACCCTATCAGAAGGTCACAAGATAAATCTGGGGAGGGGTCATGGTGGAAATACGAGTTTAGGACTTTTTTGCCAGTGTAGTGTATTTTATAAGCACATCATATGATTTTTAATGTAAAATCTTAATCTGAAAAGTAGTGTAGTGTCACAAGTAAGTATTGAACAATTAAGTATTTGCACTCAAGTCCCAAGACCTAAACTTTGAATTTCAAGGCCTAAACAAGTCATAATGCGCTCTTCACCAATTGTAATGCCATTTGCATCTCTGCTTGTAATTTTTGAACTTCACGTTTTCTATCCATCCATCCATTATCTGTAACTGCTTATCCCATGCTGGGTCGTGGGGGGGGCTGGAGCCGATCCCAGCTGACATTGGGTGAAGGCGGGGTACACCTTGGACAGGTCGCCAGACTATCACAGGGCTGACACATAGAGACAGACAACCATTCACGCTCACATTCACACCTAAGGGCGATTTAGACAATTAACCTAACCTGCATGGCTTTGGACTGTGGGAGGAAGCCGGAGATCCCGGAGAAAAACCCACGCTAACACGGGGAGAACACGCAAACTCCACGCAGAAGGGCCCCAAGCCGGATTCAAACCTGCGACCCTCTTGCTGTGAGGCGACACTGCTAACCATTACACATTTTGTATAGTGCAATTTGTTTTTTGTTGATCACTGCTTAGTTTGTGTTCACAAACAAAATTGTCTCTAGTAACATTTTTTCCAACTGGTGCTCAGTAATGTAAGAGTTTCAAGTCTAATAAAGGCTCAAATCCAAGTGAGGTCACAAGTCTTTGGTGGTAAAGTCCAAGTCAAGTGTCAAGTCTTTTTCGATTGTGTCAAGTCGAGTCTAAAGTAATCAAATATGTGACTCAAGTCTGCTTGAGTCCAAGTCACAGGACTTGAGCCCACATCTCTGGTGTGTAGTAATGTAGTGAAGTAATATAAAGTAGCAAAAATAGAAAAAGTAATGTACAAGTACCTCCAAACTGTAATTAAGTATCTATAGTTAGATTCTACCACTGGTATCTATTATGAGATGATATGTAAGTAAAACACATTGCATATATGAACATACTACATCCTTCAAGATTCTTTAAACTCTTTTTTACTCTGTCACAACTCTGTCCCTCGTCTAACAAACATCACAAAAACTTTTACAGCAGTGTGGCATTAATGCAGAACTTTCTGTCTTTCAACAAAAAACCTCAAGACAGTCCAATGTGACAGTCCTTGATCCGGTCAATAACAATGTAAACAAAGCCGGCACACGGTGCACAAATGTTTCCGCTGTGTGCTTCACTCTTTATTTTCAGATTTGGCCTTTAACGATGTAGCCCACGTACAAAGCTAACCTGCCTGAATAACAGTGATTAAACTTGGCAGACAGCTTGCTCATCATTATGGCACAAGGAGAGGGCAGTCGGAGAATACTTGAAGGTGCTTAACAGAGTCACAGAACACAACATTTTACTCTGCTGATTAGCTCATATGGAGCAGAGGAGCACGGGTGATGATTATTCCTGAAGATGACAGAGGCTACATGTTGGAGCTCTGCTTTCTCTCTAAATGTCTGGCTAGACTTGGTAATTTGATTATTTCAGCGCCATGTCCGTGGTTGCATATTCCGACTGAAGTGAATTCACGTTTCAGCTGAAAACACGCTACCCTTGACTATTATACGGAAAAAAAGAGTAGACTTAACAAAGACACAAAGGCACCTCTCAGAATGCTAAAGGACAAAAAAACAAGTTGCAATAGCTCATTCTGTTAGTCACATCACAGCATTGTGTGATTAACCAGGTAGTCCATCTTGCATGAATATGACAGGCCTGCAAACATTATGTCCTGAATATGTAATATATTATTTTTTTCTGGAGCAAGTGCGTGTGGCTGCTTGCAACAGAGCTGTCTCCCTGGAAAAAGTGCCAATTATAATATTAAAGCTGTCTCTACCAGTGACCTTTTTGCATTTGCTCTGTATGCTATTACACTCAATCAAGAAAGGTCAGTGGTGGACGTGGGTCTCATGCAAAAACTATTTTTTTTCATCTAGTGTTGGCTGTTTGTACAATTGGATTTTTATCACTGACACAAACACATGCGCCTTTGCATTAGATTTGGTGATTGCATACACTTCTTCTTGTGAGTCCAGAGCGATCTCGGATGTCGTTCTGCCAATATCGGGCGCATGCAGGCCACAGCGCATGCAATGGGTTCTGCAAGGCCTTGCATACACTGATATGACTTGAATAATAACGTGTGTTGAATGCAGCATGTTGGAGTTTTGTAGAGCAGGAGTGTAACTTCTGGGGGGGAAATAGTGTGCTGATTGTAATTTATGTTTGGTAAATTGTGAAACACTTATGTAAAAGAAGACAGATTTTTGATTAATTTACTTATTTTTACAATAGAAGTTTATACCTGATGACGGTCGGACAAACTGAAACATTGTGTAAATAAATATATCAGCAGTAAGCGGACATTGTGCAGGAGCTTTTCTCATTGTTTTCAAGATTGCACTTCCCTCTGACACACCTGTCACATATTCAGGTGTGCAGAGGATTTTTTTGTCTAAATACAATATAAGTTTGGCATTTTTTACATGGCCAGTTTCATAGAGTCCATGAATAGTCATGCTTTTAATATAAATAACAGCTGAAGAGTTTTTTTTTATTATTTATAATTTATATATAATATCATTATATATATAATATATAATATATAATAATTATATTAACCAAACTAATCATCATTTTCTATCATACTAAAATCTTCTAAATTACACCCATTAAATTGCACTATTTTTGTTTTGATGTAATAAATCAGTAAAGCTATTTTTGGACAGCTATATGCAGTACAAGATAACTGTATCAATAAATCTGTCAGACCTACGTTTGACACAGTAATGATTATGGTTTTCCTATGAACATTCAGCACTCAGTGACTGAACAGCTCCAAAAGGACTGCACCTGCTTTGCATAGTCATTTCAATGTTTGAGAAGGGAGCCCCTTGGTGGGCAAACTCTGAACTTCTCCTGTCAGATAGAATGAACAGCATTATAAATGGGCAATACTTTTCATACACTTTTATCTTTATAATGACTGTCAGCATGTTCAAACATTCACTATCAGAATATAGTGATGCAGTATTCAAGGAAAACATTCAGAAGTTCTCATTTCTGAACTGACACGTTGTCATATATTGTAGTTTTTGTGTTGAATCATGAATGTGGAAAAACCTTCAAATGACATGTTGCTATCTTCAAACACTGGCCCAATCCTGGGGGCACTGCAGGGATCATATCCGGTTTGGACAAAACCACCAGGCCAGTTTCTCAAATTCTTGGTACTGTGGTAAAAAAAATAATAATATAGCACTGATTGACCATTGGGATTGCCCAAAGTGACTAGAAATAGAAGAGACCACTCTCATGTCCCATTTTAGTTGCATAGTGTGCATCTCATAATTTGAAACAACTTGGTCCAATAGGACATTGGAAAGCAAATTGTAAAGTTGTTTTATTCATTGTCATTTTGACTTGACAATAACATCAAAGCAGGGAGAACTCTTCTTAGATTTCAGGACCTCTGACCATAACAAGAACACACCAGAAGTCAGTGACTTTTCCAATGAGTCCTCAATTTTCACTGTTCACTGCCCCGTCACTATCAGGCTCCCACACACATGGACCTTTATTTATTAGGTGAGCCAGTTCTAGGGTCCCTGTACTGTGCATGCTGGCTCACTGTCATGGATTTACTGGGAGACTTGATGGAACTGAGCCATAGTTACTGAAATGTGTTACACCTGTGCTTTTCCTGCTATGACAAGTCAAAATGAATGAATCTGAAAATGTCTGCCGTGAAGAAGGTCAATTGGTTTAAATGATTTATTTATGAGTCACATAAATTCTTAACTATGTAGATTCATCTCTATGTAAACATGTGTTAACAAAAACATGATAATTATTTGTATAAACATACAAATGTTAAAACTGTACACTATATAGTATAGTGTTCAGAATAATAAACATATTTGCCTCATGTCTTCCAAGTATGTTCATATGTATATTGGCATCAACAGCAATGTTTTAAGTGTTTTAACATTGTTTTAAGTGTCATTGCTTAGTTAAAGGGTGCATATCGTGCTAATTCCCAGGTTTATACTTGTATTTCAGGATTCTACTAGAACATGTTTACATGCTTTAATGTTAAAAAAAAAACATTATTTTTCTCAACCGTCTGTCTGAATATACCTGTATCCACCCTCTGTCTGATACGCTCTGTTTTAGTGCCTGCATGTCCCTCCTGAAAAAGCCCAGTCTGCTCTGATTGGCTTGTGAGAAAAATACAGAGCACCTTTGCAAAGGTTGTTCTCAAGCTGTGGGCAATATATTCTAATGAGACAAATCTGAGTGGCGTGTTGAATCACATGTTTTCTGATCTAGTCAGCCCACAGAAAATGACTGGGTTGTCTTATTTCACAGTTTGTGGGTTGGTAGGTACTCCAGATACCCAAATGTATGTGTACAAGCACTGATGCACTGAGATGATATGTCCCCTTTAAACGGTCACGTTAACCTTTTTAAACAAAAATGCATTTTCAAACTGAGCACCAAGTGCCAAAAATATGTCCCGCATTTTTATTTGATCAGCTCCACATACTTTTGGCACAAATACTGCTTAAAAAAATAAGTTTAGAGGGCGGTGTGATACTGTAGCTCATTGATTAATATTAGTTCCTCCCACTACGAGTTTCTGAATTTGATTCCTGGCCCAGGTGTTGTACTTGCATTTCATTCACTTTAATGTGATCACAGAGTCGGCTGCCTGCGCTGTAAATGCGCCTGAATGAAAATACCACCACTATTGAAAAACTTTCATCTGTGAACATTTGGTCTTGACACTCCATTTGTCGCTGGCAGCTATATTATTACGCTCTCTTTTGAGAATACATTTTGTTGGTGAGTGCAGCTCTGCGTTAGCGGAGCGCTCACTTACTGGGTCGACAGACACTGTTAAAACTTGATTCATCATTTCCAGTGGGCGGAGAACTGTCCACTGCCAAACACAGACATTCATTTGAATAAAAAGGGTGAATCTATTGGTCCCAGTGGGAAAGAGATATCCTCCTTGATATTTTGTCAGTTCATGTACACAAGTATGTTTTAAAAATCTTCTGATGCTTATGAAAATAAGCAAGTGTATTCGATTATAAACAGTAAACTAACTGTTGAGAGACCATAGAATCAGAGAGGTGTGGTTGTGATCTGAATAAATTAATAAATGAAACAAAGAAAACACTGTTTTTCTTTGGTTTAAAGGGATAATATTTATTTTACTTACAGTTTATATTTATAATAATATGCAAAATTGATGGTCATTCACAGGAACTTTTTTTACTTTTAATCAACTGCACTACAAAGAAAACATGTTTTCAAAATGTATGTATTTTTGGAAATTAGAAACATAAAGACATGTTCATATGGCTTCATATCAAAAGAGTAGCAACAATAGTTGATAGGCCTACTAAATTATTATTATTATTATTATTATTATTATTATTATTATTATTATTATTATTATAATTATACAAATATAATTGATAAATGTGTATGGCTTCATATCAAAAGAGTAGCAACAATAATTAATACGCCTACTAAATTATTATTATTATTATTATTATTATTATTATTATTATTATGATCTTATTCTTTTTTTGGGGGGGGGAAGGGGTAAAATCAGTCTTTATCATACATTATTATTGATAAATGTATTTAAAAATTGTTATAATTTATAAAAAAACAACAACAACAACAGTTTATTGCTGCCATCCGTTTCTGTCATTTAAAAACAGTTCTAATTTTTTTTTTAATTATAGAAATATGCAAACTATAAAAACATCAGACTCAGCATGCAGCATTTTCCCTCTGAGGCTATTTCTGACCGTGTACCAGCACACAAACACATGGCTCCTTGTTTGTATGTGTGACTTAGTTGTGTGTAGCTAAATTTGTATGCACTGTAGATTATTATTTGAGAAGTGAGATATTTCACACCGACATGCGTAGTACAGTACACATTATCCCAGCTTACAGTGGGTCATTAAATTAAATAGTCCTCCTTGATTAGCTAGTACTACACACATAAAACATGCCCTTGGAGGTACTTTGTGATAATGAACCCACTATCAATATTTCTACAATCTATTACTGGAGCTTTTTCTTCATATACTGTATAGCGTGAATCCCATCAAAGTGTTAATTACATTGCTCTCAGGCTGCCTGTGTTCATTAGCTTCCTTCTGCACATTCTATATACATATTTAAATTCTGGCAAGAATGTGATTATTATGGTTAGATTAAAACATGTGACTCAACATGTGATTCATACAATGCGTCTTGTGTTTAATCAGCCAAACAACGCTTTACATGTTAATGGAAGGGCTGAGTGAGGTCTATTCTTAGAAACGTGGGTGAGAGTGATGGGCTGGAAGTAGGAGCTCAATTGTCCTCGTGTTGATTTCAGTGACCTCTGCAGGGGTTCATTCACGTCTAATCAATTCACCGATCAGAGCAAGCTGAGCTCAGAATAACCCCTGCAACCACATCCCAGGACAGTGGAATACATGCCAATAGATATGAATGCTCCTAACATCAGTGTATGAGACTGCTGCTTACTTTTGCCAGCCATAACTTTGTGAGATCCTTGCAGTGAACGAGGAGTGCCTACAGCGCGGTTATGTGACAGTACATTGATATATATAACCCAGCAGGCTGTTTTCATACACTGTTCATACTTGTAGCTACGAAAGAAAGGCACTATAATTAATTTATAACACGCGTAATCAATTCGTAAATAACCCACGTAATAGTAAGCCAGGACAGGTGAGGAAGGACAGGGTGGATTGGCGGATCTAAAAACACTGGACTTTCACCCGGACTGCTGTTCGCATCCCGTGTGAAACCAGAAGTCAGCGTTGACTTATTTGTTACGTAACTTCGGTGCTTAACTACAGAAGTGGCGTTACTTATTTTAAGCCAAATCTCAATCTTTTTCTAAACCTAAACAAGTACTTTTGTTGTCTAAATACCGCAGAGGCTTACACAGGCACACTGATCGCTTGTGTTGCTGCATATCAGGAAAAACGTACAAAAAATAAACAAAATAACTTTTTGGAAGATATCATACGAACCGTTGTATGAGGAAACGTTGAATGCTTGCTGAAGCTGAGGCTTGAACACAGGAAAGGAAATGTCTCTGCTCCCAAAAAACCTTAGATCCTGATGAAAACCTGATCTCATAAGAATGCTTATCAATAGCATTTTAAGGACATTACGCTCGTCATAATAACGCATTTTAGGCTTTTCGCCTGTCATTTCACACCATTGGGTTAAAGTTGTGAAACGGCTTTTTGCGTGTCATTCAAAGCCATGTTGTTACCTTGAAATGGTCGCAGTTTCAAGGTTTCACGGTTCACACAGGTTTAGGCAACAAAGCCACTTAGTTAAGTTTAGGAAAAATATCATGGTTGGTTTTAAAATAAGTGCATAAAATACATATATAAACAATGTAACAAGTATGAAAACACGTCACCAATATAACTTCAAAATAACTCAACAACACTTCAGTGTCCAGTTTTGAGCGAATAGCAGATGCACTTAAATTGCAGTCAGTACAGGCCAAAAGCAAAAACGGCGTTGTTATTGCACGCAAAATGAAAATGAAATTGCTATGTCAGTCATTATGACATTTGATGAGACCAGGCTGGAAAATCTATAGCAGGCTAAACATCAACATATTTGAAACACACTTCACCAATACAGTTCTTGCAAACAGCTATGATGTCAGCAAATAAAGTACTGTACATATAAACACTCATAAATACTGTAGATGAATGTGTATCTGTGTGTGTGTGTGTGTGTGTGTGTGTGTGCAGGCAGGACTTTTCCTCTGCTGTTGATGTTGATGCAGTGCCACCCATAGACAGGTCAATATATTACATCTTCATCTTCAGTCTGTGTGAGTGGAGATGGTAATCACACACCAGACGGGGGAATTAGCAGCTGCAACAAATCAAATGCATTTTACTGATACAAGGGCTGAGAGGTAGGGGTAAGGCTCTGTAAGGTATATTAAGCTTGGGGCAAGTATTTGACCAAATAAATGAATGAATACATATTTTTACAGCACTATACAATAACGACAACAACAACAAAAATGTTATTCTGGGAATATGTATGAAAATACATAATTTGTTTTATGGCATATGCTCAAATTAAAGTTTAGACAAACAAATCTGCTCAAACATCAGCAGAATTTAACAAGCATTGAGTCAAGTTTTGGGATTTTTATGCCCGCATTACCCTGTCACTTGAAAGCCATCACGGGTGATTCTTGAGATCATAACATGTTGTTCTCATGCTCTTCTCTAAATTTGGTTTCATGCAAGTTGCAGATGAGTGACTCCTTGTTGGCTCTGATAAAGGATGGTTTTCTGAAATGCATAAGCATAGGAAATAAACTAGTTAACTGAGGCCACAGTATTTAGATTATTATTATCATTAGTAGTAGTATCTTTAAAGCTGCTGTCCCAGTTGTGACTTATTGTGTTTTCATTTCAACAAACAACTATGAGCACACCGCCTTCATTTTCATTTGTGACGTTTAGTTATTGCATTAAATTGAAGCTGTTATCTCTTCCCATTACTCTGCCGTATATTGACTCTGAAAGAACTCCGTGTTCAAGAAGACATCTTGAGCTATAGTGACAGAGAAGAATATTCTCATTTGATGAGTAATATTGTCATTTTTGTATTTGTTTAAATAGAGGAGGACACTGAATAAGCTTTCCAGCCTTATTTCCTCTTCTGCACTTAAATTACTGTTTTTTTTCTCCTACTGTATGTATTTTATATCCCAATAATTGTGCAAAAAAATAAAGCTTAAACTAAACTAAACACTTACCTATCTCTGACCTATTAGCTAAATTCCCAAAATGTTGGCATATTTCTTTAAACGTTACAGAATTAAAGCACCCAACTGTGTCAGGTCATGCCTGTAGAGAGATTAAAATATTACATATTAAAATATGACAGTAAAAAGCTTTAGACTCCACAGGAGAGGCATGTTTTCAGACACATCACGTTCAGTCAGATGATAGTGTCTGTTTTCCATGTATGATTTTGGACATACATGCCTAAACAAATGTCCACTAGGCAGTATATTTTCCTAAAAACATACATATTTATAGTCAATTTTCCGCTCTCCCTGCATAGTGGCTGTGGATTGATCTGTTCCTGCAGTAATGGGGGGGAGCATTCACTGTCAGCCCGCGGCCTGTCTGTGGGTTCCACCACATTGGTTTTGCTTGATGGTAGATGTCAGCGAGACCTTAGAACAAAATAGTTTTGAAGGAATGCTGGCAAATTGAATTCCTTCCCCATTTGTTGGATGCCGCTGTAAATGGATGCTTATTGACAACCGTACTGTGGAGGCCAAGCTGACCAACCCTCGACATCATGGATCGATAATATTAACTGAGGCGTCTGTGCAACGAGTGAATAAACAATAGGGAATATGAACAAAAGAGTGCCATGTCATAAGGGATGTGATTTCACAGAGTTATAGGGTGATCGTCCATATGGACTCCATTCACCAGTAGTTGTTCTGTCACCTTGTTTAATAAGTACTCTTACTTCGCCTATTTGTCTTTGTCATCTCAGCGACATTGTCCATCGATCAATAACCACGGAGCAAAGTAGTCAACATGAATAATGTGCTAAATTAGGATCTTTAGCAGTTATTGATTATGAATTTGCCCCTGCCCTTGAACTCCCTCGCAGCACTTAACTGGTTTATATGCAAAGAGAGCTTTATGTCCTTTTATCACAACAAGAGGAACGTACAGTATAGGTCAGGCTCTACGACGTTCCATCTATTTTCGGTATATTGCAGGTTGCGTGCATGTCCTCACAGAGAGGCGTCCTTAAGCACTGCCCTTTAAAAATGGGGAGGCGAGTAAAGCATACAAAGCTGCAGTGATTATCTCCATCCTTTACCCTGGTGGTGAATGTGATACAGCGTGCCAAAGAGAAAAGGCCCGATCAGTCCAGAACATTTTGTAGAAAACCGGCTTTGCAGCAATCATGGCATGAAGCTCCGGCGAAATGCGGCCAGAGACATGCGGTCAGAAATTATGTCTCTGTCTCCCAGGGTAAACAAGCCAGCACACATTCATTAAAGAGCTCTCGACTGGACCTCAAATGTGTATTGACCAGCTGGGGACAAATGGGAACCATTTCCCTCTATGAATCGAAGCCATTTGTTACAGTTTAGGATTGATTCTTTGTCATGGCAACCACCAGAGTGTGGTCGTGAAATAAGAAATTGCATTATCTCAACTGAAATTGATTCAAGAGAAAAGAAAATGGCTGTGTTTTGACAGAGTGAATGGCCTCATCACGATGTGACCCAGACTACATGAAGGTATGTGTCTGTGTGTCAAAAAAGCGAGTAAATGTTGACATTAGCACTCAATGCATTTCAGAGGTTCCATCATTTATCCTGGACACTGCCGCTCTTTCCCAGTTATTGCACTTATTCTACCACAAAATGTATTCATTGTATTCATCCCACTATTCAGAAACATTTTGACTATTCCCTAACATTGCATATTTTTAGAAGGCTTGACAGTAAATGGCACAATTTGCTCAAACAGATGTATTCATCAGTTTAGGCCTCAGACCCAACACTGGATTACATCCGTCATCCCATAAAAATTGTCTTGTCGGATTGTTTTAAAGACTACACATCATCTATTTATTCTCTTCCACAGTTGTCTAGTGACAGGAATCTTTTTAATATGTTAATGATTTAAGAATAAGCTTAAGGTATTGTCCTGATACACTGGATGTTGATTTTTTAAGACAACATTTAAAGTATATTAAACCTAATTTGTGCTGAAAATAAGCACATTTCAATGTGACAGACACCTTGGTGTCAGATTAAAATAGTTCTATCATATCACAATGTCCATACATGAATGCATTAATAGAACCTACTGCAGCTGTAAATACTTAAATATGCATATAGTGTTTGATGTTTTTCATGGAAGCTGTGACAAAAAAATAGATGTTCCCAGCCCAATTGCTGTCTTACTGGAACAGACCAAACACAAGGAGTCTAAATCCATGTTAAATTGTAGTAATAAGGGTGAGTGCTGTTTTTAGAGGGGATGCGTGGGATGTAGTGGGTTGTTCCCCAGCATTTCCAAAGACAAAACCTGCGCAACCCATCAGGACACGATACTGGAGAAGAGGTGTTACTGTATTTAATATGAGATGCCAAAAACCTAATCCCTACAAAGCACAGGTTTAAAAATAAACAACCTTCCGTCTGACTATTTTTTTTTCTTTTTGCATTTAAATATCCTATGTTAATGTGACTGGAACTGAGCATTGCTGAATTGTCTGACATGTGAGATAATTATAAGAATTCACATTTTTTTGTGTAAAAAATTGGGGTGGTCAGGTGTTTGTCAGAATAAAAAACAAATATGCAAATTAAATTTGCATGTCTGATTTTTTTAAATATATGATCCATCTAACTTGTATGGCAATAATAATAATAATAATAATAATAATACAATCATTATAGGGTTAAACGAGGGTTAAGGGTAAGGCTAAAAAGGACCCTAAAATTAAGAAACTGCATGACCACATTATGGCTATACATTACTGTATGTATATTATTGGGTAATCAGGCGGCAACCCCAGGGTCTGAATAGTGAAGCCAATGCTGAAGTGGCTTAAACTTGTATTCTTTTGACTCCTCTAGTTGGAAAATAAGTGTGATTGTATAGAAGTCTATGAGAAAATGACCCTACTTCTCACGTGACTTATTACCTCAGTAAACATTGTAAACTACGATGCATTGTAAGCAACAGTTGCAAGTCTTCTTCAATACAGCATGATGTTCATTTGGTAAATCATGGTCCCATTTAGAGTCAAATAGACCATAAAGCAGGGGATGCTTTAGGGTGTGGCTAACTTGTGATTGACAGGTCGCTACCACAGAGTTGTCCCTGTTTTTGTCTTACAACTTTAACCCTTTCACAGTGCGTTTTAGGTTCGTGAAAGTTATTTGCGACATTTTGGTCGGCTAAAAATGTCTTATTCAGCATTCGATTGTACTTCTTGTGTCCATCTTCTTGTGTCATCTCTGGTTGCAAAAAACGAAGATGGTGACGGCCAAAATGCCAAACTGGAGGCTTCAAATCTGTAGTCCGCAAACCAATGGGGGACGTCACAGTGACTACGTCCACTTCGTATATATAGTCTGACTAAAATACATAAAATGCTGTGATGTAAAGTGACTTTGTGATTGTGTGACGCAGAAATATATTTATTAAAAACACGTACAAAGGCTAAAACCCTGCTAAGGCCCTGAACAACAGAATTCAGATTCCTGCAGTAGAAATATTTTTTCTTCTTTCTTCCGATTCATTAGTTTATGCTCTACACCTTTCTGTTGCTGCGGTGGTTCACAACTGAAACTAAAGGATCAGTTTTGGGCCCCTGTGGACCCAGAATGGAGGCAATCTCAGCTGCAGCTCTATATGCGACGTGTGCAACGTCGGTCTCCTCCTTCAACACCCCGAAGAGAGTTATCCAACAAAGCAGCACTGACACGGAATCAGTATTACATTTAACTCTGGTTTGAGAAGCCATTACCTTGGCACAGACTAGACAGCTTTATTTAATCTACAAGCTGCCAGCTCTGTCCCCTTCCCAGACTGGCACAGCAGGTGCTTGTTCATTCAATCTGTAGGGGCTGGCATGAGTCGGGGAATTTGATTATATCTGGACGCCTGAAAAACCTGGCAAGGAGCAAAGTTCAAACCGATGCCTATCTGCCCAAGTACTGTGTAATCAGTACTTTGGTGCTCTGATGCGCTGCATAAATTATACTGTTTGTGTAGAAATTTGTGGTGAAAGGTAACATGTTTCAGTCTGGGAATATTAGGTTAATATTTGTTTCAGGCAAGAGGGAAAGACACAATCACAATTCATTGTATTTTTTTCCTTTTTCTTTCTTTATTCCCTCCGCAGCTCCTCTCCCTATCAAGTCGTGCAGATGCCAGAAATATGTAGGTTATTCCAGTGTTGACAGGCCTCCACAGCCAATGAATAACATAGATCTTATCTTTGCAATCCAGCAGCCACATCTGACCGTTCACCTTGCGGATACAAGTGGCATTTTTATTTTCGGATTTAAACAAGTGTGAGATGTGAGGGATGTCAGAAAGCGCATGTATAGCATGTATGGCAGGTCAGAGGTCAGTGAGCTGTGTGTGCAGTGTGGGATTGGAGGATAAGGGAGCACATCCAGGCTAGAGGGTTTAAATCCCAACAAAGAGAGGTGCCAGAAACGCCGAGTTGGAGTCAGACAGCGAGCTGCTCCACAGATTAAATGGGATCGTGGTCGTGCTGACGAGTACACATACAAAGATTAAATCCACACAGGCTTATATACTATACAGTCGGGGTTTTATCCACTGATTTAAGTGATACTCAAAGGCAAACAACTATTAAATATTTTAATGACCCCCTAATCCTCCTGAAAGAGCTACTGTCCTAGTTGTTTTCTGAACTCATTCATTTTCTAAGTGCAACAAGGTTAAAGGTTTTACTATTGTATTAACACCATTAAGCAGAGGCATCAAGGTCACTAAATAGTTTTAGCATTTTAAGCAATGAGTGGATAATTTGCTCATTATTATAGACTTCCATTTACACACACACACACACACACACACACACATGCACACACATGCACAGATAAATACAATGAATATTTTTAGAAACTTTTGGATTGCCAGATTCTGATTCATGTGTTCTCACAGCATTGCCACTGTGGTCCTATTTCTGTGATAGACAGAATATAAATTGAAAATTTATATTGTCTTCTCTTTTAGATCCTGATTTGTGAAAAGAGACATTTCTTGTGACTCTTGGAAAAAAAAAAGACAAAAAAGAAAAGAAAAGAGGAGGATTTGCGGGTGTCATTTGCCGTACGAGTTTTGGAATTTCCCTCCCTCCGAGTAAACATCTTTAGTCTCCAACAGCTCAGCATTTGTCCAAGGATTTTAGCAGGTGTGAGGCAGCAACGTCGATGCCCAATGAGTTGCCCTTCTTATACCATTACAGGTCACGTCTCTCCTCATTTTGTTCACACTAACAAATTAAACCGGCCTGACACAGTAAATAGACATAATAAGGGCTGTTTGTTTTTCAGCGACCTCTTCTAGACAAAGTCACGGCTGTTAAATGTTTGTTGTAGCTATAAGGTATTTCTCTGCAGACTATGCCTGAGGTCTGCTTAGTTTGGGCTGTAATTACTCTGCTCTATATTTCATGCTTGTTGGTTCTGCATACAATAAAAGCTGATCACTGAGCCACTGCACATTTCCTGGAGCTGTAATTGAATAGTGAAAGGGAGAAGAAGCAGAGAGCCGGCTGTGACCGTAACGTACTGCAGATGGCAGTAGTTGAACAGGCATATGCAGGTGTTCTGCTTTTTTTTTTGGCCTGGAATGTTAACTCCTCCACAGGTGACAGATGAGAACGCAGAGCTTCCCCAACAGTGTAGTAGTGCTTTTAATCTAGTTCAGATTTATGATGTCAACAGAGGGAAAATTCTCCCTTGCTTCTTGTCTGAGATGAAATGGAATGTGTGCGCCGACATTAAATAAAGAGGGGGGTGTTTTGGTGGGTGATAGAAAAAAAAAGAGGGTTTGCCTCATATTCACTGAAGTGAGTGCCCTGTGTGATTCATCCCACAACCTTCTTCTGGAAGTCTGACTGAGGGAAGGCGTGAGGTGAACTGATAACCAAGCACTACATCAGACAGGAACGAATTGAAAGATAAAGTGTAAATTGCAGCAACTCCAGGAGAGATGAAAGGCAGAGCTGAAGAAAGTTCAAATTGGAAGTTAAAACAGGGCAGAAGAAAAAAAAAAAAAAAGATGATGAACAGCCAATATAGATTGACTCTATCTAGTGCCTCATTCAACATGTACACCCTGTGGCTGGCTTCCTCATTTCCATAAAAGTCTAGGCCTTCATCTGACAAGAGGGAGAAAAAAAAAAAAAAACACTCGCTGCTGCTTCAAGAGAACACAAAGCATGAAGAATATTGCATCATGCTCTTATCCTGCAGACACTCCTATTTGGTTACACATGACATATCCATTCACGCATTAATGTGCTGTATAAGGACAGTTCCATAAAACATCTAACCGCATGCAGTAAATCACAGCGCCCGCTGCAGTGCAAGGCAAAGCCAATTAAGTGCGTATTTCTTAGGAGGAAATGAGGAGCCAATCAGCCGAGTCAACGCCAGCCACAAATGAGGGGTCAACCTAAATAAAAAAGACACGTTCTTAAAAGGGAAGACAGAGCATGAAAGATTTATACGAGGGGACCGAGACGAAGATTTACAGTCCTGTCTTGCCTCAAAGTTTGTCCATCCTGTCAAATGCGGCACAGCTAAATCTGTCACAGTGAAATATCGCCATATCACACTGCCAAGACCAATTGTTTGTTACGTCTCGAAAGATCAGAGCATGACCTTAATGATCTGTGCAACATTGAGTGTTGGATTACCGAGTTACTTGAGCCAGCCGCTGAAAGGCATGCTGCATGTTATATTTTGATTGTGTGGGCAGGAGCTGATACCCCCTCTGCCCTCCCCTCGTGGAACCTGACGCCAGCAGCAGGACACTCTGGGGAGGCTTCAGCAGGACGAGGCATTCAGCCAAATAGCGGCGCGCACACACACACACACACACACACACACAGCTCTGCAATTTGTCTTCCTCCTCCTCTGGACACACCTCATGAAAACAAATGAACTCTCACCTTTGTTGCTACAGCCAGGAAGAGCGGAACATTGTTAGAGGCAACAATTCATTGTAGGATGCCGGGGTTGTTATGGGTTCTTGAGCACCGCTCCCTTAGGGGGGCGGATCCAGACTCCTGTACACCGTGATTGGATTCCACGAAAATTGGCCGAGGTGAAAAAAAAAACGAGATGTGAATGATATTTAGTGACCTCTGATGTCCAGTGATGTTAGGCCTTGAGGGTTTGTGGACTATAAGACAGCAACAGAAAGCAAGTGTTGGAAATTCACTTCAGGGTCGGAGGCCAGATGCTGCATAAGCACTCCTGCTGCACAAAGATCATAAAGCACTGGGTGGCCTATTGATTTCAGGGCCTTTATCAGTGTTTCCATGTGGCCGGTGGCCGAAACACTGTGGGATGGACATGTCCGTCATCTTTATGTGTGCATTTACCGAGCCCAAGAGAAACAATGAGTGTTACAGCCTCATCTATCTATTTCTGTCGACCGAGTAAAACTGAGTCAGTTTTGCTTGTGTTTTCCTCATTTACAACCGTGATTTAGAAGAGCTTTGTCTCCGTGTTCACCGGCAGCACAATATAGTGGAATCAATATACTGTGGTTGAATTGCTCTAAATCAATTTCCAGTATGCCGTACATGAGAACCAAGCATTAGTAATTCTACAAAAAGCTTTTAAAAGGATAATTCCAGTTTATTTGGAGGTCTTATTAACGCAGTTGAGGTCATTGTTTCCGTCACTTATGATAATATTGTACTCACCAAAGTGATTGCTGGTAAAACCTTTGAAAATAAGATCCAGGTTGTAATTAACCAGAATTGTCTGTCAAGACTACTGGCAGGGGCAGAGCCAGATGCTGTAAATATTCATGGGTCAACCGAAACCTAAGGGGGGCCCGGGGGCATTACCGATCTCATGGGAAGGCACGGAAGGACATTCCAAATCATGAGAGCCCATTTTAGCCTTTACACGTGTCATTTTTAAGCCACGCAACAAAACTATGGTATTGGCCGCAGTTAAGTTTAGGCAACAAAATCCCTTAGTTAGGTTTAGGACAATCATTATGGTTGGGCTTAAAATAAGTGCATAAACTTATTGAAATATGTACGTAAATAACGTAACAAAAGTACGGAAAACCGTACGTCACCAATGTCACTAAATAATACATCACTAATGTAACTCAAAATAATGCAACAACACTTTGGGACACAAACACCGGTCTCCTGGTTGAAAGTCCTGTGTTTGTTTGACCCATCCACCCACCATAACCTGTCTTTCTCACTTTTTATTCTACGTCTCTAGCTCTGAGCGTAGCATATTTACATTGCAGTCAATACAAATTACATGGCGTACAAATGACACGCCAAAAGCAAGAACGGTGTGCTTATTGCACATGAAATGACTTGCAAATTATCGTGTCATTCATAAACAATTTAGTTTGACCAGGCTGGGGATCATCCTCCCTTGGGAGATTTTTCTTTTCCCATTTACAGCAGCTATATGCACAATGTTTCAAACCATTTGATAACAGAATGCCTAAAAATCTGCACATCATTTGTGAAAAACACGATCGTTGCCAAGGAAATAAAAAATCATTCTGTTGAGTCTACATCCTATTTTATATCTAATTGTTCTCCAACTGTCTTCTACATTTTGAAACCATAGCACAACAAATGTTAAGGATGATTAATTTTCTCTGCTACAACCTAAAATGAGGCAAACATTTTCTGATTTTACTATTTTTAAATTACATAACATACATAGGTAGATTAGGAATTTGGCATAAAGAGCATTACTAATCTTGAAACCTATTTTTGTTATACTGTGCTGGAGAGTTTACAGAGCGAATGTTTAGCTGACAAATCTGCTACTGAACCCATGCCATAGTAATCTGGGCTGTTCCAATTGCAAATCAAAGATACACAACAATGCCAAATAAATATGGTCTTCAATACTAGAATTGAATATTAAGCCACAAGAAGAACATTTATTAAATTATATTAGATTTCTTTAGGGAAAAACATAGTAGTAGTAGTAGTAGTATTCAACGTATCCTCATAAAGCGGTTCGATATCTTAAAGTTATTCCTCGTTTTTTGTGCGCTCTCCTACAAATGTCCAGCAACACGTGCCAATTTCCACTCGTTACATGCATACAGTCTTTTCAAAATAAACTCCTGTCTTCACAGGAAACAACTTGCCTGGATTTAGGAAATGATTGTGGTTTGGGTTAAAATAACTAACGTTTGAAATACTTGGTCAGGTTTAGGTAACAAAACTATTTGATTAGGTTTAGGAAAACATCATGGTTTCAGTTAAAACAACTACGGAAGTGGCATAACTTAAGTGCGTAAGTTATGTGACAAATCAATGTTGACTTCTGGTTTCAAACCAGACACGAACAGCGGTCTCCTGGGCAAAGGTCTGGTGTTTTTGGACCCACCCATCCACCCCGACCTCCTCCCTATGAAGATATAGGGTTACCAGGTGTCCCACTTTACGAGGGACTGCACAGCATTTACCATGTCTCACATATGAGATGATGTCCCACATTTTCATTGTTTGTAGTTTTAGGGGGAAATGACAGAAAGTTGAATGTATTTTAAAAACCTAAAAGATTTGAGACTTTAGAGAAAACATTCGCAGTTGGAGTCCCAGAAGCCGACCCCCGCTGCTCCAACCCCGACTACTGGGCTACATTCTGCTTCTGCATTAATCTGTTGCATGTTAACCTGAATCAGATGCAAAGACTAATGTGTGACTTTTATCATATAGTCAACAATTTCAAAGTTAATGAAAGGTCAACGCGGGGCTAAATGTGTCAATATTTCCATCCAGATTTTAGATTAAATTTTGTGACAGATTTCCATCAGCAAGACAGTTCACTGAGAAGCTTGTCTCAGTAATGCCTGAAGCTGAATGGGTTCAATAACCCCACTTCATACTCAGGTTAATTATGTCTGCGTCTGTAAATAAATGCAGGTAGTAGCCTCTGTAACCTGCAGCTGCTGCACCTACTCACCGTGATTGACTTCCTCTGGAGGCTTTGGGGATTAGGTTGACCTGGTAGCCGAGTAGCTCAGCGGTTTCTGTGTACTTCAGTGGTGTAATTACGGGGGGACGTCGCAGCTCAATTTATTGAATACCTCCATGCTGTCATAATTTTATGCAGCGATTAAATGGCGGGACTTCTTTTCTCTCGTGCAGCCTTACAATCAAATCCGGTTTTGTGCGACCAAATTACAATGTCATCGCCATTTTCTATACCCACCAACAATCGTCTTATAATTTCTATTCATTACAAGCCATCACAGGTTGTGTCAATACAATACATGCCATTACAGTGGTTATGTTTATAGGTTAAAGGGGAACTCCACCTACATTATTAATTCCAATATGTTATTTCAATGGCCTATGGAAGTTTAATCAATATGTGTAAACATGAGCTACTTTCTCTCAAAACCAGAAACCAGAGAAGTAAGTCTCAAACTTGTAATGTCATAGGGTGTAAAGTAGGGCTGTCAAAGTTAATGCGCTAATAACACATTAACGTAAATTTGTTTTAACGTCACTAGTTTCTTTAACGCAATCAATCCTTCGGAGGTTGTGTCAGTTTTAAAGCTAGAGTGAAGATACTGGTATCATACAAAACTAAAAAAACCTAAGGAATCCATTGGTACCAACCATGTCATCCAATCCTTCGAAATATTTGTTTTTGACGTATCACAAATAGGTCTTAAATGATAAATGATGAACCGCGATAGTCCGTGTAGGAATGAGGTCGGAGTGGATGGGTGGGTCAAACGAACACAGGACTTTCACCCAAGAGACCGCTAAAAGTCAATGTTCACTTCTTTTAAATTACGTCCGTCCGTAGCTTAATAACGGATCAAACAGTCATTTTAAGCCAAACCATGATGTTTTTTACTAAATCTAACCAAGTAGTTTTGTTGTAGTTTTTGTTTCGTTTTGTTTCAAGTAACAAAGTTAAACCGTTTAAAACTGCGACCGTAATCCGGGAGAAAATACTTTTCTCTCGAAATGTAATTGAGAATACAGTTTAGTTGTATGGGAATGTTATTCTAAAGGAGACATGGTTGCTATGGAGCAGTTCCAGACTTTATACTTGATGACATCAAAATTTGGGAGAGATTTGTTCATGTTTACTAATATTTCTGGACTCTATAGACCACAGGAGTAACATGTAGGAATTTTGAAAATGAGCGTATTTCCCCTTTAACTTCTCTGTATGAACCCACTCAGAACTGTGTATGAACAATTTACATCAAGCTTACTCTCAAACAAAGACTGTTACACTTAGAAATCTGCTTTTCAAGTAGACAGATACAGTATGACCTAAACACACTTCATAATAAATCAGCATTACTTTGTATTTCACAGTGAAGGTGAATTTGTGAACAAAAGTGAACCACAGCACAATCATTTTGTGCTTTCTGTAGATTCATTACATAGATCTTCCTGATAGTCGTCTCCTTGACCCCTTTCACAATTCTATATGAGTAATGGATATGCTCTCAATCCCATTAAGACGCTAGATAAGGTACTTAAAGGCCACTGAGTGTCGACTGTTATCAGATTTTAATCCTCTTCTCCGCTCATTGTAAGGTAGCTACACGCCTGGCTTACTAACAGGAGGGAAAAGATTAAAAGAGTCTAAATAGACAGTAAGTACTTCAGACTTGGAATCTCTAATGTAGTTTCTCTTGTATATGGTATTTCCTTTTTTTACCACAAGCAATTTAATTTGAGCAAATGTATTTTGTTTTTCTCTTTTTATCATTAAATGCAGTTTATTTGTTTACAGTAAAATACATTTATAACTAAATAAATTCATATGTATTCCATATACTGTGCCATCTGATGATGATTCACGAATAAATCATGTTGTGGCTTCAGTTTAAAAGGTCAAAAAACTGCCTTACTGATGCTATATACGAAATAAAGATGCAATAAAAAATCACTTTGTTTTGTCTCATCTTATTATAGAAGTCAGAAGGGAAGTTGAAAGCACTGATAAAGCGTTTTTTTTATGAATCCTAAAAAAAGAGCCCAGAGGTGATTGTTTCTTTTTCTCTTTGAAATCTCTAAAATAGACTCAGTTAACAATGAGACAATACTCACTGTGCCCTACCAACATTGTATGTATGTTAACACTTGAAGTGCAGGCCATTGCAGTCATTCTTTGGTTTTACCTTGGATTTCATAGTATAAGGATGTATTAGCTGAAGGAGTTGTCAACACAACAATAATTTCTGTTTCCTTGACACCAAAAACTTGAGGAAAAAAAAAAACAAGGCAAAACAATGGCAGGCTCCCTGCAGTCAGTGGAATAGATATCTCGCAGCGTTCGGATGAATCAAGTCTTTAACCCTGCGGTTTAATCAGTGTATTGACTGAAAAGATGTTATTTAAGCTTCTGAGATTCACAAGGAAACATCACTCTTCAGTGCAAGTGCATTTTTAAACAGCTCTGACACAAAAACAATGGGACGGTTTTGTTTGAGAGAAAAAAATCTGGTTGTGCACGGCGTGAACAGATCACCCACGGTAAACACATTCAAATATTTAGCTTCGCTCCGTCTCGTATCCCTCGCCTCGGAGTCGGAATGAATGCGGAGGCGTGGAAGGTCAGTGGTAGTGAGTGTGCAGGTGTGCATGTGTCAGAAGTTAATAGAGGCAACGGTGGCTCTGTAACAGATTACAGCAGCTCTGTCAAAGGGAGACGGGAG
Source organism: Sebastes fasciatus (assembly GCF_043250625.1). Taxonomy (NCBI): domain Eukaryota; kingdom Metazoa; phylum Chordata; class Actinopteri; order Perciformes; family Sebastidae; genus Sebastes; species Sebastes fasciatus. Next base: position 19,762,621 of record NC_133807.1, read on the forward strand.
GCGAGGCCTGCAGCCCATTCATCACCAGCCCTGTCTTCTCCTCAGCCTCAGTCTCCTTAAGCCATGTGATAAAGGTGCATGTCAGCTCCTCTCTGCTGCTCAACTGCATCCAGTCCCTGCAGAATGCATACACAGAGGATCTTCCCAGTTTGACACTGTAGCCATAGTAATACCAACACCGCTGCCTGCTAATGTATATGTGGAACGGGACTGCTTCAAATGCATGGGGGTTTTAACTCTCAAAGTACTTATTTAAATACGTTGAAGTTCCTGCAGACTTATTTATACAGTACCTACTGTGTAACTCAGCAATCTTTATTTTTTACTATAGGAGATTATATATGCTTAGAAAATCCCCAATCAGCTTGACTGCTCAGGGGACTCTGGTATTAAATCTTGCCTGAAATAGACAGACACTGTCTTACTCGGTGGTGTTCTTACGGCATTAAAAGCAGAACGATAACTTCATTCAGGCTAACAATCACTTGGAAGTCATTTCTGTTGACCTAGATTACAACATCAGGGGATATTTTTCCCCCATTAGTGACACAGGCTTATGTTTGCTCTCGATTGGGTGTGTAGGTGGCTGTTGGTTGAGTCATTTTATGAAGGATAAGACATTCAATCACACCATGTTGCAGTATAAGAGTTACATGTATTAAGTAAATCACAGAATTCTCTACCCCTTCAACAACAAATCATATATAATCTTGTAAATAGGCTACATGACCGTCAATAAAGCAGTAATTTACAAACCAGCTTTAGTTGTGTTTGTACTGCTCAAGATAATTCCTTATCACAAAGATAAATAATTTGATTTCACCATGTGCAGCACTTGTCTCACGATCTCCCTCTGATCACTTGTAACAAAGAGATGCACATCTGCTTGTTTGTTGCATTCACGCAGCACTTATCTTTTTTTTTTTTTAAAGTTTCAAGATGAAACACAAAAAAGCCTGTTATGTTTCCTGCAGACAAATAAACCAGCCAGGTGTCCGGTACAACTTCTACAGACTGCTGGTTACTGAACAAACATCAGGTCAGTCAGAGAGTTCAGGGTATTCACTGCTCTGTTGTACTGATGGATATATAAAAGCTCTGTACAATAACGAATGCTTACAACTGTTTTACAATGCCACGCTTTCTAATTTGTAAAGGTTGTGACATAAATCAGAGAGTTTGAATGTTTAGCAGTGAGTGATAACATGAACACCTTGTTCAGTATGTGGAACCTTCATATATGTGAGTGTTTCTTTGACCATAATTTCTAAAACTCGCAACGTTATTCTCTATACTCTGTATCCAAAATGAAAGATATAATTTGGAGATATTATCTTACATTACATTTCAGTTCTGCATAGCATTTTTTTTAACCTTAACCTGTTTTACATTAACTACACCTTTACTAATCGAACTGCCATCGTAAATAATGAACTAAATCATATATATAAATGGCTTTAGATGAATAAACGTTCACTCAGTGTTAAGGAATTGAGGAAAGCAATTTCATTTTATTATGAAATAAAAGTTTATTACTAAACTCGAAAGCCAAATCCATACATGCTTTTGGAGTGAGCCACTTCAACTTAATTCCCTGGAGTAGTTTTAGATAAAGTAGAAGTGGTAATCACATACTAATTAGGGCTGTCAATCCATTCAAATATTAATCACATGATAGTCCATAGTTAATCACAATTAATGGCAAATTAATCACACTTTTTTTATCTGTTCAAAATGTACCTTGGTCAAACATTTAATACTCTTATCATCATGGGAGTGGGCAAATAGGCTTTCTTTATTCAAGTGTGTGTATATATTTATTATTGGAAATCAATTAACAACACAAAACAATGACAAATATTGTTCAGAAACCCTCACAGGTACTGCATTTAGTATAAACAATATGCTCAAATCATAACATAGCAAACTCAAGCCCAACAGGTAACAATGGTCTGTCAGGGTTTATTTCACAACAATGGCCCACTAGCTGCACTTTATCCCGCTTATTACACGGCTACTTACCTAGGAAATCAATAATTCAACACAAAAATGGTCCTCCAGATTTTGAGATCAGAACTGCGTCCAACGGTCTGTTATACATAGCAACGGTCTGCTATAAAGAAATAACAGACCGTAGAACGCTGTGATTGACCAATCAGAATTGAGTATTCAACAAAGCTGTATAATAAACGAAAATATCTTTGGAGCTGCATTAAACCCATAAAAATGTCATGATATATTGGAATAGGTAACAAAAACAGCTGAATTATATCCAGCCAGGAGAATATTAACAGCCATTGATCAGCACAGACCTCCTTAAAGACGCACATACAAGACGTACTGCAATTACACACGTTGCCAGACAGTTCAAATTCCTTTTTGCTTTGAGTAAGTGCCTGGAACACCAATCAATACCGTCACGCTTCACTGTTTAAAAAATTGAGATCACCCGATCTGACGCATAATTTCCCTGTGTTGTTTATAGACCTACGCCTGATGACCAATATGCTGCAGATTTGATTCGGACTGTTTTATAAATGTACCTATTTGTTTTAATCCTCTATGTCTATCACGTCGCTTAATGTCTTTCCATTAAGCCTGAGAAACATTAAGCTTGCAAGAACAGACATGTGTCATAAATAAGTAGCACTGAATTGATTAACATGAAATAATGAAGCTATCTTTCCAGCGAGCTAAAGAGATTGATTGTCCCACAAGTAGCCCAGAGACAGGAATTGGAAGTATGATCTAATATTTCAAAGGGAACAACAGTATCTGGCATAAAGGCGGGCTGCAATATGATGCTCACACCTCATAATGGAACTTTACTTTTCATTCTACAGTCCATTTCATCTACGCCCCTCTACCATGTCCCGGGTCCTTGAGGTGCACTGGATGAAATGTTCCCCCAGAGTGAATTCAAGTCGTGCAGAAACCTGGTTAGGCCTGCGTTCATTTTGCAGTCCGTTCCCTTCTGTGCCTCCAATACACAAAAAGACTACTTCTGTTACCAACCCTGCCCGCTGATATCTAATCCTGCTACTTGAAGTCTGCTCTGAAATGATATTCCCTCCTCCACCTAACAACACATGGTCTTAAAAATGCAGCACATATCAAAGTAGTGAGCAGCAGAGACATTAGAGCAGAGGTGTACTGTCCTCCAGAGACAGCAGTTATTTGATTTATAAAATTATTTTATTTTTGGACTGAGGGGGGATTAAGCCGGAGGAAACTATTTCTATGATGATGGAGATCAAACAGATCACATGAATTATTAATCAGAAAACACTTTGTCCCCGATACCCTGAGGAAAAAGTGGCTACTGCAAACACAATCCACATCTCATTTATTTGATGGAAAGTTATTAAAGTATGTACTTAAAATCAAACTGTTGGCGCGGGGAGGGAAACATGAAAATAATGAATGTCAGAGCCCCGGTGTCAGAGAATTTGGCATTCAATCAGAAATCAGATTTACCTATGGCCAAAAAAAGAAAGTATTTGTTCACCCTAAAATTAGCGAGTAGCACTAAACACAAGATACAGTTGAGGCTGATAGGAATGACTTTCATTTTGTAGATAATTGTGAACCAAAGCATTGGACAAACTGGGGCTTGATGAAAAAGTTAAAGGTCCAATGTATAGAGTTTTGGGATATCTATTGGCAGAAATGGAATGTAGTATTGGGAAAATGTACATCGGGGTGCGGCATCGCCCTGTCGGGTTTTATTTCACAACAATGACCGGCTCGCTGAACATTACCCCGCTTATTACACGGCTCATTACTTAAGAAATCAATAATTTGACACAAAAATGGACCTCCAGATTCTGAGATCAGAACTGTGTCAATAGTAACGGTCTGTTATACATAGCAACGGTCTGCTATAAAGAAATAACACACCGTAGAGCGCTGTGATTGATCAATCAGAATCGAGTATTCAACAAAGCCGTGTAATATTAATGTATAATCACCTGAAATAATAAATTTGTATTTTCGTTATCTTGGAATGAGCCCTTCATATCTACATATGGAGCGGGTCCTCTTCATTGAGTCCACCATGTTGCACCGCCGTGTTTCTACAGTAGCCAAGAATGAACAAACCAAACACTGGCTCTAGAGAGAGTCTTTTGGATTTTTTAATTGACCTGAAGGCCACTGTAGTTCTCTGACATGCTTGGAAAGGGAGGGGTGAGCGAAGGGGTAATCAGTTGGTTGCAATCTGCAACCACACTGCTAGATGCCACTGAATCTTACACATTGGTCCTGAGGGATCACCAAAGTTATTACAGTTCATTCTGAGGGGAACATGAATGTCAGAACCAAATGTCATGGCAATCCATGTAATACTTGTCAATAAATTTCACTGTGAACCAAAAATGTCTACCTCATGGTGCTAAAACAAAAGTCAAGGGATCACCAGAGTCATTAGGATATTGAGATTTTTCACTGATGACTGAAAACTTTTGACCTGCTGGTAATGCTACATGACAACCCTGTCTCCAAGAAATGACGTTTATATGCTATTAATACATTTTTGAGAGAAACAACATTGTTGTAAAATGGGTTTACATTGTTACTTAAAAGCCCGGTGCATCTCATACAGACGCTAAAGGGTGCCTTGTGCGTCGGTATCATGATGACAAAGCGTCAGTATTTGACGCCCTGGGAATCAGAAAGAGCTGGGTAACTTCATGCTCCTTCACTTAGAACAGCATCTGCATCTGATGATACAGGTGTTCAGAAAGTCTCTCTTAAGAACTAGTGTCATTTTCAATATTTTTTTACTGTTGTTGCTGATATTACTGCACTTTATCTAGACACACAACCCAAAGCATGTGAGTAAAACCTCCACTGCATCATGGAGTGCAGCAGAACATCTCTGAAAAGCATTAAATCAAATTATCATCACCGTGCATTAACTGTACATACGGTCTGTGTTTTCCTTCCATATTCATTAATATAATAGCCTTGAGAGAAATATTCAATCACAGTGGCCCAGCTTGCTTATGTTGATAAAAGCCTCTGTCGCATTACAGCGTGATGTAAACTCGTTGCAATAAAATGTTGTTTTTTTCTATATCAACGCCGTGGGCACTTGGGCCCAAATTTTGCCAAGGAAACATCACTACAATTCAAAGCTTTGCACTCTAGAGTATATAGAGCTGTTTTCTGTCAGCCAGAGAGTTCGCTTCTCCCCTCTAGTGAGGATGTGGATGGTGCCTTCAGCACTCGTCTGCGATGGGGAGAGCTGATGAAGAAGTACAATGCCATGGCCAGCGGTCAGCAGTGTTTATGAGGAGTGTCATCACAGCTGACAGCCTTCCCGTTCTATGATTTATACACTTCCAATCGCAACAGGCACCTGCCGAGAAGTAACAACTGGCCCGCGGAGGATTGTAGAATTGTTTCGAGCGAGAGGAGTCCTTGATGCCAGCAGACGTAATGACACTGTTTGATGTCTGAAATTCAACCACTGGAATACTGTGCAAACATTTGCCGGGGACGCATTTCAGACATGTCTGTCATCTGATAAAGAAGCTGTACACTGCAGTCACTTTTTATTGCAGTTACAGTGGCATCACTCATGAAAACATTTACTTTTACGTGACAGCAAACTGAATATTTGTAATAGTTCAGATGGACCTTGACACAGCTATGATGGCGTGAATATATGGTTACAATCTTAACTAAAGGAAAACCAGTCAAAGTAAAAAAAAAAAACTTCTCTCTAAATTGTTTTGCTACCCATTAGGAGGTTGATTCATCTCAGCGTTTCACTCACATGACTTTCTGTTGCAGCTTGATGCACCATTAAGGGTTGAATAACACACCTACTGGCTGTGTAACACTGCGTCTATGAGACAGACCAGTATAATTATCCCTCTTTAAAGCCATCTTTAATTGGAATCTTCGTTTGTCATTTTGGGTACAATCGCCCGTGGCACCCCATAAAACAGGCACTGACACAAGCAGAGCTTTGTAATTATTATATAATTAGCTAATAAATTGGTGATATATTCTGTTCTTGATTCTTTGGACAGTTGCATTCATATATTTCCATCACATTTTTTTCTATTAAATGACACATTTTTGTTCTTGCAAAGCACAGATAAGCTTAATTGGACAGTTGAGAGTCTCATGAATTGATGGTGTGGTTTGAGTTGCTTTTCATTTAAAACGTGGCATGAATTGATAAAGGTGCCTCTGCAGCTTGTGCTAAGTTCCTTGAAGTGACCTTCACTGAGCTTCAGACTAATGCTTTTTTTTTAAAATTTTGCTTCTTTTAGTTCCTTTAAATTTGTGGGCCATTCAGAAACTCTTCACTACACTTCACTCAGACATGCAAGGTGAACGTGCGGAGCTACGGTTTGAATATTTCATTTTCTTTGACAATGTTAGAAATCAAGTGATCACATTGAATCACACCCTGTCACTACTTCAACGCTGTTTTTATAGAGGAAAAAAAATGTTAGTGTTTGGTTGGATTTTACTGAAATATTTAACTCATCATTCTGCTTATCATTATCAGGCAATATATAGAAACACGTTTTCAATATTGGGACCAATGTCAAAATTATGTCTGAATCCCTAATTTCAAATGTGGAGATAATGCATTGATCAAATACAGCTGCATTTTGTTTATGATTAAAGCAATCAGGTTCCTAATTTAAAGGTACAGTGTGTAGGATTTGGTGACATCTAGTGGTGTGGTTGCAGATTGCAACCAACTGAATACCCCTCCGCCCACTGCTCCCTTTTCAAGACTGCAGTAACGTGAGCCGCTGAGTCCAAAACCGTGGAAAAGCGGTTTGCCTCGCTCAGAGGCCATCCATACCATAATAACACTACTTTAGTATTTAGAAGTCAGATGGCGTCTGGTGGTACCACGGGTTTTCACTCTGTGTCTCACATTAGTGTGTTGGAGAACTGCAGTGGTCCTCAGGTAATGTAAAAATGTGAAAGTCTCTCTCTAGAGCCAGAGTTTGGTTTGTCCGTTCTGGGCTACTGTAGAAACATGGCGGATCAACATGGCGGACTGTGGACCCGCTCCCTATGTAGATATGAAGGACTCATTCTAAGCTAACATAAACACAATGATTCTTATATCCAGGTGATTATACACCAATGAAAACATAGTTATGAATATTATATTCCATTTCTGCCGATAGCCCCCTAAAATGCTACACAATGGCCCTTTAACAGTTACAAAAAATGTGTTTTCACTGGAAGCCTCAGTCTGACAGTCGGTATGTCACAGTGAAGCTTGTAAAGCTCAACCTGCCAGAGAACAAATGCATGAGCAAAACATTTTTGAGAGGTACAACTAAAATAGTGTTTGTATCTGGCACAATCATAGTTGCCTACACAACAGGGACAATGAAAAAAAAAAGAAAAAGAAAAATTGTCTTTGTGTTGCTCAAAATGGCCATCACATCAATTTAAATATCATGCATCTTTATTTGTTTATGCTACAAAACACTGACTCAATGTGACTTTAGTCTAATAATAACCAATAGAACTGCTCTATCTTTAGAGTGCTGTTCCGACAACTTTAGACTTTCTGTTTTTCCACCATGTCACACTTTAGTGATAAGAACTCCTGGAAGAAATGGAAAAACCAAACCAGAATCTTTATCTCTCGACATAGTGGATAAACTTAACCTCTGTCTGGGTGTTATCAAACTCCACTGAGCAAGACCATATTTCTTGTCCATGTGAACATTTACCCTCTGGTCTTCTCCGAATGGAGAGGTACTGTATATCCTGAATCTCACGTCTGGACAAATGTTCCCTTTGCACCTCAGCATTTGCTGCCTATGATAAATCCTTTAAATTACTCCATGCTTGTTTACACGGATAAACATGGCGGTCTTTCTCTCCGAACAAAAACATAACTTATATGGAACAAACTGCGGTGCAAAGATGCCACGAAAACAGCAATGTGCATTTTCACTCAAGAAATGTCTACTTTGAAGCTAGGGGAATTCATTACCCTGAGATCTCCCTGAGTTGTATGTCGACTCCGCAGTTGAATAGAGACCTAAGCTAGGGTTGGTAATGTTGAGAAACTAGCAAGAGTACGCCAGATTTTAAAAATTATCCAATCGAAAAACCTGAAGAACATTCCCAACCATCCCTTTAAAGTCACTATGTGAAAGAAAGGTCATTTCAAATGCCAGCGTAATGAAGATATAAGGGTTAGAGCTCATGTGGTTAAAAGCTTAAAAAGGTACGTCTGGGAAAAAAAGAGAACATGTCAGACACAGTGAAGAGCTAATTAATTAGAATGGGATTTAAAAACAGTTTAACCATTGGCTGATCTGATACTTTGATGACGGTTGTTGTATTACACTGTCTCAGGGCTGCCACAGTTAAAGCTTCATCACCCATCAGTCGTAACCAGTATGTTGAAAGAAAACAGACCACAGAGATTTGCACTTTCAACCCTAATTAATATGTCTGAGGCGGGTCAGATAGAAGGAGAGTCATCCCAGAGAAAGTACGTCTTAGCTCTGTGTATTTCATGCTCAGCAACACTGTATTACATGGAGGAATGGCTGTGAAAAGGAGGAGTGGGTTTTTGAGGAAGAAGAGATTCAGGTTAGTTTGAAGGCACCCAAGGGGAGACTTGAATCTGAATTCTTTCTGATGCCTGCAATAAACACTGACCCTCTTGTTTTTCTGACATCTGATGCAATGTGTGAAACAAAATCCCAGCCCAGCAGAGCAGAACAATTGTGGGAACCGGCTCTGCATGTCAGTTATTGGTAAATCAGGTGGAGAATCAGAGACAGCTGCCTCCACTATCCTTTCTGTGCATGAAAATGTGCAGCGCTCCTCACAGCTGATCTCCGTCTGCCAGAAAGCACTGACATGCTGACTTTTAGTCAGGAGATATGTAATTTCTGTGACAGTTCACTGGGAATGTTCCATTGAACTATGTAAACAGACATTAATCTGTGGATTATAAGTTTATTATTTATTTATTTATTATGCTTGTCTTTTTGTTTACCAATATCTGAAAAAGTAAAGTAAATGGTACAACTAACCATATTAAGACTGGTAGCATGTCTCCACACACAGCATTTCAATAGCGTTTTTTCAGTCATCCGTCTCATACGTGTCTGATGGAACCATACAATTTATATAAAGATGGACCACATGACAGCTCCCCAAAAGTGAAGCCATAATATCTCAATCACCCTCTAGTGGCTGGCTGCAGTATAGGTCATAAACCCCGCCCCCTCCATGTTAGTGGATGGGGCATTTGACGTTTATTTTGACTTTTTAGTTTGGCCCATGTCTCAAACTAAAAAGTCAAAGTATAAACGTCATATGATTTTTTTCCCAAAGAGGATTTCTGTCATTTTAAGTAGTTCTTATCACGTTGATGTATGTTCCAGTGTTCATTTTTCTGATAAGTTGTTTTTTATTAGTTATTTGATGCTGTAAAAAGGGGTCGGGACATCATGATTGGCAGCTGTGAGTCTCTCTTGCTGACAAGCATGCGGCCGTGCTCAGTCGTGCTCGCCCGATCACTACTGCGCAGACTTTGGCTCCAAATGACGTCAAAATCTCAAGATGGCAGCTCTCGTATCCAGGGTATTTTGACTTCACTTCTAAAATTTGCTATATAGCACTAAAGACGAGCTACAGTTGATATGAGGACGGGAATGTCATTAGTTTTGCTGCTATTCAGGGGATGACCAAAGTAGTTACAATGAATCCGGTGGGGAACATAAAGTCAAACGTTTTGTCCGTCCATCCAATAGTTGGATCCAATAGTTGGATGAACTGTCAAATTTCAACCTCATGGTGGCACTCTAGAAAAAAGTAGATCACAGGCCATCCATCCATCCATCCATCCATCCATCCATTCATCCATCCATCCATCCATCCATTCTTCCATTCATCCATCCATCCATTCATCCACACATCCATCCATCCATTTGCGTCCACTTATCCAGTGCTTGGTCGCGGGATCAGCAGGCTTAGGGGGACCCCGAGGCGTTCAATGACAAAGTCAAAGTCATTAGGATTTATTGTCTTGGAACCATGGATGTCTAAATGTCTAATGTAGACTACTAACGTTTGTGCCTCAAAATATCTTTAGAGCATCTAATGCTTGTTGCATTAGAGGTGCCAGCAAAACAGTAAACACCTTTGTGTATATATATAGTATATATAATGTGTAATTTTAACCTGCTGAATACTAAACCGTGACAGTATGGTGCTTGGGGGATAATACAATGATTATCTTAAGGTTAAGAGTCCTTATATCAAAACCATTTTAGGAAATGAAAGGAAGTATTCATAAAGTTATACAGTGCTAGTGCAGTGCCCGACTGCTTGGCCCTCAGAAGTGCTGCTTGCAGTGTTGTAGAGAACTGCTTGTTGACTCCAGGGAAGTGACGAAGAGTTTGGTTGTAACATTATATGTAGCATCTAGCAGCAAAAGTGAACTGCAGTCAGTGAGCCGCAGCAACTTCGAAACTCCCTCCCCAGCAATACACCCGCCAAATGAGAAGAAGAGCGGATGGATGGTCCTCGAGATATGCGAAGGACACACACAAACACATACACACAGACAGACAGAGATTCCTTGCTTAGTTAGATGCTGTTATAGAAGCATTTGATTGGAAGCAGCTGATTTGACCAGTCACACTGCACCTGTTCCCAGCAGAAAGCATATTACCATTGTACTTAACAAGCTGGCTGTGTGCTGAATACTGGGCTAGAGGGTAAATTATATGGAGTGAGCCCAATGCACAGTGTTCATCTCTGTTGCCATAAAAAAAGAATATAATTCGAGAGGTAGGAACAACAGTATAACTAAGTTTCATCCCTCATTTGATTATTTTGTAATTATTGTGAACACACTACTCTAAATCAAGCTGAATAGATGTTTTATAAGAAGGTCAATTATGAGTAATGCTTTAAGATTCTATGGCTCGCCTGCACTGCCTGTGGCTGGCAGCAGTGATACCAACCATTATGAACAGCCAAACTGATCTCGTTGCATAAAGAAATTCGACTTAACAGCATCTTTCAAAAAATCTTATTTGCACATTAATAATTGCGGGGGTTATTGGCCAAGTTGCCTGGCCCTACCCACAAATCATCACTATGTGGAGGGGGAAAAAGAGATTTACATATGCATGACCAGCAGAATGCAGATGTATTTCTCTGCCAGCACTATTAGGGGTGTTCTCCATTCACTGCACATGGTTCGTGAACAGTATGGCATTCTAATTTGGTCATTTCGGAGGTACGGTGCACACTCTATGCAGCTCAAGCCCCCAGGTCAGAGTCTACATGTCTCATCTGCTGAAGGAGTTGAGGGCACAAGAATGATTTGTTTGTGAAACACATCATAAAGCCAACTGGAGGTAATGGCGAGGCGAAATTGGTAACGTCTGACACTGACTCATCTCTTGGTGGGCCGTTTTAGTCAACTCAAAGGAACGATAGAAACATATGGTGCCACTCCCCAATTGCTGGAATGTCAACCTAAAAATCAAGCATATCAGTTTAGTAAAGAATCATGTGTGCATTATAAAGCAACATATTCGTATGAATCTTCATACAAAGTTTTGTTATTTTTTGTGCGTTTTCCTACGAATGTCCAGCAACATGAGCGATAAGTGCACCTGCGCAAGCCCCTGCTGTGTTTAAGCAATAAAACCACTTGGTTAGGTTGAGGAAAAGATTGTGGTTTGGGTAAAACTAATCCCGGAAGTGGTGTTACATAATTACAGAAGGTAGGCGACAAAACAAAGTCAACGTGTGGATTAAATTAACTAACGGAGGTTGCATTACTTAAAGGTTCTAAATACGATATTCAGAGAACATCTATGATTAAGGGTATTGCCTCCACACGGCTCTCAACATGGCGACAGCTGAGCCAGCGGCTAGCAACTAACGGTGCAACCAGCACTAGCAGTACGAACAACGACAACAATACCGACAGAGATAACAGTGTTAGCCTGGGGGGGGGGAAGCGGAGGGCGGGCGCTATAGTTCCCCGACGACGCCATCAGTCGGGACGACGTTGTCAGCGGTAACCGCAGTATGATAGCAGTGCAGAGCGCCGGTCGTGAGCTAGCCAATGGGACAAGAAATCAGATGCACTAACATGGGCCGGCCCAGCTTTGTAAACAAAGCACAGAGAAGCAATTGGATTGCAACATAGTTGTTTGCTACTATATCAAAGCTCTGGATATCATATAGAGAACCTTTAAGTACGGAAGTTACGTGATAAATAAATCAATGTTGACTTCTGATTTCACACGGGACATGAACAACAGTCTCCTGGGTGACAGCCCATCGTTTTTGGACCCATCCATCCATCCCGACCTCCTCCCTACGCGGACTTTGTCTCTCTTTATACTACGTCACCTGTCCTTGCTCATGATAACGAGCATTTTGTGTGCATTACGTGCACACTATAGTGCATTATTTTTCTTAGGTAGGCTATAGCTACGAACAGTGTGTGAGAACAGCCTGAACAAAGACAGCTAAAAGGTTTAACAGTAAGGAAAAGGAGATTTGTCCACCAGATTTACCCAGCTTTTTAAAATCACAAAATTAGCAAAATTATATATCAGGTTACATGTTTGTACATTGTTCCACAGAGTGTGGAGCCAACATTTCATATCTACCTACCTAACTAACAATGTGGACCGATTCCACATGGCACTCACCCATGCACCCACACAGGCACAGAGAAATGAACGCAAACGCACACAACCACACAGAGAGGACCTTTTCCAAACATCGCTGCCAGATCAGATTGAATGGCTTTGAATCATATAGAGCACATCCTTGTAATTACACATATCTTAGTCACAAAATATGCAAATGCCTCATGTTGGAAGATGTCTTAATACTGGGAGAAGACATTTTGATATAAAGCCAATAGAAACAGAAAAAAAAAACGGTGGCCTCTTGTTCCCTTTTATAAAGTCTCTAGTCATTTTTACGGATCATTCAGATATTTTAAAAGTACAAGCTGCGAAATGTTACATTTTATAAGTATTCATGCTGTGCCAAGTTTCTGATGTGCTCTGCTGCGTATTTGTTTATGTCTTGGAGACAGAATATGTGATTTATAGTTAGACTGGTGGGGGTGGCAGCAAGGGAAGCTGTTATGTTCTTCCTTTGCTGCTTGTCGTGCGCCGCTGCTGTTCTCTCCAGCTTGCTGTACGTTCACCCCGATATGCACCCTCAGGCAGTACGCCTTTCATTATTTCTTTTGAAACTTTCATCTGAAGTCTCTGAGGGATTAGCCCTCTTGATTCCTGACACAGTCAATGAAAAACAAGCCTCATATACAGGGAGGGCTTACAGCCAGAAAAGCCGTGCTCAGCCCTCCCCTCTCCTCTCACTGTGAAACTGTATAATGGTTTACACAACAAGTGGAGGCTCCTCTTGTTTCTGCCCATTTGGATATATTAAAAAAAAATTGTATGCAAGTGTGTTGCCAGGAAATAATAATCATTTTGCATTTCTGACAACATCTAGCTATTGTTCCTATGGAGGTTGAAGTCTCTTTGGATAAAAGTATTTGCTAAATAAATTTAATGTAATGCAATTTTAACCTTTAAGCAATATAAACCCAACTCTGCAGCACTATGGGGGCTTTATCTGCTTGTATGTGTTGTTTCCAGGCTGCACATAGACAGTATAGGTTTAGTCTCCATGCTGTCATTATCCTAATTCCAGCGGGCGAAATTAGACAAACTATTGCCCAGCATGATACCACAGTTATACTGTATGAGGGGAATAAAGGCTGGTAAAGAAATGTGATATTTTCCTTAGCAGCTGAAAGAGATCAAATCAGAGATAATAGGTTAATTTGTTGACTATAGAGATATACAATAGTATATTAGTGTTTTTTTTTTTTATATTTCTGTACCTTCAAAAATGACTTGATGCTGTTTTAAATATTAAGGAATTAAATAGCTGTCATATGAGGATAAAATCTACGGAACATATGAGGATGGTTAAGTTATTTAAGTGGCTATCAACATTTTTATAATAACAATGTATCAATAGAGTGCTGTAGGAATGTGTCTTAAAACCCAGAAATTAGTTTTCTTAGCACTTCCGGTTCCCTCGTCTGGAAGTCGATGTTTTTTTTGAATGGGTTTAAAATAAGGTTGGTTAACGTTTTGTTCTACGATAAAATTCATCAATAAATATCCCACTCATCAATTTTGAAGCTTTTATGTGTCTTAAAAAAGGCGGTTGCTAACAAGTGGTTAAATAAGACTACTAAACGTCATCACACCGACTCGTCCACCTTTACAGCCTCGTTGTGTATACTCACGCTCATGTGACCACGGTGCAGTTTGTTTATAGCCTAACGTTATAGTTTTTTACTGCTGCATTCGATTGCATTCACGCTTCAAAAATCTTAAAAGTGGTGTTAATTTGTGGCGATTATCTTGCTTAACAAGTATTATAAATGTTTGTTTGCCACAGAGCTTATGCAATAATCCAAAATCCAATAGAAAAATCCCATTGGCTTTTAGTCGAGGGAGCCAGGGCGATGCAAGCTTCCTGGTTGGCAAACAAAAATACGTTATCCCTGGTCGTGTGAAAGGGGTCACTCTTAGTGATGAAGCAAGTTCTCCCTAAAATCTGCAGCTCCCGTCATCTTAACAGAGTTTCAGCTCATTGTTTATCCGTCAGCCTGCAACTTTACTGTTTTGGCTCACTCTCACTGCTCTCATAGCATAGATTTCGACTGCAGCAGGCAGCTGTTTTCACTGAAAAAGCTCTTAAAACAACTGTACATTACCTGCTCAGCAACAGCAGACAGATACAGTTAACGACTAGCTGGTGAACATATGGTAAATGGACTGCTTTTATAAAGCACCTTTTTAGTGACCGCTCAAAGCGCTTTACATTACATGCCAACAATTACCCATTCACACACACACATTCATACATTAACACACCGGTGGCATAAAGGCGGCACCTGCTCATCAGGATGTAAACCAATGCTTATTCACAAACACTCACACACCGATGGCACAGCCTTCGGGAGCAATTTGGGGGTCAGTATCTTGCCCAAGGACACATTGACGTGCGGACTGGAGGAGCCGGGGATCGAACCAACGATCTTCCCATTAGTGGACAACCTCCTGAGCATAGTGGAACATTTAGCAGCTAAAAAGCCAGATATTTCCCTCAGGAGTTGGTAGAGACCAAAAACATACTGTTCATAAAAGAGTGAATTTTGGACTTGCATACTGGCTACAAAGTGTTTGATTAGAAAATTGAAATTTAGATGCTGATGCGGTCCAGATGGTCTGCCAGTTAATAGAATGTTTATAATGTTTTGCGATCATCAGATTAGTTTTGATGCTAGAAAGACTACACTGTGTGATGGAACGTAACACTCTCATATTCAAACTCTGTCTCCTTTTAAAGTGGCGGCGCAGGATTATCAGCAGGATCAACGTTAGCCGAATTTTGCTTGGCTGGTAAAATGTTGCAATCTTGACCCCTTACGCTGTAAAAAAACTGCGAGTTATTAAACAGCGTATCTGAGTTCCTTTGGGATTTACGTGTTGTGTAACGACGCACTCCCCCCTCGTTCTCCTTTGAGCTTACTTTTGTCAGCAGTTTCATTACTTTGCACTTTGCTACTAAGCAGGTGGAGCTAATCTATCTAGTTTGCCCTTCAGTTATGGTTTACTGTCCGGGGGACTGGACACAAGTGTCTCCAATAATCCCTTAATTAGGCAATGATGGACTATTCATTTAGTATGCAAAGCTGCAAATCTCCCCATCCAGTGAGCGGAGCCCTCTGCAGTCATACGGAGGCCAACGCTAATGATCTCGGCAAGTGGCAGCAATCCATTGGAGCGCTGCAGCAAGTGCACATTAATCTTGCGGGTGATCCAGTTGATGAATGACCCTGGCCCAGAAGCCCTGGCAGATCCCACCTTAATTATGCTGAGGGAGCCACACCTGGGAGGCACCGGGGGACGTCTTGCTAACTCAGGGAACTACGACTCAGGAGACGGCCCGCAGCTCGCTCCGGCCCGGGCGTCACCAGCTTCACAGCAACTCCGTGGAGGACATTATAGCCGGGACTGACTTCCAAAGCACACGTTATGGAAAGGGCAAATGGGATGTCATCAATTCAAGACATTTTCCAATGATAGGTCATTAGAGGGAAAGTGAAACTAGTTCAAGACTTTTTCCCTGTGATGATACTCCAACCAGAACAACTTCACCACCGCTCTGATTGTATCCCTTTATTTGTCCGTGCTCTGACATGTTTAAAGAAAAAAGAAAAAGCACAGCAGGCAAAAGCGTTGCATCAGTCTAACATCAACACCCTAAAGATAGCACACTGGCACAATGGGAGGATGAGTAAAACAGAAAATGGGATCAAAATGCAAGAGTAAACAATATGAGGAAAAGAGAGAAAAACACCAAATCCTCTGCAAACTGTTTGATTAGACGCCACAAAGAGAAAACACCATCCCACATAAAAATGACATCCACATTCTACAGAAGTCCTTATCTTTTAGGGAACATTCAAGGTCATATCAAAGTAGTTGGTTTCTTCATATTTAAGAGGCAAAACCCATTTACATACATACATTTTAGATGTTCATAATGCAAATTACTGTAGTAATAACAATATGGTTTTGGGTTTACCCCTTTGTCTTGAGAACAGTGTTTTAGTTTTTGTCACTGAGCAGCTGAGAAAGTGTGGAGAGGAGATGAGAGGAGGAGATTGGGAGAGTCTTGAAATGAGTTTTTGCTCCAAAACAGAGTAGTGGTCATTTTGTGCTGTTGGAAAAAATCTAGCTTTTTTCCCCCTGAGAGATATTAACTATTTAGCTTCAAGACATCCATTTTTAACTACATCAAATATGCTCAAAATATTCTAAATGTACCATACCTTGATGGTAAAATAGGCCATATTAAAATATTCCTGTGTAAGGGCATTGCAGTGGCCTCTCACTGATCGTGTTGGGAATACACGATCCACGTGAACTCAAAGCCGCCGCCTTGATTTACACCTTCTTCATTTTCCCTCCAGTAATGGTCGACTGGTCCTCACGTCCTCATAGGATGCTATTGAACATACGACCCGCTCATAGAGGTTATTGGATTTCCTGGCACAACAATCTCCAGTAGGGATAATTTGTCCCTTTTCTTGCAGCAAAGCCACTGTGACTTATCTGGGAGCAAATTTGTGAAATCTCATTATCTTGTGTTTTGAAGTGAGGATCAATGGGTTTTCTGCTTTGTTTTATTCATATAGGTGGGATGTGAAAATTGACCCATTATCACTTATTCCAAAATCCTTTATAGTATATATACTTTAAAGGATTTTGGAAAAAAAGGTTTTATTTTATTTGTCTAGTGAATCAATGCAACATAGGCCAATTGCTGCATCACAAACATCTAACAAATTGATATAACTTCATCCACCTATAATAAAGTTAGGACCCAAAAGGTCAGCTGAAAATGGGACAAAGCCCAAAGGAGTTCTCTTAAGGGCCAGCTGAATTAAATACACATCCATCACTTTTTATCATCTAATTAGTCCGCTGTGTGGCAGCCTGGTCAACATCGGAGGCAAGCAGAATTATTGATCAAGTAAAGGATAGTATCTATCATTTCAACCTCAGCATCGACACTCCAGCCGTTTGAAAACAGGGAAGACAATATAGCCGCAGCAAAGTGCGATGGGAATCATGATTGCCATTCAAAACAGGGGCCATTTGTTTGTTCTCCTCGGTTAGGCCATCGACTAATAGACTTGTTGTTCTGACTTTGGAGTGCGACGACTACTGGGAAAATAAACACCACAACTCCAGGAACAATAGCAATCTGCATTCAGAATCATAATGTGAAATATGATACTGTAGTTTCTGATCATTACAGGATGTCCGTAACAGTTGATGTGCACCTTACGTAAGTAACTGCAGAGAAATATAATAACTTTATTAACGCCTTCAGGGGCCAGCTCATAATTGATATAGATCATAGTTAAACATTAAAAGTCTTGTTGATATTTATAAATACTTTTTTATACAGAAATAGAGGAAATAGATATTTATTATTACATCCATTAATACACTTTTCATTATTGTATATCACGCAGTCTGACAACATTTATAGTAACAACCCTAAAATCCGGGAGCGAAGCTGCAGAGAAAGTCACCAGGTGGATCAACGGGGCTGATCCGTGGGTGGTTGCTGCTGGGACGCAAGTCAAGGCTTGATCAACCCCGGCTGGGTCGCCTGGGCGACGGTGTCTGATGTAGAGAGACCGGAAACACCCGATGAGCCCATGCCACATCACGGAGGATGCGTCACAGCGCATCCAGAAGACGTATCTTGCACACACACAGAGAGGAAGATATGGCATTTAGTTATGATTGATGGTTATTGTTTTGAGAGGATACGAGTAAATAATATTGAGTCTAATGATTATTAACAAACCACCTGGAAAAACACAACAAGAGAGATGTGTGTGCTACAGCTCCGTCTTGTGCTTCCTCTTTTGAGCGGCCCAATCAAATGACAAGGATTTGATTTAAATCCCTCTCGTAACTTTACACCGCTCAAATAAAGATGCTAAAGATGCTCTAACTTCTGTTTCAGTGGAACTCTAAAGTCAGCCATTTCTTTTCTCAAACAAAGACATGTAATTTGAAGTTGGGCATATTGAGGTTACCGTGTGCTATATCCCAACTTTAAAAGGACCTCCTCTACAGTATGCACCAGTAAGTAATTGGCTGAGGTGGATTTGCTGCATGCTGAGAGCCTCAAATGACGTGTCCTCCAAATTGAGCCAAACAAGGTTGCTTTTCTTGGCCATATTCGGAGTAGCCTTTGAAATGGGACAGGCCTTGTCGACCCGTTATGATGTATTTGGTTTTGGAAATGTGAATATCGACGGAAGCGGATCCTGAATTGGGACGCGGCTACAACCATCTCCGCTGAGATCTGTAATGTTAGAACAAACAAATCAATACTGTCAATCCCAGCATCAATTAGTCATCCTGACAGTTGACCCCGCTGAGTTGTGCTAGCAAGTTCAGCAATTCAAAAACAGCTTTCTAGCAACAATAATAGGCTAAAGTGACAAATAACTTATCTGGTTTCAAACAGCCCACTCAGGAATTCAGGAGTTTTTGCAGCTATGCAAGAATTACAACAAGAGGACAGCGTAACTATCCGGTGTGAGTGCTGGAATATGTGCGTGTTCTGCAAAACTGTGCTCCAAAACTGTTAGTATTTATTGCAGGATCAGAGGGTTCGTCAGGGTGTGAGTGTGTTTGTGAAGAATGACCAATAAAGACCAGTGCACACATCGGGGGCAAACATCCACACACCCTTTTTTCATTTACAAAATGATCTCATCAGTGCAAATGATTGTCACTATAAATCATGTGAAATTGTACATTACACAGGAACAAGCTTAATAGCGAGCTAATTCAATAGCTGTCGGCTCCTACAATTAGCCATAATTTGTTATTAATTTAAATGCCTCACTTTGTCCCTGTTTGGCCTTCAGCTCCTCTCTCACAGCATCCCTTTCTGTCAACAAAATGTGCATAACTCAGGACAGCAACCGCAGCTGACTGTGAAGCAGATCATAAGTGCATTAGGTCCTTACCAAAGAGAACTTAATTTTTTTTTACATATAAATTTGCTCAAATGTGTCTCAAATTTGTCAAACAAAGTATTTTTTTGTCAAAGGCTGCGATATTCAATCTGTTAAATCAAGACCAACAAAGGGATCCACTTTCCTGCCAAACTCTGCCATTATTTAAAAGGGACATATCATGAAAAACTCACTTTTTCAGTGCTTGTGCTCATACATTTGGGTATCTGGAGTGTCTACCAACCCACAAACTGTGAAATAATACAACCCAGTTAGTTCTTTTGTGGGCTGTCTAGATCAGAAAACATGTGATTCAACAAGCCGTTCAGATTTGGCTCCCCTTCCTATGTCACATGCAGGATCATTAGAATATATCGCCCACAGCTTGAGATCTACCTTTGCAAAGGTGCATTATGTTTTTCTCACAAGCCAATCAGAGCAGACTGGGCTTTTTCAGGAGGTGGTCTTAAAGAGACAGGCACTAAAACAGAGCATTTCAGACATTCATATTCAGACAGACACGATGAGAAAAATGTGTTTTTTTATATATTAAAGCATGTAAACATGTTCTAGTAGAAACCCAGAATAGTGTCAATGCAGTCATCACATCTTTTTACTCATAAACATAAAATGATAACATTTATTTCAGAGCAGGAACAAATATTACAACTTTAAGCCAGTTAGGTAAAATGTATTGCAGTTAGTCTCCCTGGATTTTTTACTAATTTGTTGTTGACTGCATCATAAATGTATTCATAGGAAATTTGCATTTAACTTTTGATTGAATTAAGGTGCATCCAAAATCCTTAACGTCCTATGGAAAGTGCCGAATGAAAAAAAAAAAAAGGAGAGGACCTCTTCATGTGTCAGGAACCTTTAGATCCGGCCGTCATTTTGTGTTCCAACAGGGTGATGACCTAAGCAAACTGTTAAATCCAGGGTTGCAGCCTGGAGTTATGGGCTCAAAACACTGAGTGTAACTCTAGTCTGACTCCATGTTATTCCCTTCCCGTCACTGCCATTACTCATTACTCAACACATTGTTTACAACAATAACTGAACTATAACTGACTTGACTGTTGTAACCAAAACTAACAAACAAAACAAAACAAAAACAACAAAGTCTGCATATAGGAAAAGGTTACGCAAATTGTACTATATTTTGTTCTAATGTCTCATCATATCATACATCTCCACAGTGATGTATACAAGCAATACTGCATTTATATATGTATATTTCCGGAACACAAAAGCCATTTTAGTCAGTAGTCAATATCACTTTATTGTCATTGCACAGAGTATACAGTAGATACTGAGACGATGAAATGCAGTTTAGCATCTAATTAGTGCATTAAAGTGCGGAGTAATGTACAGAGTACATACAGAATAAAAACATAAAATAAATATAACGTGGAATAAACAGTAAGGGGTATGAATACGCAAGATATATACAGTATGAGTACCATGAACAGTATTAACAGTGTGTAGCCTATGAATACACTAAGGTATATACAGTATGAACATAGTAAGCAGTGCACTATTATATACAGAATAAACAGCTGGAGGTATGATCTGAATACGGTGTAAATGTTATAGATCCTATATGTACAATATAGACAGGGGCATATGCAATATGACAGTATGGACAGTGAGTGTATGTGGCAGTAGTTTGGCAGTGTTGGTTAAGTGTGATACCAAAGATAACGTGGTTACTAAAACCCAGATTTAGCACGTTAGTATGCCTATTTTAAGGCATACACTATGTTTTTAATTGCTTTCATTATCCAAACTCTGTCTTTCACTGTTGTCATGCAGCACACCCAATCAAAATGTACAGTACATACCCAAGGTGCACAGCTGCAGGGTGGCACACACATATTTGCACACGGTGTTTGTGTTCATATTGTAAACCCCAGGTTTTATTTATATGCACGGCCCCAGGCTTCAGGTCTCTGGATGCGTGGGATTCATGTCTTTTCTTTACGCATTTTGTTGCTCAGCTTACTTTCACATGTGCATTAACCAGATTTCTGTTTATATTTGGTATGCTAACAGAAAACAAATGCTTTCCGCAGAGGTTTGTGTGATATTGATCCAAATGCATTTGCCTGTCCCAGAGATGGAGCACGGGATTTTTTCACGTCTCATCGTCTGAATGTAAAAGGTGGTTCGTCGCAATAAACATGGCATTCCCTGTTTAGTGTTTCTATAGAAATTCATTCTTTTCTCAGTAGTTTGAAATTCACTGTTCCACAATGTTGTTCTACATTAAAATGTAAAAAAAAAAAATATTTTAACAATCCTTCTACTAATGGCCCAATACTGTATAAGAAATCTTTATTTTTCCAAAACCTCCTGCAGAGGAATTCTTCAAAGACATTCATGAGGAAAATGCCTTCAAGCATTACTCGAGGCGTTTCCTCATGAAATTTCCCCATGAATTGTTATCTTCATTAAATGCAGACACCAAAGCTGTAGACTCTACTGAACCTGAGCCAGCACTATACAGCGTCGAGCATGCATGTTTTTACTTATATTCCTTCATTAGAATGTAACATATAGGGTATACTTTATTGGGACTTTATAGTACTCAAGACAGAGGTTGAAATTTGTGCAATTAATTACCAGGTCATGAAAGTATTAATTTACTCCTTTCACGATATTTTGTACAGTTCCTTTTCATCATTGTTTAACGCCCCTCAATAGTGGGATTTAAATGATGGAGGGTCGGACACATCCTCTGTCTAATTGCATGCTGATAAACCATCTCTGCTGTCAGTCCCAGTGGAACTACAGGGCGTGTTACCGGCCAAAGTGCTCTGACTTAAATTACACCGAGCGCTGTAGCAGTCCGGACGGCTGTACCTGCCAAAACCTTCCCACAATGGCCCGTTCATCTCAGCTGCACCAGACAGGCTCAGATTGTGGCAGAGTTCAGAATCAGGTCATTCCATATTAGACTAAATCTCAAGGTGGTGCAGCAGCTCCTGAGCTGTAACTATATTGAGAAAGTGCCAGCGGCCTGATGCATTTTGCACTGACAGCACATGAACTTCATGTGTGGTGCGTCTTCGAAATTTGGACAGGAATTATTTTAAAGGAGTTGTTTTTTTCTAGCATAAAATAGAGTGTGTTGCACCTTGTGATGATGAATCACACACTCAAGGTGCTCTGTAGTTCACCATACAAGCGATGGCAGGTGTTGTATAAGATGCAGTTTAGTCGTTAGCTCGTCTGTGCTAACTGCCTCTGGGCTGCAGCCCCAAAAGGAAACAATGCACTGACCACCAATAAACGCTGTGGAGCTGCTCTCTGCTTTATATTGTATCTGTACCTGGTGATACAAAGCACACGTTATGTAAGATACCTATTATATTGATATTAAAAAATAAGTGGTTCTAATATTGTCTATCCTGCTGTACAGTTCCACTGAATACTGTAGACTGAATGTGTCTTCTCTTTTGTAATATAGAACATATTCCAACAGGGTAAAAACAACAGCATTGAGTGCATAAAACATAGTGGACCAGATGTGTCATATGGGTATAAAAGAGACACACGCATGTACTGCAGTAGAATAAAGTCGACTCAGTGCTGCAGCCTCCTCTAAAGCCTGTGAGACGATATTTATAATGAATTAGATGAATAATTCCGCCTTAACTGTGAATGGATATTGTCAGGATGGAAAATCATAATTGCAGTGGAGCTGCAGACACATTGTGTAGCTAAGACACATTTTTAATTCCAGGTATAAATGTAATATGGATAATTCATATCTGAATACAATCTAGACACGAGGCGAATGTTAATGCGAGCTGCAACGAGGGCCAGTGTGCTCCGTGTGGCTCACAGCCTCGTAGTGATGAGCACTGATAGTAGATTGTGACTGCAGTGGTTTTAGCTTGTGCCATGTTTACTGAAACAACGAGACAACGTTTTATGATATTTAGCTTCAATTAAATCCTGTTAAGACTTGTTGCACGTGTGTAAAATATAAAATGTTCATTTGATATCGGCCTTTTGACACAACCAGTAAATTCTGTTCTTCACAAAGCAGCTGCCAGGACTTAAACTCAACTTCAATAAACTCCATTTTTTCCGGAGCGACTTGCTTGTTTGTAAATGCAAATAGACACAATCTGAGCATTCAGCTTCCGCGGGGACAGACAATGTCTGAGCGATTTATGAATGGCTCAGATAACAGACACAACAAAGGGAAGATAAAACGGGTCAATATATTTTCTCTTGTGCTCTGATAATAATTTATCATCAGCGCTGAGTAGCGGCAGCCATCTTAATGACACTTCACTTGTGTTGTTAACACTGACACGTTCTGCTGCAACTGCTCCACAGCCCGAGTGTCTGAGCATGCTCGGAAATCTCTGACAGGGTGACTCTTAGACAGGTAGGAAGTCTGATGACGGTGAGGATTTACAATCGGGGCAGTTTGCTGTTAGAGAGCTCTCCGCTTCTCCGAGTGGCAATTTGCGAATACAACAATTTCAACAAACCCATTGAGTGCTCCTACGCTCTCTTGACTGCCAAACACCCAGTAACCATTGTGCTCCAAACACTTATCCATGCTTTCCTCCCCCTCGCCCAATCACCTGCATTGCTTATGTACAGGTTCAGTTTGCCAATAACATGATATTCCATATTGGTTGGGACGTAACACTGGAAATAAAACCAGAACTGACAAATCCTTACAAATTATGATGAATTCAGTCATGCAATAGTGTTGTGAATCAAGTTTTCACCAAATACATTGCATGGCATCTAGTGATACTGTTTAATAGACATAAGCATCTGACATAACTAGCCTATGAGATAACTCATAATTATGGGATGATTCATAAAACTCATATTTGGCCATAAAAATCTAAATTTCTGACTTTTTTTTATTTTTTTATTCAGTGATCATGGAATGGTATCCCCTTCATAAAATAACCATAACTGTCTTAGCCATGAGATAATCACACAGGGTTATTAGACATACATTAATTTCAGCATTTCTTTTAACCTGCAAAATGTGATTTATTTATTTTTTTGGCCACTGGGGGGCAGCGAGCAACAGTTTTGAACACAACCTTGACATATCATCACCTTTTAAAGGGCCAGTGTGTAGCATTTCAGGGGATCTATTGGCAGAAATTAAATATAATATTCATAACTGTTTTCATTAGTGTATAATCACCGGAAACTAAGAATCGTTGTGTTTTCGTGACGTTATGCTATGTTCACACTACGAGTGGCAAAAGCAACCAAACGTCCAAGCATGGCCAGCTACATTATCGGCGAGTCGATAATGTTGTTGCTCAAGCGCTCATTGATGAAGGAACAGAGTGAAACAAAAATACATGATTGGTTGATGCTTCACCGCGTCATTGGAGCGCCGAAAAAAACTTGAGACCAGCTCAACTATGATTTGTAGCGTGTCACGCCTGTCACGCAGCGACAAGTGTCGGACGTCAGTTTGTAGCTTCATGTCACCAGCTTCCATTGAAAATGACTTGTAGCCTGTTGCTATGTTGCCCGTAGTGTGAACACAACATTAGAATGAGCCCTTCATATAGGGAGCGGGTCCTCTTCACGGAGTCCGCCATGTTGCTACAGTAGCCCAGAACGGACAAACCAGACACTGGCTCTAGAAAGAGCCTTTCACATTTTACATTACCACCGTAGTTCTCCGACACGTTTGGAAAGGAAGGGATGAGCGGAGGGGGTTATCAGTTGGTTGCAATCTGCAAACTCAAGGCTAGATGCCACTAAATCCTACACACTGGACCTTTAGGTTGAAATGGCAAACTTGATAGTGTCTTATTTACACATTTATGGAGCAACATTATCATTAATTTGGACTTGTGCTTCCGGGCGGATATTCCCTCTCTTTTAGCTCTGTTTTTGGTCTCCACCAACTCCGGAGGGAAATATCTGTCTCTTTAGCTGCTAAATGCTCCATCATGTTCACCAGTTAGTCGATCTGTTTGCTGTTTGGTGCTGAGCAGGTACAGTTGGTTTTTAGAGCTGTTTTGCAGCTGAAAACGACGTAATGAGAGTGAACAAAAACAGTATGAAGTTGTGGGCCGGAAAGCTAAACTATGAGCTGAAAATAAAGCTCTGTAATGCCGCGGGGAGTGACCCTTGTCACATTGGCACATTGGTTTGTTATTTTACAAACATAGTGATGGATATAGATAGCTGCTTTAAGTATAGACAGCACTTGCAATAGCTATATCTCCATTGGGTTCAGAAATCTCGACTATATGTTGATGAGATGAGAAGATGTGTTTTTTCTCTCTGTACTTTAGCTCTCATCGGATGACATAGATTTTCTGATTCGGTGGAAATGCACACAGTCTGAATGCAAAAGAGTTGTCCTTTAGTAACACCGCAACACTCTTATAATGAAATGACTTTGTGTCACCCTGGTTTGCAACGCTGAGCCGGCTACAGACATTTAGAAGAGACAAATTTGGCTCAAGGAACATACACATATATATTTTAAGTTCAGAATTATTTATAACAGTGCTTTGCTGCTGTTCTGAGAGGCAGGCGTTGCAAATTATTAGAGAGCCGGGTTGCTTAGTGTGACGCTGGCTCTCCTGGTGTGTTGGAGGTGTGTGATGAATGAGATCCTCTAATACAGGGAGACATTTCAGTGGCGTGCAATTTTAAATCCTCATATTGCGGCAACAAAGTGTACAAGTTAAGGTCTAGTGAATATTCTCATCAGTAATTATAGTCTGCACCCATGTATGATAAATTCAGTGTATAATACGGCTAAGCAGCATAATGCAGAACATGGATTGTTTTCTTGCATTTTGAAATATATACACCCTGCATGACTCATCATTTTAATTTAAAACACACTGTTACTCATCATACATAAACCTCTTTTTTTATTTATTAGAATAAACTTTTTGTAAATTAACTTATGCATTGC
This sequence comes from Sebastes fasciatus, assembly GCF_043250625.1. Classification (NCBI taxonomy): domain Eukaryota; kingdom Metazoa; phylum Chordata; class Actinopteri; order Perciformes; family Sebastidae; genus Sebastes; species Sebastes fasciatus. The sequence continues at coordinate 19,789,215 of NC_133807.1, forward strand.
TCCACAGAAAACCAGCAGGGTGCAGACATGAGCTTTCTGTAAAAATCTAATCTCTATCAAAAAATAATCTTCCCTGAGATGGACTTTAAAATAGTGAACTTTATGAAACAACTGCACAGTGTAAAATAAGCTCATATTCCAGCTCCTGTAAATCTCTGCAAGCAGCATGCAGCCACATGAATGAGGTAGAAGCAGATTGTCCACGCCAACTATATTCCAGAAGAGGAAATCTGACGTTTATTATAGCCCTACTTGTGCACGGATAGAGGAAAGAAAAAGTGGGTGTACACACACTAGTTGTGTGGTGCTGTGTGTGGCTCTCTACGGTGCTTCAGTTTAGATGAGCTCACTCAGCCGATGTGCACATCGTTGGATGCTACCAATGTGAGAAGAGCGCAAGGACGGTAGTCAGAGAGGAAGACTGGACGCTTTTTGTGCGCACAGGCTGCGGACTTTCTGCTGCGCAAAGTGAGAGAATAGAGAGAGAGGATTCGCCTCTTGTGTTGGAGGAAAGATGCGATGGATGTGAGGTTGCCTGGATGGATGTGAATCCACTCTTGTATCGCAGACTGGACTGGACTCCGGCTGATGAGAAGAAGAAGAAGAAGCCTACTTTAAACACATTTTGGTCCTTTTCTCTCTCCTCTTTTGTTCTAAAATGCCAGGATCCGGTCCATCATCATCATATTATTCTGTCCAGTTCAAGCCAGGCTGCTCATTTGGAAGGACGCCAGACCTCCAGCCTCTCAAATCTGCAAGTTCAGTCCAATAAATTGTGACATTGTCTGTCAGCCTTTGGAATAAGAAATCGATACTCAAGAGAGAGAGAGAAAAAAAGGTGGATATTCTTCCGGAATTTTAACGATCTCATTTCCTATCCTTATAAATATGCGATTTTGGTTGGATTAGGGTTGGTTTGGTCCAGCTCCACGCTTTTTTTGCGGCTGATAGTGACTGATTATTGCTGTTGATTTTTGTGTCCATGCAAGACTCCGTGTGGAAACATGTCTGGCCACTTCTTTGAGAGGATCACTGCTATCAGAGATGGCATTTTGGTCCAGCACTTCGCTTTTCACCTCTAAAGTGCCAAGGAAAATCTTATTCATGTTCACCCTCTCCCTCTCTGTCACCTACTTGTTCTACAGCTTGATGAGCTGCTACAACTCGCTGCAGTTCCCAGTTTTGCAAGAGAATTACGCGTACCAGGCGAGGCTGGTGACGGAGGAGACAACTTTTGTGACATTGAGGGAGAAAGTTTACTCCGCTTCCCAGGGCTTTACCCAATTCACCGAGGAGGAGGAGAGGACCACGGAGGTTTCCAGCAGCGTGAAGGATCACCATGCCGAGGCCGAGCAACAACAAAGGACGGTGGAGTGGATTAGGACGCAGGCGTCTCCAACGAAGTCGTCGTCGTATCGCACCGACGCGCTGGTGGAGAGGGAGCGCCAGGAATTCAGCACCACGGACAGCGACCTCAGGGTGAACTGCACCATGGATTATGGAGAGAAGAAACTTCCCCAAGCCATCATCATCGGGGTGAAGAAAGGGGGGACCAGAGCTCTGCTGGAGGCTCTCAGGGTGCACCCGGACGTCAGAGCCGTAGGGAATGAGCCACACTTCTTTGACAGGAACTACGAGAAGGGGCTCGATTGGTACCGGTGAGTTCAGCAGTGTGTTTTTATTACAAGTCATGCACTTTAAAAGCTGCTGTTGAGCATTTTTCCAAAGAATGTATGTGTTTTTTATTACTTTCCACATAATCACAGGTGTTCATTATTTTCTTGGAGGTAAGAAAATCAATTAGCAAGAGACTGATTAGCAATCAATAACAGTGATTTCTGCCTATACATGGTAAAGCAAACTTTTTCACTCTCGGTACTTTGAGCCACATTTCATTAGCTTTTTTTTTTTTTTTTTTAGCATTTTCCATATAATCACAGGTCTTCATTATTTTCTTGGAGGTAAAAAAAATCAATTAGCAAAAGACTGATTAGTAATCAATCAATCAATCAATCACAGTGATTTCTGCCTATACATGGTAAAGCAAACTTTTCACTCTCGGTATTTTCAGCCACATTTCATTAGCTTTTTTTTATTTATTTTTAGCATTTTCCATCCAAAGAATGCCCTGTATGTGTTTTTTTTATTACTTACCACATAATCACAGGTCTTCATTATTTTCTTGGAGGTATAAGCAAATCAATTAGCAAGAGACTTGATTAGTAATCAATCACAGTGATTTCTGCCTATACATGGTAAAGCAAACTTTTTCACTCTCTGTACTTTCAGCCACATTTCATTAGCTTTTTTTTTTTTATTCTAATAAATATAAACTTTTGTTCTCTGTGGATTAGATTATGTGTGATGGGTTATTTTACTCCAGCAAGTCCTGCAAGTTAATTTTTTTAATTATTTTATTATTATTTAGCATATAGTGGCATGAATGATGGCTGCCTGGAAATGTTTAAAAAAACTTGAACAACAGTTTTGTAAAGTGGTTAGTAATGCACATATGGTTTGTAGAAACGGATAAAACTGTGTGATGGTCCTTTAAGAGACTGTCACTATCTGAATGAAGTTCTATAATTGTTGTGTGTTGGGAGTCTGAGACCATAAGATTGCGTAATTTAGTTTCCACCTTGTTTCTGAAACATAGGTGTGCATTATTATATACTGAACTGAATATACTGAACATGCATATTTACCATATATCAAGTCAGTTGAAGTTTAGACCTTTAACACACACACACACACACACACACACACACACACACACACACACACAGTGGCACTCAAACACACACAGAAGGAATGTCACTGTTTTTTTTTTTTAAACGTCTGATTCTATTTTGTTTAGTCTCTAAACCAAAATCACATTTTGTTTTACATGTTACATGATTATTCCTGAACAGAACCACTGTGTGCTCTTCAGGCTGGTTCCTGTGCCCACTGGTAAAAAATGAAACCCACTGTGAGAGAGTATCATCATATGATGTTCAAATTAAAAAAATAATATAATGTTGGTCATTTCTAGATGACATTATTGAGAAATTGTACTATTCAGTTAATTGCTCATCTCTAGTTTCCTCTTACACACACACACACACAAACACACACACACACACACACACACAAACACACACAGTCATGCTCACAGATTGCATATCACATACATTGTAGATGGACATATTTAAAGGACAACCAGTAAAGTCTATTTTTTCCCTGGTGTTTAATCTGTTTTGATCTCACAAGTCAGCCAGTCATTTCTGCTTCTTCTCAACAGAACATCAATACCCATCAATTACCAGACCAAATTGCTTATAATAACATGTAATAAGTGCTGTAATTCCTGAAAACCTCCTTTGTCTTTGCTTTGCAGATGGTTGCTCAAAATCAGCATGGATGTGCTCACACCCCCTTTCATGTGTGTGTGATGGTTGACATTCACTTTGACTGCAGGTTTTATTAGCCAGAGAGGAATCTGTTTATCATTGCTGTGTTTATGGGAGAGAAAAAAAAACAAGAAAATCAATCTGAGGGGTTCATTCATGGTCAGTTGGTCATGGCTCAGTTGGGCGTTGTTTTCACATGATGATGTTTGACCAAGGGGAACTCAGGATTTTTCTAATGGAGTCAATGAGCTGATGAGAATGACGCTGACTCAAAGTCCCCTCTGTTCCTCCGTAGGTCTGTTACGCTGGTGTTTGGGTTGCGGAGCATCTGCTTTCATCTTGCTGCATAGACATGGGAGCTCTCGGCTGCTCATTTTGCCTGTGTTAATGCAAGCTGTTTCATTACACTCACGGTGAAAGGCTCATTAGACAGGAGGATGACATGCTTACATGAATAATAATAAGTGTGCTCTTGTGTTTTAGGGCCCCTGAGCCAAACAAACACCTTCATTTTTATATCTGCCATTGTCCTGTTAAGACTGTCCACCTCAGAGTGATGCGTTCAGGGGGGGAAAGAAACACATTTCCTGTTGTCAAAGTTGATGGTTAAATGGTTAAAAATAATCACGAGCTGAGCCACTTTTTTCAGATACCAGACACTGATGTTAAAATTCATTCAGCCCACGTTTGTTTGTTTGCTTCTAAATGATGCATTATACTGCATCTCTCTTCTCTGTCTGTGATGCTCCGGCTAATGTGGACTTAATGGAAGTGAAATTATGATCAGTTACAGATGTTTGCAACCATTTGACATTGGTGTAGTTGAATGAGACCAGTAATCTCATAAAATGTGATTCATAAATTTGGGCCTGTCGCAGTAACACCTGCTCCACATTTTGATGGATATGATAGACTATGGGGAATGTAACCCAAAGGCATCTTGTAAGCGCTTACATGTGCTCAAAATGCTCGATCAGTCGCTTCTCAACAATCCAATGATGTCTTTGTGTTATTGTGTTTGGAAGCTCGTGTTGACTGTGGATATTTGTCCTTTCCACATATTCAGGTTTGGTGATCTTTAGAAAGAACTGATTACTTTGCTGTTACTTCGTGTAATGCTCTGGAGGAAAGAAAGCAGGAGGAAGGAAAGTTCCATTGAGTTTTGTGCTGTGAATTAAAAGAACCTTGAAGACAAGAAGTGAAAATGTACAGTCTGGATTCACTCAGGCTTGCGTGGAGCCTTTGCCACTTAAAGTACTGTATGGTAGTTCACTGGAGGTCATGGGTAGTAGTCGAACCAGACTGTAAGCATGTGTTTATGCCGATGATGAATCTTGAACACTTAGTTGCCAACTCTCTGTCCAGGAAATAGCATAGTAAATGTTTTTTGTTGGTACTTTTCTATAGGTTAGGCAAAGAATCATCCAAGGATGTTGTGATTATCCCGGCAAATGTCTGACATGGTCAAACATCAGTGACAGTCGAAGGGAAAAAAAAGGAAATATGAGCTCTTTTATGTAGGCAGCAATGCACGCCCCCTCTTATTCCACAGCCGCTGTGATGGGAGATAATGGGGGATATCATGAAAAACTCACTTTTTCAGTGCTTGTGCTCATACATTTGGGTATCTGGAGTGTCTACCAACCCACAAACTGTGAAATAAGACAATCCAGTCAGTTTTTTGTGGGCTGATTAGATCAGAAAACATGTGATTCAACAAGCCATTAAGACTTGGCTCCTCTTTCTATGTCACATGCATGCTCATTAGAAAATATCGCTCACAGCTTGAGAACTACATTTACAAAGGTGCACCGTATTATTCTCTCAAGCCAATCAGAGCAGACCGGCTTTTTCGGAACGGGGTCTTAAAGAGACAGGCGCTAAAGACAGACAGTGAATACAGGTATATTCAGACGGACAGTATGAGAAAAATAATGTGTTTTTGAACATTAAAGCATGTAAACATGTTCTGGTAGAAACCCAAAATACAAGTACGAACCTGGAAATGAGCATGAAATGTCCCCTTTAAGAAACCGCCAGGCTCTCACCAAAGTAATAACAAGCAGCAGCTTTCCAGTTTATAATGTATAAAGGCTTGTTATTTATAGAGGAGTGATCATAATAACTGCATTTCATCAAGTTATTCAAAAATAAAATAAAAAAAGGTAATTGACCTTCGATTTTGACAAAAGTGCAAGTGAAACATTTTCTGAAAGGTTAGAATCTCTGTGTTGTTGTTGTAGTTGTGTGAGAGGATGCACAGTAAATGGCAGACTAAATCACAATCGTGCAGTATATTACTTTTGAAATTAACATATAGTAAAGACCTACTTTTAAATGACAGTTTGTACAATTGTGCTTCAAAAATAGCACAGTGTATTTTTCACAGTTCTGAAAACTGGCCAATTACTGTCTCCATTAGCAGCTGAGGGGATTTAGCAAAATAAACAAAAGTAAACTATTAATCATAAAATACAGAGTAAGTAATCCATCATACATATCAGAGTAAACTTTGAAAGTTACTCCATTCCTGAAGAGGATACGGAAGGAAAACAATGCTTTCAGACCTTTTTGTATGTTTTGTAGAATTTGATTTCAAGTTTAAATTCAGTCTGTACAGTATTTCTTACAGTGATGACTGTAAGGATGATGCACCAAGAAGGTTTTAGCTTCCTCTAAAAACCCAGACTTCCCTGTCCATAAAAAATTATCTGCACAAATCCAGCACACATCTAATATTCACATCAGGATTCCAAGTTTAGTGAGGGTCTGCTACGAGCCTCCGTAGACGGGCCCAGATTGGTGATTGGTGCTGCTTTCCTGTTTTTATCGCTCTTGGACAGTTTCTCCAGTGTGTTTTGGGCTTACTTGAACAAGCAATTAGCAATGTAGTGCCATCATTACCATACACAGAGGACTCTCATCAGCCAATTGGCGCTTCTAATGTTGCTTCTATTTCTGAGTAAAGAGGATGAGCCACCACCGCGAGGATTTAACTTATCTGTTCTCTTGAGCATGCCCCAACCTGGTGCAAACGCCCATCCTGGAAGAGGAAACGTTTGATGCATGATGACCAATACAGCAAATGTTACTGCAGCGCTGTGCCAGCATTCAGATAGGGAAGATAATGTGCCACATAAATTGTGCTAAAGAATGTCATTGATTATCGATCATACATGAAGATTTATGCCTGCTGTGGGTGAGGCATTCTCAGCAGGAATTCACGCTAGTTGGGGGCCGTACTAATGAGGGCTAATTAGTGAGGTTGACTGCTTGATATTTTCTGCCTTTTTGCAAAATGCCAACAAATAGCGTTTACATTAGTGGGGACAAATTAGGGTTTGAAAGGAGCATATGCCAGAGCAAGAAGCTGGACAAAACAAATAAATAATCATAAAAATGTTGAATTGCTGTCCGAAAAAGTTAGCCATAATTATTTGGGACAGGTAGAAAAGCATGGTATGATCAATAACAATGGAGTCTTGTTGACGGAGCCATTATTTTTAAGCCAATCAAAGCAGACTAGGCCTTTTTCGGGAGGGGGTCTTAAAGAGACAGGCGCTGAAGCAGAGCGTTTCAGACAGAGGGTGAATACAGGTATATTCAGACAGACAGTACGAGAAAAAATAACGTGTTTTTTTAACATTAAAGCATGTAAACATGTTCTACTAGAAACCCCAAAAACAAATTTGAACCTGATAAGTGAACCATAACATGTCCCCTTTAACATTTTTCAAACTATTGCAGTACAAAATAGGAAAATACATACTTTTAAGCTCTTTAGTAGGGGAGTAGTAGAGTTAACAGTGGCAGTATCACTCTAAGACATTGTTAAAAAATAATATTGAAAAGAGTCAGATTGTCTGATTTAGATTAATTCCCGTTGAAAATTATGTGTGACCAGATCAAATCATTCAGCAGGAGGAATGAGGTTTCTCATCTATTGAGGCTCAATGGAATTCTGCTCTGCATTGAGGTGTGAACTGGACAGTCAGAGAAGTGGGAGCAGTTACATCAGTCTTTTCACAAGCAGTAAGAAAGGCTTTCTTCACACTCAAAGAGCCCGGTGTGGAGCAATTGTGCTGAGAAATGTGCTGCGTAATAATGGAATTATGTAATAAATATGTAATTAAGTAATTTTGAATGTTGAGGCATGAATGTGTCCTCAAACATCTCTGTGATTTATGAGTTAAAAAGCGAAGATTCAAGGTAATGAAGAGTGGATTCCATACTGAATGCGTTGGTATTTTAGGCTTTATCCGTATCTATATCAGCCAGAGGTGCAAAAGGTGAACTGATACCTATCAAGAAATCAATACAAGAGTCAGAGACACAGCTACATCGACACAGAACCACAGATCTGAAACAAATTCTGTGTGAAATTTATCAAAAATCGATATGTCTGTGAAACATAGATCTTAAAATTTCAAGTAACTCTGTCTCTGCAGTGTCCTTGTGCTTGTGTGTGTGTGTATACAACACTGGCTGAAATCTCAACTAAAGAACTGTGTTATGCAAAACCTGCAACAATCATGTGAAATATACTAGTGCCATTGACTTTGTCACTAATGTAAAAGGTAGCATAATACAGAATAATGGGGCGCTGATGGAAAAAAAAGACCCTATAGAATCCTGTTGAATCTCAATGAAATCCATTTATATTTTTCTATCACATGGTGGTCCATATAGTAAATTACATATTAAAGGGGACATATCATGCTCATTTTCAGGTTCATACTTGTATATTGGGTTTCCACTAGAACATGTTTACATGCTTGTATGTTCAAAAAACACATTATTTTTCTCATACTGTCTGTCTGAATATAGCTGTATGAAACACCCAGAAGCCCATGCTCTGATTGGCTTGCAAGAAAAATATGGAGCACCTTTGTAAAGTTCTCAATCTGTGGGCGATATACAGACGTAGGCAAAGTTGTTGGTAACGTTCCGTTAAAGAGAGAAAAACCCACAATGGTCACTGAAATAACTTGAAACTGACAAAAGTAATAATAAATAAAAATTCACTGAAAATTAACTAATGAAAATCAGATATTGTTTTTGAATTATGGTTCAGCAGAATCATTTAAAAAAACAAACTAATGAAACTGGCCTAGACAAAAATGATGGTACCATTAACTTAATATTTTGTTGCACAACCTTTTGAGGCAATCACTGCAATCAAGTGATTTCTATAACTCTCAATGAGACTTCTGCACCTGTTGACAGGTATGTTGGCCCACTCCTCGTGAGCAAACTGCTCCAGCTGTCTCAGGTTTGAATGGTGCCTTCTCCAGACTGCATGTTTCAGCTCCTTCCACAGATGTTCAATAGGATTTAGATCAGGGCTCATAGAAGGCCACTTCAGAATAGTCCAATGTTTTGTTCTTAGCCATTCTTGGGTGTTTTTAGCTGTGTTTTGGGTCATTATCCTGTTTGAGGACCCATGACCTGCAACTGAGACCAAGCTTTCTGACACTGGGCAGCACATTTCGCTCCAGAATGCCTCGATAGTCTTGAGATTTCATTGCACCCGGCACAGATTCAAGACACCCTGTGCCAGATGCAACAAAGCAGCCCCATAACATAACCGAGCCTCCTCCATGTTTCACATTAGGTACAGTGTTCTTTTCTTTGGATGCTTCATCTCTTCGTCTGTGAACATAGAGCTGATGTGACTTGCCAAAAAGCTCCAGTTTTGTCTCATCTGTCCAAAGGACATTCTCCCAGAAGCTTTGTGGCTTGTCAATATGCATTTTGGAAAATTCCAGTCTCGCTTTTTTATGATTTGGTGTCCTCCTGGGTCGTCTTCCATTAAGTCCACTTTGGCTCAAACAGTGACGGATGGTGCGATCTGACACTGATGTACCTTGACCTTGGAGTTCACCTCTAATCTCTTTGGAAGTTGTTCTGGGCTCTTTGGTTACCATTCGTATTATCCGTCTCTTCATTATGTCATCAATTTTCCCCTTGCGGCCACGTCCAGGAAGGTTGGCTACAGTCCCATGGACCTTAAACTTCTGAATAATATGTGCAGCTGTAGTCACAGGAACATCAAGCTGCTTGGAGATGGTCTTATAGCCTTTACCTTTAACATGAAGGTCTATAATGTTCTTTCTGATCTCCTGAGACAACTCTCTCCTTAGCTTTCTGTGGTCCATGTTCAGTGTGGTAAACACCATGATACCAAACAGCACAGTGACTACTTTTCACCCTTTAAATAGGCAGACTGACTGATTACAAGTTTGAAGATACCTGTGATGCTATTTACAGGACACACCTTAGTTTAACATGTCCCTATGGTCACATTATTTTACATCTTTTCTAGGGGTACCATCATTTTTGTCCAGGCCAGTTTCATTAGTTTGTTTTTTAAAATGATTCTGTTGAACCACAATTCAAAAACAATATCTGATTTTCATTAGTTAATTTTCAGTACATTTTTATTTATTATTACTTTTGTCAGTTTCAAGTTATTTCAGTGACCATTGTGGGTTTTTCTCTCTTTAACGGAACGTTACCAACAACTTTGCCTACGTCTGTATTCTAATGAGGCTGCATGTGACATAGGAAGAGGAGCCAAATCTGAATGGCTTGTTGAATCCCATGTTTTCTGATCAAGGCAGCCCACAAAAAACTGACTGGGTTGTCTTATTTCACAGTTTGTGGGTTGCTGCCTACCAACCCCCAAACAAGCACTGAAAAAGAGAGTTTTTCCTGATATGTCCTCTGTAAATTGTCTGAGAGGGCCAGATACACACCCTTCACATTTTCTCCACATAACACAGAAAAACCCTTTAACAAGCCTTTTCAAATCCTCTAAAATGAGTTCAAATACAACCCACTAAAACTGAGTTGTCCATCCATTTCATATGTGTATATGAACAAGTCTGTTTATAGTTTTACACTCACTTCCTGTCCCAATAATTGGCTAAAGGCCATAAATTATACTCATCTCATAAAGTGTCCTAGTGCAAGACTTAACAGGATATAAAATTGATTTATATACTGTACTTCATCAAATAACTGCCAGTAAGAGCAGCCAAAAGAAAAAAAACAGCACAGTCATGTATGAAGGAACATGTGTCCCTCTCTGTAGTGAACACAAACAGCCATCCTGAATAACTTATCGCTCTGTCAGCCTGCCGCAAACACACTACAGCTGCCACCTTCTGTAACGCCCTGGTTTCACCACACACTCTATGGATTTGACCCAGTGTAAAAGGATTTATTGCCAAGCGCACCTGTTTATGGGGTGAATACATCATTTATCAAAATCATAGCCCCACAGTCGGGACTCGGCGGCAGTAAATTAAGAGCATATTTTAAGGAGAAAAAGACGGAGCAACAGCAGGTCGTAATCTAAACAACTTTAGTTTGAAGTAGTTTCATGACTTTCATCGCACTGCACAAAAATCCAGAACCTGATTTGCATGCATTACTTGCATTTTTGCTAATGAATAATTAAGATTATGGTAGTCACTTGGAAATTTAAATATCTCTGGTCAACATGTGAGAAAAATCACTGCAAAAGGTCTGCATGTGCATAACTGTGTATCCTTTTGTCTCCTCTGCAAAGCGTTTACACATAAGATAAATCAGATAACTGTGAAACAGAACCAAAGTTTTACTGAGGTTTGCAAGCTCTAATATCTCTGTGTTATTAAAATGACACTTTAACCCCCTCTGTAATAAAAGCTGAGGGGATGTGCCTATAAATCTTTAGAGCGCCCGTTCTTATCCTTTCAGGGCTGCATGCGTCCCTGTGCAGAGGAACGAGTCAGTAGTAGCTCCCAGCTCTGTGGTGATTAGTCCCAGTAGATATTGTTTTTATCCCAGCATACTCTGAAACTATTTTACTTTTTGTTGCAGATTTTTTTTTTCAATCATCTTTTTCTTGATGCTTTGTAAGCCGTGGCCTTTTTAAAAGCATGTAACAGAATTAGCCTTGCCATTTCCAAGGACTTTTCTCATTGTGCGAGTTGTAATGTGCTCTAATCAATAGATCCAGGAATCTTTTTACCTCCAGCAAGGTCATACAATAGAGTGCATTCACTCCTCACCTTATCAAAGGAACGAATCCTTTCTTTGCAATGTGCAAAAATTCACCTATCTCCTTTTTTTTTTTTTTTTAATATTACAGTCTATTCATGGAGGCTGTGTCAGTGTATCCTGTCTGATTCAGCTGCTGTGGGACTTTGAAGGAACAGGGAACAGTGTGTGCCGCGGCGCAGGCTTTAGTGTACCTGCAACCTCCGGTCGTACGAAAAGGACCCGGTGACAGGAGGTGTGTAATGGAGACATGGATCCACTGCCGAGCCCAGCAGCAGAAAGTCTAAATCCAGCGTTTATCCCTTGTTTAGCCCTGCTTTCCCTCTCTCAGCTGCTCCGTGGGCAGCTTAGCCCCTGACTCTTGCCACCTGACTGGGAGCCCGTGACTCCACTCAGTGGGGAGATGGGGAAAAAGAGCAAGGTGGGCCAGATCCCCGAGTAGGCAGGATGCCATCCCTTCCAGCTGGGCCTGTGTGCTGCCGCAGTGCCTCCCTGTCCCGCGCCTTCCCAACATGGCAGAATCTGCCTACGCCTGATAAGACGGCGCCAAGACTCACAAGGACGCACCTCTGAGTGCTCTGATGCCAGTGCTGCAGTTGTGGAATTAAACTTTTTAATTAGCAGCATACCCCTGCGCTGTCAAGAGAGTGGACCGCTTCAGTACAGTCATAGTCCACCCTCTTTCCATTTGATTAAACTCCCAGGCATCGTGGAGCTCCGAGGTTCCAGTTACCACAGGAGCAATCATGTTTATTTCTTGTTTTGAGGATCTCTTTAGATGCAGCATAGCACAAGGAAATTACTCATTACATTCTACAGCCTGATAGAACAGCCTTTTTTAATATTACTCTGTGCCATATACAAACCGATGTATTGACCAGTAAAGCCTACACTGTTAAGAATTTCCCAGTAAAATAACAGTAAAGAACTGGCAGCAGGGTTGCCTTTATGTTACTGTAAAATTTACATTTTTATACTTTCGCTGAAATTTACAGCTTTGTACTGTTAATGAAAAATACAGTTTGAACTGGGTTTTTTTTTGTAATTTCACAGTATTTTACAGTTCATTTACTGTTTAAAGATACATTATATAGCTGTTTTTCACCTTTCTTTTACATTATCTTACTGATTTGTTTTAATGCACTATTTATTTTTTACATACATTTTAATAAACATTATTTTTTGCCTAGATGAATAGACTTAGCAGGTTACAGACATAGGAATAGTCACACTAAATACAATTAAAGGCACTTGTTAGGAAAAAGGCTATAATAGACTTGTTGACACTTTTCCCAAAATGTGTGTCTATAGCTGCTACAAGCACAGAATGCAAACCAGAACAACATGTGAGTGAAGAACAATAAAGATAATTCACTGATTTTACAATCATGTACAATGTACAAGCCTCACATGTGCAGATCAGGTCCCAGAATAAAAAAAATACTGCATGAAACTGTTACTGATGATACTTTAGACAGTTGATCAGCAGTAAAGTGATGTTTTTTTAAGAATACATTATAGTTCAGTTAAAAAACGGCCTATGAGCGTAATTTATCAGGTTTTATTTTGTATTAACAGTAAAGCACTGTTTTTAGCAATAACAGGTTAACACTGTTGAAATCCTGCTGTAAATTAACAGCAATTTTTTTACAGTGTACTATACTTCCATGTTATTCCTGTCCAGTCAACAATATGATGAAGTCATCTTCTCCATGAGCAAAGATGTGACTTCTTATTGTAAATACTGTAGGCACTCCTCAGTGATTATCCAACATGCAGCTGATTGTGAAGGGCAATGCTGGAGTGCCAGCTTGAGGTAGAACTGCATATCTACATATTTACACCATGTAATTCTAGTCACATTGTTAATAGTCTCTTGTATGTAGAAGTGTATACATGATTGTATCAGGTTACTTGAATCATTGATGGTATGCTCTGTATTTATGATGTCTATGTGTTTATTTATTCAGTGGAAATCGGTTCAATATATAGTTTATGTGCAGGGCCATTTCTGGACATGTTGGCGCCCGAGGCCAGGCATGTATTTTCATTATAATATTTTAGAATAATTATGATAATTGCAGAATATTTTATTTGAAATGTCAGTGCCATGCCTTTAACCTATATTCTGACAGGTAGTATCTTTACTTGCACACTAGTCTCTTGTATGGCTTATCCTGGTTTCATATTCTATGGAAAATAGGAAACCTGGGCATTAATATCCCTTTATGATTTGATGTGATAAACATTATCCTGGCTTCTGAAGGTCTGTGTGGGAGCATGTTTGACTGCTCATAATCCCACACAGTCTCTGTCATTCCTGTACAGACTTTGACTTATGGATGTCCAACACATTTTATCATCCAACATTTATATGAATTCTATTTTGTACACTTAAGGCTTGCATTAAAGGACTTTTTCAACATTTGAGGGAATACGCTTATTTGCTTTCCTGCAGAAAGTTAGATGACAAGATCAGGTCTGTGGCTACTGCCAGCAGCTGGTTAGCTTAGCTTAGCACAAAGACTGGAAATGGAGAAAAACAGCTAGCCCATCTCTGTCCAAGGGTAATGGATTCTGCCTCTTGATGTTTTAATCCAAGTGCAGACCAGGCAGCAACCTCTGGTTCTGAAAAGTGAAGCCAATGCTGAAGTGTCTTAAACTTGCATTCTCTCTAATAGCCAGCAGGGGGCGACTCCTCTGGTTGCAAAAAGAAGTCTGATTGTATAGAAGTCTATGAGAAAATGAGCCTACTTCTCACTTGATTTATTACCTCAGTAAACATTGTAAACATGAGTTTATGGTCTCAATCGATAGTTTCAAGTCTTCTTCAATACAGCATGATGTACAGCACAGTGTGTTTTCAGTTTGTGAAAGTTAATTATAACAGTTTTGGTCATCTAAAATGTATTTTTCAGCATTCGGTTGTACTTAGCTCCACCCTCTCGTGTCAGTTCTGGTTCCAGAAAACCAAGATGGCGACGGCCAAAATGCCAAACTCAAGGCTTCAAAACCGTAGTCCACAAACAAATGGGTGGCGTCACAGTGACTACGTCCACTTCTTATATTCAGTCTATGGTGTAGACACAACAAATCACCTTTTACTGGAGCTCATGTGCCAGACTATTTCTTGGCTTTGTTAAGCTAGGGTTAACTGGCATTTAGCTCCAGCTACAGATTTAGCATACAGACACGAGAGTGGTATTGATTTTCTCTCACATCAAGAATGCTTATAAAAATATTTCCCCAAATGTCCCAAAACTATTCCTTTAAAAAGGACCTGTGTGTGAGATTTAGTGGCTAGTGATGTAGTGTAGAAACATGACGGTGCAAGATGGCAGTCTTCATGGAAGGGGACCTGCTTTCTGTAGATATACAGGGTACATTTTTAGGTAACAAAATCACAACAATTCTTATTTGCACGGGATTATACACTAATTAAATCATACTTATGTATATTATACTCTGTTTCTGCCAAGTCCATTCAGTTATATGCGACTAAAATCCACACATTGGACCTTTAAGTTTTGGGAATGATCATGGCTTTGGCTAAATATTGCAAAAATAAACACGTCACATCCCATAATTTAATTCAGTGCAATGAATAGATATTGGGGGAAAACAAATGACATACATCAACGTTTTGCAGACACGTGCAGCATGAACATTTTGCCATTAATATTCATAAAAACATTTCCTCATTGTGTACCTAAATATGCAATTTAAGCGGCAAAATACAGGGTTGCACTAGAAGCACTTTCCAGTTAAATACCATTTTCTGGACCATCACCGATTTTATAGAAGGTATCAACATCATCAGGTTTGAATTATTGAAATCTCAGATGTAATACACTGTAGATTTGAATTTCAACAAGTACAGCCACGAAGCAGCAGCTATTCCAGCACAGCTAATTAGTACAGCCATTACAACACCATTCTCCAGGTTTCATATTTGCTGCAGCAAATATCCTAATACAGTGGATCAACACAGAGCACAGTGCTGAATTACCTTTCAGGAGGTTTTTCCTTTCAGTGGTTTTGTTTTGGCTGAATAGACGCTCCTTTTTTCATTCCATTCCAGGATTACAGATTGGTTTGATCTTATTGTAGCGATCTGTATTGTAACATGGGAATTATGGAAGAAGTAATACCGCTCCATCCTTTTTGCATATGGAGAGAGAAAAAAAAAGAAAAGAAAACCTCTTGAGAAGTTAATGGGTATAGCCAATTTCATCCTGCCTTTGGTCCTGTTCAGAATTCATGTGCATTCCTCCACTCTCGCACACACATTCATCTCTTTCTCCTGCCCTGCTGTAGCTACACTCCGATGCTTTCAAGTGGAAGTCTATTTTACTTATGGTTAGAATTTAATTCACAGTTTTTCCCCCCTCCATTGCTATGAAGTGGCCGTGGGTTATGGTTCACCATCAAGGCTCATATCCACTTTATTTTTGTGTCCATCAAAAGAGACGGATAAAATTCAGAGCAGCCGTCTCCTGCGTTGTCGCAGCAATGGAAGGGAGGACTTATAAGCTTGTGTTTTTGTTCCACGACATGGACAGATTGTCTGAGAATGAAAGACATAGCTTCATCTGTTAAATTATTTATTTTGGACACAAAATAAAGTATAAGCTCAGCTGAAGTCATTTTATGCTCAAAGGGATTCGTCTCTCCCAAAAGATTATTTGCATGCAACAGAATTGCCTTGATGTGCTTCTAGTCTGGAGGAACAATGATTCTGTTCGGCAGAATGCTGGTTTACAGACGTTTTTAAATCTCTGCAAATAAGACTACCTTGGGACAAATACGCATGTCAATCACACTTGTCAAGATTCCAATTTTCCTTCCACATCTCCTGGAGCACTTGCGCTGCTCATGCTCCTTATTGGCTGCGAGGGATGTGGTCTCATGACACAAGCTGATGCATTTGTTCAGTCAAAGGGAAAACCCTGACAGGAATGGTCATGGAGCCAAGATACAGGGACTGCTGGGAGTGTGTTTCAAATGTGTGTCCATGAGCTGATAGGTGTGTTATGCTGAGGGATGGGGGTAAATGAAAATGTTGGCTTCTCCCACTAGTATAGGTGGCATTATCATATGACCATTATACAGTAGATATATGCAGCATATGCATCAAGAAAGCCTTGGCTATCTTGAGAAAGCACATAAATTAGCATTTAACTCTGGCTGCTAAACAAAAATTCCATTTCAGCTCATTTTTCAAGATTTTTCAGAAATTACCTTTTTTTTCTCGAGGATTTGATTAAATGTAAAGTTCGGATCATTTATAGAGGTGACCAAATCGGGGCCAAATGCATCTCGTGCTCTCCGTAGCATCTACAGTTCAGCAACAACCTGACAGACTTAATTCAATTATGGCTTTGTGATGTGTTGAGACTCCGGAGGTGTGAGCTAATTCCTCTGTTTACACCCCTGAGTCACTGTCACAAACAAAGACAAACACATTCATTGGCTTCCAGGATCTTGTTTGCTGTGATTGTCCCATCTCCTTTGAAGCTTCTCATCGCTTTATGTTGTTTACTTATTCATGCGCTTTCTTTTCCACAAATCACCATGGGGTATTCCGTTGGAATAATTTTAGCACAGTGTGAAACAATCTATGAGCTGATATCTCGATGTGTAAACTGCACTCAACACACTCTCTACATACAGTAGAGACGCTGGATTGACAGGCGCTTCGATCAATACAATACAGATTCTGTGATGAACCATATTGCCTACGTCTCTGCCACCAGCGCTTTCAGAGCGTTTGGTATGTTGGAAGTCATTAACACAAGCTGTGGCATTTGCCAAACTCCCTTAAGACTTGGATTAAGACAATGAAATGCAAAAGGACGCTATTAAGGATTAGGCTAATTGCAAATGTCTGTTTCAGGAAGTGATTGTTTTTCCTGGATAGCTTGGATTATTGGCGTTTGAGATTTAGCAGAGAGTTGACGTGTTCTGCCGCTCTCTCTCTACCATGAAGCCAACTCTTTCCTTGTGGGTCCTTTGACATGTGCGATATATTGTCCTCTATGGATAATGCACCACACAACTACACACAATAAAATCAGCAATGAATTGTGATTCAGACAAAGAGAAAGAGTATTAAGACTTTTAGTTGAAATCATAATACAGTTTTGGTGCTGCCCTAGGGTTAATGGGGAGAGTTTAGTTTGCCTTCACATCCTCTTTTCATTCTGTTGTAAAACCCAATTCAACAAACCACGTTTACCAACATTTGCTGAAATATATAACCTACTCACCACTGCAGTATTTTTTGAAGTAACTGAAGAAATGTTTTCAAAAATAAAATCACACTAACTTGTCAAACAAGACAAGACACAAGAGGAGAGGACTTTCAAACTTTAACAAAAACCCCAGGACCATGACACTGTAAACCTTGCTTTTTCATGTTGTTTATTCATCACGCCCCCGGTGTCTAAAGGCCTTAAATGTTAACATACTGCTGGAATCAGATTTATTTTCTCTGAACAGTAAAACGTATGATAATCAAATTCAGACTTTTTCTGTACATCCATGGCTGACTTTATGCAGCATTTGGCATGGAGGCATTTCTGAGTAGCCCAACTTATTGTGAAGATAACAATAACAAGTCTAGGTTGCACATGAAGTGGCCATAAGACTGGAAATAAAGGAAAACTGAATACAAAGTTAAGGGATCCAGAGCACCATGGACATATGGGACTCACCAGAGAAAGAACAATAACATTGGTTGTTTGCTCAAATGCTTAAAATGTTTATATTTTGTGGACAAGGGACCAAGGTCAGTGTGGAGCATATGTGTAACCCTAACCCAACCCTGTCTACACAAATATTTTGCCATACAACTAAACTGCATTCTCAATTGTGTTTCGAGGAAAACAGGATTACAGTCGCAGTTTTGAACAGTTTAAAAACGTGATTAACGTTGTAAATTGTAACAAAAAAAAACTTACAAAACCATAACAGAACTACTTGGTTAGGTTTAGGCAATAAAATTACTTGGTTAGGTTTAGGGAAAAAAACATTATGACTGTGCTTAAAATGACTACGTTTGTTACGTTATTAAGCTACGGACGTAAATTATGATAAATAAAAGATAGTAAGATCTGCCTACTGCTTCACAATGGAAATGTTGATCGTCAAACCTTTGATTTCCTGCTCTCTGATTAATTTCTTTGCATCAGGTTATTGTGGAAATGTTATTATTTATGTTAAGGAAACACAAAATCCTCTGTCACGCATGTGGCTCGCCCCATAAAATGTGTCATGATGAGTTGACGAGTGCTGTTTTTACACCTCGTGTGGACACCTACAGTATGTCTGCGCTCAACGTCTCCTCTCCTCATCCCTCTGTGAGTGTAAACGTAGGCTCCTTCAAAGTGTGTCGGCCCTCCCCCTAAACGGTGTCGTTTTCAGGCTGATGTCTGTACATTACGCACCGTCTCTCCTGCAGTGCAGTGCAGTGCCCGACTTACAGGTGTAATTCAGCCTCCGGATTGAGCACAATGGACAGCCACAAATAGTAAACGGAGTGCCCTCCTAATCAGTAAACAGAATAGCTATAAAATCATCAATAGAAGACAATTCTAGGGCTGTACCGAGTAGTTGGAAGCTCTGAAGCATTGACATTGACATTCTAAATCAACATTGTAATGCTACACAGCTTCTTTTTTTTTCTTTTGCATGCATTTCTGCACAGTTGCAGATAAATATCAGGCTACACTATTATCAGTAGTATTATGCTATTTGTAGAATTAGATTCCAGTGGTGGCCACAAAGATTTGTTTTTAACTTCTGTAATCCAAACATTTCCAATAACTCCAGAGTGTTGTAAAGTCCAAAAT
The DNA here is from genome assembly GCF_043250625.1 of Sebastes fasciatus. Taxonomy (NCBI): domain Eukaryota; kingdom Metazoa; phylum Chordata; class Actinopteri; order Perciformes; family Sebastidae; genus Sebastes; species Sebastes fasciatus. Next base: position 19,808,509 of record NC_133807.1, read on the forward strand.
TCAAAATTGATTGAAAACAGATAGATGTAATAATTTCCAAAATCCACTGCATGTTTTTATCTAATGAAATATTATGCTTCAATCTGTATTTGTTGGCATTTAGCCATTAAAAAACCCCCAAAAAAACATTTTCATTGCACTCACATCTCCACTTTGCCGAATCCACTATTTAAATAGCAATGCACCAGGTGCAGGCACTCCTAGCCTTTAAAGGAAATGGAAGAGGACACTCTGATTGGTTTAATTCCTGTTACGCACAAAACACACCTATGATTACTTAAGAGACTAAATACAACCCCTTTACTTACTAACTAGCAAAAGTGGAGTTGAACACGTCCTAAATGCACCTGTGCCATGCGCTATAGATCATTTAAAAAGGGCCCAGAGTGTCAGAGTAGAAAACTCACCTTACGGATGTTTTGTAATGCCACTGATGAACCACCTATAGTGGTATTATTCATGAGGACTCGTCAATACAATATGTGCACAGTCTGTAGAAAACAATGAACAAAGTCCCCTGTTGACTTTATACTATTCTGTTGGAAGTTTGGATGTAAGATTTCTGGGTACATTTAATGACTATCTGCCAGACATTTGACTGGAACTGGGAACTGGAAAGTGGAACTGGAACTGGAAATTGAACTGAAAATTTGGTATTTGGAAAGCCAAAAACACAAGCATAAAAAAATTAAATCATTTCCAAATTTAGTTACCCGGAATTAGCATATTTAGATATTACGATTACTTTAAAAACACACCACTATAGATAGAAAAACACAGGCAAAACTTCAGGATGTGTTTTATTTGAGGTGTCTGTTGGGGACAAAACTGTAAAAACATAGCAGTGTGCTTTCAGGCTGTTGCAGGATGGCAGGATTAGGATCCTTGACTTTATTCTCTGTCTTTTTTCATGAGGTATTTGAGCTGCGCTTGGTTATTCATTCCATGCATTTTAAGTACGCCCATGGAGAATCTCCCAATAGTCGCTCTCTACTCTAATCGACCTCTGGTTTGTTTCATGTCTACAAGACAGGAGGAGGCAGAATCCTAAGTATGAATTGATTTTTGAATGAGCATACATTTACTTTTAAACACCGACAGAAGACTGAAGGCTGTGCTTCGCGGCAAACGGCTGTCTTAATTGATTTGAGTAATGAACAAGGACATGCTTTCTGTCTTTTGACTCAAGGTCACTTTGCCATCGCAGTCTTAAACTGTGTCCTCTGGTCTTTATAAAGGACCAACTCACCATGAAAGTGTATCTGGGCCGAGGTGAGAAGGTAGCTGCTGTAACTAATGGGTTTATTTAATTCAATTTATTGCTTCAGCCGCTGCATCATATGAGACATGCTGGTCACTGTAAGATTGAGGTTTCTTCATGAAAGAAAGAGAGATTAACCCCCTTTTCAAAAGGGCAGAATACACTCTCATGTCATGCTGGATTTTCGTGCCTAGATAGCTGGATGTATAAATCTGCAGAACTAAATGAATATAGGTTTGTGGTGAAATGGGGCTCTCAAGCTTATTTGGTACAAGCCTTCTAATCAGCGTCACGCTGGGGCTGTGCTCGCCGGGTTGGGAATCTGTAATAAATGAGGGCTTTGTCAACATGTCCACTGTTGGATGGGGGGGGGGACCAGTGTCTTTTGATTTCAATGTGTCAGCCGAAAGGCCCTCCGGCATATTTGTCCAAGCAAATGTTGAGCATTTACTGCTATCTTTATCATCTATTATGTATTTCTATGGATTGAGGATGGCATTCTTTTTTCACCCTCAGCATATTGTAATAATAAATTCACCCTTAATACTATTATGGTGGCTACACGTCAGACCATATCTGCCTCTTAACACATTGTCTCCAATTAACATTTTCCAAATTTCTGATGCAATCTGCAGAATACAAATGAAGGCGTCCCAGCAGCTGCTGGCTCTGTTGTCTCAGCTCAGAGCGATGTGCTTTCTCTTAAATTTGTTTTGTAATACACCTCACTTTACAGGAACAAACACGTACGCTCTGCACATTGGGTAAACTCAACAAAGGCTTCAGGGTTTGGAAAATTAATGCGCCATGATAATTAGTTAAGCAACGGAGCAATGCCAGAGGAAGGAATTTCACACCTTGAGTTTAATAATATATAGTGTAATTTGCCTTGGTTGTAATGTGCATATGTTTCTTCGTGTTATTTCATGGTCCTGGTGCTGTATTGTCACATCTTGAACAGATGGATCGTCACATACTGACACAATGGCAGCTACTTATTTCAAAACATCTTTATTTGTGAGGATATTTTTAGCCCACTTGTAACATATTTGCATGGATTTCTCAAGTACGGCCATGATTGTTAGAGACTTTAAGGGTTGTAGGATGATTGCACTCATCAGAGTATATATACTTTTCTTGTAGGCTGTGGTTTGAAGAATTTAGAATGTCCTTTTTGTTTACTAATGGATGAATGCCTTGGTTTATATTTTCAAACAAGCATCAGCGTACCAGAGTGCATCTGAGAAAATTCCTCAAAAACAACTCAAAATATGAAGATATGCCATTCTAAACCATCTTGTAACAAGATGCTCAATGCACCACTATTTTCATTGCAAAACCATTCACCACTTCCCGCTTCCTTCTATCCTGCCAGGTAGCTGATTGCAGGTAATTGCCTTCACCTGGCGTCCCAGGTGTAAACCACTTCCTGATTACATGCTCAAACTGAAAACCAGCAGGCCTTTAGGTCCAGAGGGCTTGAATTGAGAACTACCGCCTTAAACACTCATCTACTTCTAAACCCATCTACTCTAATTGCTCTCCCGCAAGTCAGCAAATGTTTTCGCTTAAAAACATCATTTAGTATAGCATTTCTTCATGCATGCAGCCGGAATAATGTCAACACCAAAATATATATTTCTGTTAATCTTCGGAGGCTTGCCACTCTTTAGTTCACAGAGGAATGTCTGCATAGGTACGGTGGCAAATTATTCTGACAGTGGGTTGCACAGACTCTTTGACATCAGAGAGGCTTTGCCCCCTGCCCTGGATAAGTGCTAACCCACAGAGTCACACATAGCCCTTTTTCTCCATGACTTCATTGCTTTTTGTTTCCGGAGTTTTTTTTGTCTTTTTGAGAGCTCAAAATCTGAACAGCACAACAATGTCCACCGCACATTCTGTCAATTTTTGAAAGTCGCCAGAGCAATCGTGCGGTGAAAATGAATGTAATCATGAAGCCTCCTGTGGTTTTGACACAATTACAAAAAAAAAGGAATGTCAGGTCTTGGAGCTATGAGCATGTAAAACAGGAAAATACCCCCCCACCCCCCCACCCAGATTGTGGTGTATGATGGTCAACAATCTCGGAACCCATCAGTTATTGGTCTGATAAACCTCTGGGTGCAAGGGATATTTTTAGGGTTCCGGTGTAGCAAGTGGATATCCGGGCCAAGACCGTGCGCTGCTCATTGTTTTCAGTACGATTCTACATGCAAATGCAGAATCTGTATATAGAGATTAGACGGTCAAAGACTAGTGATGTCACGAGAACCAATACTTTGGTACTAAGTTGATGCCAAAATTCTGAAAATGTGAGGGTATTCAGGAGGTTACCGCAGGTACCAGGAATCAGGGCTCGAGACTAACAGCATCTCGGGGACAATAGAAAATGTAACCCTTTATGCTACATTGTGAGCAACAAATCCTGTGTTGAAATCGGCAGGAGGTGAGCTAGTTAACGTTAGCTGTTAGCAGCCGGCGGGCAGCAGAGTCCTGCTTGGCTAAATAACGGAGCTAACAGCTAACGGTAAAGGAAGTTGCATTGAATTACATTATGATACATTCAAGCTTTATTCAGTAAAATGAATATTGGGAGAAGGTAAGTTCTAACGTTATCATAATGTGTTCAAATGTAATCTTGTAAAATTTAGTTTTTGGCGAGAAACTTGAAGCGGATCATAAGGGATTAATCATTATTCACAAAAAAAAACAGTATGCAAACGTTAATAAAGGAGTGTATGTTGAAGTACATGGGATTCATTGTTTTCTCTGTGTTTTTTGCTGTGGTATCAAATTGGGTATCGAAAATCATGGAATTCCACTGGTATTGGTATCGACAACTACATTTCTGATATAGTGAGCAAAGACATTCTTAAAATATTTAAGGAATAAATTCTACCTTTCTGAATGGTAGAACAATTTCATGTGCATATTTAGCATGGACTGTGAAGTAATTAAGACCATATTTCATCATGTTCCACAGCAGTGCAAGTGCAAGGCACAGTTTTGATTTAGATATGTACATCTTTGGCCATGATGCACAAAGAGATGATGGGCAAACGGTAGAGCAGCATAATTCCATTGTCTCCCCTAAGGAAAATAAATCAGCCAATTGGTGTCACTGTGACATTGTACTTTGTATATTAGACAATATAAACTCAAATATACTGAGCAAATATTCATGAGCTTTATAGAACATTGGCAGAGTGTGTGAGTCAATACAAGTGTTAAGGCTTGTGCAAACATTGTGAGTTGACAGACAGATCAAGTAGGTATGAGTAGGAGTCAAGAGGCTATGTGGAGGCTGCATCTAAACACTGCTGTTGGCATATAGGGATGGCTCTGGGGAAGTAAGTGTGGTGACTCACGATCTTGGTCATAATGACTATTAAGTCTGAGAGGAAAACTTGTGGAGCAGATGGTTTGCCAGGTGTGTGCGCACCACTGTTAGCATTTGACCAAAATTAGCACAACGTCACTGAAGTATTGACAAGTGAAGAATTCATTTTGAGGCATTTTTCTGAGCTTTGGGGAAATTTGTCTAGACATTACAAATGTGTTAACTCAATAGGGTTGCCAGGTTTTGTCAAATGTGTCGATCTCTGTTATCTGTTTTGTTAGGATACTCTGAAGAGCTTTCTTTCTTGTTATAGTTAATGTGATTGTTGTTAATTTTACCTCTGAGAAATTGCTGCCACTATAAAATGTGTTCAACTGGCTTACCAAGCACAATGTTTAAGACACAGTGGCTGGGTTCCATATGTAATGTTTGAATAAGCAACCGTCCAATTTTTTGTAGATATTATTGTTCCCACATAGCCCTTACGATTTTGCAACTGAAGTAATGCACATACCTGCTGTCTTTTTTTTTTAAATAATTAATACATTTTATTATTAAAGATTATTTTGGGGGCTTTTTATGCCTTTATTGACAGTGACAGATATAGTTATGAAAGGGAGAGAGAAAAGGAATGACATGACATTTTGGTTCTTTTATCCATGCTAGCAGCATAGCTACAAAGGTCGCTATGTTGGTCTGCCAGTCGGTCAACCGCCTTGATAGATTGCCATGTAGTTTTGTTGACATTCATGATCCCCAGAGGACTGACTTGGAATGACTTTGATCCCTTAACCTTTCTTCTAGTGCTAAAATCATCTCAAAATGTTCAGTGAAATATCGCAACATATCTACTTGATGGAATGGCACACAATTTTCTACAGACATTCATGGTTTCCAGAGGATGAATCCTAAGGACTTTGGTGATCCTGTGACGCTACCTCTAGCACCACCATGAAGTTGACGTTTGTGGTTTGGAGTAAAAATTCTTGACGACTGGATAGATTGCCACAACAGGCTTTTACATACCGGGGTCCACGAAATACGACACGAAAATGCAAAATACTCACTTGCGAATATTACAGCTTTTATTGTGAAAGGTAAGAAAGGAAGGAGTGGATCTGGTCTACGCTGCCTTTGTCAAGGTTGAAAGGATTAATGAAGTTTGCCGTCTCGGTTCGGACTATGGAGCCTACGTGTTTTTTTCATAGACGCGAGTCAACCCGTTCCGCCCGACTTGATTGGTTGATGCCTTTATTCGAGGTGCAAAAGCTCAGAAAAATCAAGACTTTTTTGCAGCATAATATTTGTGTTCTGTGTGGAAGTATTCATGACAAAACAATAACTTGAAAAAATGTATTGACATGCAAATTAATCGCACAGAAGAAACACTCCCATTGTACAAAGGCCTTAAGATGAAGAGTAATAACCTCAATGATCCCCCGACTTTTCAAATAGTGCCATCATCAGGTCAAGTTTGTCCATTTTGATTTATGACCAAATGCAAAACGAATGACGTTCCCTTCAGCTGCATTTTGTGTTTAGTGCAAATTAGCAAATGTTACCATTCTATAATTGAGATGGTGGTCATAGCCATCAGCATCAGCATGTTTCCATTGTCACTGTAGGCAATGCTGACTATCTTAAAGCACCGCTTTGTCTAAGAACAACCTGTTAGAGCCGCTAGCATGGCTGTAGACTCGGAATCTTATTAAAACAAATACTGATACCAAGAATTGTTCGATGAAAAACGAAAAAAAAAAATAAAACAATAAAAGGAACAAGTTGTCTTATAGAGGCAGTTTTATTTTATCTTAACCACCAGGAGGTGTGTTAAACAATGCCTGACCATACAACATTAGTGAATGAACGGTTAACAGCTGCTGCCATTGCACTGACACATGATGCTGGACTTCCATGTTGGCTTCCTGTGTATGAGAGAAGCCTCTGGGTGTGATTTCATCCTCCTCTATGCTAGTGTTGTGGTTTGTTTGTTTTGGAGCAGGTTCAGTGCCTTAGCTGGCCTCTTTATTACTGCATTCCCTAATGCCTTGATTTAATGCACTCTCAGAGGTCAGATATTGTGCTGGCAGCCACAGACCACTTCCTTCAACACCGCCCCATTAATAACAGCAAATAAATCAGGGCACACTGTGAATTTCCTCACTTGCATATTAGAGCTATTTGGGAGTGCTATGGGGACATCTTTATTGCATAGAGGAGGTAAATTGCCAAACACTCATCTGTTTACACCTCAATCCCAAGTCTGAAACGTGTGGTCCATGTCCAAATTAATTAAAGGTACAGCTCCCTGTGGGATGCTTACATTTGCATTCCATTAGAAACCCTCAGAGGGCCTCAAATTGATTTGTGGAAGATTCATAAGACCATGTAATGTTTACTCACTCTGCAAACTCTTCAACAATTTATTTTCTCCTGAAGAAAAAAACACAGCTTTTCTTTGTTTTAGGTGATTTCATGGAGAAGAGATGGATGGAGAAACGTAGGCACCACATCAAGGCTTTTTATGTATAGTTTGTAACATAAACTAACATGATGAAAGTAAATTTGCTCATTTGTAGCCCAGTTTGTGTAACTAACCTGCTTAAAATGCAACAAGGGGTAAAATGAGTCATTGTCAGCAAGCAGTACGGTGCCAGAGATTTGCCTTTTGCAGCAGCCTGTTTTCTGCACACACGTATCAGATTGCGTTTTATCATTCGATGATACGGATGTGGTCAGACAGAAGAATTATTATTGTTGTCAGCATGTGTTCATCTTGATTTGGCCCTGTATAATCAACGTTGCCCAGCGAGCACCTTTCCTTTTATTCAAACGCAAATGTGTCATCAAAACCCCTTGTGATTAAACTTTGAATAATGCCAGATATCTCCTCTTGCTGCCCGTAACAGTCTGATTGTTTGTACAGCAGATGCAAACTGTGAAAGGAACCGCGTCCTGCTGTATCTTTTTAAATGACTGAAATTACTGAAAATGGGCTACCAGACAACTAAATGAGAAATGGCTTAGTGACGCAAGATGTTCACCATTTCCCAACCTTACATGAGGGACTCATATTTGGCCAGAACGACGGTGTTAAAGCTGCGTACATAAAACCCAACATGTCCTCCTAGAAGGGGTTTTTCAGGTAGAAATTTATAACAAATGTCGAATCACTGAGGTTAAGGTCTACATGTGCAAGTGCTAGATGCACATTTCAGTTCTAGATACATCGGGGATGTTAACCTCTCGGCAAGGTTTCTGTCCGGGTTAATGCTTTACAGAATTGCCTGAGAAGAAATAAATAAATAAATGCATGAAGATAAGAAAAAAAATGTATACAGCACACTGGTTCTATGCTTACACAGTCATCTATATTGTTATGTACCATTACTCTCCCTCAGCCTTCTCTCCTTCCCTTTTCACATGAAAGGATAAATTCCTCCAGGCTATGCTCATGCAACAACGGCTCATGCTGTCCGTGCTGTAACAGAGGAAAGCAGGCACCGTATTCACATAACTGCTCCCCAAGAGCGAAAATACATAGGACACCGCTGCTCATGGTTGGAGGGATTTCATTATACATAATTATGAAGTTGAGGAAATAAATTTTGCCCAGAGTAAAATATTAATTTCAACCTCTTCTCTTCTGAAGTAATCAAAGACGCCACATTAATTACATACATGAAGAAAGGAAAACTTGTTAAGGGGTGATGAACACAGAGTTACTGAAGGAGCTTAATGCAAATAGCACAATAATTGTGCACACGTTTGTGCGTGTGTGTGTGTGGGCTGGCACGAGGACAGTATCTTCAATATAGGAAGTCCAGAATTCTGCGATGATTTATGCTTTTCTCAATGAAAACCAAACATGTTGGTCGGCCTAACTGAAAAATCAACATCATTAGCCATTCTATTTTTTCTCCCCTTGCTATTAAAAATGAACAACCTCACTATAGCATCAAAACTACTTGATTTACCAGACAGCCAATGAAATGTGTTGGCGGGGGCGGGCATCCTTTCAGATGTTAAGATGTATAAATTATGCAGAAAGCAGCGGATCCAATATTTATCACTATATGTGATATTTTATTATTGCATAGGAGGAAGCAGCCGCGATTACACGTCAGATATTTAGATTTCCCCAATTACTCGTATAGAGGATGTTGCAAACATTTTAGTGACTAAAGAAAAGTGTCCAATTATCACTTTTTTCAGTTGTTCAATCACAATAATCTCATTACAACCCCACAGTCAGCTTAAGTGGATGCTAAGAATACAACTGGGAGAGTGAGAGTGAATGGATCTTGTGTTTGCACTTCCGTGCTCAAGTAAATTATGCACTGGAGCATTGTTTATCCATCAAACCAGGCCCTGTTCCAGCGATCCACTCACAAAGAAATTCAGAATTAATTGGCAACACCAAAGTGAAGACACAACAAACAGACAACTTTCTTCTTCTGTCCATGATGCAAATAAAAAAAAAAAAAAAAAAAAAAGCAGAGCTCTCTCTCTTTTATGTCTCGTCCCCTTGGTTTTTATGCCAGAACTCAGTTGCTCTGGAGTCTTTAACCTCTCCACCTCTGGTTCCCCAAGGCCCTGGCAGGAATATCCTGACTAAAATGACTGCAGTGAGCAGCGATTGAGGAGGTAAATGAAGGATTGTGAATGACGGTCTGATAATTGGGGTCTGCTGCAGCTCTCCGTCCTCCCTCTGATCTGGGGACAGAAAAGGGAATGGGAATGGAGAAGGGGGAGGGCGGCAGGGCTTACTCAGCAGAAGAACCCATTTGAAGTAGGGACACACATCCCCCTTCTACCTTCTGCTCTTATAATAGCCCTTTAGTACACTCTTAAGTGACTTGCTTAGATATATTGCATGTGGCTTACCCCTTTTGAAAGTTACTCTTCAACTGCGCTATCAGCGGCCCTTGTGGAGAGTGCTGTTCATGCTCGAGGGGGAGCGGAGCGGGGGTGTGTGGGGGGGGGGAGGGCTGCTAAGTGGCACACCTTGGCGGGAGCCGTGTTTACCCACGAGCACTCAACACAGTGACACATGCTTTCACTTTGACTAATAAATCATTGAAGGGCTGATGCATCGATGGGAACGCGGTGTCAGTTTTGATACTTGATTAGCATTGCTGTCACTTCGCCTTACGTTGAACATAACTCCAGCTGTGCAACTCAATTCACACTGCCCATGACTATGACGAGCCCTTCCTCAAACCGACAGCCTGACGTTTCGACGGGTCGACAAAATGTGCGATTTCACTGAATATTTGAAACAAATAAGATGACTGTGCAAGGCGTATTTGCATACTGTATACAACAATTAGAACAGAAGTCTAAACTTGCATTCTTTGCAGTTTTATAGTCTCGTACGTGACACAGCAAGAAAATATTACAGCTCTCTCTCTTGAATGATAATTCAATGAGAGATATCCCGTGAAATGATGACATCTACACCTTCTTCTTTAAGTACCATTTCAAACCAGTACACTTTGGCCTTGAAGGGATGCATATAGCAACAGTTCTTGGGTAAGCTGTTCCACTGGTTCATAAGGAGCCAAACCTGTGTTCAGAAAACATTCATTGCACCATTGCACCCATTGTGAATGTTATCAGGCAATCGAATGGCCATTATCAGTGGTTATCACTACCATTCTAATGCTTCAGATGGGCCAAACTTTTGCTATGTTTATGCCTAGCTCGCACACTACTCCAGCATTTTTGACGTTTGAAAACTCCGAGGTTGCGTTTAAGTCTGGACGGACAGAAATGGAGACCTTTAAAAATGATGAAGCAGACACCCATGTCCGCGTCTTGATTGGGTCTTATCAGTCATGACGTGTCCTTCCCTGATTAGTCACGCCCCATCACATGAACATCAGCCTCGACCACCAGTGGTTAATTTCAACATGGATAACGAGTTACAAGCCTTGTTGACCTTTTTGTCAATGCCAGCAGCTGTTGTGCAGTTAAATTCTGCATTTTGTTTTGCTACCCGTACCTACATGCGCAAGAGGCAAGCTATTATTCAAGCGTTTTGCATCAGTTACCGTGTCCAGCGCTGCTTCCTGTTTAAACCTGCACATGCATGCCTAGAGTATGTGAATGATCATGTGATATGAGTTTTCTGGCATGGTAGTATGGACGGAGATTAATTCTGAAACGACCCTAAAATGCTCGTCTGGCAGGAGATTGTTTAAAACGCTATTTTAAAACAAAAAAAGTATTAGTGTGGATGTAGCATGAGGCAGAAGTGACTGATTAGAGGGCGTTAACATTATTTTTTTAATATGAATTTCATGAAGTAGATCAGTCCCAAAAGATCGACTCAATCTCAGCATTGACCTGTGAGGTTCAGGGCTGATTTAAAACAGTATATGGTGTATTGAGCCATTTTCAACCCATGAAATGCATATTTTTATAAATTCCGGAAAAAAATGCCAATATTAACACTAGCAATAATGTGTTTAATCACAGTACAGTCATCATTTAGTTAACAGCTCAAAAAACAAACATGTTTAAATTTGCAGTAAACAAAAAACAAACCAACTTTAGGTTTAGGCTATTTGGTTAGGTTTAAGAAAAGATCATTGTATGTATTGAACTAAGTAGGCTTGTTACGTAGCTGACGTAAGTTGGCGTTGGGGAAGTGTGTAAGTTATGTAACAAAAGTATGGTAAAATAAATCAACGTTGACTTTTTCACATGGGACACAAAAAGCGGCCTCCAGGATGAAAGTCCTGTGTTTGTTTGACCCATCCATCGCCCCCGACAACTATACGCTCTTTATACCTCGTCACCTGGCTTCCTCCTTTTGCTCCCGACATAACATAATAGATGATAACGGCCTTCCTCTAATTACTAGTAAGTGTAGCAGGCCCCTTCTAACCCATATCTATGGGGCTGATAACCACTGATAACGCCCATGCAATTGGCTGATAGCATTCGAAACGGGTCACCATTTCATTCAACACGCTGCCCTGATTGCATATTTATTTTAGTCCATCATGCCATTCTCAGTTGAGTAAAGACGCTACAGCTTGCCAAAATCCCTGCAGATCAGCTGTTTCTGAGAGTCTTATACCAACAGTCATGACACGTTAAAAGTTGTAATCACACGTCCTGCCTGTTGGACCATTTTGATGAACAGTATATAAACCTTTTAACCCTGCCTGTATGTTTCACACATATGCTTTATTTATATACTGTATGACTCACTGATTAAATGAGCTGTTTGGTCGCCCAGCAATGTGGAAATTATGGGAGTGTGTAATATTCAGTAGCATGCAGTATGTGGTTCACAACTCCCCTTAGAATATTATGTAAACAGTGTGCCTCTGTACCGATATGGGAATTACCGTCCTGCCTTAGCGTATGTTAACCTACGCTGGGCTCAGCCCTCCCCATCTGTCAAACTCCACTGTTCAAAACAGCGAAAGGGACGAATCTGTCTGTGACACCGACTGTGGAGCAAAACAGAAACTTCAACTGTCTTAGTTTAATTGTTACATCCCTAATAATATGGCATCCTCTCTCTGCTGTCAAACATATAGCATTTAATCCCACCTTCATCATTTTAAATATATCGTGGTGAATATTTCAGAAGTGTTTCGGCACACAGTACCATATCTGCTCTCAAGCACAAGCACGTAGCATGTGAAAATAATTATGAAATACAACAAAACACCCTCGCACTCACACAGAAACACTTACTTAGCTGACGCAATAACACCCTCACATTGTTGACCCTGCTTTTTTCAGAGCAAATATAAAACATCACATATTGTGCTTTGAAAAAACTGATTATTTTGACTTTTTGAAGGATCAGAGTTAATGTGGCAGTGACCTTGGAATTCAACTGTATTGAAGCACTTGAGCCACATTTTCATGCAAACTGTTAATATGGTCATGAGAGGATATGTTAATATCCACCTTCACTCTTGTCCTCATTCATCGTGGCTGTAGTGATACCTGTCCGTGGTAATGCCCGCTGCAGCCCTCCTGATAGAGGCCGGCCTGCCCGGTCACTGTTAACAGCAACGCTGTCAAGGCAGAGCCAGAGGCTGGATGCACTTAACCCTTTCACAGACCTGACTGGCTTGTGCAATATCACATATCAGTGTGCAATCATTCATTCACTCATTGTGGAACTAGCAAATATCTAGTCAATAAGGCAGTTATTCTCAACCCAGCATCCCTTCGTGTACTGTTTGACTGATAAATCTTAATGAACACATTAACAACACTATTAACAAAAGGCAAGTCTTAGCACACATGTTTCTTTTTTGCATAGAGCATCTGGTTTATGAATGTTTTGATCATTGTAATTACTTTGATTCAGTAGCGTTAGAACTTTACCGGAGCCAAATCCTCTTTTGAAATGGTGAGATGATCAATGTGTGAAACACAGTTTTTCCATGGCAACAGTAAACCGACTTTTTCGCTCAGCTAGCCAGCTGATCAGAAAACAGCTCTCGACACTGCACAACAGATTAGCCAAAGAACTACCCTTGAATCAAGGAAAGTAATGAGTCTCGCTGCTTGCCACATTATTCAGCTGAAGAACGATCATGTAATTTGCCACTCTGTGATGGCGGGTAAATAGGGCTGCATATGAATGCAAGATGTGCTGAAAATCTCAGGAATCTCTTCTATTGTAGTCTTAAAGGGGACTATCATGAAAAACTCACTTTTTTCAGTGCCTGTGCTCATACATTTGGGTATCTGGAGTGTCTACCAACCCACAAACTGTGAAATAAGACAACCCAGTCAGTTTTTTGTGGGCTGCCTACATCAAAAAGTCATTCAGATTTGGCTCCATCTTCCTACTATGTCACATGCAGGCTCATTAGAATAGATCGCCCACAGCTTGAGAACTACCTTTGCAGAGGTGCACCATATTTTTCTCATAAGAGGGGGACTCAAAGAGACAGGCGCTAAAACGGAGCGTTTCAGAGGGTGAATACAGGTATATCCCGTCAAACAGTATTGGAAAAATATTGTGTTTTTTGAACATTAAAACATGTAAACATGTTGTAGTAGAAACCCAAAATACATGAACCTGGAAATGAGCATGATATGTCCCCTTTTACTGAGTAGATTACGGACCTGATAGTGTGACAGGGAATCAGAAGTAGTCACTTGTATGTGTAATGTAACCAATGATCCAATAGATTTACATTTTAAAATGTATCTCACAATAAACTATGAACATTTTTAAAGATTCTGAAGACTTTGTTTTAGCTAGATCTTCTTTGTTTTAGGCTGTGAGCACTGCTAAATGTGTAGTCAAGATGATATCAGATGAACAGCGCACTTATTGTGAAAGTCAACATTTCCTGAAGATAACCTAAGCAATAAAGTGACTTTTGCCTAATCAGGTACCACCGACACATATAAGATGAATTTAAACGGCTTATATTACATTTACTTTTTAGTTTTATAGCAACATAAAACTAAATGCTTCCTATTTACAATATTATAAAAAAATTGAAATAAGACTTTCAGTAACTGACGGGTGCTTCGGTTCATTTCAAAGCCACGCTCAATTTATTTAATGCAGCTTTCACGAGATTTTTTTTGCTAGTTTTAAACAATGTTTTCAGTAATATCAGTGTAAAAATGGCTTATCATTAAACATTAATCCTGGTAGGATTAACATGTTATCATAAAGATTATAGGATACAAAGTATTGATTAAGACAATGCAATGTGTTGACATGTTTGAAGGTTTTGAAAAATGAAAAAACTGATCGAAGCGTGTGGTTTCATGAACCTGTAGTTTGTTACTTTCAAATTTGAAGTAAAACTCTAACTTATGGCCCTGTGTGATTCTAAGATTTTGTTAATTATTAGTTTTTTTCTGTCTTTGAAATGATTTGTTGTGTTTTAAAAGACCTGAAAGCCTGTATAAATCCTGGTTTTGTGAGCATAATTAGCTTCTAATAATGTATTACAAAATGTAATGTATTAGTGGCGGTTTAGATGATATATACGCTATTAAGTTGCGCACTCCACATCCATTACAGCCCAGGGCTTCTGGCAAGAAAAAGCTGAATACCACTTAAATAACAGAAAATATATATTTTTTTTTTATTCAGGAAAAAATAAATAGACTACTAACTCCAGATCATAGAGGAGAGAGGCACCAAAAAAGTAAATCTTTTCTGACATAACAGCAAATTGTAATAATAATAATTTGTGTTCACTCATGGATTTGTTTGTTTTACTACTGTGTGTAGTACTAACTTAGCAGAGCGTAAAAAAACACACCAGACGTGTCTGGGTTTGGTGGTTTTCTCTGATTTGCTTCCAGAGTTGGTCAGAGAATATCCTGTGGGGCTTGACCCTTGCTTTAAGGCTTGCGGCCTACATTGTATTGCACAAAGTAAATCTTCTTTGTCTTCCCCTCTGAGGGCCTCTGAATCAGAAACATAATGGATACAAAAAGAAATGGTTTTGGAGGGAAAAAATGCTCTTGGGTATGGTGTCCTCTTGCTGCAGCTTCTGTCTGCATTATAATGATATCTTAGTGTGTTCTTGTTTTGGACTTGGGGATGGATCCACACACACTAAAGCACTTCATTTAAATTGTGGCTGTATTCGTGGACACCAGCCTGTGAAGTCAGTCAGTCTGAGATGAAAGCGTGACACAGCTTTCAAATCGTCTCATCTTTAGAACAAAGACACATCATACCGCAACACACAAGTCTACGGTCTGTGGTAAATCTGACAGTGTTTATATGTAACAGCAGCTCGCTCTGTCCAAACTTTATACCACGCCATTAGTCTGAAACTCTACGAGGTTTAAAATCATTGCAATGAAGCAACAATTACATAATTAATTGAAATTGATGAAGTAAACATTGACAGAATTTAACATTTTCTGTAATACATCAAAGACTTCTGTCAACATGGGGAAATTGTTCACAATGAAAAATAGTTTAATGTTAATTGGATTCTTTTTAACCATCCAGGTTTATGATTGCGCATCCGCAGCTATCTCTGTATGGCTGTTGACTGTAGCACCAGTAATAGTATTTTAGAGCGTGCAGCTGTACATCTGCCCTGCTGTTACAGGCTCTGACAGGTTTAGTGGCGCAACTGCATTAACCCAATACTGAAGGAAAGAGCTGAGTCTGCCAGTCCCCCGGTGCCGTATTCACAGGCTGATCTTCCACCGGACAAAGCCTCACACTTTGATCTGCTCAGTGAACTTCTGCCAGAACGACTTCTTCCTCTTCTCTGTAGCTCAGATGTGTGCTTGTTTTGAAGGGAACAAAAGAACAGCTAAAAGATTTGGGTTAAAAATATGTTTGACTGCGCACTGTAAGAAAAACAGCAAATGTTCATCACTATTATAATTGATGTAAATCCAATCATGTCATG
Source organism: Sebastes fasciatus (assembly GCF_043250625.1). NCBI lineage: Eukaryota > Metazoa > Chordata > Actinopteri > Perciformes > Sebastidae > Sebastes > Sebastes fasciatus. Next base: position 19,824,506 of record NC_133807.1, read on the forward strand.
CCTAGATTAACATCTGCTATCAGATTCATTAGTGAAGGTAGAAAACAAACACGTATTAGCTCAGTCGGATCATGATTCATAGTGTTAAGTCTTTTGGTGGCGAACACTTCATTCTAGCCTTGTTTTTCACTTTCAACTGTACTTAAAATGACAATTTCAACACTTGAACTTTTGCACACAATCGCGCGCCTCGATTTACATCTGTTCCTAAAGTGGCACATAATGATGTTAATGCCTTTTTCAGTAAGAGACTGTGCCAAGCATCGCGGTTAGTCATCTCCATTCCAGAGAGGACGGCTTGCTCTGTACTAAAGCTTCACAAACACGGCATACCTCTCTCGCTTTTTTGAATTTGTAAAAAAAAAAATCAATGACTTTTCCCTCATTTTTGTGGTATGATGCAAGAAAGAAAACATAAAAGCTTTCTCAGAGTAAACTAGTGAGGTCATCGGTGTTTGACCAGCAAAGTCAAAGAGGTGCAAATTGAAGGGAATAAAATCCCTTTTCCCTCATCTTCACACTCTCTCCTTTATCATTTTAAATGGAGTGTAATTTCATTAATGGATAATTTCTTTCTAAGGACACCACAGCTATAGAGTCGCAATGCCAATTTGGTTACTGTTAACAGCATTGAAGGTCATATATTTGGAGTAATTGTTACTCAAAGTCTGTGTAATTATATCTTTGAATAGCCAATTAAAATCATTGTTAGAGGTTGAGACATTCCTTTATTTACCTTCTCTCTGTGGACCTTCTTTGGTCTTGTCATTCCTTAAAGCTTTGCAAGAGTACACCCCTCTGCATGCATACACACACACACACATACACACCACCGCTGCTGCTCCCACGTCTGCTCTTGTCGTGCTGGTTTAATAAGAGATAGCATAGAATTAGAGAAAAGACAATACTGGGTGTTTGCACTCCCCCATACTGGGGTAATGGTCTGGGGAAGCTGATTAAATACCCTGGGAGCCTCTGTCCAACCAGCTTAATCTGGACAATACAGTATGTGGGTGAACACTATTCCATAGTGTTCACACCCGCCTATACTAAAGAATGAAATTAGCCACACATCCCACACACTCAAGTCTTTTCTTTCTCTGCAATTTCTTTACGTATTTTCTGTCACACGCAGTAATCATGTCAATTGCGGAAAGCCTTTCCGTGTTAACACCGCAGTTAGTGTTATTTCAGGAGGCGCAGCCAACAGACACCTAAAGCTACAGGAAGAATGCTCCTCATGTGTCAGCACCTGCACCTACAGTAGTATCAGCGCTGGAAATCCAGTCTCTAGGTAGAACTGTGAGGAGGGGATGTGTGGATCTGGAAATAAACCTCCCGCCGAGTAAAAAAAGAATTACAGACTGAACTGAAATGTGAAGGGCTCACTCAATATATGTGCTTTTTTATTGTCACAATGTGTGTGACGGATGATGTTTTATTTGTCTAGCTGTGTTTCAGTGCTGAGGTTAAGTGACATATTTAAAAGCAAGTGAAAAGGCTGCTGTATAACCAATAAATGCCCTCATAACTAAAAAAAAGCACATTTTGCTTGCTACACTGTATTAGATCACTGTTTGTAATACAATGCAATAACCCTGCAGTAAATACTATATTTTTCAAACTTATGCTATTTATTTGGGGGGTAGTTGTCCTGGATTATATATCATAAAATCCTACTATTAGGTGCTGTGAGTGCAAAATGATCGTAATACTTTTATACAACTCTCTAACCTGAAACAACATTTAAAAGCACATATTTGATATGAATTTGACACAATGCTTCACAAGTCTATGTTGTATTTCATTATATTCAACACTAGAACCGCCAGGGGGCGCTGTATACCTCAAACTGCCAACAGGTAAAATTGACCCGCTATTAGAACACATTGATTTTCAAGGAACAAGGTTCATTGATTTATCATTCTACAACTCAGGGTTGTATAACGTTGTACAGTAGTCCCTACGTCAACAGTCACAATCTACCAAGAACCAATCAGGAACCTCTGGTGCTGAAAAATTAAGCCTATGCGGAGGTGCCAAATATTGCAGTTCCTCAAATGGCCACTTGAGGGTGACTCCAAACGCGAGTCAATCTCCATAGACCCCCATGTTAAAATATACAACTTTAAAGCAGAAATAAACATGTTTACAGCCTGGTACAAAAAAGGTTTTGGTCTTTGTAGCTAATTTCCCCATTCATGACAACTGTACGGGGAATACATTTTTATATAACCCCATTTAAATTATATTAAGACTTTGGCGAAATTGTGGGCGTGGCCGCTTTGAGTGACAGGTGGGTGCCATCTCAAGTCAATTGCCGCTATGTGTCATCGATCCACGCCTTAGTCCATTTTAGCGACATCCGGAGCCATCCACTTTGAGCTGCACAACGGCTCTTCAGACAACTACGGGTGACGTCCCGGAGACTACGTCCATATTTTATACAGTCTATGCCAAGGACACATCGCTCTGTCCTGAAACCTCCCCAACATCAGACTCTTCTTCACTCAATGCATTGCTCAGGTTTAATGCCTGATGTACATCCATAATTCTCTTTCTCATGTCCATAATGAAGGTTAGCCTATGACTTATGACGCAGCTCTATTAGGCACAGTAGACAAAAGCTGTTACCATAGAAACATAGAATGTTTATCTAAACGCGCAAAAATGCATTGCGTGAAGATATTCTCTATACAGGTACATTTTACCCACGAGTGTTTCTAGGTATAAATTGACTTTTTTTTTTTTTAATCTGGCATTATCTTGATGATTTACAGCAATAGGGGACGCTGCATAACACACTTTTAGGAAAAGTCACAGACTTGAATATTTTATTGAAACAAAGTTAATCGAAAAACAGCCGCAGGTTCTAGTGTCAAAGCTACTGCTGTCACTGTGCCCATCCCGGAATACTTTTAAAAGGTACACTGTCCTATTTGCCTGACTTTAGTCAATAGCAACTCCATCATATATACACTGCCTAAGTGACCCCAGGGGTTCTCATCTCTCAAAGATGCCACACTATGCACCGACCATGATGCTATAGAAAGAGCTAAAAAAGCTGCAGCAGATCCTTTCTCATGTCGGTGCACTCAGCACGTTGGGCCCATAATGCCTTGAGTGCTCGCTTGAGCAACATGACATCACTCAGTTCAGCCTCTCTCCAATTCTAGTTTCCCCTCCGATATCCAGGGTAACGAGAACAGAATAAGTGGAAGAGAAAAAGGTGGAATAAGGGTTTTTTTGGCGGGAGGGGAGGGGCGGAAGCAGACAAAAGCTCGCCCGGGGCAGAGCACACCAGAGAGCTCTCCGCGGTACGCACTAATCTGGCCACCCACTAGTTGTGACCCATGTATTCCCCGTGTGAGCAGCGTACTCCGGGACAAGCCCACCCTTCCATCACTGTCACGCGCTGCACTAATGAGCGCCAGAGGGCACGAGGTCAACGACTGGGCTGATTTGCCTGCTGATAAGTGATCGCCAGGAGGTACCGCAGAGGAGAAACTGAAAAGAAGTCTCCGCTGTGTTTTGCCAGAGCAGCTCTCTGCTCCCCCTTCCCTTAAACAAATATGAACCTCAGCCTCGTTCCATATTCTCAACAGCGAGACATCTAGGGAACCAAGCAAATAACCAAATCACTGCTAATATAACATTTGCATTATTTAGAGAACAGGATGCTACCATCGGTGTAATCGCACCCTAGATGTGTTTTAACCTTAAAAAGTGTTTGGTGCATTAAAAAGCCGACTCTTTATCATTCTCCGTACACCAGTCTCTGTTGTTCCTAATGGCAGAATAAGTGTTTTGAGAGTCAAATTGCCCCTCAGTGATTTGGGCATGCCATTCACATATAGGTAAGTGATATCAGCCCCCCAAAACTCATTTACATGTGATTATGCAGCTGTTACTGTAGAAAAGAGAGGATAGCTGTAATTGTCTCACTTTTAGCATGTAATTACATAGCAATTTGCTTTGTGTAATCTGAGATGCTATGGAGAGAGCTGTCTGGCAGAATTAATTTAGGAAAGAGGTGTGTTGTCTGTTCTTTGTTCACATCTCACCACTACTCACATTTGTCTTTTTTTTTTAATGAAGTGTGTTTTTCACCTTTATATAACACTCAGAAAGTTCTTTAGGGAAACAGGTACGACATCTAACACTGCCGTGGATAAAAGGAGGGGAAAAAAAAACTCTGGAGTAATTATCCTATATACCTTGTAGAGCTGAAAATATGTTTTTTTTTTCTTGTTGCGTTCCATGGATAGCTCCTTATCATCGTGTTTCCAGCTTATCTTGCTCTCTTTTAACTTCACCAAAAGCAGCATCAAGCTGTTGATGACTTTAATCTTCCTCTAACATTCAAGAGGAAGATGCAGCCTGGAGCTTATGAAATTTCAGGCATCAGATGGGGGATGAGTGCACAGTCCGGTTGAGCGTCTTAGCTTTGTAATTGTAGATACACGCTTGATGCCTTTATTTTGGCACGACATCGGATATTGGCAGTTCTCAGGAAGACTGGCAGCAGCCGTAATCAATCAGGTCATCTGGTGCCAGGGGGAGACAGCCGAGCCCATGGGCTGCCTGTCCGTCAGGGAGCGTGGCAGCCGTCGCAGGCCATCGCACTATACCTGCACTGCCTCCATGCATGTGCATAAATGAAAAGGTTGCTTTAATTAGTCGGGGCCTCCTTGAAGTTTATTCAATTTTCAGCCCGTTTAGTGTCATTAGAAGGTGGTTAAATAATGCATCAGGTACACAGAGATGAGTAGGTTTTTGTGTTCCCACTCAGAGGATTTGCAAATATCGCTGAAAGATTTAACAGTTTGCTCGGAAGCTTTTTACATCAGAACGGTTCATAGGAAACTCATGCAGACATCAGTTTTTCACAGTTCATAGAGGGGGGTTCTGCTTGGTGGGGGTGCCTCAACAGGGTGCGATCGAGTTCAAAAGTGAAAATGCAAAATTCAAAGAGAACAAAAAATGTCCAACGGTTAATCACTGAAGTCTTACAAAGCTGTGATCATCCAGCACTTTTTTGGGGTTGACTTATTTTTTGTCATAGAGACATTTTTTTACAGTGCAGAGAATGTGCAGTAAAAGTTGTGCGCTCATTTTGGATTTATTTCGCGATCACGACACTTGATTTATTCGAGCAGGAGGACGGAGGCAACATATGCCATTGCAGGTGGTGTTTGTTATGAACCTACCCAAACAGCAAGTCCATAAAACTAAATCCATTAAAATTTCCTCTTCATTTTGTCAGTATTGAATAAACACACATAAGAACATATTGTAGATGCAGCTGGGAAAGTAAACACTGGCAATAAAAAAAATATATATATATATATATATATATTTGTATGCTTATCAGCCTCTGTATCTTTGCAACATTGGAATACATTCAAGAAATAACGTTTCCAAAACTGAAAGGACACATTAGAATTAGGATTTATTGTCATTTGTTCTTGCTAAATTTGTTTCTTCATATACACTGACAACTAACATTCAGTAATAGTTAGATTTTTAACATGTTTTATAGCCCAAAATGCACGTCACATTTATTACTAATATTTAGCTGTAAATTAATCATTAAATACTAAATAACTTGACCAGTAATCCACCAGTGTTCATCGTCACTCATTAAAGGGATTAGGTCTTTAATGGAGAAAGTCAGAAATTCCTTTAAAACTTGTATAAATTCAGATTTTTTTTACCACCTGTGTTGACAAAAAGAGATTTGACTCGTGTGGGTGTTTGTGCATATTTCTTCTGAAATCTGGCACAAACTTTAGACAGCCAAAGTTTTCTTGGATTTAGGAGCTGCGCCTACCTCGAAGGTCCAGGACACACTGTAACACGAGGCTGATGGATCAAAATAACACTGGCTTCTTTCAGAAAACTAATAGAATAGAGTTCATTTAATTTCAAACATACAGTCGTCTTTTCACAAACTGCTATAATGTTCCTGTTTTCCTGGAATCATATTCGCTGTGTGTGTGTGTGTGTGTTGTTGCCAGCCCATGAATGATGCATGCACATGTAGAGCTGCGGGGGCTTTCTAATAGTGACCCTGCGTCGCCTCGCTCCCGGGACTGCAAAGAGAAGAAAAGTGGCAGCCTGTAACCGTGTTGACATTTTGGAGTGAGTGATCCACGACAAATGTCCATTAATGGTATGTTGCGTTTCATGCGGGTCTGTTGTATTCTTCCAGCCCAACACAGGTCAGCGCAGCCATGCCAGCAGAGGTGATGCTTCACCGAGCTGCACAAATCAGCTTTCCATTTCACTTTGCATGAAAGGTGTTTAAAAAATGGTTTCCGGTTGATAAGTGGCAGCTTCCCATGATGGAAAATACAAGTAATACTTCCACTTCCATGAGCAACAACCACATGGTAATAATCTCACATTGCCATGATGGAGAATTAATGCGCTGCTGGTGCAAAGGCTACACTGGGCATCCCACCTGCAGAGTGTTTGGTAATCAGTGCTTACGACTGGAGGAACGGGAGCTATTAAATGGAGTTTAATAGATATGAAACCAGACGTTAATCTGCTCCCTCTGTTACTCAAGAAAAAGAACAGCTAATGTGGATGTGACCTTAAGAATTTATCTTTTTAATAATGGTTGTCTAAGTCCATCTGCTTACAGACACTTTAACTACCTAAACACCTTAATTTTTCTCTGTTTTCTCCAAATCTGCCACATGCAGGTTGTGATTTGAGAAATAGCCTAAGATGTGACATACCGTACAGGTACTGTATCAGCCGATTAGACTGATGTCAGCCTATTAAATAGGCGTTATCAGTCACTATAAGCCCCATAGATGTGGGTCAATAGGGGCCTACTACACCCACTAGTAGGTTTTATAATCTATTCACATGGCAGATCACCAGAAGAAGGTATAAGAGAACACGACAGTGAACTCTAGCGACCGTAGTCATTATGACAGGAGCAGAAGTAGAAGTCAGGCGCTGTAGTATAGACAATGTGAAACTCCATAAGGGGTGGAGGTTGGGGACAATGGATGGGACACAAAACACAGTGCTTTGACCAAGGAGACCGAAGTGTAGTTGTCTTTGTGTCTGTAGTTATTTTAACCCAAGACACAATGCTTTTCCCCTGCTTTTTTTTTATTTTGCCTAAACCTAAAGAAGTTGTTGTTTTATTGCCGAAACCTAACTGTTTTGTTTTTTTACCTAAACCTAAAGAAGTTGTAGCTTTTTTGTCTAAACCTAAAGAAATTGTAGTTTTATTGCCGAAACATAATGTTGTAGTTTAATTGCTGAAATCTATTTTTATTTGTTTTGTCTAAACCAAAAGAAGTAGTAGTTTTACAATATATTAGAACATGTTGCTTTTAAGTTTCACTTTCGCTTTTACAACATAGTAGGCGTAATAGGCCCCTACTGACCCATAGCTATGGTGCTTATAGCGACTGATAACGCCCATTTAATGGCCTGATCGAGTCAAATTGTGTATGGGCCTTTAGATGTGTCCTGCTTTTTAGCATTGATCCTCACAGTGGTGGTCCTGGTCCTAAATTTATTTTAGCCTATATTTGTTTAGAGTTTGGCACAATTGCATTGTGGAAAGTCATGCTGCATTAGCTAGTAGCAGTTCCTATTTGAAATGTTACCATGAATGTACATGACTAGAGCTATCAATTTGTTCTGCAAAAGAAAATTAATCAGCAGCTATTCTGACAATCGTTTCAGTCATGTGTGAAGGCATTCTTTGATTCCTCAAATCTAAAGATGTGCTGCTTTTCTTTGTCATATAGACACTGAACTGAATGTCTTTGGTTTTTGGAGTGTTGGTCGAACAAAACAAGACTTATGTAGGCGTCATCTTGGGCTTTAGGGGAATTATAATGGGTACTTTTCTTCCGGCAGACTGATCAATAATGAAAAGAACCAGGAGCACACCAGACTGAAGAGAACGTCTAATCATGTAGATTATGAGGCAAGATCTGAAGTTATAAGAGGCATGTTTTCATCTCTGATTTCGAAGTGGATTAATGGATGTTTATCCACACCGGAGATACCATTATCTCTGTAAAGTGTAGGCTGAGTATCATGTCTGTGTATTCACATTTGACTGAGTTGTGAGTCGGAGAAGAAGGAAGCTACCCCCACCCTACACACCCAAAGTGGTGCCCTAGGCAATTGCCTGCGTCACTTATACCACAAAGCACCACCGGGTCCTCAAGCTGAGACGCTCCATGAATATGAAAGCCTACCTTCTAGATTATACTTAATTTGTGCCATTTATCCTCTGGGAGAAAGAAGGATTCACACATTGTATTTTCTTCAAGAGCTTCAGATAAATCATGATAATGAGAATAACGTCGGCATATTGGAATAATAACATGTTATAGTATTCCTTTTCAGGCATAATGATGCTTAAAGGAAGATTTCCTCAATGCACCCACTCCCATTATCATGGAAAAACTCTGATTCTTAACAGATTATTTATCTTAGTGGCTTTAATTGAAAACGTGAGTATTCTCCAATTGTAATGTCTAATTGCTAGCATGTTTAAGAGGGAAGATAAAATGGAGCTTCAGGTATAGCAGCTCGTGAGTCCCAGTTATCTCGGTGTGTGAAAAGAATTCTCATATTCTCTGCTTTCATGCATACAAATAACAGCAACACAGGACATTATCCTGCCAAAGGTCCAAAAAATACTAATTACCTGCTGTTTACTGGGCTTTGTACACCCCACCTTTCTTTGGACAATCAATAATTACACACAAAGGCCGGGGGAATGAAATCACCCTGATAACCATTAGCATGGAACTGGATGAAGTTCATTAGCGATTCTGTGGGCGTAGTGTGTAATATCCAATATCGGAGACAACTAGCTCTGTTATCCCTTTGTCTTCTGTTCTCATCCGGTGTAGAAGGCACACAAGTTGGTATTCTGTGACAATTCATTACAGCGGCACACAACATGCAGGCTGATATATAATGCCTCATAACAGCAAGATGAGCTGGTGTTGATACATTTCCTAGGTTGAATGGCCGTACTGATGCTGCAATTTTCTGTAAGATAGAATGACATGATTTCTTCAGGTGTCACATTTTAACGAGTTGGATAAAATGCCAAATTTAAAGGTGACTAATGAAAGGGGGAAAAAAAAAAATTATAGTTGTGATCACAGTGTCAGTTGAGACTGTTATGTCCGTACCTGACAATTATCCTGGTGGCTTGTAGCCTATATATCTACAGCATATTATCTTTTCATTATTATGTGACAAGTTCCAAGATCTCAATTACCACCCTTCTCCATCTCTGTCAGACTGCCATTTTCAAGTCATTTAAATGGATTCTGATTTACTAACCAGGTACATTTCACACAATATGGTAATAGCTAATAGTTTAATAGTTGTGGGCATCTGTTGTGTGGTGAAATAAAGAAAAGAGGGGATTATTTAAATGTGTTAAATCCTGTGTCTCAGCGTGGATACTGTGTAGTCTCTTACGCCTGAACATGCTCTTGCTGCATGCTCTATTACACTGCATGACTGGCTCCCTATGGCAGCGCACAAGAAAGCTCCTTTCAAGCTCGGGACGGATGACATAAAGGCCGCGCATGCAAAAAAATAAATAAATGAAGAGATATGTTAAAAATTAACTATCTCTGCTTTTTCCCCCCCAAATGACCAAGTGCCTTAAACCGCCACTAAAGCTCTCGATAGGCGAAGTAGGCCGGCACTCAGACCGTCGTTTACTTGAGCCTCACTTGCTCTCAACCAACCGTAATGACAGCGACCAGAGGTGATTACTTTCGGGTCAAAGGTAAACTACTTTATTCTCTATAAAAGTGGACCCCGACGCATTAATTCTCTGTTCTTGTTCATCATCTGTGTGTGCTGGATTTTGACAGTCTGGGCAGTGAACCCCCGATTTGTACCCCGTATAACCCACTGCAGTCTTTTAATTAGTTTGTGGAGGCACATTTACATTTACTGAATATTTATATGGAATTGCATCCTATTAAAGCTCATCAAAATGTCTCATCAATTAAACTAATTATATGCACATGCTGCTCATTAAATCAAGTTAACTGTAAGGCATGACTGAAACACAGTATGAATACATCAGAAAACACTGGAATAGATCAGTGGTGGAAGAAGCACTCAGATCCTTTACTTAAAGGGGACACATCATGCTCATTTTAGGTTTCTGCTTGAACATCTTTACATGCTTTAATGTTAAAAATACACGTTATTTTTCTCATTATGTCTGAATATACCTGTATTCACCCCCTGTCTGAAACGCTCCGTTTTAGTGACTGTCTCTTTAAAACCCAGTCTGCTCTGATTGGCTTGCAAGAAAAATATGGCGTAGCTTTGCAAACGTAGTTCTCAAGCTGTGGGCGATGGCTTATTGAATAACATGTTTTCTGGCAGCCCACAAAAAACTGACTGGGTTGTCTTATTTCACAATTTGTGGGCATTTTGGCCTCAAACAGTTATTTAAATACAACTATGTGAGAAGTTTAGAAGCAAAGTCTCTTTGTTGTAACTGCTAACAACATCTATGGATGCAAAATGGATTTCAGTGCAAACTGAAAATAAAGTTGTATCGTATTGTATTGTATCGTATTGTATTGTATTGTATCGTATCGTATCGTATCGTATCGTATCGTATCGTATCGTATCGTATCGTATCTGAAACATGAGTGGTGCCCATGGGGCCCAAACTAGACATTGTTTTATTGTAAGCTGTCACAAGTCAAAACGGTTGGGAATAGCTGATTTAATCTTTAATAAATGTGATGTATTTTATACGCGTATTGTGTAGTGTTTTTCTCTAATATTTCTCTCTGAAATGAGGTACATAAAATGTAAAGTACAAGGACCTCAAAAAAGTACTGTAGACTAATCGAGTAAATGTACTCAGTTACATTCCACCACTGGGAAAGACCTTACAAACATGTTTCTGTCTTCCTTAGACTAAACTGAACAAAGACACATTGATGCATTATTAAACTACTGTATAATTTTTAAACTATTAGCCTACAAGTGAATAATATAAATAATTAATTAATTGAGAATTAAAGGTTAAAGCTTGCTATATTTATGAGTTCAAAGTCTCCTTTTTAAATGTTTCAGCATTATGTACCTGGTGTTAAATAGGTGGACTAGATTCGCAGCTTACATTGATTCAGTTTGAATTAGTCTGAGATGGAACAAAAGGAACACTCACATCCTTATCCTGCTGCTCTCTTTATACATACATTCAGCGCTGTCGTGAGGGATAAAGACATTTGCTCTACCTAAATGCTTGGCTGGTTTTCCTTTTTTAAATGCCTCTTACTTCTGGTGAACCTATTGGAAACCACAGTCCGTGTAAAGTGTTAAATGTGGAGAACTTTTGCCACATCACCACATGTCAGGAGCAGAGAGAGGAATCTTAATTCATCACTGGAAAGCCCTCTTCACCTCTTTATCAGCCACTGAAGGGATATTACAGAAGTGGTACTTTATAACAGGAAAGTTAAGGAGAATATAAATCTTTTTCTCTCGTGGTAAATGTTACTTTTATGTTCAGATAATTCTCGGACAAGACAATGTCTTCAACGTCGCTCACTGTCCCCTACATTTGTGCTGTTCTGCCCTAATTAGAAACCCGGCAGTTTAAGAAAATTGTAAGTGCTAGCATTTGCACACAAATGGCACCTAGTGCACACTTTAGTTGCAGACCCCTTACTCAAGGGTTTCTCACTGCATCTAATGACAGGCCTGTGGGATGTAGCAACGAGCTCTTAAACTCGCTAAATGTCACAACAAATAAGGGAACAGTCGTTGGGAAATGCTGTTAAAAATATTGGCAAGACATTTGAGTTGCAGCACAAGACACAGTGTCATATTGCTAAAAAGTAACAGGGTGCCTAAAAAATAACAAGGTCAACAACAAGAACTGCGACACAAAAAAAAATGATCATGGTGATGTGCTGAAGAATTTCACATGTAAACATACACAATGTTTTTTTTCTACCAGAAATATATCACTCTTAACAGATGTCCATCTTTCCCCCCCAAGGATGTTTTCCTAGTTCTAGTTCTGCTTCTAACTTTCAAAGTGAAAAAGATAATTTACTGTGTGCCGGGGGAAGCCTTGCTTCACTCTAGTAAACTTGTGTCTTTCAAGTTTGCTTCTTTGCAGTCTCTGCAGTAAATCAAATGAGCACACTTCTCTTTTTCTCCCTCTCCTGAGACATATTTTGTTTCAGTTTTCTGAAAATCACACACTTTACTCAGGGTTTGAGGGTGTTGTTTACCGCAGTACTGGAGGAAACCTGCTACGAAAAAAATACACATTTTTCAAACTGAATTTTGGAGCTAAATGGGTTTATAGTTTGCTTTGTTTTTTTGTAAAAACACTACCGTGTCACTCAGCTATCAATGTTTGAATTGTTCAGTGTGCTCAAGTTGTGATCGTTAATGGTGGTACGTGATGACCACCGATAACCTTTCAGCGTGCTTCACCGTGTCTGGTTGGACACTTGATGAGAGACAAAGAGTGTCTCAAGAACAGAGGGGATGTTAAAGAGCTCAGCATACCCTTCCACTGACACTATCTCAAGTGAGACTTACTGCAAGTGGACAAGAACAGAGAGCCGAAAACATACCAGAAAAAAAGGAGAGATAACATTGATCAAGGAGAAAAATAGGATCCTTATTCAGAGTTCTCTGCTCTAAAGAATACGTAACGCGTGATGTTTGAAACCTGCTTTCTCTATGAAACCAGAATAATTAGATGATTGTATCTGTTTATCTCAAAATCTCTTTCATTTCTCCATCGCTGCCGCTAAAGTAATCAGAGTAATGGAAACCCACTGTGCAAGAGTCTGGTCCTGATGCATCACATATGTAGGGCATAATGCAGTTGTGTACATCAAAGTAAGGTTCAGGTATTTTGCAGACCGTTTATAAAAGTGGACCGTGATTACTGTTTTGAAGCCTTGAGTTTGGCATTTTTGGTCATCGTCATCTTGATTTTTTGGAACCAGAAGTGACTATATTTGGATGAGTGGGTGGAGCTGGAGAGGAGCAGGGCCAGGTACCATTAGCATCTTTTATTCACGTTAACTATGAAATTAATTGGGATGCTAATTTTGGCTTGCGGAAAACTGGCTTAAAACTAAATATTCCCACCGGAAAAAAGTCGACTCCTTGGAGTGTATTTTAGTAGCCTACACCGAACGTTGAAAAACGCTGTGGTAGCGACATGTCATTCAAGTCTTTATGTAATTTAAACAAGTGATTTACATAAAAATTCACCCCCCGTAGAGTTGTCATGAACGAGGAAATTAGCTTTTTTGTACCAGGCTGTAAACATGTTTATGTCTGCTGTAAAGTCAGGCGTATTAACATGGGGATCTATGAAGATTGACTCACTTTAGGAGCCAGCCTCAAGTGGCTATTCAATGAACTGCAGCTTTTGGCACTTTGGCATTGGCCTCATCTTTCAGACCCGGAGGTTCTTTAAATCAATAGATGAGGCAATTCTTCAAGGAGAGCATAGAGAATTATATTAAAACTTTTTTTTTTTTTTTTTTTAATTTGTAATATAGTCAATGATTCATTATTGCTAAATTAATTTTTAGGCAATATTGTTATGGTCAAAGGAAATGCAGAACGTCTGTAATTTGATGTCGGTGCAATAATTTGACTGTTATTGAAAACCTTTGTACCCATAAAAACATCTAAAGACTATATGATGTTAAAGACGGCATTTTCTTATATTTTGACATTTCAAAAAGTGAAACTCCTCAGACACGTAAAAAAAATAAGCACTTCGATCCTGTGACCTCATTAATTACTCAAGCACATGTCGAGATGGCTCCACCATTACCAACGCAAACATAAAGAAACATCAGAGTTTCCATGCCATTAAGCACACTGGAGCTTTGAGCAGGACCTTAGCTTTTAGCGTCTTTTTCACCCCGGGCTTATTGCTTACAATGGCAGAACACAGTATTTTTTTTTTTAAAGTCCCCGTCTTATTCAAAGGATATTTTCAGCCATTCTGAGAGGAAGAGTCCTCTGTAAAAATGTCCTCTAACAACTAAAACAGCCCAATAAATAAATAAAAGCCCATACTGGTTTGCAGTTCACCTCTCTGGTCTCGAGTAAAAACCACAGTAGTACATTCTCTGTTTCTAGGTATGACAATTTAAGAACATCCCTTTGACAGGGTTGTTTACTTTAAGACATGCTTTGAGCAGCAGCTAAAATTGTTTGCCTGCTCACTTCTATTCAGTGTTTATCCATTCTGTCTGCCTCTCCCACCCGGATTAGCCGGGAATCTATGTGCCAGTTTAGAGAGGGGTTACCCTACTTGACAGTTTTTCCTATCTCTCTAAAATGACAAATGCCATCAAAGAATCAGGAGGCTATAGTAATACTGTTTGGCTGGCAGTTTCCCTGGTAATTAAAATGGGAGGGCAGCTACCTCCCTAATGTCAGAGGGATTTTGTTATCAGCTCTGCGAAGGTGCTAAGAATGAGTCTCTGTGCGCCATAGTCTTAACCGTTCATATCTCCCTCCTCAGACTCTCGCTTGAGTTGCAGTTTTAGACAAGGTTGCCATCCTGGGCCCGTGACTCGATCATTAGAAGGTCAGAAGCACACGAGCAGAGACAGATTGCGCGGCCACCTCTCAACAGGACTCATCTCATCTCGTTTACAGCACAGTGGGTCGCTTTCACAGTGCTGTGTGACGTGGCTAACACTGTCAACCTGAAATGTACATAAAACGCAGCGAGAGCCGGCGGTTTCCGTCCCGCCCAGCAGAAAAAAAGAGATGCAAAGCACAGTCACACCTCACATTCCTGACAGTGTTGTCACATGGCTGAGTACTGCTCCCCAAAGCTTTCAGCCTAATGATGGTGCCGTTGATGAGGCCGAGTTTGATGACACGCTACTTAACGTCCACTGAATGCAATTCATACAGTATGCGCAGAGAGCTGGTGGTGTGGAAATGGGCGATGAAAACGGTGCATTTATCAATACAATGCTGCTCAACGTGCATATTCATGGCTATAGACCTTGAGCGTATGTTTCTGTTAGAGGTGTCAATTCAATCATTTTCAGAGTGGCTGAATAAGGATGTCAGTATTAATACATGTTAAGTGTTATATAAAGCTCAAGCAAGCGTCATGTAAAGGGTTCATTCTCCCCCCAAAAAAAATACCAAAAAAATAATATCTTACATTGCAACCTCTCGTGGTTTCTAGTCATGCACATAAATAGTTGGAAATAGCCAATACAATACAATTGAAGTGAAATTCCATTTATGATGCTGAGAGCATGGAATAAAAAGTGTCATTCAACAGCAGAGAGTCTTTCCTAGAAAACATGTCCCTGTTACTGTGGATGATCCACAAACTTCACTGTCAACAATTTTTTTTATTGGAACTACTTTGTACTGAAGAAAGACTGTTATGAAAACGATTCACATTGAGGTATTTCTCCTTGTATTTCGGTCGAGGCAAAAATCTCAGCGACAGATATCTCAAAGCCACGAGAAATCAAACTATTGCGGTAAGTGAGAAAATATGCTTTTTGGAATTTTAAGTGGATCAACCTTTTAAAGCGGGGGTAGGCAGTATATTTTTGGCATCACTGTAATTCAAGTGGTCTGAGAGAAGACTTCTGCACCTCCTCATGGATCTGCTTTAAGGCTTTAGAAAATCTAGCCCGTGACGGGAGCCTTTGGCCAATCACAGGTCAGAGAGAGAGAACGTTCCGGCTGATCTACAAACACAGATGCACGTCCCTTCAGATGGTGAAAGCCTGATTCAATGGCAGAATATCCTGCAGGAAATGTTGCTATTCCAGCATTGGCAACAACTGCCTACACTGCACAGCAACCCAAAAAAAGGAAAACGGACCTAACAAGAAGAGAGTCTGACAATATCGGCGAAGCGTTTCAGAGAAAATGTTGCTAATAGTTTTGCCTTCTGCGAGCTCGCCTCACGGCTACTAGCTCGCAGAAAGCATCATTTTCTCTCCATCTCTCTAATAGTTTAGCCTTCTGCATGAGCTCCTTTGCTGCGGTGCAGCTATTACGGCCATACGGTTAGCAGAAGACTAAACTATTAGCAAGATTTTCTCTCCATCTCTGAAATGCTTTGCTGATATTGCAGCTCACTAGAGCCTCGAATCACAGTATGTCATCTCAAAGGGCTTCACAGGTCCACAAATCTGCAAAGAAAAACAGGACGGTAATTATCATACAATTGCCTCTACAGTATATTACAGCATCAGGAGACTGCCCACCCTGGGCCACCACTTGATTTACAACATGCTCAAAGGTTATTATGGCATTTTTGCCCAATAACATCAAAAATAAATTGCCTCTCCCAGCTTTAAGTCAAACAGAGGTTTGAGGAGGGCAAGACATCCTTGAAGAATTTATAAATGCACGCTTGACACAGCTTTCCGTGATCTGAATGAAGTGTGCGGGACTGTAACGTCATGACAGGACAAAAGTTCACCAGCTCCAAGCCTCACTGACTATTTGATATTCTAACTTCATGCTGGATCAAAAATATTGTCAAGTATTTCCTTGACACTTCCATCTGAAGGATGGACACCGGAGGTAAAAGGTCTTCTGTCGATTGCTTTTTCCCAAATCTGAAGCACTTATACACACACACACACGCTGTTCACTACCAAGAATACCCTCCTCACACTTAGTCATGACTTGTAACATCTCCAGTATAACGGCTTGTCTCATCCGACCAACTTCTAGCTGACGGCTGTGGTTGTTGTAATTTACACCGCAGGTTTCTGGATCTCAGTTATGCTAAAAGTGACTCTCTGTATGTAGCACACACATACCACTGTGCTGTGTTACATGGTGACTGGGCCAAGTACCAAAAACTGAGCGTCATCCTCTAAAGTGCTACCTCACCACAAAAAAAAAAAAAAAATGGTGCTCTCTTCATCTACAGCTTTGGGGAGTAATTAAACCCTCTGTGTATGTAGCGACAGAGTATTTAATGATATCAGTTGTACACTGCGAGGCACAGCTCCTCCTGGCTGTGTTGGTGTTTAAATAAAATGAGCCCTTATTGTCCGGTGTTTAGCAGACACTTTGTGTTATTTTCTATCTTCTGTAGCCCTTTTCTGTTCATACTTGTGTTCTAATCTGCTTTTAACTAGGGAGGGGAATTAGGTTTTGAGATTGAGATCTTCGAAAGTGAACAAAAATGCTCACCTTTTCTCTCTCCAGCTTCTATTCCCCAAACCCTGCTCTTCCTTCCCCCCGATCCTCTCTCTAATAGTTTTTTTCTCTTGCTTTTAGTTTTATATGACAACCCCCCTCAGTCTCTCCCCGCTTATAAAGCTTTTAAACATTGATAGCGCCTGCAGAGGGCACGGAGGCCCACGTGGGAGTAGAGTCGGTGACCTCAGGTGATTTTGAGCACCTGGCTCTCAGAGGAGACGTGCGCCGAGCTGCTCCGTAGTTTTGCTTTTAGACAGACGCGAGCAGCAGCAGACCCACTTTCTCTCGACTGCTGATGAATTCTTTTTCTTCTCACCATTCCCAGATGTGCCTTTGATCACTGTGTCTATTTTTACAGTCTTTCATTGTCACCAAGAAGTAAAAGAACACATATAAAGACCAGTGTTTTTGCGGTATGGAAATCTGGAAAGAAAAATAGTGTATCTCAGACGCAGATGTTTGACATCAATGCTGTAAATTAGTGATAGTATTTTCTTCTGCATTTCCTGCCTTCAGCGCTTCTTGGAGGCGCCACAGACAAGCACATCATAGTGTAATGGAAAAAGACAGGCAAACACAGCACACAGCTTATTTAGGATTTCCATCATAGTCACAGCACATTTAGAAATCATGGGGTCGTTCTTTGGCATGCAGTTGTCTGCTGATTGCTGATTTTACGTATCTGGCACTCATACAGTATGCCTCTGCATGCAGTGTTTTGGTAAAGAATGCAATGACTCTTTGTTTTTCCAAAAACCTAACGCAGCTTCATATTTCCAAGGATGCATTTAGTCATACCTCATTTGGTTTGAGGACACTTAACACGCTCAATTAGTTGGTCTGTTTTCGCTGTCATTCATTTTAATAATGATCACTGTCTGCTTCATTCTTGAATAAAACAATCACGGCTTACGCAGCGAAAAAACGACGATCACGTGTGATCGCTTTCCAGTAGGCTGTTGTAGCTGCACATTACAACTGACTGTCTCCCACCCCCACGCACAAGTGCTGACAAACAGCGATTTAGATGTCAAAACCGGCTCTGCTCACCACGCTGCTGTGCTAAAGCAGCATAGGCACATCAGAGCGGTCAAGCATGGCATTAGTTTCCAAAATTCCCTGAATTTGTTGGGTTTTAAAGGATTACCAGGGAGCACACAGCTCAGTGCTGCTCTACAACTTCCAGATTTTTGCATTTGTAATGGTTGATATTTACAGCCCCTTTTAAATCCGGGCCTGCTTTTTAATGTCTGTTAATCTATTCAGGTTATGTATCAAGCGCCACTCCCCAAACATGTTGCCCTGGAAATAAAAAAACATGTGATTGTGAAACAAATCTAGTTTGGAAAAGGAAAGCCTATAATGTTTCTTCTGCTATCTAATATACGAGATTAATAAAACACTCACAGGTGATTTTGTGTGAAAAGGGTAAGCCATCATTTCAGCTGCACGACATACTCATTCCTTTTATAGAGAGACAAGATTATCCCCATAATAATTCAACATTGGAGGGAAATGAGAGTGTTTCCCCTCTTGGCCACTGAAATAAAAACCATTCCCTGAGAAAATGTAAATACATTTCATAAACTACTTAATGTACTGTACATTATCCTTCACAGCCACACATAAATAAACCCATGAAGGTTTGTAATTCAACAACGATCCATTAAATGCCTTCTCTGAGCTATCGCTCATTAGCGGCTGCTGAAAAATTCATAGTGTTAGCATTTAAGCAGCAGTTAGCAATTAAGTGCAATAGGGACAGGCACTGCAAATTAGCTCGAGGCTATGAATGCTATGATATGTGGTTTCAGTCTAATCAATGCATATCCTGTTTGTTTTCCTATAACAATAAACTAATAATTCCTCATATAGACCAGGGTTCTCATCAACAGAAATAACTGGGTATATATGCTGTGTGTCAATCTGGTTCAAATGGTCTGTTGACTTTCTATCAAAATGCATAAACAAAGCTTGCAGAAGAGGTATTGTGAGTTTGTGAGTTATCAGTGTCTGCTGTTGCTCAGGTCCAGCGGGTCATTACTGCCATCTTTATTGCAGCATGGGGGAGGGGGGGAGAAGCAGTTGTTTTCCCCAAACAGCTGTAATATTCTCTCATTTCACTGATCTAATTTGTATTAAATCATTGTTTCTCTCTGATTTGCATTTGTTGTGTTTTGAGTGCAAGCAGCAATGCACTAAACTGGAGAATGTAGCAATTGCAAAGTGACACATGCTTCAGTAAAACCTGCCGCGGTTTAAATTCATGACAGGAAGTTTCAGTGATAGCTCATTGAAACACAACTCGTGTTTTTTTTTTTCACCATCTTATGATCCCAAGTTATTTTCTCATATTGTGCCTCCAAGATGAGCAACACCTGAGAGTCTCACGAGCTTGGAGAATAATCATTGACATTTTTTATGTTTGTTTTATTTGTAAAAATGAGGATATTGTTCATATTTATTCACAATATTTACATATGATGCAAGGTATCTGTTAACGCTACCCTTTATAATGAGTATCCACTACTATTGAAGAATGAAATATTGATATAAATGCACATTTTTAAGAACAAATACATACAATTATTCCTTATCTTTGCATACTTTCTTTTAAACTTGTTTTATTTTGAAAGAAACTTTAGCCCATGTTTGAACCTCACATCTGCTTAAACGTTCAAGGGCATAGAAATATGTGTATTTGAATGTTTTTTTGTTTTCTTTCTCTCTCTTCACGTCTTTTTTTTCCCTACAATAAACAGATGGCCCTGGTATGATCCTTTCTTATTGTTACCATGGTAACCACACAGTGCAGGTGCAAACCTATCCTTCACCCAGGTCTTTTTAGATATGAGGTGTGAACAGGTTTATATGTACAGAATATGTACATATATTGCTCTTTTTTTCTTAAACATTAGCCACACTTTTTTTTGTATGTGTGTGTCAGTACATGTCAGTGCTGTGCCTTTTTTATCGTGGCTGTCATGGTTGTCATTATCAAGCACATTTCATTTTCTTCCCCATTCATTTTGCCAGGCCATTTCATTTTCTGCTCCTCCCCAGATGAAGTGATAAGAGTTTAAAAGTGTTTTTGACATGTAGATGATGGACGAGAGGCGTGAATAAGCCCTGCGGCTACACACTTCAGACGGGGTCTCAAAGTAAAACTGAACAGAGGTTTACGTCTTCCACCGGAGATGAAACAGATTGTATAAAGAAATATTGCATAAAGTTATTACTACTGCTGAAAAAAATTAAGAAATACAAAAAAGGATTTTTCTACCTTGATGTTAAGAGATTAACAAAAGGACGGGATATTTATAGATCATCTTGATGGGTGAGTTGTTATTGTATATTAAATTGCAACATGGAAGACAAATATCACACATCATAAAGAAGAAAGATGGTGGCAATAACTGATAGCAGATAAATCCATATTGATGTCACTGACGTTTGACCCCGGCGGTCTCACTTCGACTAGCTCACCTCAAGCGAACTGCAGAAAGGCTCCATTGTGAAACTGATACAGAAGATACCTTATTAGTTCAAGGCACCTATTCAATAGCTTTGGTTTGATTGTACAGCTGAAAGACGCCGTCTTTTCAATATTCAGATATTCAAAACCTTTTACTGTCATCACAGTAAGTGAGAAATCAATACATCCACGTCACATTAGTGTCATTGGCGCTGCGGATTATTCACTTATGCCAATTAGTGGACTGAGAGTGAAATGGAAGAAGCCCTTCAGACAAAAGCACATGTCTAACTGAGTACAGCTCGAGGACTGTGAAAGATGATTTTAAGTAGCTGACTTGATGAACATTTGGACGTCAGAATAAAACATCAAAGAAATCACGAGTTCAAATGTAACAGCTGTAGACAAACCTTGTCAGACTAACAAAACCCTGTGAGTGTGTGTGTGTGTGTGTGTGTGGTTTTCCAAAGCACTTTCACTAACAGTATATCTCCCCGCTGTTGAGTAGCAACCGTAATGTTTAAGATATTTCACCGCGATCATATCCTCTCAAAGGGCCCTATTGTTTTGCTTGAATAGCCTTTGTGTCTCAATCTCTACGTGAACAATCCATTGCTTGGTCAAATACGCTGTTTTAGAAGGGAACACAAACATCCATATTTTATGATATTGTTTGTTTTTCGACTCTCTTTTTCTCCAGAGGGCCATCCCGGCTAGTGTACTATATGTATAACATCAGATCATCCGAATTCAAGTGTATTTTTTTTATTGCGTCAACCTGAAAAAATCTGGGCTTTAATGTGGCTGAGTGATTAACCTGTTAAACTCCAGGCAGAGTGGGATGGCTGCCTCACAAAACTGACAAAAGGCATCAATAATTCAGTATCTGCTGTGCTGAATGCTACAGGCTGGAGATTAATGTTGCATTCTTTGTTTAGTTGTAGCTACTACAGTACATAAACTTTGATATTGCACTGGGGACGTCGGGTTTTATGATAAAATAGCCTCTGGAGCATCAAGGGCCTCAAACTTATGATTGTTTTGCAGAAGCCAAAGACAATGATGAAACAAATATTCAGGCCATCATAACATATGTAATTTTCAACAATAATGGTTCGAATTTAATACTCAAAGTGCACACATTAAACTGTTATCAGCTCATTAAATGTACGTTATCAGTTGTTAAAGCCTCATAGATGTGGGTCAGTAGGGGCCTGCTACACCTACTATGTTGTAAAAGTGAAAGTGAAACTTAAGGTTGGTTGGTTTCATTCAAGATGCTAACATCGGTCTCCTTGGTTAAAGTACTGTGTTTGTCCCGTCCATCGTCTCCGACCTCCAACCTATACGGAGTTTTACGCCGTCTATACCACAGCGCCTGACTCCCGCTCTTGCTACTGTCATAGTTACGGTCGCTATAGATCGCTGTCGTCTTCTTTTATTCCTTCTTTCTGCAATCGCCCATGTCAATTGATGTGAAAACCTACTAGTGGGTGTAGCAGGCCCCCTCTGAAAGGAAGTTCTGACCCACATCTATGAGGTTATAACCACTGATGATGCCCATTTATAACACAAAGAGTAGAAGCTAAGGAAATAAAGCGATCGGTGTCCAATGTGTGGAGGTCAGTGCAATTCAGCAGAACTGTCAAATGAATCCCAACACTGGTTCAATCAATAAGAACACTTCATTTAAATATCTGTCACTTCCCAATCAATCAAGGTTTCCTTCTTTTATTCACCATGCATTTGCTACTTATTATCGAATCACTTTAAATCTCAAAAAGGCAGCGTCTCCTCAGTTCAAACCATCCAGTCAGCTAATCTTCTTTAATGGCAATCTGATAGATTTGTATTTCCATTGTCGCCGTCACGCCGGTTGTTGCTTTTCTCCCCAAAAAGCAATCGCTTCAAGTGCAGTCTCTGCCAAAGTTTTAAATAGTTTGATTCAATAGAGCGTTTTCCAATTAGTCCCTCCTGATGAAATTAGCATAGACTCCTTGCCACTAATGCAATAATGTTACAGAAGTGTAAATATGTGATCACTTCTGTAGCATTCATTATTTCAGAACTGTGCAGAGCAGGAACAGAGGGTTCACGTTACACTGGCCTTTCCACTCTATACAAATTGTACAAATTTCATTCTCCGTTGCTGTGTCTATATTAGCGGTGTTAGCATTATATTTTAAACCTGAGCAAAGGTTAATCGATTGCAAAGGGAAGAACAAGCACAAGGTGAAACTGGAACGCGCCGCCTGGCTCGCAGGTTGATCCCTGATAACAAGGTTCATCATATTTCTGCTAAAGCCAAATGCAATGGTATTGAAAAAATGTATAACTGGATCAACCACAGTGCTAATATCGCTGCTGTTATTGGGCACTAATCACTTCAATATCCCCCCTCTGTTGTATTTTATGCCCTTTATTTTCCCTTCAGTTGTGCTGGAAGACCAGGAGGCAAATAATTGGAACCACAGGTCAATTTTAATGGCAATGGTAGAACATTCAAAAGGTCATAGAAGGCATTTCTTTATTTCTCAACCTTATAAAGGCCCTGTGTTGTAAACATGAAGGGCATCAACAAGCGAGGGGTAAAAAGTGGCCATGGGGTCACAGGATCTGCCCTCTCTGTGATATGTACGCTCTACAATCGTAGGGAGCCCTGTACAGAAAACTCGACAATCTTTGAGGCAGCAAAGGTCAGAGGCTTTGATGCGAGCTAACTGATGTCATGAGCCAGGACTGCAGTGCTCCTCACACTGTGCTGAGCAGCTCAGCCTTCACAAGAACTTTGACTCTACAACAGGCTAATTGCTGTGAAATGGAAGTGACCTGATAACCTAACATCAGTCCGTGGCATATTTATCTTTAATTGGCTGCGATGGAGTTTTAGGCCCTGATCCTTCCTGTATTTTAGATGACATTTAACTGCTTTGACTGACATTTTCTTCATATTTTTTATTCACAAGATTTCACCAGACCACGCTATCAAGACAGCCATCAAAACACTTCTGCCTATGCGAGTAATAGCCTCGCCATCCCTTTGTGCAACCTTTGAAATAGCTCTAGTCTGGAGGAATGACAGCCGTTTAGACAAGATTTACTCTAATGTTAAAGTACAACAAGTAGTTCATGTGAGTGCAAGGGAAGAACAGAAGCGCAGGATAACCTTCGGAAAAAAATAAAAGCTCATTTCCTCTGTGGCCCTCGGATAGACAAGGGAGGCTGAATGACAATATGCTAAAAACATGATTATAAGACAAAAGCGTTAGCATTCGTCTTTTTTTTTTTAGACCATGTCTTGACAGATTTAAAAATACTCTTTGATTTGCAATTGTTATGCAGAACGAGAAAGCTATTTCAGACAATCTCTTTACGTGAAGGAGAGCTATTCCCTATAGAAATCCTGAGTTTGTTGATCAGTCTCTGCTGACTCTTGTTCTAATGACTATGAGACTCTGTGAAATGTGCAGTCTATCAGCTGGAATGACTAGGTGTAGGAAGGAACGTATTGTGCGCAGCTCTTAGCATGCTGTTAAATGAGAGCAGACGACCCTTAGACTCTGTGAGAGGCAGCTGGTTGATTACAGCGATGGCCTCCCTGCTCTGGGAGGTTGTTTGAGTGGCCAAATGGACAAAAGATGCACATTATGACAAACGACGGCGGCCACAGCCAGCTTTCACATGAAAATATAGTGATTGTTTTGTGGGCCATATTTTTTTTCAATTCAACTTCAGACATAAATGAAACATAATGAGGAATAGTTATTTTGGGAAGAGAGTTAGATGAGAAGATTAACACCACTCTCATGTCTGCAAAGTAAATATGAAGCTCTATTCTTGCATCCAGTTAGCCAACCTGTTCTCACTCCCAACTTGCCAAATACCGCAGCTTGGGCATTGCCCATCGGATTCAGATACCAACGTATGATCGCACCATTTTGCGTTGGGCTTTCAACTAACTCCAATGTAATCACACCCAAGGCATTATAAGACGGTAAGAGCAACTGACGTAGTATAAAGAGCGTGATAGTCCGCTTTGGGCTGGGTGGATGGGTCAAACAAGCACAGGACTTTTCAACCAGGAGCCCGCTGTTCCTGGCCCGGAAAAGTAAATGTTCACTTATTTTGTCACGTCAGTCGTTAGTCACGTGACTCTTTAGTTTCGTTAGTCCCTTGAGTTACGTGAGTAGTTAGTAAAGTTAACGTCGACCAAGACCGCTTCTGAACCCTAGGTGGTTGTGTTGCCTAAACCTAAACATCCTGTGAAAATGGAAGTTTATTTTGAACAGACTCTAGCAATGTAACCAGCGTATATTGACACACTGTTCCTGACACGTGCAAAAAAGAGCATCATAGTTTGAAGCTTATAGGGCCACTGACCATACGTCGGTATTTGACGAGTTGCGTGTGAGACTGTGCTGAGAAAAAAGAAAAAAAAAAAAAAGAAAGAAAAATCAAATTTCCCCATTTCCACACTTTATGCTAAACTAAGCTAACTGGCTTAATACCTATATACCGTACAGATGTAGAGATTGGTATCACTCTTCTCATATAACTCTCGACAAGAAAGCGAATAAGTGTATTTCATAAAATTTGTGATAGAAACTCTGCATCATGTTTAAGTCAGTTCAGGTGTCTCCATGGGTGTTGCAATTTTCTAACCCAAGATAAAGGCCACATCCAACCATATATTCATGCTGTGATGTCATTGTTCAATCAAGTTATTTATCTTTAAATGTTTACACTATACGGTTTGTTCTCTGCGGAGATGACACAGCTAAATGATTGTGACACAGATAATGAAAACAGTAAAACGCCACAGATTTAAGTGCCAGCACAGCTGTTAATTATTTTGTTCTCTAAGGCACTGCCCCTGGGGTGGTATTGAAGAAGGCTAGTGTTCAGCATATTTAGGACAGCTTATGTTAATTGAAACAAAACAGTGACAACTAGCGTAGTGCTACTTCCGTGCCAACGACTGTAAGTGTCTTTGGCAAGTGATGTATTGAATTCAAATCAAATTTGGAGGTCACTAGAACAACTTCAGTAATGGTAACATACTCTTGGCAAAGTTTGGTTTTGTTTACACTGAAGAAAGTTGTTTAATGTACTTATAATTAAACCCAATGAAAGATGAAGCAGAAAAAGGTGTAATATTGTTAAACGACACAAGCTGTCTAATTAGAAAAAGGAGAATCAGAGAATATGCTTAACATACCTATATTTTGGGATGTTTGGGATTACATCATTCTTCTGTGAATATGTTTGTATGAGGGGGACGGCTGGTTCTTCATGAACAAATCCAAAAAATACAACCAGCTGATGCGTGTGTTTGCTGTGGGGCAGGGGAGGGGGATGGTCTTGCTGGGCCGTATGAGGTCCACTGTGTTTCTCGTGCTGCTGCTTTTTGTTAAAATTGCCAAAAAGAACAACAGTGATGTGTCTTGACAGGTTTTCAGAGCCACCTCAAAACTGCTTCTGTTGCAGACAGTAGCGTTGGCGTTCAGGGTCTGAACGGAGCTCATTCCAGCTGAGATAGAGCGTCAATGTCATAGCATAGGCAGATTCGGTGCAGAGGAATGTGTATGCAGCTGAGCCCGCAGCCATATGCTTCTCTGTCATGGTCAGACCAAATGACAGCCAGACGGGACACTCTGTCACTCAGCTCGCAGCGCGAGGTGGAGGATTGCAAACAAGACGAGAGAGGGTGTCACATCATCAAAACATCACAAAACATCTCGAGCTGAAAGTGAAAGAAGGCTTGCGAAACATCTAATTATGAGGGAGGAAGAGGGTGCTTTGAGTTAAATGATGGAGTAACTTATAATTTTCTTCATTCACTAAACCCCGCCCCAAAATAGTGATCAGCCAATCATAGTTTAGCAACCGTAACGAGGCACGACCAAGATGGCACAATGTCATAGTTTAGGGTAACAATAGCAGCTCTGTCTTTATTTAATTCATGGAAGTTTACACTCCAGCAAAATTTGTGTTAGATGGCATTTTGTTATTATTATTATTATTAGTAGTATATGCTCTTCATATCTTCTATGGATCATCCGTTGTTGCCCTCATGCCAGATACATGTAACTTTAGCATTAGACTTTTAGCATGATATCATGTATGTGACCATCAAGTATTAACAGTTTTTCTTTGGATTATACCTAATCCATTTGTACAATACCCAGTGTATCTGGAGATTAAATCTATAAATATTCATATTTGCTTTAACAGCTTTTTTTAATTGCCCATGGTGCTCCATCAGATATCACTGAACATCTGCTTTGAGAATAACAGGGAAATATCATGGGTGCACTACGTTGCTAAATACTAATCGAGTCAACAAAAATTAGTGTCTGATTTGATTACTAGCATGTGAGGGACATCAAAAAACACAGTCTAGGATAACAAAATTAACCTTTAAGGTATACAAACGCACTACTTAGACATTTTAATCACCTGTGAGCAATTAGAGAGTGTCATAAACCGACACGTCAACACCACGTCCTTTTAAAGACCTCTTGGGTTTGCCAGCGCATTCATTTTTGAAATTTATAGGAACTGTACTGAGAAAGAAAACAAGCCCAATTTCTAACAAGCTTCTTTTCTTAGTAAATAAGTCAAAGTGAACACTTTCTCTGCTTTGGAGCACTTAAGCAACATGAATAATTACAGGCTTTATTGGGAACGTCTGACAACGTGGTCACGAGATTGGTTGTGCTTGTCACAAGCTGCACATTAAGTCATCATGAGTACAGAGCTGTCCAAATGGGACTTGTACCATATCTTTATCAATAATATAAGTCTTTCTCTTAGACTTAATCATCTTGTCCCAGAAAATGTCTGAAGCAGACCTTTGTTCCCTCGTTTTTTTTCTACCAGCTTCAGACAAAGATCAGTTGAAGCGATGTAATGTGGAAAAGAAGTATATGAAAAATGGCATTATCATGGTGGTACCTCATCATTCTTGGTCATTTAAACAAAATATAAACAGGGGAAAAAATGAATGCATATAAGGCTTATCTTCACTCCCCCTGACAGGCCTGAGGCTGGTCACTTCAGGGTTTTTGTTCGAGATGTCAGCATCCTTAGCTGTGAGAAATAATGAACATCCAGAAGGAGAATAAAGCATCCTTTAATAGCCTTCTGCCGCGCCGAGGTAAAAGTCAATGTGGAGACCATTTATAATGAGGCAATCATCAGGTGGACTTCGTGATAATATTGTTTCTCATAATATGCCCTGAAATTCTCCTGGCTCACAGACCTTCCCCCCCAGACAAGCTGCAGAACTCTTCCTGAGCTTGTTACAAGTGGAAAAAACAACAACACATTATACGTTGTTTTTTTTTTGCACAGGGCCGGAAGGTTTTGCACACGGCATTCAGCTGGATTTGCAGAGATTCGAGTGCCTGTCTACTTGAAAAAGTACGTTTGAAATGTGATCATGCGAACAACCAAGCGGAAGGATTAATTGAGGAGGAAAGTCTTTCCGTCAGGCTTTTAACCGCTATGCTCTGATATAAAAACTGTCCATTAAAAACATTAAGAGCTCTATACCCATTTTCAGCTCATCGGAGATTATCCCTGTTGAAACCACTCTTAGTTTCATAATTTCTTCAAGATACAAGTGGTGGGAGGCCAACAGTTTGATATTTTTTCAGTTTAAACCATGAAACAAAAATCCTTGTGTGAAAGATGACTGTGATGTGTGTAATATTAATTATAACAAACATCTGCTCAGAGAAACGGCAGGAAGTGACAGAAATGAATGAACTGTGAATCCAATTTTACGAAAAGAAACAAAAACAAGCATATTATGTTTTGCATAATGACGGCGTGAAGAACATAGTGGAATGTATTTCAAAATAAAAAAAAGATATGAGGCCAAAAGTATGTGGACATTTGAACATTACACCGATTAGTGATTGTTGAAGATGTCATTACAAAACCATGGGTGTTAATCTGCTGTTAGAACAGCCTCTGCTCTTCTGGGAAGGCTTTTCGAACTTGGCTGAAGGGATTTGCTCCCAATCAGCCACAACAGCATTAGTGAGGTCTACCACTGATGTTGGGTGATAAGGTCTGACTCACTGTCAGTGTGCTAGTTCACCCCAAAGGTGTTGGATAGGCCAGTTAAGTTCTTCCACACCAATAACTTAACTGAGAAAACCATTTCCTCATGCACCAGGCTTTGTGCACAGGGACACTGTCCTGTTGATGGGAAAGGGTCTTCTCCCCAAACTGCTGCCACAAAGCTGGAAGCACACTCTCTAGTTTATAAAGCTCTACATAACCTAGCAGCTTACTATTTTTGAGTGACTGCCTCTAATTGTATGCTCCAACTAGAACTCTCACATCTTCTAGATGTTACTAATGTTTCCCACAGGAAAACCTGATGAGGCTGCTCTCTGTGTTAATCCCCCATACACTGTGGAATACCCTCCGTTTGGATCCCTTGGTGTTTAAAAAAAGAAATCAAATACATATATTTCAGTCTGGATTTGAATGTTGATTGTATTGCTGTTGTTTTTAATGTTTTATTGCATTGCATTCACACATTTTATTTAATGTTGTTGTATATTTGCATTTGGGTTTAAAGGGGGACCTAATTTGCTTTTTCACTTTCCTTTAGTGTGTTATATATAATGTCAGAATCACTGCTCCTGAACTGTCTGAAACACCTCGCTTGAAGTCCTACCCTTTGTTCCATAACATGGTGATGTCACCAAGTAACATATTTGCATACCGGCTGGTTTGGCAACGCCCTCAAATGAAGCGGAGCCGGGATGGAGTCCGAAGTGTTTGGTTTGGTTGACCAATCACAACAGAGTGGGCTAGTTGACCAATCAGAGCAGACTGGGCTTTTCGGGGTGGGCAGGAGCTCTGCACAGCTAGTATGAGGAAAATAAAGCATTTTTGAACATTAATGCATGTAAACTTAAAAAATACAAGTATCCATCTGAAATAAGCATAGTAGGTCCTCTTTAAGATATATTTGTATGCTGTAGCATTACTTTTGTCTTAATTGGAACCAACCCAAACCATGGAAAACCACCCTGGACCAAAAGCATACAAAACCAAACAGTGTGCAGATACACATACAGTATTTTGCCATAGGATTTTAGAGTATGGAGGGTAAAGTCGAGCCTTTGTATTTACATATTTAAAAAAAATTAAACAGAAGGTATTGATCTTGCACTGTGCAGCAGTTTGAATAGGTTGGATTCTGCCTCCTGTAGTTGTTTTTATGTTCTGAAAATATATAATTTACTTCAAAAGGGCATTATTGTCATATTCTGGCTACAGTGTCCTCGAAAAAAATACACTCCTCACCTGCACACCGGAGCCCCATTTTCACTAAATTTCTGACTGGTGGAGATAATCATATACATCACTTCATGAAAGTGTTTCCCTTTAACACATTTCTGGCATTTGAATGAGCTGAAAAAGTCACTGGAGAGGGCCTTTGGCGAAGTTGTTTTCAGCTTCCCTTTGCACATTTATTGCCTAAACAGATCTTTATTGAAGAATATATGAAGCCACATTGTGTTGTGAATGATATCTGAACTTCCATTACAAGATTACAAGACACTTCTGCTGACAGGGAGCAACAAAGGGCTCTTGTTCACTGCTTTTGTAAGCTCTCGACTAAAGCATAAGCCTTCCAGAGGCCCCTCTGTTCTATCACTGCTATCATGAGAATATATTGCTTGTATGTACAAGTCATTAGGCAATTCATTTATTGTGTGACTTTGCACACCCCGGTGTCCAATTCGATTTATGAGAGCGGATTGATTGTGAAATTATATTCTTCAAATGACCGGAGCATTGCTTTTATGTACTGTAAGGGAGGGTCCACATCCACTGCAGAGTAACATGGAGAGTTCAAGGATTGGTCAGACTCACTGGCGTTCACACCACAGACTTGTTTTTCTGAGATGATAAATCAGTAAAGAGCTCACAGTGGTTAATGATGTATAGTAACGCAGAACTCACTGGCCTCACTGAAGGAAACCTGGCTACTGACAAGGATAAAACTGTCGTCTACCAACCCTCAAACGGTGAAATAGGACAACCCAGTCAGCTTTTTTTGTGGGCTGCCTAGATCAGAAGGGCTTCAACAAGCCATTCGGATTTTGAGAACTACCTTTGCAAAGGTGCTCCATATTTTTCTCCCAAGTCAATCAGAGCAGACTGGGCTTTTTCTGGAGGGTGTCTTAAAGAGACAGGCGCTAAAACGGAGCGTTTCATACAGAGGATGAATACAGGTATATTCAGACAGACAGTATGAGAAAAATAATGTATTTTTTTTTTTACATTAAAGTATATAAACATGTTTTCGTAGAACCCCAAAATACAAGTATGAACCTGGAAATGAGCATGATATGTCTCCTTTAAAGTCCAGTCTGTCCTCAGTCTGAAAGATAGAAAGTCATGATAACACTGACTTTGCCATGTGTTATTGAAAATGGCATGATTACATATGGGTACACATACGAAAATGCCTGTCTTAGTAATATACCAGTGTCAGTTTCTCTTGCGTCACAACAGGAGAAGCACTAAAGTAGCCGCAATGCAGTTTACTCCCAAATCGTCTGATCACTGTTGCTTAATTGAATACTGATGTGAAACGCAGACAGCTAGAGATAGCGGAGCAGGTTTCCACGAGTAATTAAAACATGCTACTCAGGATAATTTGCTTTAACTCATTTATCCTCTGGGGTGGAGGCGTGCCTGCATTAAGTGTTGGTTATTGATAAGGGATTTTCATGGTCAGCAATATGTTTGCAGAAAACGAATGTGCAGCTGTCAACATATAGACCGTATATGCAGTAATGAAGTTCATCCAGCTTCATAATTTAGCAGGTTATAACCAGGTAGACATCTGAGGTTTACTCCATCAGAAAATGAAATCAGAGCCATTCCCCCCTCCGGCTCCAGGATGTAATCAGATACAATAAATGTACAGGAATGCATTCGGTTGTGCAGAAATAAGCTGTTCATTTACATTTTAACACAGTAAATACTGAGGAACACGGTACAAGGACAACAGGAACTTTGGCTCAACAGACCATATAGTCTACACATTGCTTTGCGAATATGCATTTATCAGTTAATA
This sequence comes from Sebastes fasciatus, assembly GCF_043250625.1. NCBI lineage: Eukaryota > Metazoa > Chordata > Actinopteri > Perciformes > Sebastidae > Sebastes > Sebastes fasciatus. The sequence continues at coordinate 19,856,350 of NC_133807.1, forward strand.
AGTATGTGCATGGGGACAGTGTGGTGCGCAGTATGTCTCTCAGTGCATTATCCAGTCAGCAGGTTTTTTTCTCTGGCAGACATGTGGGCCAAATAAACAGCCAGGCTGTGGCACAGATTTGGTGGGGGATGATGTCAAACACTGACATACCATTACCACCAAGTCTGGAATAACTGATGTGACTTCTATCTTGGATTTTTTTCAGAAATAAATGTCATCCTCCAACCAGAGGAAACTGGTAGGAGATACTGTTTAGGTTTCTGTGCATATAGAGGCAACCAGTGGCAGTGTTGTGCAGGCTGAGGTGCCACAAGTGATGCAGCTGCAGCAGCCTAAGCATCGACCATATGTTACCCCGAGGCAAATGGTTTCCATGGTGCTATAGGCACCATATACTGTACGGCCTTCAGCTGTTTGTTTTTATCCAGGCTTTTAATGCCTCTGGCTATATAAGGAATGGTGAAGCATGCATGTTGATGGCCCACATGCGTTAAACCAAGCCATTTCTAAACCACTAAGTTGTCTCATTTGGCACAACAGTTGGACCAGAATTGTGTCTGGCCTCATCTATCAGGGGCGGTTGTTTTAGTTTTATTTCTCTGACTTGCTGTCAGAGAAAATGTGACCTCATGATGCTCAAAGCAGTTTATGGGAGCGATCAAGTGTGACTGCTCCAGCAAAAGGAGTTAATCACCGGATGTATTTTGAAATTCATTCTTTTTCCCCTTCCATGCCCTCTCCCAAATGGTCTATGCAGAATACCAAAACATACTCACAAAACCATGTTATTATGTAAATCCCACAAACGCATATTCAACATTTAAATAATGGACATTGTTTTTTTCCATTTAAAAAAACAGCACGGAGAATGAAAGCAACATCAGAGGATATTTAAAATGTCTGTAACAACAGGTCACAATTTATTAAGGTCATGCTGTGCTCTAACTACATGATAATTAAAACTAACTTTTATCACTTTGCACTTGTCCAGTTGACACAGCGGCAGCAGTGAAGTGGCTGCACATCTCCCGACAGAATAACGTGTGTTTATTTGTTTAGGGCAGCGGACATCTTTTTGTGTTTAACACCCTTGTCTTTTAAATTAATTGCAAATTGCTGTGTGACACTGAAGCACTCAGTCGCTCCATGAAATTACTTGGAAACCCATTTTGGTGAAGATGACTTAACTTAATTCACTGAGTTTTGCACCTGAGTTGTTCTTTTATCGTTGACATTTATTTAAAGACGTAGTTTGTGCTGATTTAAACTAGAATAAACTAAAAAAAACATGTGTGTGACAATTATTTAGAAACATGTTGCTCTGCAGTTTGAAGATGAATAAAAAGTAGTAGTATTAAATTGCTGTCTCATAATATTGTAAAATATGTTTTATTTAGGTTACTCACATCATTTCTGTTTAATTGAATTGTAATAGTTCTTCCCTTTACTCCAAGAATAGAGCAGAACATGTGAGGACAACAATAGATAAACGCCTTCGGAGATTAGGGTTTTAATATTTGGTTTTATTCTATCTATAAACATTTGACACATTTCTCTTTAAGCTCTCCCTTTGGCAGCTGGGATTACACAAATTAATCTGTGTATCTCTAAAACATTATCCTGCATTTGTGTGATGTGTGGCAGATTCGCTTCACGTGTCAGACTACCTCTGCTGGGGAGATTAAGGGTGTGTACAGGGGTTTACTGGAAGTGCTCAAAGAAGCTGCTGAGGGCTACACCGAGATCCGTTTAAGGATTACATCCTCATATCTCCTCCCATCTGGAGTATTGAAAACCATGCGAGATGTTCAATGACTTGCAACAGCCATTTCACAGCTGAGCTGTTTGTCTGTCCATTTCCCCGGCGATAAAGGGTATCTTTCTGTTGGTTTGGGGCTGTAACCAACAGAAATAATCTGGAACGGACGTAATAAACAGGTTAGAAGTCCTGCAGAGGCTTTTCTGTGCAGTTATTTGAGATGTTTGGTTGGTGTTCACCCAATAGTATGGTCTTTGAGTTACTGGAAGTGGGAAGGTGTTGGAGTCGCCATTTTCAAGTTTTCTTTCTGACAGTTAGGTCCTTTACAAAGTGTCTCTAATCCCTTTGCAGGTATGAAACTCCAGGAGGAGAAGCAGCCCGTTGCGATTAAGGTGTTAGATTAAATCTTACAGTGATTAAATAACCAACCATTATATGGCTGTAGCAAATTAATTTCCCCTGTGTCATGTCAGCCTGGCTAACACAGTGTATCTATGGAGCCAACTGTGAACTGCTGATATTAGCTGTAGTTATACCAGCTCCAGAATAAAACAGCTAACCTAGTGGCTGGCCTCTGCATAAAAGGGGTTCAGTGGGTAGAGCGGGTCGACCACAGGCGACGCACATGAAACCTGCCTTGGCGGAGGTCTCTGAGTGCACTTCTAGTTTTCCTCATACTGTTTGTCTGAATATACCTGTATTCACCCTCTGTCTGAAAGGCTCCGTTTTAGCGCTTGTCCTTTTAAGCCCCCCTCCTGAAACAACACATTCTCACTCCCAACTCGTCAAATACCGCCAATTGGTCAGTGCCCCTCTGCATCGGAGACCGACACACGGGGTATCCTTTTTGCGTTACTTTTGGACGGTCCAGGGACGGCATGTCGATACACGCTCGTTACGACTGACGAGACAAAATAAGTCAGCGTTGCTTTTAGTTTCACACGGGCCACGAACGGCGGTCTCCTGGTTAAAAGTCTTGTGTTTGTTTGAGCTATCCACCACTTGCTCCGACCATCGAATAACGCCGTGGGTGGGTTTACATTGGAGTTAGTTGAAAGTCTGATTTGTCACATACTGTTGCTAAAGTGTGCCTCTGTGCATTGGTATCCGATGCTGAGAGGCACTGCCCAATCGGCGGCATTTGACAAGCTGGCATTGAGAATGGGTTGCCCAAAAAAGCCCAGTCTGCTCTGATTGGCTTGCGAGAAAAATATGGTGCACCTTTGCCAAGGTAGTTCTCAAGCTGTGGGTGATATATTCGAATGAGCCTGCATATGACGTAGGAAGGGGGAGCCAAATCTGTATGGCTTGTTGAATCACATGTTTTCTGATCTAGGCATCCCACAAAAAACTGACTAGGTTGTCTTATTTTACAGTTTGTGGGTTGGTAGGCTCTCCAGATACTCAAATGTATGAGCACAAGCACTGAAAAAGTGAGTCTTTCATGGTATATCCTCTTTAACGAAGCCAAACTCTGCATTCTCAAAATGACACCCTAAAAACAGAAGCACAAAGAGGCTTTTTGTCAGTCATAAAAGAAAACACTCGTGCTTCTGCAAGTAAATCTTACATAAAAGAACTTTTTTCATGTGCTTGCCCCTGTCTGCAGTCGTAAATATAACTGTCACTCAGCACATTTGAGTATGATGTAAGTATGACAGCTGGGGCTGTTAAGCTTGTGTCAAATGAAAGCACGCTTAAGGCACTGCGGACTGGTCATAGCTGGCATTTATATGGTAGGCAAATGGAAAATCCACCATGAAAAAAAGCTTTTCCAACTGAAAAAAATAGCTTGGCGTTTGTGCACATATGATACTGAGAGATAAATATCTTATAAATGATAGCAGCTCACATGGAAGGTGTACTATTTTAGCCTTTTTTTCCTCCCAGTAGACCGTCTGAATTGAGCAATCTCTGCCAGCTAAAGCACAATTTGGATTAGCAAAAGCCCCACTGATAGGTCAGCTTAGCCCGTAATGGAGCAGCTTAGGCCTTGTCTGCATGATTATAACATTCTTAGCAGCCTATTTGCATGCATCCAGATGTTACAGTACAAACATCTCTGCCTCCCTTTAAGCCCGACACAAATTTAGATCACAGAGGCATAAAATGATGCACTTTTAAAATATCTCTGTATGATGATGTGTTTTGACAAGAGACCTAATTGTATCTGCACTGCTGTTTCTAATGAATGTCTGAATCATCTTTTGTAGCTGTAAAACATTTCATGCAACACTCATTCATTTGCCACATTTAATTTATTGTATAAGTTATTATCTTGGCATCATAATGTCAACTTTAGCAACATCCTTCACTAGATACGCCAGACTTTTCAACTGTGACACTCCATTGAGTGAAGCTGGCGTATGAAGAATGTCTTTTAGTTAATTGACATTTAGCAGCTCAGTCATTTTGTTCGCACTTTGCTTTTAAATTGCCATAAATCCTTGTCCAGAAGCTATATTTCTCCAACCTTTCACTTGTAAATTATTTCCAACAGCTCAGTTTGTGGCTGCGCTTTAAATAAGAGCTCCCTCTAGACTGTTCCAGCTGTTCTGATGAAACACTCTGATGATAAAGTGAATTATCCCTCATGTCACAGATACTAGTGTGTGTGTATGCGTGAGTAAACCTTAGTGCACTCACCTACAGCGAGGATTCAAGGGTGTATTGTTAATAATAATACGTAGTAATGCTCAGCAGCATTCTCAGCACAATCGATAAACAGGCCAAGACAAGGTTAAAGGTTTTAAAGGTTCATAAGTGGGGTTGTCAATGATGGAAATTAGTTGAAAAGGAGATTACCAGGAAAATCAATTGCTTTTTTTTCTCTTGCAAATGACAGTGTGTGTGAACTGCTGTGTGGTTTAGTCATTTTCAAAATGCATTCTGGCTAAACAAATCTCCTAGGCTCTCTCACTATAGTTCCCACAAACATGATTACATGTACTTTACGGTACTCAGCAGTCAACAGATGAACACTTTTTATTTATGGGTTCATTTTGTACTTAAAAAGGACTTTAACTACGAGATTTTAAGGTGAAAGTATATGAGCAGCACATGCAGGTAGCCCGGTGTGATCTCATGGGAAGGTGTATAAATAGCACTCCACTTTTGAGGACCTTCCACGTGTCATGATACACATTTTAGACTTGTCGTTTGTTATGTAACGCCACATTTTTACCATGAAACGGTCGCGTTTATATTAAGGCAACAAAACAACAGTAACAGCCGCAGTTAGGTTTAGGCAACAAAACCACTTACTGTAGTTAGGCTTCAAATAAGTACATAAATTACGTACATAAATAACGTAACATAAGTTAACGTATTCTCATACAATGGTTCGTATGATATCTTACAAAAAAGTTATTCCTTCTTTTTTCGTTCAATATCCAACGATTGTCCAGCAACACGTGTCAGTTTTCGCTCGTTAGATGCATACAGTCTTTTCAAAATAAAGTTCACAGGAAACAACTTCCTTATGTGTAGGCAACAAAGCTACTTCGGTAAAACATTTACTTGGTTAGGATTAGGCAACAAAACTACTTAGTTATGTTTAGGAAAAGATCGTGGTTTGGCTTAAAACAACTCCGGAAGTAGCGTTTGTTAAGTATGTAACTTATGTGACAAATACATCAATGCTGACTTCTGGTTTCACACGGGAAACAAACGCCGGTCTCCTGGGCGAAAGTTGGGTATTTTTTGATCCACCCATCTACCCTGACCTCCTCCCTATGTGACATTTGTCACTATTTATACTTCCAGGTTCACGATTATGTTGATTACGCAAAATTAATTTTGTGGGATATACACAAAGTGCATTACTTTTTGTAGGTATGGCTACAAACAGTGTACGAATACAGCCTGCATAAGTACAGAAAACACATCACTAACACCGGTGTCCTGGGTGAAAGTCTCCCGCCCACCATACTGTATGTAGTATCTCACTTTTTATATGACATCGCTGAAATGACACACCATTTGGTGAGGCCATGGCTGCACCATTAAACTGTTATAATGGCATAAAGAAGAATAGGGGAATAAGTAAATATTTGAGGCTGGACATGTTATTTTCGTCGTAGAGATTTATGTTACACACACTGTTTTAGGGGCCCCAGGCCTGAGCTGATCAGTTCTGTTGTTCTTGTTGTTTTGGAAGGGATGAAGGTTTAATGTTGTGTCAGATGGGTTTCTTTTAAAGATAATTTGAAAACAACACAAAGAAAAAAATAAATGTACTGAAAGATGAGCTGATGCTGATCTGTCCTGGTGTTTAGAAACAATAACTAATCCTGAATTCAAGAAGCTCCTTCTGATAACCTCCCAATGTCAGCTTCATCACATTTTAGCCTTCCTCATATTTTTTTTCCCGAGGACCCATTTCCATCCCTTTCCTCTCCTCTATCGCTACAGCCAACATCAATATTTTACAGCGAGTACCGGGGTGGGCCAACCTGCCCAGATGACCTGCCACAGCAGCTGAAAGGAATTTAACTTGTGCCACAGTGTTTGATTGGTATTTAAGGTGCCTTTGCAGCACACTACACACCACAGTGCATTTCGTGTGTATTAAACGTACGTGAGAGATCTTCGGGCAGGGAAATAAAGACAGGGAGCTGGTAAATCTCTCATACAAAATGAATAGATTTACTTCAGGCCTCCTCTCTCTTTGTCTGTTGGGAGCAAAGATCTTTCCAAATGCAAAGGCGACATGTTCTCAAAGCTCATGTATGTGGGAGATATTCACAACCTCTATATTTTACGTATGTATCTGGAGCTAAGACAATATTTTTAAAAGGCTTAACACCTCCAGTGCTCAGAGGATGCCATTAACAGGAATAACAGTCTGACAATTTACTGACAGTATCAACATGCCATGCAGGAACTTATCACACACATTTCACACCATGTTTAAAATGATACACGGTGTTTACAAAGAGCTATCGGCACAGGATCATAAATATTATGGTGATCTGAAATCACACACACACACACACCAGCAGGCTGCCACACTCCCCCACTACAACAGTCTCACATTGAAGAGAGGAAAATCATTTCCGTTTGTCACATTTATTTGCTGACCATTTGCAGCGGAAAATCGCTGACCGAACACTTTTGATATACATTTAGATTTTTTTTTTTAAACTCATTTTAAATAGCGGGATCAATACACATTCAAGAGCTATTCCATATCAATGTGCTGCTGCAGTTGTTGCCATTATAACAAAGGGTCAAACGTGAGTCACAAGACACTACTACTACTACTGCTACTGAAGTGGAAATACAGAGGAATTACAATATCAGCCCATTCACACGAAAAGGCGTATGAATAATTCAAAATATTTAAACAAATTGCAAACTATCACTTTGACTGTCTAATTGATTGTTGTTCAGTTATTGTTCTAACTAGTGGACATAACAAGTGGGGGCTCATCCGGGATCTTTATTTCCCCATGAACAACTCAACAACCAAGTTGATTATGATGAGTCACTGTGGTAGTTTGCAATTTGTTTAAAGATGGCATTTAATCTTCAGTATTTTGTAGATGGTCCTAATTTGGATAAAGTGGAGACATGTCGTAAAGATGATTTTCTTAGCATTGCGGCACACTTTAACATTGCAGTGTAAAAATATAGTGTTAAAATAGAGATAAAAGATAAGTCAATTGAAAAATTAGTTGAGTTAAAAGTTCTAGAGGTTCCAGGCAACTCTGATTCCTCTGGTGATGAAGGTTCACTTGACACAGGTTCTCTAGCAGAACCAAAGACTCCCAAGGAGGAACGGATTGAATTATGAATAATGCGCAAGGCGTTTAGCGTGCATTAACAATGCCTTTCTTGATTTCCGTGTGTCATTTGTACGCCATGTATCCTGACTGCAATGTAAACACATTGCACATACAGACCTGTGTTCGAGACCGTTATTGACCGGCGTTACATAAAGTTACGTTTGTCATGTGATGATTGTTACACGTTTTTTAGTGACATTTGTGACATGTTTTCTGTAGTTGTGTTATGTCGTTTTTGTACGGATTTTAGTGTACGTATACTTATTTTAAGCCCAACCATGATGTTTTTTCGTAACCTAAGTGGTTGCGTTGCCAAATCATACCTGCGGACTTTTACTTGGCGTACAAATGACACACGAAAAGGCTAAAATGCGTTCTCATGACACAAGGAATGTCCGTGTAATGTCGTGCTATTTATACGCCTTCCCATGAGACCGGGCTAACAATTCAATGACATTTTTCTTCAGTTATGATTCCACTGCTGTTGTTCAACAAAAGAAATGATAATAGAAAATGTGATGGGCATTTTTGAACCGTCAAAGAGCAGAAAGGTCGAGTGTTAATTATAAGGTAACACGCGTCATTACAGCATCTTCCAAGGCTTTTTTACTTTACTTTTCTTTTGTTTGCCAGATAACCTTTTCACACAATCTGATCAAAACCTGGCTCACTATGAAATAAAGAGCGTTGCATCACTTCTCATCACTGTTGAGGTTCGACATTCATCCACTGAGGAATTCAAACATAAAACTGAAGGCTGGAGACTCAATATAGAAGGACTCTTGAATCACAATGTATTCCACTTTAGTGGGAATTCAAAGTGGATTCTAGTCGGCTAAGCTATAACTAACCCTTTTTCTGCTGATCATTATATAAATATTTCAGGGCTGTGGATGAAATGTGTCTTTGTCATCTTCATTTCCTTGCTCATTTTAATTCACAACAAAGTACAAGACTCCCACACCATTTATCCCTGTGAGATTCCTGCTGAGCTTGAAGAATGGTGGTGAGAGTGCACTGCAAGCTCCTGTCTGTTATAGAGAGCGAAATGCAGGCAAAACCATTCATTTCAATTTGACTTGTTAATGTGTTAAACATGCTAAATCTTCTTGTTTTCAAAAGGGGAGGTTTCGATTTAAAATCAAAGGCATGTTTACAACTTTCAGATTAAAAGTCTGGCAACAAAATGGCCTTTCTAATAATCAATTTGTACAGATTTTTAAGTTGAATGTGCAGTTTAGCAGATGTAGAAAAGCGGTTTCATTTGTGCGGAACATTTGTTTTGCACACGCATGAAGGAGCTTCATACTTTTCTGCCATTTTTCTTATACCAAATTGGTCCAAAATAAATCGAAGTGTAGCTTGTAGAAGGAGAGCTGTGCTTGTGTGGTTCATAGCAGCTAAGAAATGGATGCTGACGTGCACTGAACAGCACTATTTAGCTTTTTGACGGCAGCATTGAGACAAACTTGAGTAGACAGAGAGAACTGAGGTTAAAATGTTGCCATGAGCAGACTTGAACTCACTGCTACCATTTTGCTAATAAACTCCCAAAAGCATCATGTATTATTCAAAACTGGCCCTGGAATATTTATAGTTCATTCGGTATATATTTATGGCATTGTTGTATGTTGTATTCACTGGATATTTTTTACCACAGCTACATTTTGGATTTTGGATTTATTCCTCTGGCTATAACTTTAAATAATGCTGGTAGGTTAGCAAAAGCATTAAAGGTCACATATTATACTCCATTTAAACTAGTTATTATAGGTCTCAGACACCTCCAAACCATGTCTCTGAAGTTTTTTTTTCAAAAAAACAATCAGATCATGCATTCCAGCATGTCTCTATAACCTCTGTTTCAGCCCATTTCCAAAAGTGCTGATTTCTGTGTCTGTAGCTCTGTAGGTCTCATATTATGCTCATTTCCAGGTTCATAGATGTATTTTAATGTTGCACTAGAACATGTTTACATGCTGCAATGTTCAAAAAAACCTTTATTCTTCTCATACTGCAGCCTGAGTCTGCCTGCCTCAGAGCCTAATTCAGCCTCTGTCTGAAAACCCCTGATTCACAGCCTGTCTCCTCCCACTCTGCTCTGATTGGTCAGCGTTTTCTGTCAATCAAACGTCCTCAACAACAGCGTCACCCTCCCCCTCCCTCCCGGAGAAGCTCTCTCTCTCTCTCTCTAGAGAGAGAGAGAGAGAGAGAGAGAGAGAGGAGCTAGAATAAAGTTTATAAACCACTTTAAAGTTTATAAACCAGAAACTTCACCCAGCGCACGTTACCGGAGGAATCTGATCAGAAATCGGCGACACATGATCAACATCTGCGGTCCAGATTCCAGGTTTTCCTGACGGTTTCTTTCAGGTAAATAATACTATTTATATCTCTGTTAGTTAGCTCAGTGTTTACCTCATGCATCAACTCTGTAAACCGTAAACATACACTCTGTTTTACGTCTGTCTTTACAGATCCATCTGTGAGAAATGACCAACAGAATCATCCCAGAGGAGAGCAGACAGCTGAGAGCAGACAGCTGAGAGCAGATGGCTCTGTTTACATGGAGATACAGAGCTAACCCGGTAGCATGTAGCTAACCCGTTAGCATGTAGCTACATGCTACCGCTATGACACGGTGTGTAAACACAGCGACCATCAGGATAGAAAATAGAAGATGTGAAACAGTAGTCAGTTCATTATTTCTGCTAAAAGATAAATGTATGGAAGATCAGAGTAATGGTATATTATTTACAGTAGGAGCTGTCTCTGTGTTACCATGACTACAGACCACCGGAGCTTAGCTTACCATAGTTTACCAGAGCTGAAGACTTTCTCCTGTACCATGTTAACATAACTAACTAACAGGTGAGATGATTACAAATGCTGTGAATAATTAATATTGTCATCTGTCAACTCAAATAAAGTTTGACTGTGAAACAGAAATGTGTTGTGTTGCTTACAAGTCACTATTTACTACCTGTACTCTGCTACATGCATGACATCAAATATATATAATATATAAATATCATCTGTTTAAACAGTGTAATTACATAAAGCCTTTGTGAAAGAACATGTTATATTTAGATGATGGGAGTACATGAAGCCTGTTCTGCTGGTTCTTGCAGACTAACAGTAGGAGCTACTTTGCTCAAGTTCGGTTGAGGAGGAGAGACAGTGACGCGCTGTGGGGCGGGGTCAGCTACTGAAGGTTCTGCTCTGGTTCGACCAGGAAACCCTTATATGGCTAATTCTCTAACGACGTCAGAAGAAAAGAAAAGCTGCGCAGCGTTGTTTCGACACCCATTTCCGGACAAACGGAGCAGGAGAAAAAGAGAGAGGATGGTCTTTTATGATACTATGGTGACTTGTAGACACACTGGGGACAGATATTGATGTTTAAAAGACATGGAAAAGTGCATTTTGCATAATAGGTGACCTTTAAGGAATAAATAAGGAAATAGTCAACTCAGAGTCGAGCCTCTCTTGGTGGAAAGTGTAAATACCTAAAGGTTGATAAAATATGTAGACCCAGCGGTAGTATTGCTTTTCTCTGAGCAGACAGAGACCGACGCTGACATTTCCCGACAAGTTTTATGGCACACATTACCAATTTTTTTTGCGATATGAGAAATGGCAAACGTAACAAGTAGCCCATGCCTGCCATAATGTTCCCCTGATATTCATCCTGACATTTTGTGAGTTACCTTAAATTTCTATAAAAAAGGAGAAATTCTCTGAATCAAGGTCTGTCTGTATTACTCGATATATGCTCTAATGTCTCGCACGGAGAATGGGGAGAGTTTGTGCAGCGTCCTCCTCTGTGGTGTCACACTGACCTACAGCTCCATAATGAATTGGAAAAAATGGAGGAAAAAAGTAACTGTGATGGTCCTAGGTAATTTCCTGGAAAGGTTCATGTTCAGGTGTTTAACGGATAGTGCTGCCAAAAAAAATAACCTCTTGGATACAAAAAAGGAAAAAGACAGACAACCTCCTTCCTTTAAGCTTCCTCTACACTAAGTTCAACATACCTCGGGGCGAACAGGTAACAGTCTATAATACATCATATTCAAAATTAAACAAAACTCAGTTTTAATCTCTGTTGCACAGACTGAAAATCAGACACAGATGCTGTTTAATTTGGTGTCTTTAATGACCGGTTTTATTCCATTTGTTTCTGATGATGGCTCCAGCCATATGGCTTTGCTCTGATGGAAAGCATTTTTTATCTTCTGAAGCCACTTGTTTATCCCACACAGAGTAATTGATGTCCTTCAATCTCGTCATCTTGTCAGATGCTGCATTACTGCAGGCGTGGTGCGCAGTGTGTGATTAGAAATTGCCAGGAATGTTCTCATTTTGTTATTTCACTCGATCATTTTACACGTACTGTTGGCCAATCACCTCAGATAAAGCCACTTAATATGAATATACCTAATAAAATCTCAGGAATATGAGCGTGAATGAGCAATACAGGGGAATTCATGTACAAATGTTGCTTCCTGTGCGTCTGCGGTCAGCCGGTGCAGAGTTTCCTCCGCGGTCAACTTCAGTGAAGCGATTGGATCCTGAAGTGCCGGCCATTTTTCCCAGACAAGGAAATCTATCATGTTCAAACTGTCATATTAATTGGTTCTGCTTAACTGAGCCGGATCTGCAACATTTCCAGGATGTAAATTTTAGCCTTTGACTCTGACGTATTCAGGTGTGACTTCCAATTACAGTTGGGCCGTTTTGTGCTTTTCTTTGAGCTAATACACAGTTTGAGAGGATTGGAAGATGCAGGGATGAATGAAAGATAATTTGTTGTTCAATCTAGTCAAACTTTTTAACCTTTACTAACAAGGATATTTAGATTAACTGTAATTCAAAAAGGAAAATGCACAATAGATGCAATATTCTGTTGTTATTGCTATCATGTGCATATATGTTCTGTGTTCCAACTAAATCAATAAATGACACTGACGTTTCTTCTATGTGTGTTTGCTGCCGCTGAAGAGTGGAGACTAGCACATCACGAGTGCTTGTATTTTGTTGTGGCAACATCAATAACATTGAATATTGAGGGCAATTGTGATCAAATTGAATGAGCTCTCATCAGCTCATCCAAAAAGGAAAATAAACAAACAAGCAAAGAACAATAAAGGAAGAGAATCATCTTTGAGACTGCAGCGCAGATGAGCTATTATGTAAGACTTTTATTTTTGGTGTAGGGGGTTTGTACTATATATTTATTTCTAGGCTTGTGAGGAGACATCAGTGCCTTTTTATAGCCAGTAATGTTAAAACTAGACACTGAAGTTGAAAAGAGCAATATCCTCCGAGTTTGTGATGTGAGATAAGATTGCTTTCATTTTCTCCCTGATTTTTAATACAGTTAAAAATAGACTAATTTTCCAGCTCATATACACCGTTATAGACTAATGATGCAGGGCGCTACAGCTTCCCAAACATCCCCATCGTTTCCCTCGTCGCCGCGCTTTATTTCATGATGTTTTATGTCCAAAGGGCATCTGAACATGCTTCAGATCTCAGCGCTGCAGCCTGGTGATGTGGGGAGAGAAGTACCTGGCTCGCCCACTGTTGGAAGTGGGACGGTCTTTAGGGGATCTCAGGAAGAGAGCCGGGAATAAGGTTTTTGATCAGGACCAGCTGTCACTTCTGTCCTCAACTATTCTGTTGAAGCCCACAGTGCTGCAGAAGTACACGTATAATGGGCTTATTCAGAGTAGGGAGGCTGTGTTGTGTTTTAATTAGTCTCACTGTTTTATTCTTGCCATTCAACAGACATGTTTACTTAAGTTGTCACTAAAACTAACTTTACTCTGGAGAGACCAACAATAATAATAATGTAGATTTATTTATTTATGACAGGATGATTTGGCTTAAATCCCACCAGGCTCAAAAAATTTTGTATTTAATTATTGAGGTTGTGTTGGTGAGATGATGGACTAAAGGATATGTAGTCTGTGATCCATCAACGTGCTGGACTCATGAGGTGGTAGGAAGCAGAGTACTGTGGCAAACTGTATGACAACAGTGATCAGCATGTAAAAAACACATATGTTAGTTAAACAGTTGTTTGAAAAGCCTGTCTATGGATTGTTTGTTCAGCTAAAATCTTGGTCTCAAATCTGAAGTATATTTCTTTATTACAATAAATATTATGTGACTAAATAAGCAAAATTATTTTTTAAGAGTTTAAGACTCATCAGGACTGTGTTGATGTGGTTTTATCTGATTTAATTGACCAACCTGTTCGAAGAGCTCTTGTCATAGCTGCTACTTAGGTACTTCCGGGGTCATTTCACTCCGTTAGGAATTTCCTAAGCAAAAAGGACTATTCGAACGCAACCCAGGTCCTCTTCACAGTCTGCCTTGTTGCTCCACCATGTTTCTACAGTAGCCCAGATCGGACAAACCAAACACTGGCTCTACAGAGAGACTTTCAGGTTTTTATGTTACCTGAAGGCCACCGTAGCTCTCTGACATGCTAAACCGTGGTACCGCCAGCCGCCGTCTGACTTCCGTTGCTCCTAAAGTAGTGTTATTATGGTGAGGATGGCCTCTGAGCGAGGCGAACGGCGTTACCACAGTTTTGCACTAAGCACCGCAGTCTTGGAGAGAGAGGAGTGAGCAGAGGGATACTCAGTTGGACCCAAATCTGCAACCACACCACTAGATGTTACCAAATCCTACACACTGTACCTTTAAGATAACCTGATAGGAACCTCTTGTGGAAATGCAAATTGTGATCATTATCTCTGAGAAGCAAAAGGCAGAAGTTATGTTAAAATGTGTTGTACTAGACTGCATTTGTATTAACTGTGTATGTGCAGCCTATACCTGTATACATTTGCCACAGTGTATTTTGTCATTTAGTTTGGAGGACTTGTTGGATTTGGAAGTGACCAAAGAGAGAGAGATACTGAATAAATGATTCAGCAGGATCCATAAAAAGCTAAATGTGTGAAGAATATAAAGTAGACTAATTAGATAAAAGGGTATGGAGAAATAATAGGTGTGAGTGAGAAGTGTCAGGGCAAGGCAGCCTCAGTAGTTTCCACCAGAGCTCCATGACAGGTCCAAAAATGAAAGAATGTGAAGATACATGTTGCTGTTTAATGCCTCTTTAAGAGTCTACTTCCTCTACACACAAGAACATATAAAAACAAAATCTAAATTGAACCTACAACAGCTCTATGTATGTATATTGCATAACTAGATCCAGGGGATAGATAGCTTCAAGGCAAGCGAAGGATCCTTCCACTGCTCTCAGGTGGAAAGTTCAGCTTCAGGTTGAGAAAAACAAAAACAAACCCAACTCTCCACCATTACTTGAGCCTGATCTGATCACTGAGAATGGCAGAGTACTCTGTATTTGTTTTTCCTCCTTAAAGCTGCACCTTAACCGTGACAAAACAATGCCTCCCACTCCATAACAGACCCACTAAGACCCTCTGCTCTGGCCTGTAGGCTTATTGTTTTCTCTGTGTGCCAAACATGTACTCAGCCACTTGTTGAGAGCCGAGTAGAAGAATGACTCATTTGACCGACCGCTTTTTTTTTTCTTTTTTTTTTCTCTCCACCTCTCAGCAAAACCAATGTCTTTGTTCTTTGTACTGCTGTAATCACAAACATGTCACTCAGGGTGTAATAATGGGATTATTCATTGCAAAACTGACCACAGTATCTCTCACTTCAAATGTCCTGACTGACTGTTGTTGATGAATAGCCGCTTACACTCTCGATTGATATTTCAAATCGGACTCAGAGTAACACCTGAATACAAATGCCTTTCGTCATCCGTTCTATTGTCTGCCTGCACTCGCAGTGAAGACGCTGGTTTACTGGGAAAATGCCCGATTTTTTTCAGAAAAAAACGCTTGAACATCAAATTAACTATAGCTTTCATGTGCCATCACCTCTTTTATAATATGTTTTTTCATAAAAGAGCGAAGATTCCTTCATCTTCCCAACAGAGAGATTACTCTCTGTCTCAATATTGACAGAAAACAAAGCAAAAATGACACATTTCCACTGTAGAATTCACACCTCAATATCATATTATTATTTTTTAAGGAATTATTAAATGGATCACAGTCTGCCCACGCCACTGGCACCGTCTCCAAAATGTTCTCTCCCTGGACTCGGGAGCTTATTATGAGTGGACTCCTTTAGAATAATTGATTGTATTTGACATGACATGGAGGAAGCTCGGCGGATTGATACTCTGCAGCACGATCAATCCAAATGAGGAGACCGGGAGAGCTTTTATTTCTCTGCCAGAGTTTATTAGAAACAACTCAGCTTCTCTGGAGAAACTCCCATCTTCCAGAAACAGCTTGGACCTATTAGTATCTGGGAATGTAAATTAGCGTGATCCCTCACCTCATCATGCCTCGAAATATTCCCCGTACACTAGTTCGACAGAACATAATGAAACATCGAGTTAAATGCCGGGCCATGTTCCAGAGCACTTTTGCGGTGGGCGTTAAAGCATGAAGAGTTGTGATTATCTGCGAAGATTAGTTTCTGTCTTCTTAACAAACAAAGATTTGCTGTGATTTGGTAGACTGCACGTTCTGAATGATGAATCAACTTTAGGGACGACCGGGCGATCTGAATTTCATGTGGAATGGGTGTGAAATGGATTTCCTTCCTAAGTTGTAGTACAATACAACTGGAGAAATGTAATTTTAGAGGTTGATTTTCTGCGTTATTATTTATTTGTCTGACTTGGATAATGTCTTAGCGATAATGGATCTGTTTGCGAGGGATTTTATTTTCTACAGAGCGGTTATGAGACTGTGTTCAGCTGTTTTCCAAGGAATTTTAATGGCTCTCAAACTATTTTCTGTTCAGTGAGGTATCACAGAGTCATATTGTGCGTGAGCTGCTATTAGTCTGTCTGTATTGTTTACTTGCATCCACTATATCTCTCAAAGCAACAAAGCTAATTCTCTTGCTCATCGTAGAGATCATTAAAAGTTACTCCATGCTCCAAGTACGAGGCACCTTTATCTTCTGTTTTCTATGTAAATAAAGCTTTGGGCATGTGGTGAAATGCAAGAAAAGTAAATGCAATGTGGTATGTCGTCGGTCTAAGGCGGTAAACAGCAGATGGTTCGCAGGGCCTCTTTAGCACTATGGATTTGATTTACCTACCCACCTGAATGACCTGTGTCGAGCTGTGCAGCTGATGCGGAGAGGAAAAAAAAAAAAAAAAGAAGCGAGAGTTAACAGTTTGCTCTTGTTTACTCCAGTTCCACTAGACTGCAAGGCCAGAGGAGTCATTTGCCATGCACGGAGAAATTAGCTTGTTTATCAGCATTTTGATTTCCGTCCCGCCTCGCCGTCCCACTGACATTTCAGACGTACATGATCCATGACTGATTCCCAATCAAAACGGCAGCCTCGGTAACATAACAAAAAGTATTCACAGCTTCCATTGTTTTATAATTAAATGCACGATGATTAGCGTTGAGCCCGTGAGGACAATAGCTTGTTACGCGCACACGCCTTCGAAAAAGGTAACCTTGAACATTGTACATCTGTCCTGTCAATTGGATATGCTCCAAAGATGCACAGCACATTACCAGTGAGACGTCGCAGCTCGGGTCCATACAGTAGGATACCGGTTGTTTCAAGGTGATTTGATATCTCTTTTTTATTTCCAATTACCATACATGGTGATGTTGCACCTCGGACCACCTACTGTACTTTGGAGTTGAGTGAAATGGCAGAACCGAGGTGAAGTCCTTGAAAGGTTACAAAAATCTTTAGCCATTCATTACTGTAAGGGAGGAAGTGTGGAAAAGTGATGGAATATAATGAAAACTAATACTCTTTCTAGTCACCATGCTATCAGTTGATATGTTTAATATCCCATTACAGGCCCAGAAGTAACCACAGTTCTATGCTGTCAAGAGACAAACATAATCCAGAGGGAAATTACCCATCAGGAAGGCAATACTGTTACTGAGATGCAATTACCAGGCCACTTGTGAGACTTTCAGCCCAGTATCCATGGGTGCATGTGTGTGTGTGTGTGTGTGTGTGTGTGTGAGGGTGGTCGATATGTGCATAACAGCTCTTATGTTTTGCAGAGTAAATTGGATTCTTTGCTGGAGAACAGTTAATTTAGAATATGTCCGAGATGCAAATGATTGATGTGACTATATCGTTACAACTGTAGGTTTGTGGTGCGGGGCAGCTTAATGGGAAAAAATATATATTGCAGGGGAAAGGAAATAGCTTTTATCCCAGAATTATGGAGAATTTTTCTGCACCAACTCTGTGAGTCTCCAGATGGAATAATTTGGATTTTTTGGGGGTTTTATACATTAATTTCCAAGCAAACATTACTTAATTTGGGGAGGAAAAAAAGGCGGTGTGCATGCTCAGATTTGGTTTCACTTTATTATATTGTGGAGCTCCTGTGCTCGTATCTGTTAGTAGTGAAATAAACGGCGTGTCTCACGGAGGATTTAATGTACCAATTTAGCGCTGAATCACATAGCCTTCAAACAAAGAAAACAGCACGGATTGGAATGAACATCAGTGTAAACATTTGATAAGGATTTGCTCGAGGCGAATGCTATGCTTTATTATTGATACAGAAATAGAAACAAGACTTGCTTCTGTGCGTGTGATATACTCGGCATCGTATCCCACAACTCATCCTTGCATAACCGAGTAATATTTGTGGCGATGGCAAATGCCTTCCTGTTGCTCCTGAGATAAATTTCTCAAGTCGGGGACGTTTCTATTGTACTACAAATTATCACCTTGAATCTGATAATTAATCTCTGCTGCCTTCAATGAACAGCCCCTAACCTTAAACGTAGCACGGAGAGAGGAGAAGAAAAGCCTTCACCCATTGCAGGGGAAGTGCATAAAGCTGCCTGCGCAGAGTGTGAGCCTTGCATGCATAATAAATGTATGACAAAACAATACCCCAGGCACCCGAGTATTAATGATATGCAGCGAACTCATTATTAAAGTTCCAAAACAGCTCCTGGAGTAACACAGATGGAGTCAATTAAGCAATGAGCATACTTGCTTGCCTGCCGTTTCATCTTCTTTCTTTTATCTCTTGCATATTACTCCATGGGTGTAATTAGCTGTATGTTTCTCCTCACAACATAATGTCCAGTGATAATAACAGCTATTTTCACTTGTAATTTCAAATAATGTACTGCTTAATAAATGTACCAAATTTGCTTGCGCTGTGTCCTTGGGTATTTCATTTGCACTGCAAGAGGTGTTGAGAATAATACCGTGCTAAGCTGCTTTTTCTCTCTCTTTCTCTTCCCCTGTTTGTGCTCCCAGAGACCTGATGCCTTCAACGCTGGAAGGACAGATCACCATGGAGAAGACGCCCAGCTACTTTGTGACTAACCATGCCCCAAAGCGCATCCACTCCATGGCCAGAGACATCAAGCTTATTATCGTGGTGCGTAATCCCGTCACTAGAGCCATTTCAGACTACACGCAGACTTTATCCAAGAAACCAGAGATCCCCACCTTCGAGGTTCTGGCTTTTAAGAACCGGACGCTGGGTCTCATAGACGCCTCGTGGAGCGCGTTGCGTATAGGAATATATGCGCTCCATTTGGAGAGCTGGATGCAGTATTTCCCGCTGTCCCAAATGCACTTTGTCAGCGGGGAGAGGCTCATCGTGGATCCCGCGGGCGAGATGGCCAAAGTGCAGGACTTCTTGGGACTCAAACGGATCGTCACAGACAAACACTTTTACTTCAATAAAACGAAAGGTTTTCCGTGTCTGAAGAAGCCGGAGGACAGCAGCACGCCCAGATGCCTCGGCAAGTCTAAAGGGAGAACTCACCCGAAAATCGACCCGGACGTGATTCGGCGGCTGCACAAGTTCTACAAACCCTTTAACATGATGTTCTACCAAATGACCGGCCAGAACTTTGAATGGGAGCTGGCGGAGGACAGTGAAGCTCGCAGCTCTCAGGACTAGCAGACTGCGGCACGGCGCAGCGCAGCCACACCACCAGCCTTCTTCAATAAAACTACTATTGTCCTCGCTTCGTCTTCAGAGAGAGTGCTTGAGCACGCCAATCAATCATGGCTGTCTTTGCAGTGTCTGTATCCATTAGCAAGAGTTTACTGACATGCTTTTTCTCTCTCCCTTCAATACTAATGTTGTTGATGATGGCAAATTATTATTGTATATACTAAACATAAAAATATATTTATATTTGTGAAAAGGAGATGATTTATTCCTTTTTGTTTTTAAAAAGCATAGAGCTGATATAAAAATCATGTTGACTATGGCAATGCATGCGATAAGTTAAGTGTCCTTACCTCATGAGCCCCAAGGCTAAACTCTGTCTGTTTCTTCTCCCTTTACTTTCCTGCAGTTTGTTGCCCTCACGCCCACTCACCAGCATCCAGTACAAAAAAGATATTCTATTTCAATGGCTAAGGCCATGAAGTGCTCTGTATTCTGTCTTTTCACGCTGCCCTGCTGCTTTAGAAGAGAGAGAAAAGAGAACAATGATAGACACATAGTACAATAATCCTCTGACACGCGCTCATCTTTTCAGTTGTCCGTATTTGGAGTGGAGACAATCCTGTTTTTTTGTCAGTCTAAGTTTACCAAAGTGTTAATTTACTCAGTGTTCTGGTTTGCTCTGCACTTCATTAGATCGCACACATATTCAATGAGAGAGCTGATGTACAGTGGCCATCATTCAATAATTGGATTGTTTTCACTGCATAGTTGAACATTAGCATACTGATGGCCATGCACTCAGATGCGGCGCAGTATCAGTGATTTTGGCATAATTTGACAAATGAATCCATGCACTACAAATATCAAGGGTTAGCTGCGGATCAAACAATTCTGCATCTTGACAAAAACAATTTCCCTGTCGCCGAAACATCAGTTAACTCTCGACTGTTTGCCTCGTGACCCTCCTCTTGTCGCAGTAATACATGTCAAAGAGGACCGAGCAGAAGTTTGTTAACAAACATCTGCTGCGGTCTTCTGTCGTTAGAGATTAATGGCGTGTTAAATAAACCGCCGCCGCTGGAACAATGTCAATGTCAGAGAGAATTTGCTGTCAAGGAAAAAAACACATACATGCCCAGGTAAATTACCAAGCCATTACTGTATGTACTTAACTTGAATGAGATGATGTGTGGCAGGGAAATGTGCTGTAATCAGAGGCTTACTTGTGAACAGCAGGACTAACGGGGCGGATGTTTGTGTGGAAAATAACAGGGTTTTGCTGTGAAATGCTCCTTTACTCATGCAAATGAAATAACAACACTGACCCATCATATTTTTCTTTATTCTTATTTTTTTATTTTGCATAACTCGCTGTGCGTCTGTCTGTTGTCTCTGGACTATTCATCAATTGAGACAATCAATACAGCCAATGAGTCAATAAATACAGTCTGCTACACATCACTGGGTGCTACAGCTATGATGCATTGCTCTGTTAATCCTCCCTGTTCCCTGGCTATGGATGGCTGGATTGGTTCCCTCTCCGCGGACCTCTCTGTCACCCTGGGGAGGCCGGCACCAGCAGCTACTTACACAGAGCAATTGATTCAATCAAAGTAAGCACTATACTGCCCTTTGTAGCGCCAAGCCTGAACACTTACCTCGGAGTATCACTATCCCAGAGTCACAACTTCCACTTTGAGGCTTTTTCTGTGCAGCCATCTCTCAGTGCTTTCTTGACAATATTTCTTTCTCTCTGCACTTTTACCTCCTGTCTCTCTCTCTCTCTCTCCACACACACGTCATCCTCTGAGCCAATACGGCGCGGCGGGAAGCCGTTTCACAAAAGGCACAGTGCTCTGTATAGCCTGAAGGTAACTGCATGCTAATCATACATTTAAAAAAAAAAAAGGGGACATATGAAAAACTCACTTTTCAGTGCTTCTGCACGTACATTTGGCAACCCTGTCTCCTGCAAAATTACATTCCCATACAACTAAAGTGCATTCCTCAATTTCATTTCGAGGAAATGTATGTATTTTCTCCTGGCTTGATCACAGTTTTAAACACGTGGTTAACATTGTGAATTAAAACAAATCAAAACTACCTAGTTTGGTTTAGTAAAAAAAATCATCATGGTTTGGCGTAAAATGACTGACATGAATTCAAATAAGTGACCGTTGACTTTTGGTTTCACATTGGACACAAACACCGGTCTCCTGGGTGAAAGTCCTGTGTTTGCTTGCCCCATCCACCCACCTGACCTCCTCCCTATGTGGACTTCCTTAGACTATGGGCCTTTCTTAAACCACTTCTATCAACCCACAAACTGCGAAATAAGACAACCCAGTCAGTTTTTTTTGTGGGCTGTGATTCAACTACCTTTGCAAAGGTGTTACATATTTTTCTCTCAAGCCAATCAGAGCAGGAGAGGGTCTTAAAGAGACAGACAATAAAACTGAGCGTTTCAGACAGGGTGGTGAATACAGGTATATTTGTGTGTTTTTTGAACATTAGGAGCATGTATGCATGTTCTAGTAGAAACCCAAAATACAAGTATAAGAACCTGAAAACGAGTGTGCTATGTCCCCTTTAAGTAAAGCCTTTTATCATTATTTATTTATCTATTCACGTGTTTCCCCCCAAGCTTTAGAACACATATAATCCACCTTCCGCACCAGACAGTCCCTCCTACTCAGTGTAGAGACTCTCAAAGAAATCCACAGAAGGCACCCTACAGTGTTATTAGGACAGATGAGGACTCCATTTTCCCATCTATGAATATGCACTCCTGCTGTCATTTGCATTTCCAGGATCACACACAAGCATGAGGGAATTCCTCTCCGAAGTTGAAACTTGGATCCAACCTCTCATTAACAGCAACACACACACACACACACACCTTCTTTCTTTTGTACCCCTTGCTTGTTTTAGGTACAGGCGGAGTACTGTGATACATCCTGGGAGAGTTGCGACACATGAAAGGCATGCTAAGCTGTCCTTCATGTGTTCCTCCCGGTGGGGGTCATGCTGCGCAGTGTGGTTCATCGGCATCAAGTAAAGGAGACTGTGATGATAGACGAGCATCGCCTGCTCATCAAACTGTCACTGCTCGAGTGCCGTCATTTCAAAATGAAGTACAAATTCATATTTGTCAGTCATTACTGACAATTTGGCAAAAGAAACAGTAATTCATGGCATGAAAAAGCTACCTGTACCTGTATGCACCTTGAAAAGAGTTGCAGCTTGTGTGCCTATTTCGGTTTGAGAGGCTGTAATCTGTTTACGAGAGGTGCTTTAAAGTGTTTTCTGTTATATGATCTATAATTATATAGTGCTGTAGGGCATAATGAAAGGGTACAGCAAAAATAAGCTCAGTTTGGACCAAACCGGTGTGAATAGTTTGGCTGTAGAAACATAAATGTTTGCAGAAGTAGTTGTTACAGAAACACTGGTGAGCTTGGCAGGAAAACACAAGACAGTCTGGCAGCGACCGATTGAAAGTGGAGTGGTATAAATACTGAGGGACTAATGAAAGAACGGGCTGCAGGTGAGGAGCTGGGCAGGGAAGACCAGGTGAGGGGAATGAGCCGATCGCATGGCCTGAGAAAGTGGCAGCACCTGAATCAACAGGAGATTTCGTAATAAAGCAGAACCAGATCAAAACAAACTTAAAGGCTATGTTCAGACTTCGTATGTGGTCTTAAAGCAGATACAGGTCAGATTTTTTACAATGCAACCTCGGAATTCAAGTGACTTTTTTACGTCATCCATACACACCTCTGCACAGAAGTAGCAGTCATCATTTTCAGCTGGAGAATATGTTCAAGCACCAGAGCATCATAAAATACACTTCAGTCTCCTAAAAATTACATTCCCATACAACAAAACTTCATTATGGATTACGTTTCGAGGGAAATCTATTTTGTTGCAGATTACGTTTGTTTTTGAGGTATCACAAATACGTTTCCTACCATAGTCCACGAAAATCCGCATAGGGAGGAGGCTGGGATGGATAGGCATTTCAAACAAACACAGGACTTTGAGCCAGGAGGCCAGTGTTCGTGTCCTGTTTGAAACTAAAAGTCAATGGTCACTTATTTAGATTTTGTCTTACTAAAACTAACAAAGTAGTTTTGTTGAATTTTTTGTTTTGTTTCAATTTACAACGTTAACCATGTGTTTAAAACTGTGACCGTAATCTTGGACAAAAAATGTTTCCCTCAAAACGTAATTGAGAATGCCGTTTATCTGTATGGGAATGTAATTTTGAGACAGGGTTGCTTCATTCAAACTCAACAGAAACAAAATAAAACTCACCAAAGCCATCTTGGTTAGTCTTTCTCCATTGATCCAGCAATCACAAACTCTGGTTTGGTCAAAATAAACTACAAATTCAGAGAGTTGGAAGTGAAAATGTGCCGGGGTCTACACACTGTGTTTTCTAGCTGTCTCTCTCTCTGCCTGCTGAGCAGTTGATCACTGAGCAGCGTCTCTCTTGTTCTTCGGAGGCAGATCATTACATTAACAAAATAAAATGACAGCCAATTGACCATTATTTTTTATCATGTGCTCACGAATTGCCTGGCTTCCACTGCAGATCAACTTATAAATTAAACTGTAAACGTTGACTTCATTGGCCTCCGTGTTAACTTTAGTACGACAACGCACCAAGGAGTGTCGGGGGTTAGGTTATGACAGCCCGTTCGCACGAAAAGGTGTATGAATGCCAAGATATTGTGCAAGGCATTTAGCGTGCAATAAGTACGCCTTTCTTGATTTATTATTTTTACGTATTTTTCTTAATTTAAGCCCAACCATGATGCTTTTCCTAAACCTAACTAAGTGGTTTTCTTGCCTAAACCTAATTGTGGACGTTTGCGTGGCGTAAAAATGACTCCCGAAAAGGCTAAAATGTGTACTCATGACACACATAATGTCCGTGTAATGTCGTGGTATTTATACACTTTCCCGTGAGACCGGGTTTGTGGTACCGTGGAAGTACCGAGAGTAGAGAGTTGGTGGAATTTGGATTGTATTTGGACAGTCGTGAAGTCTCCATTACTACCAACGGATTAGTTTTTCACTTCATTTGAGTGAATGATTAACAGCTGTGTAAAGAAGCATAATAGTGTCAACTTCTACAACTAACTAATCACCTTCTTTCAATGCCTACTGATATCCAAAATCCTAGAAGACAGATGCGTGTTGTGATGTTTTAGCAAAGGTTGGAAATTCACTAAAAAAGACAAAACACAATAAAAAACAATGTGTTAATGTTAACACACAGTGAAGGTTTCTCAACAGCTGTGAGTCACTCCAAAACAAATAACCACAAAATGAAATAAGCTGAAAACAAGATGCAACTGTACACTCTCCCATCGCGCTCGTTTTGCTCATCCGTAATGAAATCATTCTTTTATCCATACTGCAATTGTATCTGCATGGAAATGTTCCCAAGGTGGCTTACTCACTCATTTCATTTAGCTGCCGCCCATGCACAACAATCTTATTGATCACCAAATTAAGGATTAAGCACAATCCCCGCCTCGCTTTTTTCTTTATTTCAATATATCTTTGTCTTCAGGTGTATACGGCGGGGTAAAAGGGGGGTCAGGAAATGAGGACAATGCATCCACTTGTTACCAAGGACAACGTGTACATTGGTGACTGAACATATTGAGATTCACAACAAGACAAGACACAAGACTCCTCAATTCCCCTACCGCTAAATTTTCCATGAAGCATAAATTTATTTAGGTGGTGCCCTGCTTTGTGGAGTGTAAATGATATTCTGCCCCATTTCAGAGCTGGAACTATGAGTGAAGTTTCTGTAACAATAACCATTACAAAGTTCCCAACAGCAATGAAAATATTTTTTTAATGTCTTCAATCACACATGGTTCCTATACTGTATATCCTCAGGTCAACAGTTCCTGCCATTTCCACAGACCAGAGTCAGAACCAGAAGTAATCACTTCATCTGCTGCTGCATCCTGAATCAGGAATGTCCTCTTCAAACCACCTCAGGAGAGGAAGAGCATCCTCTCATGAATCTTCACTCAAAGCCTCTCTGCTCTGTGCTGTTGGGGGTGATTTTCCATCCCCACCGCACCACCACTCTCTGATTCCTGCCTTGTGTCACACACACAGGACTGCATGCAATCTTTACAGTGACTACAATTTGAGTCATCTTGTGTGTTTTAGCCCTGAATACCTAAATACCTATTTGAGCTCTCTGATCTGAATCATTACAACTGCAGATATTGAGGATATAAACAAAGAAATAAGAGATATATGACTTTATGAAATAAAGAGAAAGTGTTAAAAAATGGATAAAATATATGAAGATACGCTGGCAGCCAGCAGGTAATAGACCTAGAAGCACGACACATAGACAAAAGGTACAAGTGAGAGTCTTTACTTGGCAAAAACACAATGTAGTTTAGAGGTAACTGTCCAGAGAAGACAGACAAGGGTGCCAAAAACACAAAGCAGAGACCAGAAGCAAGGTCTAGGAATCTACTCAGATTGCTGAGATGCTACTGAGATTTACTAAAACAGTAAAGAGAAACTGGAACAAAAAAAAGACTAAATACACAAGGGAGGAAGGGTGATTAGGAACAGGTGAACCTGATTACGGCGGGATTGGTAATCACACTCGCAGGAAACACATGAGATGAGTATACCCAAATAAAACAGGATATAATAACTGAAAACTGGAATCAAAGAAAACCGATTTAACAAAAAACATCAATTTGATTACCAGCAATTTTGCAGAAATACAGGCTGCAGAAAAGTCCAGCACAATTATCAATTGCTACTAAGCTATTTTTGACCCTCCCTGTGTTGTTTACTGTCAACTATCTTTCCTGTGTTCTGTTACTTAATGAGATGCTGTGTGTTCAGTGTGAAGGTTTTGTGGGATGTTTAAAAGGTCCGCTTGAGCAAAGATGATTTCAAAAAGCAAAAACAAAAAAAATGCCACGCAGCGTCACAGTTATCATCTAATCACCAATTAAACACTAATCACTCCAAGATAAACCTGTTGATAATGCAGACCAATAAATGAGGCATACATAATTAATGTACGTTTAATGAATTCGGCAGAAAATCGCATTGGCTCCCCGAACTGTGCTATGATAATGTGCAGTAATCCAGTTGCAACTGAATAATATTAAACCCAGTAGTCCCCACCACATCTCCTTTATTAATACGTACCATAACAACAACAACAACAACTCTCTCTCACACAAACACACACACACACACACAGAGAAGCTGGATCTGCTGCTCTGACTTCACTTTTTAAGACAATTCACATGCATGACTAGTTAAAGCTGGCATGTTCAGTCCCATTTTGACATTGTCGCATCCTGATATCATCACGACTTAAAGGTTAATTCAGCCACTAGATGTCACATTCTCCCTCCCCCGTTCCATTGCATTCACTTCACAACAAGTCGTTGCCAGGCACTCACCGTCAATCTCAGCCATTTATCTGCTTTTTCCACACTAACTGACGACCCAGATTGTTGGCTACTGTTGACTCACAAGTCTTGTTAGAAGTGGGAACCAAAGGTCATCTTCCACTGAAATAAACAAAACATTAATTTTGGACCCGCCAACATTTTTTAAATAATCAATTCACAATCATGAATCTTTTATTTAGCACCTTAGATTAAAAAATACTTGTCTATGTAAAAATGTTATCAATAAGACCTTCAAGTGGTAGAGAAGGAAGTGTAAAAAATAAAGGAAACATTTGCGATACAAACCAGTTTCCTCATTGCTTTTAGATAGTAAATGAGTTGTGTCATGGCCCAAAAATATCACTATATATCTTTCTATTTTTATGATTTTATTTGCATTATTATCTGCAACATAATTTTAAAAATATAACACTAAAATGTTATTAAAATATTTTACCAGAGGAGGAAAGTAATGCATACTTAGAAACAAATCAATTCACATTCTCATCACATTTTTCAGACTTTCTAACAATTTAGATGATCAATTATTTCTGTGTTTTGCTCTCCAAACAGGACATGTTTGACACTCGTGATGAAGAATAAAAATACAAAGAACAAATGAGATGCGGTGTGCAGCACAGAGAAAGAAACAGCATGTGTAAATCTGTGGTGTGATGCTCATTATTCTCTCCATGGATTAAGATAAAGCCTTGTTTTTGTACTGAAATGAAACGCTCAATGTCTCTGTGGGGAAAAGATGACAGATCAGTTTCTTATCCTCTGAAGAAATATTGAGGTACTTGATTCCTCCGCATGAAGCTGCATGTGACTTGGACATGCAAACAACAGGCAACTAGAGTGGACTGAACACATATATTTAATTTCCCCCACAGTCTGTAGGGAGAAACCGCTCTAGGCCCTACAGTAGGTACTTTTATCTGGTCCTCCAGGGACCAGAGTCCTGCAAATGTTTGATCCTCCTTGACAGTTAACAAGCCACACCTGGTCTGTATCTACTGTATTCAGCACCAAGTGGGGCACATTAACTATCAAGGAGGATCAGAATGAGGATCAGAAAACCTGGAGGATTCCAGCCCTCGAGGAGCAGAATTGAGTGTTTTGGCTGCAGGCCAACACAGGGGCTTGTCATGAAGCCCAGCACTATACTGCAGAAATGCTCTTCTAAAGGGACCCTCTGTCACCTTGAAGTGAAGGCCTTCGTACAGCAGAATACATAGTAGTAGTGTCTAGTTTTTTTAAAGGTCTTTAGAAAATACAATGTAGGAACAGAAACTCTGGTGAACTTGAAGGCTTGGCAACAGACAGCAGTAGTATAGAGGGGGTGCGTTTGCGCGTGCATGTGAAATGTGCGTGCACGTGAGCGTGCGCGTGCGTGTGTGCGCGCGCGCGTGCGTGTGTGTGTGTGGGGATACAGGTGAACCCTTGGTGACCCTGTTGACCTTTTTGTAACCCTAGGGCTGATGTTAATTATTGGTAGTTGTCCAAAGGTGTCTGCTGTATGTGTTATCAGTTGCTCCACAACAAAAAAGAAGACCCCATCCTGTGGATCCTGATGCAGATAAAAAATACAGGTGTATACCAATATGTGTCTTTATTACCGTATCATTAAAAGTTCAAACAAACCCCTGGTCCCTGTGACCAAATGTTTTTGCTTTTTGGTGTTTCCACAGAAGACCCATACTGTTGATCCTGAGTCAGATAAAAAAAAAAAGTCGGTTGTATCCAAGATGTTATCAGTTGCTCAGTAAACAAAAGAAGACCCCCTCCTGTGGATACTGGTTCAGTGAACAAAACACAGTTGTATCCCTATATGTGAACTCCGTTGTATCCAAGAGGTGTCTTTTTTTATTACAGTACTCATAAAAGATCAAGCAAACCCTGGTGTGCAGTGGTCAAAATGTTTATGGCTTTTGATGCTGTGGTGGTTGGTACTGTTTGCAGGCTATATCAGCATGGCTCCAGTACCCATATGTTTGTTTGTGAGAGGGTGTATGGATTAGCGTTGTTCGTAGTCGATATTAACATGTATCCAGGACAAATGGTGTGAGAAGGGAAGTATGTCATCTCCTTCATGTCATCTCCTAAAATTCTTTATGAGATGTATCTGTGAGAGGGGGTGGGGTATGGGGTGGTATTGTTTGTAATAGATATCGGCATGTATCCAGGGATAAATGGGGTGGATGTGAGTGGGATGGGGGTCATCTCTTGTATGCCATCTCCTAAAATTCTTTAGGAGATGTATCTGTGCTGTAATGATTTGTTAACATTTAAATTGGTAGATGTGTGTTAGTACACCACTAATTTTGCTTGTAGTCATCTCCCAAAAAAAAAAAAGCGGTGCAATGTCGGTAGAGTTACAATATAGTGGGTTTTTAAAAAAAAAAAAAAAAAAATGTATGTAGTGTGAATGGGGCAACCTCAAGGCCTGTCAACCATGCGTATTCATGAGATGTCACTAGCTCCATCTTTTACCTACACTTTGTGTATATAGTCAGCATTCAGCTGAGGTCGTGTTTACCAAACTTCACAACTTTTGAAGAGGACGCTTTTCCTAACGCCACTCTTGCATTTTGCACATTAGGTACAGTGTTCTTTTCTTTGGATGCTTCATTTTTGGCGTCTGTGAACATAGAGCTGATGTGACTTGCCAAAAAGCCCCAGTTTTGTCTCATCTGTCCAAAAGACATTCTCCAAGAAGCTTTGTGGCTTGTCAATATGCATTTTGGCATATTCCAGTCTCACTTTTTTATGATTTGGTGTCCTCCGGGGTTGTCTGCCATTAAGTCCACTTTGGCTCAAACAGGAGAAAATGGCTCATGGACTACTACTAAAACACTATGAATACTATAGAACTAACTAGCATTGTTAGAAAAATAATTATTAATGGGACAAATTTCTTGGGTATTTTAGCGTGCGATCAACTGCTTAAACACATCAGGCTGCTTGGAGATGGTCTTATAGCTTTTACCTTTAACATGCTTGTCTATAATTTTCTTTCTAATCTCCTGAGACAACTCTCTCCTTAGCTTTCTGTGGTCCATGTTCAGTGTGGTACACACCATGATACCAATGTTTAATGTGTCCCTATGGTCAAATTATTTTCAATCTTTTCTAGGGGTACCATCATTTTTGTCCAGGCCAGCTTCATTAGTTTGTTTTTTTAAATGATTCTGAACCAAAATTCAAAAACATTAGCTGATTTTCATTAGTTCATTTTCAATACATTTTTATTTATTATTACTTTTTTGTCAGTTTCAAGTTATTTCAGTGACCATTGTTTTTTTTTTATTCTTTCTTTAACGGAAGGGTACCAACAATTTTGACTATGTGTGTAGATACACACACACACACACACACACACACATACAGTATATACATATGTCTATATCCACACCCGCTTACATATAGATATCCACTTAGACACAGCCAATGTTTAATGTGCCCCTATGGTCAAATTATTTTCAATCTTTTCTAGGGGTACCATCATTTTTGTCCAGGCCAGCTTCATTAGTTTGTTTTTTTAAATGATTCTGAACCAAAATTCAAAAACATTAGCTGATTTTCATTAGTTCATTTTCAATAAATTTTTATTATTACTTTTTGTCAGTTTCAAGTTATTTCAGTGACCATTGTTTTTTTTTATTCTTTCTTTAACGGAAGGGTACCAACAATTTTGACTATGTGTGTAGATACACACACACACACATACAGTATATACATATGTCTATATCCACACCCGCTTACATATAGATATCCACTTAGACACATTCGCTTTACACAGTTATCTATTCTATTTTACAGACAAAAAAAAAAAAAAGGACATATTTACATCCCTTTAGTTGACCTTTTTGTCGACATTACTTATTAATTAATTTTGTTTAACTCCAATCCTCACCCTGACTCAAAGTAGCCCACCCATGATCAAAAATGATATTCTGTTCTTTTATTTCTATTAACATCCCTCTCAAGAACCCACTGATGTTTCAAAAACATTTTGAAATGTTCAGTGTTTAACTGTTGTCTTTTTATAGCTTTTAAATATAAATGCTTTCCCCATCGTAATGATGATGTTGTTCAGGTCTTTTCCTTTTTTTTTTTCATCACCCCTTAAATCACCAAACATTATAGATAAAGGACAACTATAGAAATTTGATTTGTAGACTGAGATCCACTTTTTTCAACGTTAATCCAAAATAATGCAACTTCCTTACAATACCAAAAATAAATGAATGTCTGACTCCTCTTCCTCCTCACACAATCTACATATGTCACCTTGTTGGATGCCCCATTTTAATTTTTTTAGCATTCTCTTAGTAGGCAAGAATTTGTAGATTAGTTTTAGTTGTAAAATTCTAATGGAGACATCAAAAGAAGTTGTGTAAATACAAGCATATACTTTCCTCCATGGGATACATTTGTCTAACAAATACCCCCATTTTTGACTGGATAGCTACTGGTGTAGCAGAAATGTGTTTAAGTTGCATGTATAACTGATATATTTTCTTGTTTATTTTTGTCTTATTCATCCATGTTGTGTCCTTAATGTAGGGGTAACATGCCACTTGTTTTGTACATAATAATAGCTTCCTTTTCCAGATCTGAGGTATAGCTGCACAGAGTTGATTAAATGTAAAAAGGTCACAAACATTACCGTATACTATTTTAAATTCATCATAAGTCTTGATTTCGCCCCCACTATTCAAGAGGTCATTTATAAATAATATTCCTTTTTTCAAACATTGATTCAATAAAGATACGGTGATCATTAATCAAAATATTTCTATTATACCACAACACTTGGCTCTGGATTTCATAACTTCCCACTGGTTGATGATATTGGTATTGAAACCAACTGACTATGGCCTCGTCCAAAAAGCCGGATAAGTATGGAAATGACTTTCTCTTTAATATAGTGAACTGAAAAGCAGTTAACTGGAGGTAAGGATAGAGTTCTTTGTGGAACAGAGGATGAGCAGACCTCAATCATTTTGCTGAAAACCACTGCGGATTTAAGATACATTTTGGTATAAGGGATGCGTTTAGTGCAAAGTTGAGTGCCTTAAGGTTTAACAATTTAAGTCCACAGTGTTTGTAATCATTATACAGATAAGCTCTTTTAATTTTGTCAGGCTTCCAACCCCATATGAAATTGAACACATTTTGCTCATATTTTTTAAACAGCTCCTCTCCTGGGGTAGGTAATGACATGAGGATATAGATAAACTGAGGAATCACTAAGGAATTTATCACGGTTATTTTTTTCCATATAAAGTTAAGTTAGTCATTCCCCAAACTTTTTAATTTTCTGTCTACTGTATGTAGCTTTCTATCAAAGTTTTCCTTCGTGATAAGGTCCATGTCTTTAGGGATATGTATACCAATGACATCTATTGGGCCATCTGACCATTTTAGTGGGCAGATTACTATAGATATTAAAATTTGTACCTTTCAGAGATCCAATTCGCAGCACAGTACATTTATCATAGTTAGGTTTTAGTCAGGAAATTACTGAGAAGTTATTCAACTCTTTAACTAATGCAGTAAAGGATGCAACATTTGGTTGATTTTGAAAGTTTACATCGTCCGCATACATTGATATTTTTGATTCCAAACTATTTATTCTCAAACCTTCTATGTTGTTATTCATTCTTACTTTTTGTGCTAAGATTTCTATAGCTATAATAAATAGATACGCAGACAGTGGACATCCTTCTTTCAATCTTCTATATTGCTTAATTGTTTCAGAAAAAAAACATTGTTTATTATTTTACACTTTGGATTACTATACATTACTTTTTATCCAACTAATTAAAGAGTCTCCAAAGTTAAAATATTCTAAACATTTATAAATAAAATCCAAACGTACTTTATCGAAAGCTTTCTCAAAGGCAGCAAAAAAAAAAAAAAAAATGAAAGCAGAGGTTTTTGTTGAGTCATAATATTCAATTATTTCAATTATTTGTCTAATACTGTCACTGATAGATCGACACTGTAAGAAGCCACACTGATCTGGATGAATAATATTGGGCAGTACTAGTTTTAATCTGTTTGCAAGACATTTGGCTAATATTTTAGCATCGTTACATTGTAGTGTGATTGGCCTCCAATTCTTTAGAGTAGTGGGATCTTTATACCTTCCACCTGAATCTTGTTTCAATAATAGTGAGATTAAACCTTCCTGTTGAGTTTCTGTAAGTTGTTTTTTGCTATATGACCAGTTGAATGTGTTCAGCAAAGGTGTTTTAACAGACTCATAGAAGGTTTGATAAAAGTTTACAGGTATGCCATCGGCTCCTGGACTTTTTACCTTTTTCAAAGGAGTTAATAGCTGGATGTAATTCCATCCAGCGTAATAAGTCCCTCACAAGATTTTTTTCTTTCTCTGTTAACTTTACGGTATTATCGTCTTGAGAATTGGGGCTAGTATTTTGAGGCAATAAATCCTCTGGTGGGCTCTGTAAGGAGTACAATTTTGAAAAATAATTATGTTGTACCAGCAAAATTTCCCTTGGTTTTTTCAATGATTTTATTTCCTACTACAAGCTTCAAAACATTTTTCTTTACAGTGTTTTTATACTGCAGATTTAAAAAATATTTGGTTGATCTCTCCCGATTTTTCCAGCCATTCTATTCTATTTCTCAAATATGATACGTTGGCTTTCTCTGCACATAGTCTTTCTAACTCTCTTTCCTTGTGCTCAAGATTGTCCAGTAGAGCTTGTGACACATTTGTATTATTGTCTACCCGTTCTGTTAAATCTTCTATCTCAGCTATCAATATTTTTTCTGTCTCCAAACGATTTTTATTTTTCCTTTAGCTGTATTGAATGCAGTGTCCCCTTAAGGTGTATTTTAAAAGCATCCCATATAATCAAAGGATCCGCTGTATCATTATTCACTACAAAGAAATCTTTTATGAATTTGTTTGTTGTATCTATAAACTCTTTATCCTTCAATAGCTTCTGATTTAATTTCCAGTATCCTGGACCCCTATGAAACGTTGTGGTACAAATGCTCAAGGTTATAAGATGATGATCTGACCTAAATCTCTCTTTAATCTCGACTTTATTCATTTTTGGAGTCAAAGAAAATGATGTTAAGAAATAATCTATTCTGCTAGCCTGATTTCCTCGTCTCCATGTATATCTTGTTTGCTTTGGATTTCGCAATCGCCATATGTCAATTAAATCTAGTGAGGTCATGAGGCCAGAAATAGCATTATATGCTCTAGAATGATAATTCTTAGTTTGTATGCCTTTTCGATCCAGATCTACATCCAACACAGTGTTGTAGTCTCCTGTCATTATCAAATTTTTTATCATGTAGTTTTTCTTTTCTTGCAACATGTTGAATATATCTTGAAAGAAGAGTGGATCATCAGAATGAGGTGCATACAGATTTACTAAT
The DNA here is from genome assembly GCF_043250625.1 of Sebastes fasciatus. Taxonomy (NCBI): domain Eukaryota; kingdom Metazoa; phylum Chordata; class Actinopteri; order Perciformes; family Sebastidae; genus Sebastes; species Sebastes fasciatus. The sequence continues at coordinate 19,890,787 of NC_133807.1, forward strand.
ACAAATTCTAGGCTATCCACCAATATATCTTGTATAATATATCTACCTGCTTGATGTATTATTGTATCTTTGACCACAATATCTACTTCCTTTTTATACATTATCATTACAACTTTAGAATTTGAGCATCCGTGTGAAAAGTATATGTTATCCCCTCCACTCTGTTTTCCATTTAATCTCATACAGTTGGGTAGAGTGAGTCTCTTGTAAACAAAATATATCATAGTTTTTATCCGTAAGCCAACTAATAAAGTGTCCCCTTTTCTTCCTATCAGCTAAACCGTTACAGTTGAAGCTTGATATTACTAACTTAGACATATTTGATCTTCAGTGGATTCTATACTTTCATGATTCTTGAAAAAAAAAAAAGGATGGAAATAATAATAGTGACACCAAAACAACGGGAAGGGGCTGAAAATATTTCCTGTTTCTTCCATCCTCTGATGATATATTTTCTATTGTCATATTTCTCTCCCTTTTTAAATAGCGTCTAAGAGAAACATTTTACTATAACAAAACATCCAATCCCAATTTATGAGCGCAAAACTAAGAACAAAAGATCATCATTTTTTTATTTTCTGCATTGATGATCTTTTGTTCTTAGTTTTGCGCTCATAAATTGGGATTGGATGTTTTGTTATAGTAAAATGTTTCTCTTAGACGCTATTTAAAAAGGGAGAGAAATATGACAATAGAAAATATATCATCAGAGGATGGAAGAAACAGGAAATATTTTCAGCCCCTTCCCGTTGTTTTGGTGTCACTATTATTATTTCCATCCTTTTTTTTTTTTCAAGAATCATGAAAGTATAGAATCCACTGAAGATCAAATATGTCTAAGTTAGTAATATCAAGCTTCAACTGTAACGGTTTAGCTGATAGGAAGAAAAGGGGACACTTTATTAGTTGGCTTACGGATAAAAACTATGATATATTTTGTTTACAAGAGACTCACTCTACCCAACTGTATGAGATTAAATGGAAAACAGAGTGGAGGGGATAACATATACTTTTCACACGGATGCTCAAATTCTAAAGTTGTAATGATAATGTATAAAAAGGAAGTAGATATTGTGGTCAAAGATACAATAATACATCAAGCAGGTAGATATATTATACAAGATATATTGGTGGATAGCCTAGAATTTGTATTAGTAAATCTGTATGCACCTCATTCTGATGATCCACTCTTCTTTCAAGATATATTCAACATGTTGCAAGAAAAGAAAAACTACATGATAAAAAATTTGATAATGACAGGAGACTACAACACTGTGTTGGATGTAGATCTGGATCGAAAAGGCATACAAACTAAGAATTATCATTCTAGAGCATATAATGCTATTTCTGGCCTCATGACCTCACTAGATTTAATTGACATATGGCGATTGCGAAATCCAAAGCAAACAAGATATACATGGAGACGAGGAAATCAGGCTAGCAGAATAGATTATTTCTTAACATCATTTTCTTTGACTCCAAAAATGAATAAAGTCGAGATTAAAGAGAGATTTAGGTCAGATCATCATCTTATAACCTTGAGCATTTGTACCACAACGTTTCATAGGGGTCCAGGATACTGGAAATTAAATCAGAAGCTATTGAAGGATAAAGAGTTTATAGATACAACAAACAAATTCATAAAAGATTTCTTTGTAGTGAATAATGATACAGCGGATCCTTTGATTATATGGGATGCTTTTAAAATACACCTTAAGGGGACACTGCATTCAATACAGCTCAAGGAAAAATAAAAATCGTTTGGAGACAGAAAAAATATTGATAGCTGAGATAGAAGATTTAACAGAACGGGTAGACAATAATACAAATGTGTCACAAGCTCTACTGGACAATCTTGAGCACAAGGAAAGAGAGTTAGAAAGACTATGTGCAGAGAAAGCCAACGTATCATATTTGAGAAATAGAATAGAATGGCTGGAAAAATCGGGAGAGATCAACCAAATATTTTTTAAATCTGCAGTATAAAAACACTGTAAAGAAAAATGTTTTGAAGCTTGTAGTAGGAAATAAAATCATTGAAAAAACCAAGGGAAATTTTGCTGGTACAACATAATTATTTTTCAAAATTGTACTCCTTACAGAGCCCACCAGAGGATTTATTGCCTCAAAATACTAGCCCCAATTCTCAAGACGATAATACCGTAAAGTTAACAGAGAAAGAAAAAAATCTTGTGAGGGACTTATTACGCTGGATGGAATTACATCCAGCTATTAACTCCTTTGAAAAAGGTAAAAAGTCCAGGAGCCGATGGCATACCTGTAAACTTTTATCAAACCTTCTATGAGTCTGTTAAAACACCTTTGCTGAACACATTCAACTGGTCATATAGCAAAAAACAACTTACAGAAACTCAACAGGAAGGTTTAATCTCACTATTATTGAAACAAGATTCAGGTGGAAGGTATAAAGATCCCACTACTCTAAAGAATTGGAGGCCAATCACACTACAATGTAACGATGCTAAAATATTAGCCAAATGTCTTGCAAACAGATTAAAACTAGTACTGCCCAATATTATTCATCCAGATCAGTGTGGCTTCTTACAGTGTCGATCTATCAGTGACAGTATTAGACAAATAATTGAAATAATTGAATATTATGACTCAACAAAAACCTCTGCTTTCATTTTTTTTTTTTTTTTTGCTGCCTTTGAGAAAGCTTTCGATAAAGTACGTTTGGATTTTATTTATAAATGTTTAGAATATTTTAACTTTGGAGACTCTTTAATTAGTTGGATAAAAAGTAATGTATAGTAATCCAAAGTGTAAAATAATAAACAATGTTTTTTTTCTGAAACAATTAAGCAATATAGAAGATTGAAAGAAGGATGTCCACTGTCTGCGTATCTATTTATTATAGCTATAGAAATCTTAGCACAAAAAGTAAGAATGAATAACAACATAGAAGGTTTGAGAATAAATAGTTTGGAATCAAAAATATCAATGTATGCGGACGATGTAAACTTTCAAAATCAACCAAATGTTGCATCCTTTACTGCATTAGTTAAAGAGTTGAATAACTTCTCAGTAATTTCCTGACTAAAACCTAACTATGATAAATGTACTGTGCTGCGAATTGGATCTCTGAAAGGTACAAATTTTAATATCTATAGTAATCTGCCCACTAAAATGGTCAGATGGCCCAATAGATGTCATTGGTATACATATCCCTAAAGACATGGACCTTATCACGAAGGAAAACTTTGATAGAAAGCTACATACAGTAGACAGAAAATTAAAAAGTTTGGGGAATGACTAACTTAACTTTATATGGAAAAAAATAACCGTGATAAATTCCTTAGTGATTCCTCAGTTTATCTATATCCTCATGTCATTACCTACCCCAGGAGAGGAGCTGTTTAAAAAATATGAGCAAAATGTGTTCAATTTCATATGGGGTTGGAAGCCTGACAAAATTAAAAGAGCTTATCTGTATAATGATTACAAACACTGTGGACTTAAATTGTTAAACCTTAAGGCACTCAACTTTGCACTAAAAGCATCCCTTATACCAAAATGTATCTTAAATCCGCAGTGGTTTTCAGCAAAATGATTGAGGTCTGCTCATCCTCTGTTCCACAAAGAACTCTATCCTTACCTCCAGTTAACTGCTTTTCAGTTCACTATATTAAAGAGAAAGTCATTTCCATACTTATTCGGCTTTTTGGACGAGGCCATAGTCAGTTGGTTTCAATACCAATATCATCAACCAGTGTGAAGTTATGAAATCCAGAGCCAAGTGTTGTGGTATAATAGAAATATTTTGATTAATGATCACCGTATCTTTATTGAATCAATGTTTGAAAAAAGGAATATTATTTATAAATGACCTCTTGAATAGTGGGGGCGAAATCAAGACTTATGATGAATTTAAAATAGTATACGGTAATGTTTGTGACCTTTTTACATTTAATCAACTCTGTGCAGCTATACCTCAGATCTGGAAAAGGAAGCTATTATTATGTACAAAACAAGTGGCATGTTACCCCTACATTAAGGACACAACATGGATGAATAAGACAAAAATAAACAAGAAAATATATCAGTTATACATGCAACTTAAACACATTTCTGCTACACCAGTAGCTATCCAGTCAAAAATGGGGGTATTTGTTAGACAAATGTATCCCATGGAGGAAAGTATATGCTTGTATTTACACAACTTCTTTTGATGTCTCCATTAGAATTTTACAACTAAAACTAATCTACAAATTCTTGCCTACTAAGAGAATGCTAAAAAAATTAAAATGGGGCATCCAACAAGGTGACATATGTAGATTGTGTGAGGAGGAAGAGGAGTCAGACATTCATTTATTTTTGGTATTGTAAGGAAGTTGCATTATTTTGGATTAACGTTGAAAAAAGTGGATCTCAGTCTACAAATCAAATTTCTATAGTTGTCCTTTATCTATAATGTTTGGTGATTTAAGGGGTGATGAAAAAAAAAAAGGAAAAGACCTGAACAACATCATCATTACGATGGGGAAAGCATTTATATTTAAAAGCTATAAAAAGACAACAGTTAAACACTGAACATTTCAAAATGTTTTTGAAACATCAGTGGGTTCTTGAGAGGGATGTTAATAGAAATAAAAGAACAGAATATCATTTTTGATCATGGGTGGGCTACTTTGAGTCAGGGTGAGGATTGGAGTTAAACAAAATTAATTAATAAGTAATGTCGACAAAAAGGTCAACTAAAGGGATGTAAATATGTCCTTTTTTTTTTTTTTTCTGTAAAATAGAATAGATAACTGTGTAAAGCGAATGTGTCTAAGTGGATATCTATATGTAAGCGGGTGTGGATATAGACATATGTATATACTGTATGTGTGTGTGTGTGTATCTACACACATAGTCAAAATTGTTGGTACCCTTCCGTTAAAGAAAGAATAAAAAAAAACAATGGTCACTGAAATAACTTGAAACTGACAAAAAGTAATAATAAAAATTTATTGAAAATGAACTAATGAAAATCAGCTAATGTTTTTGAATTTTGGTTCAGAATCATTTAAAAAAACAAACTAATGAAGCTGGCCTGGACAAAAATGATGGTACCCCTAGAAAAGATTGAAAATAATTTGACCATAGGGGCACATTAAACATTGGCTGTGTCTAAGTGGATATCTATATGTAAGCGGGTGTGGATATAGACATATGTATATACTGTATGTGTGTGTGTGTGTGTGTGTGTGTGTATCTACACACATAGTCAAAATTGTTGGTACCCTTCCGTTAAAGAAAGAATAAAAAAAAAACAATGGTCACTGAAATAACTTGAAACTGACAAAAAAGTAATAATAAATAAAAATGTATTGAAAATGAACTAATGAAAATCAGCTAATGTTTTTGAATTTTGGTTCAGAATCATTTAAAAAAACAAACTAATGAAGCTGGCCTGGACAAAAATGATGGTACCCCTAGAAAAGATTGAAAATAATTTGACCATAGGGACACATTAAACATTGGTATCATGGTGTGTACCACACTGAACATGGACCACAGAAAGCTAAGGAGAGAGTTGTCTCAGGAGATTAGAAAGAAAATTATAGACAAGCATGTTAAAGGTAAAAGCTATAAGACCATCTCCAAGCAGCCTGATGTGTTTAGGCAGTTGATCGCACGCTAAAATACCCAAGAAATTTGTCCCATTAATAATTATTTTTCTAACAATGCTAGTTAGTTCTATAGTATTCATAGTGTTTTAGTAGTAGTCCATGAGCCATTTTCTCCTGTTTGAGCCAAAGTGGACTTAATGGCAGACAACCCCGGAGGACACCAAATCATAAAAAAGTGAGACTGGAATATGCCAAAATGCATATTGACAAGCCACAAAGCTTCTTGGAGAATGTCTTTTGGACAGATGAGACAAAACTGGGGCTTTTTGGCAAGTCACATCAGCTCTATGTTCACAGACGCCAAAAATGAAGCATCCAAAGAAAAGAACACTGTACCTAATGTGCAAAATGCAAGAGTGGCGTTAGGAAAAGCGTCCTCTTCAAAAGTTGTGAAGTTTGGTAAACACGACCTCAGCTGAATGCTGACTATATACACAAAGTGTAGGTAAAAGATGGAGCTAGTGACATCTCATGAATACGCATGGTTGACAGGCCTTGAGGTTGCCCCATTCACACTACATACATTTTTTTTTTTTTTTTTTTTAAAAACCCACTATATTGTAACTCTACCGACATTGCACCGCTTTTTTTTTTTTGGGAGATGACTACAAGCAAAATTAGTGGTGTACTAACACACATCTACCAATTTAAATGTTAACAAATCATTACAGCACAGATACATCTCCTAAAGAATTTTAGGAGATGGCATACAAGAGATGACCCCCATCCCACTCACATCCACCCCATTTATCCCTGGATACATGCCGATATCTATTACAAACAATACCACCCCATACCCCACCCCCTCTCACAGATACATCTCATAAAGAATTTTAGGAGATGACATGAAGGAGATGACATACTTCCCTTCTCACACCATTTGTCCTGGATACATGTTAATATCGACTACGAACAACGCTAATCCATACACCCTCTCACAAACAAACATATGGGTACTGGAGCCATGCTGATATAGCCTGCAAACAGTACCAACCACCACAGCATCAAAAGCCATAAACATTTTGACCACTGCACACCAGGGTTTGCTTGATCTTTTATGAGTACTGTAATAAAAAAAGACACCTCTTGGATACAACGGAGTTCACATATAGGGATACAACTGTGTTTTGTTCACTGAACCAGTATCCACAGGAGGGGGTCTTCTTTTGTTTACTGAGCAACTGATAACATCTTGGATACAACCGACTTTTTTTTTTTATCTGACTCAGGATCAACAGTATGGGTCTTCTGTGGAAACACCAAAAAGCAAAAACATTTGGTCACAGGGACCAGGGGTTTGTTTGAACTTTTAATGATACGGTAATAAAGACACATATTGGTATACACCTGTATTTTTTATCTGCATCAGGATCCACAGGATGGGGTCTTCTTTTTTGTTGTGGAGCAACTGATAACACATACAGCAGACACCTTTGGACAACTACCAATAATTAACATCAGCCCTAGGGTTACAAAAAGGTCAACAGGGTCACCAAGGGTTCACCTGTATCCCCACACACACACACGCACGCGCGCGCGCACACACGCACGCTCACGTGCACGCGCATTTCACATGCACGCGCAAACGCACCCCCTCTATACTACTGACAGCCATGGAGAGTTTAGTGTTGCCTCTGTTTATTCCATGTTCTCTGTGAACCTTTGAGCCCTTTTCAACACATGATTAGATCCCCAAATGATGTCCTTGTCATACGGGACTGGTATTACCCGGGGACCTCTAATAATTTGTAATAATTGTCGTCTGTGTTCTTATTCCCGTGCGAATCTGCAATGTCCGTATTTTGTCAAATAAAAATAGCACTCCAAATTATGAAACACAGAGGTCATGTGATAATATTAGTCCAGTATGAAACGGCATCCCTGTGATTCGGGGGTCATATTTTTTTTTTTTGCAACATTTTTTATTTTCTTTGCGCCGTTTTTCTGCCACATTCCCAGTCAAGAATTATGGAGGCTGCGTAAGCAGTTATGAATGAAAGTTTTGACAGCATTTTGGGTGCAAATTCAGGAGGCTCATCTCACTACACAGCATGGAGGTCCATTTGCACAGGCAACATAAATGGGCCTATATAATATTATAATAATTACAACATTAAATGTACATATTATATAGTTATTTTGAATATAAGCAGATGGTACACAGAGCCTTGACATCATATATATATATAAAGTAAATTTGAATTAAAATACAGATTTTGCTTATCCCTTGCGAATGCACTGTGGAAAGAGGCAGGAAAAAAGAAAATATGACCCCAAATCACCAAGATGCCAATTCACACAGGACTAATATTTTATATCATTGTCGAAATATAGTAGGTAATTCGTGGTGGAATTTTTACTAGACAAATCATGGACATGGCAGATTTGCATGTTATTAAGATCACAGACGACCTCCGCAATTATTACAAATTACCAGATGTCCCCAGGTGATGCTATCCATCCATCAATTATCTGTAACCGCTAATCCTATTCAGGGTCACGGGAGGGCTGGAGCTGATCCCAGCTGACATTGGGTGAAGGCAGGGTACACCCTGGACAGGTCGCCAGACTATCACAGGACTGACAGATAAAGATAGACAACCATTCACACCTAAGGGCAATTTAGAGTCCAGGTAACACTAGTCTTATGCAAATATGGCTCAAGACATTCAAATGCATGCAAAAATTTTGTACAAAAAAAAAGGGGTAAATTGCAGAACTGAGCTTTTAAAAATAATTTTCTATTCATCTATTTTTAATAATAATAATGGGAAGCCCTCAGCAGGCAGTATGAGTCGGCCTGAGCGGACTACGTCATAGTTGGATTCAGTCGCATTCTTATCCAGAAGCCGATCCTCTGTGTTCATGAACATACTCTGAAGTGTCTGCTCAGAGTTGGCTGAAGGACAGCAATGTATGTATAAGCTGTGTTGTTGCAAAATCCAAGCCAGAGGAAAAACAAGCAAGCAATCAGTGTCGTGAAATAGTACATTTTGAAACTGTGCTTGTGTTGTTAAAAAAAAAAAAAAAACAGCCCAAACACAGCATTAACAGCGTGATGAATGTGTTCATAAACAAAATAAGCATGATCAGTGGTATCAACGCTGAACTGTTATGATCAGTATTGTTGTTTGGGTGATTATTGAAATCACTGATGGTAAAAAAACATCAGCAGCCTGTGGAGAACAAATTGGGGCATTTCCTCTAAGAAATTGGGATCTCAGCAGACATTTGCTGAATACTGGAAAAATGGGAAACATTTGCAGAACTGTAGTCTTTCGCAGTTGTGAAAGGAAACAAAACAATATCCTCAAATGAACCAGATGTAATATTAGTGTGGTGTCAGATTTGAGATTTAATAGCACGAAACAACAGTAGAAACTATTTCCCCAGGACCATTTTCATTAGGTTTGTTTATGTATGCTTTATATCGGTAGAGCTTTTAATTTTTTCTTTTAAAGTTTATTGTACATTAAGTGCAGTTATTGTTATTTTAGGGACAAGGCTGAAACAAAGTAGTAAAAGAAGCAGTTTCTATCTAAAAACAATTCAATACTTCAGTTAATATTAACATATCAAACACAGAGATATTTTCTGAGGGTATGATCTAGCTTTGATCAGTTTGACGAAATGGAAAACAAATGTGTCAGAAATGCACACAACCTCTGACTTTTTTTTCTGTTTTCAACTTTTAAAAACAGAACCTTGTTTTAAACCTTCGTCTCCTTTTGACACATCAGCTTTTCTTTCTCTAAAAGCAGTTTATGATGATCACTCACTACTCTATCCTCCTCTCTGCAGAGCGTCTGCACTGTGTTACATCATTTACATAAATGCACACAACATTATAGACCTCTGCTTGCATACATCAAAACTGAATTACGTGTTACACATGCAACTTTTCAAAGATGAAAAATAAGTAAAACACTAGCTGAGGCCACATAGGGTTATAATCATTGAGAGTAACAATACAGTTGCAACAAGGCTTAGTTTGTTTAATTTGTAACTTTGGTTGGTTTATGTACCACTCATCTTTTACTCTGAAAAAATAATCACTAAATGTGTTTGGCTAATAATGAAAAAAAAGTAAACAATGAAGCTCGACTGTAGCCAAGATATGCAAGAAATATATCTCCAAACAAGGTCTAAATGCTGTTTTCAGGCCTTCACTGTGCTGTCGGATATAACGTTCTGGTTGATGAATACTGAATCTTTTTATTTATCTTATTGGCCTAAAAGTAATCAAATTGAAAGTAAACTTCCCAGGGTTTAAGTGAGGTAACCAGCTGTCTGTTTTGAAAACATTTAGTTTACGTTTATAATCTTGTGAAAACTGTAAAACTCACTCCAGCTACAGGCTGGTTAATATGAAATTTCAGTTCTGTTACAGATTCGGTTTGACTGGTTAACTTTGAAGTGCTGCTCAAATGAAGAATTGAAAGATGAATCAAACCGTCTCTGGAGTCTTCCCTAAGTACTGTCTGACTCCCTGCCAATTAATAACCCAGCACAATTTTCTGCAGAGACATATTTCATGTGTATGAATCACTCCTGAAATTACTGTGGGGACCTGCTGATAGTTTAGCTCTTCAGGACTGCAAAAACAGGCCACTGCAAGAAAAACCTGGAGTCTCTTCAACAAGAATAACACTAGAAACTTTGACACAACCTTTTTTTTTCCCCAAAAATGATAGAACACAATCAATACAGACACATTGATCCCCCCCGACGTAAGATAATTGCATGAATAAACTTAGCATATATGATATCAAAATAACAGTAGTCACAATTGTGATAAATACAAGTGAAGAAAATAAAAAAAAATTATCAAATTAAAAAAATATATAGAAATTGTAAAATTTAAACCAAGACAAATTTTTTTTTTTTCATTAATTTGGTTAGTTAATACTCTTAAGTACAAATCACAACAATTCTTAATAATTTCTTAGATAATTTTATTAAATTACATCAATTTTTAACTAGTAAGAAGGACATTTTCAGTTCTTTTATTGGCTGCGACCTCCAACAGTCAGGATCGCTCAGCACGGGCCATCTGGTCAAGGGCTTCACCAACAGATGCATTATTTTTCAAGTCAATACCTCCACATCCCACAAAGTCCTGCTCTGAAAGAAGACTAATTTCATTACCAATCCATGCAGGTAATGATCTCATTAATTCACTGTTGATTCATTTTCAGCTGAGTGGATATTAACCTTTTGCCAGTAATCATTAATTTTCCGTGGCAGAGGTGTGGTATGTTGTGATTGGAGCTACATAAACAAAACAATTAATAGGCTCCAGACGTTAGAGGTCCTTCATGATGTCCAGCTGACTTCTTACACTCAGATGATCGATTTATTGACCCACTCCCCCCCACCACCAACAGAACTGCTCTAATCTCTCACCTCACACAGAGTAGGTTTTGCCCCAGAAGTGACAAGGGGGATTATTTGTGTTGTTTTGTTTAGTCATGCATGTATTTTGAGGACAATTATCATGCTCTGAATACTCATAACTTTGCAGCAGCTAATCAGGGACACCGTACAGCACCTGGCCACTGCTTCCCAGTTTGCTTCAGAATAAAAAGACACTAAGGACACTATTATTGATCATTTCAAAGTAAAACAAATGTTTAATTAACTGTTTCATTGTTCTGAAAATTGTCTTTAATGTATATATGATCTGCATACATGTATATTTATGGTTTTACAGACCAATCTTGTGTTTCTGGCCGCATGTTTTAGTGCAGATGTATTTCTGATTCCTAATCAGAATTATTATAAGAACCACATTTTCAAACTGTTATTTATCTCCTGAGAAAACATCCTTGTTATCATCTGTACATACTGAAACTATTATAGAAGATGTTTTAAAGGTGGGAGTCGATCACTAACCTCCCTTCTTGGACAAAAAAGTTCCACAACCAAGTTGCCACCAGCTCTCTTTCACCATGGTTACAGTAATCCAATAAAGACACATTTACTCTCAAAATTGCATTTGAGTTCTGTCAAGCTGTGCAGTACCTTTACTGTATAAGTACCCTGCGTGGTTTGCAAGTGATTTTTCAAGGGATAGTAATTACAGTTGCCAGTCACTAAAGTGTCTTTCCATGAGAAGTCATTTCACTCTATAAAAACCCAAATGTTCGCTTACACACAAGCTCATACTGTGCATCTTTTCTCCCAACCTGCATTTGGATATTGAATAATAAACCACATTCAATGTATTGTTTTGCTTGCAGCACTCTTCACATGAGCTTCACTTCAGTTGATGGGCTTCCACACAAGAATATCACACTCATTCATTTTTACTGACTGCTCCACAACAGGAGTCCAGTAAATCCTCCACCTAAAAGGGAAATTTACAGAGACAAGACAACTGGAAAAAAGGCTCATGAAGCGTATGACCTCAGAATGGTAAAGGCTGCAATCTAGTTTACAGTAGAGAAGGCAACATGCTGGTTGAATGTGGCAACACGTTCTCACTTCCAACTTTTGCTTATTATTTTATTCTTTATTTTATTCTGCAGTATGTAAAGCGTCTTTGAGAACTTTGAAAAGCGGTATATAAATCTGAAGTATTATTGTAAAAGCCCTTTGGCTAATAAGTGCCCATCGGTGTAATGACAACATTATACAACTGTATGCAACTATCTCCGATGTAAACCCACTTGTGTCATTATTAGATGCTCAGAGCAACTGACGTGGCGTAAAGTGAGAGAAATTCCACTTTGGGCGGGGTGGATGGATCACACAAACACAGGACTTTGACCCAGGAGACCGCTGTTTGTGTCCTTGTGAAGCTTAAAGTCAACAATGACATTTTGTCACGTTAGACACGTGAGTCATTGGTCACTCAATACTAAGCTCTTTCCCTAACCCTAAGTGGTTTTGCTGCCTAAACCTAAATGTCCTGTAAAGACGGATGTTTATTTTGAAAAGACAATAAGTGTATATTGACAGGCTTCCTGACATAAGCAAAATTGACGCTAGAGTGGTATGTAGATGGTCGTAGTTTGAAGCTTTGGGCCACTGACAAAGCTGAAGTATTTGTGGTGAGAATGGTTTGCATGTGGAGGAGAGAAGTTCTCTACTAAAAATGTTCCATGAACAGCAAAGAAAACACTAAATAAGACAACCCTGTCTCCTAAAAATTGCATTTACAATTACAAAACTGCATTGTGAATTACGTTTCATGGGAAACATATTTGTTGCGGATTATTTTAGACATATCTCAAACAGGATGTCAGAGTGGTAGATGGATCAAACAAACAAATGATTTCCACCCAGGAGACCGCTGTTTGTGACCCATGTGAAATCAAAAGTCAACGTTCACTTATTTTAATTTATGGCCCTAGCTTAATAACTTAACAAACATAGTAATTTTAAGCCAAACCATGATGTTTTTCACTAAACCTAACCAAGTAGTTTTGTTGCGTTTTGGTTTTGCTTTGCTTCAATTTATTAACATTAACCATGTATTTAAAACTGTTTAAAACTGCAATTGTAATCCAGGAGAAAATATGTTTCCCTTGAAATGTAACTGAGAATGCAGTTTAGTTGCATGAGAACGTAATTTTGTAGAAGACAGGGTTGAATAAGAAGTTTCATCATTCATGTCGCTGTGGAGCAAAAAATTCTTCAAACCTGTGTAAAGTTCTGAAGAGATGAAAAATACTGTATGCCTCAGTTTAAATAAAGCTGAGTTTATAGCTTAAAGGAATCAGAAGACAGTGTTCGGGTGGAGAAAGAATATTTTTTGCGTAGGTCGAAGAAAGAAGTGAATGTGTCGCTTAACAGTGAGAATAAAGGGAGGCAGAAAGTTTCACACTTCAGGGAATCAGTGCCCATGTGGCCTACTGTCTGGCACTAATGAGGGCATTTTGTGTTGGGAAACATGTCAAAAGTGTTCTTTTATTTTCCAAGTTGATTTTTTTGTAATTACAAAATGCAGGCGTGCAAAATATGAAATATTTCAGAAGAGTAATGGACATTATAAAATTTAGATTTCAGTTGTCAGTGGCCAGTGTTGTAAGTCGAGACAAATCTTTAAATTTAGCCAATGTATGTTTGAATCTTGTTAGTGTATAATGTTAGTGTACTTAAAAAAAATAAGTATTTGGTTATAGTATAGTGGGGTTAAATATTGAGATTGATAAGAGACACTGGAAAAATAATAAATAGAGGATGATACTTAAAAAAATATAATTATTATTATTCCCCTCATTAACCTGATTCAAAGCTCGAATGTTGACAGCGTCATCTTTTCATCATGTTTGATTGCTCACTCTTCCACCTGGTCGTGACAACGGTTTACATTTCCTATCAACATAAATTTTACCCCCTAAATGTTACTAAATTATATACTATCCACTCCGGCACCAGCTCTACCTCCGCCAGCCTGGAGATAAAGTTTGAGGGAGCACACTTGACCCTACATGTGGCAGGCATAAATCTTAGGATGATGAAAAGCATTGAGGGCTTGAATACAAATAAGACCAGAATCGTGATATTAGGCTGCGAGAGGTGTAGAATCTCCACAACTGACACACAGTATTTTTTCAGCCCAGACAGTTGCAGCGATGACTGACATTATTCCTCCGCCTTAAACTAGGACTCAGGCTTTGTTCAATCCAGACTTAATATTCTGCTTGCTAGTCTCAAAAACAATCCTGATCATACATTGTACTTATTTTCGTATGAGGACCTTCTACTGACAAGTATATCGCTTAGATCGGATGAGAGGGGTGTGGAGGTTAGCGTCGGCAGATCTGAGGTTGCAGGTAGGACGGTTCAGGGAGTCAGTGCAGTAGCAGGGGGCTATAGGTGAGGACTTTCTAGGTGATGATGAGAACTTTGAACTTTGTGTGAGCTGATTGGCAGCTGAGTTTTGGAGATATTGTAGTTTGTTAATTTTTGGGAATGAAGTTAAGTTGGCGTTCAAAGGACAAGGTTTGATCAAAGATGAGACCAAGGTAACGGAAATGCTTTGAAGCAGGAACAGTGGAGCCATCGATACAAAGGAAGTTATTTTGGGGCAGATGATGAGAATTCAGATTTGTCACTGTTGAGTTTGAGGAAGTTAGCTCGCATCCAGGTTATTTATATCCGTGTGGCAGTTTGTGAGGGTGGAGTGAGTGGCGGCAGTAACGGATTTGTTGGAGATGTAGTCCTAGGTGTCGTCGGCATACAGTAACAGTGGAGATGGATGCCATGGTGGCGTATGATGTGACTGAGGGGAAACGTAGAGGATGAAGACGAGGGGACCGAGCACCAAACCTTTGGGGACACCTTGAGAGAACTGGGGCTAGGAGTTGGTATTATTGATACTGATGAACTGGTTGTGTTCGGAGAGGTATGATTTGAACCAGGAGAAGGCGGTGTCAGTGATACTGAGGGAGGACTCAAGGCGGGTGAGGAGGATTGAGTGACTGATGGTTTCGAAGGCAGCACTGAGGTGAAGTAGGAAGTTGAGGGAGTGGGCGTCAGAGGAGAAACTGGATTGAAATGGTTCGTAGAGTTTGTTGGAGTCCACATGGGTTTTGAGTTGTGAGGCGATGGTGCGTTACAGTAGACACAAATCGGATATTGGAGATGGGTCTGTAGGGGATGTCAGAGTCAAGGCTCGGCTTTTTGAGGATAGGCGTGACAAAAGCAAATTTGAGGTGGGAGGGACAGAGCCAGTAGACAGGGAGGAGTTGATTACTGAGAGGATGAGTGGGCGGAGAGCAGGGAGACAAGCTTTGACTAATGTGGAAGGGATGGGGTCCAGGGCGCAAGTGGGAGTCGTCATGCCAGAAAGTGATTTGTTGAATTCGTAAAGGGAGATCAGGGAGAAATGGGAGAATGAACGGTAGGTTAGAGGGGGAGTGACAGATTCAGTGGCCAGTTGGTTGAAGATTGTCTAAATTTTTGCTTGGTAGACTGACAGGAAGGAGTTACATTTATCAAATGTGAGAGAGTGGGATAGGTTGTCCATAGGCTTGAGAAGCTTGTTTATTGTAGAG
The DNA here is from genome assembly GCF_043250625.1 of Sebastes fasciatus. Taxonomy (NCBI): domain Eukaryota; kingdom Metazoa; phylum Chordata; class Actinopteri; order Perciformes; family Sebastidae; genus Sebastes; species Sebastes fasciatus. Next base: position 19,906,433 of record NC_133807.1, read on the forward strand.
AAGAAGACCTTAAGGTTTGCAGAACAGGAGTGGATGAGGCCAGAGTGGAGCGTTTGGTGTTGAGAGCATCTTTGTATTGCTGTATGTAGTCTTTGTATTCCACAGTGTGTGCTATGAGGCTAGTTTTCTTGGAGAGCGTATACAGTTGACCTTCACCTAAATGAGAGGCTATACTGTATAGTCTCCCTTTCTCCTTTTGTTCCTTCTTTGACTTCAGCCATGTTGTGTGCATCCTAGCTTAAACCACATACACAAAGAGACATAACGGAATATATAAAGAAAAGTGAAAATGAAAAGGAAAGAAAACCATTCCTGTCTCATCTATGGGTCTCTCAAGCATACTCCAGTCTACACTAGCATTACAGTCTTCAATATTCATTCTGTATACACTGCTAAAGCTAAAGCATTGAACAAGTCAAATGTACAGAATATAATGTGACAGACCACACTTTTAGGGTAAATGTAAGAGGAGGATTACAGTTCAAGCAGTTACAATCAGCATGCCTAACCACAACCTTTAATCAATGCCCTAACCCTATAAACTTAAAGTAGTAAGTACCTGCCAAAAATGTCCTCCCTTTACAAACAAATGATCTGAGTCTCAAGGCCTGCAGCTCAAACTGGCTCTCGCAAACATAAAAGTACAAGAACAAACAATGACAAACCTTCCCCACCAACACAAAATGCTACATTCAACATGCACAGATGCATTCATGTTCAAGTTTGTACTGTACATAATGTTCCCCAACACGTCTATTTTTGTGTCTGGAGGATTTTTGCTGTTGGCATTTACCTGTTTTATTAATGTTTATTCTCTGTCAGCTCTAATAACATTACTTCCCCCCCTTTACTTTATGTCTGTGTTTACAGTCTCAGCTGACGTTGACAGACTTCAGTGTGAAATGCACCTTAAATAAAAAAAAAAATGGATTTGTTTTCATTAGAACAACATGGAGCAAACAATTCTGATTTAATCTTTTAGTGGGTGGCAACACGTCAATATGTTTGTTCACTGGACTGAGTCTGTTGCAACCATTGCATCCTGATGCTGACAATGCATAAATGATGCAGGACTCAAAGTCATGGCAGGTTTTCGCCTCAAGCAATCCAAACTCCTAAGCAAAACAGTGCGGACCAATGCTAAAGTGAAAACTATGGTTGGTGCATGAAAACATCATTAGTCTCTTACAGAACCGGGAATCCTAAATCTGAGAAACACATGCTGGGTCATATTAAGAGTATTGATTTCAGTATTTAGCAACATATGTTGCAGTGCAGATGTTAGCAGTGACAATGAGACGGAATACACAGTCAAAAAAGAACAAAAACTAAGGAAATATAGACAGTACCAACTTCAAATATCGAGCAGTTGTGTGTGTGTGTTTCCTAGGAGTGTCCCATTGGGAATAAGGTTTGAGCAGGTTTAGTGTAATGAACCTTCTTGAGATTACACTGCTGTGTGCAGGTATTCCCAGCCTGCTGTCCACGCTGTCAAACAACAAGCGATATGTTAATATCTTCAACAAATAAGACCATCTCCCGTCTGCCGGAAACACCAATTTGTGTGTTTTACAGCAGAAACCAGCTCTCAAAGACTCGGTTTATAATCAAGAAAGAAGAAGCGGAGTCATATTACCAGAGGTGCACAGATATTCTGCAAACATATACTGCTCATACTTTTTCTTGAGAGAACAGACATGGCACAAAGCCTTTTACAGGTAAGAGCAGTTTGGGGTTTAAAGGTAAATCTTTTTGAAGAAAAGACCTTAAATTGTAGTAGAGTAGCCTCTGTTCCTGAAAATAGTTTGGACACTCTACCTTCATTTGAATAGGGAAAAAAAGGCTTATCATTTAATTGAATAGGAAATTGACAGCATATGAAATCACAGCAGATAGTAAGATGAGAGACGCTGTGCAGAAGAAAATAGCTGCATCCCATGAAGGTTTAATGGAAAGACAGAGCAGGTGGGGATTCATTGTGAGGGAATGCATTTTTTATGATCCATAGCTGGTAGAAAGTCAACTACATTTGTTACAGCAATATGTGGACGAGTGTTTTTGCAGTAGTACTACTGTACTGTATGTGCACCTCCCAATTATAATTTAGATGCATAGCTTTCAGTGTCTGAGTCACTGATCTGTTTCAGGAAGAGACGATTTTCTATGCGTAGGCTAGCAGACTAGAAATGCTGAGCATAAACGCTCCTTGTTGGTTCAGTGATATGCAAACAAGACATACAGAAATGAGAATCTGTCCCTAAATTGAGACAAAATTCATTTTGAGGAAGTCAGCCTGCAGTGGACTGAATATAGCTCACCACTATGAGCGAGTGTCCAAAGACATTTACAGTGTTGTGACTTGAATCGAATGGAAGCCCGGGGCCATGCACAGACAAACTAAAAGATTTTGAAAACCATTTCAGCTCCTGAAAAATAAAAGGGCCCTTCAACATCACACCTTCAAATGTGTTTTATTTTCTGACCTATTTTTGAAAATGGCAAAATGTGATGGCTGTGGCGCAAGGACAATGATATTCTATGTGTCACATCATGTGTGCGTGCAGAAAAAAAATCAATGAGAAGATGCATTAATATGGCACATTTATGCATGTATTCACCCTGTAGGGCATGATTAATAATTATAGCTCTCCATGTCATGATACAGAAATTAATAGCTAGTGTTTATGTAGCACCACAGGTAAACTAACACACCTCCCCAAGCACGACACTAGGCCGGCATGCAGCCTTTCACCCTTCTATTTTAACACTGACTCCCAGGCAGCGGCTTCTAATTTTAAAAGTGTTTGATTTGGCGGAGAGTCAGACCCCATGAATCCTCCTTCAGACATCCACTTCCTGCTGTTAGGTCCTACGTATTTTTGCCCAAGTCATCATAGTTAATATTATATGTCAACAACTGCTCATGCAGAAATGATCTCATGTCAACCTCTTAGCGTGTACCAACTGTTCACACCGAAGACGCCCTCTCATACCATGTTAGCCTCTGAATATGTAAAATTGATGAGTGATAACATTTTCTTTAATCTGTATGCATCATATGCATCATGTCAGTGTAGGATTTGTACATGAAACACAAGGTTTCCAGGTCTTTCAAGAGGTTAACATGTAGCTACCGTATGTTCTTTCATCACAGCAGGAAGCACGTCAATTCTCGTCAAGGTTAAACAGAGGAAAAAGGATTTTATGAGGACAAAATCAGCATGAAGAAGAAGAAGAAGAAGACTTGTGAGCATAGTACAAAAAATGGTCTGTTTACAGACCTTCCTCCCAACCTAAGGGGCATATAGGTCGTCTTTTCAAGCAGCTTATTACAACTCATATTTCCGTGAGAAAAGGAGGAAGTAAGGTGACGTAGTATAAAGAGAGACAATGTCTGCATAAGGAGGAGCATGGGGTGGATGGATGTGTCAAACAAACACAGTGTAGCTACATTGTTCAGACAAGACTCCAACACAAACTACACGGAAGCACCAAAACCGCAAAGTTATATCTAGTGAAGCCTGTCTTGCAAAAAAGTGTTGGCCGCGGTTGGAAGACGCGGGGGAGATCCTAGCTTTGGTCTCCAGGACCGGAGTCCCTGCTGTACTCTACTCCTCTGCCTGCTTGCCTTCACTCACACGGCGGGCTCGTTCTCACTCGCTCTATCGCTCCCCTCTCACGTGCATGCGCGCACACTACACACTGCAGAAGAGTTAGTAGCTCAGAGAAAATCTAGTGAATGTACAGTGGACGTTTGTGCAGAAATAAATGCTGGAGCTCCTCCAGACCAACAGAGGTTTGCCGTGTTTTGTGAAGTGACTGGGCTCCGCAGCGAGAAACGTGATCGTTTCCGACCAAAACTCCGGTGTCTCCCCTGTTCCCTCCGGCAGTGGTCGGGAGGCTGAGGCAGGAAAAGCCAACACTAGAATCGGCACTGATTCATGGAGAGACCTTCGTCTGGTCAGCTAACATTACTGCCAAGCAGCTGAAATATAGAGTGATATTGTGGTTTTAGCTGACGTGTGTCGCCTCACTGTTTTGAGCGATGCTCGTTCATGTCTTTTTAGAGCGAGCACAAGCGCGAGTGCGAGCAACAGGACGCTGACTTTCCTTGACTTAACGGCCACAGGTGTTGCTGTTAACTAGCAATTTCTGATTCTTACAAACAGTCCCTTTAACTGAACTGAAATTGAAAAAAAAGTATTGCCAACACATATACAAATAAGGTCGGGCAAAAAAGGGGTTCCAACTGCTCTAAAAAAGGCAATAAAATATAAATAAAAATAAAAAATATATTTTTTTAAAAAACAGAATGTTAATAGCTGGAAATTAAATATTAATACATACAACAGAGACTGAGCAGCTATTACATTCTATGGAAAATCTTCCATTGACAATAAGACTTAAAGATTTAAATGTCCCATCTGTTTTCACAGCTACGATACACAATGTTAAAGGAATTGGTGCATTGTATGAGGTTGAAGAATAGATTAGTAACGATTATTCTATATCGTGTTCACCAATGAAATTATAAAACGTATTTGCCAAAGATGTATCTTTGATGTAATTTTTTTCCTCGCTGAGTCTCTGATAAACACTGATGCTACCATTGGAAGTGTGTATCGTGTTTTTATGTTTAAATTTGTCCCGGGGCTTAAATCAAATGTTTGTGAAGGCTACCCAAACAGTCCATCCGTTGTTTATGAGGCTTAGAGATGCGAGTGTGGAGCTTTTCAAGACTCCGAGAATCGTTCTGTGCATACGAGAACATGTTTATACTGTTGCTGTTACAGAATAATATTTGATTTCGAGCCAGGGGTTTTATCTGCCTAAGAAATCAAGGTTACGCTGAGCGACAGAGGATAACTCATCCAATTTCTGTGGAAGAAGCGTTCGCTCTTTGGATGACAAAAAATCAACCCTCATTGGCTGCAGCGTGCTATAGATGACGAGGTCAAAAGGAGATGGCAGAGGAGTCTTAATTAAAAGTCGCTGGTGATACGACCCAAATTCAGCCTGTCCGGTCATTTCTTTACTGACAAAGAATCATTACATTAGATGTCAGAGCGGATCAATATTCTGACAGGGTGAGCTACCCTCATTCCCATCTCGCTCTCCAAACCTGTGCATTGACTGCAAACCTTAAGCAACAAGAAGGATGAGGTCAAAGATTTGTTCAAATCAGCACCTCCATCCCCGCGGCTAAGACAGGGGGAATCACTCTTCGTTTGTTGAGGCAGACTGTAGCAGCGAGGCATCATTAAATTCCTTCTCACTGCTTATTGTGCATAATTCATATTCAGCCGTTGAAATATAAATGTTGCTGTATTGCAGAAACTCTGCTAGGCCGAGGCACAAGATGAGGGCCAGAATCAAACCCCAAGTGGGACTTCAGGTTGAAGGAAAAACATGCGCGCGAGGACTCCTTTGGACAGTTCTGGATCGCCTGCAGCAAAATCAATGTTATACCGGGGAACAGATAAACAAAGAAAGGCCATTTAATTGGTCATTATGTGAAGCATTTTTCTCATTCGGATTAAGTTTTGCAAAATATTTTCAGTAAGTGATAACACCATGCACCACTAAGATATTAAATTCATAGCAGTACTTCATACAAAATGCATTGGAAAGTGGAAAGTGTTGTAGTCATTTGCTCATTGCTGATGAGCAGTCTGAATTATTTTGTCAGACCAAAGAGATGCCCTAGTAGTGCACAGAAGCTTGTGTAGTCTAACAATGAAAGAGGTTCATGCTCCTGACCTTAGCAGAGACATCAAAATATTAAAGAAAAAAGACACATTGATCACAATTTCAATTTGGTTTGAAGGACCAGTGTTAGCAGCAAATGAATGTAATATTCATAACTATGTTTTCATTAGCGTATAATAACCTGATAATAAGAATCGTGTTTTTGTTAGCTTAGAATGAGCCCTTCATATCTACACAGGGAGCGGGTCCTCTTTATTGATGTATAAAGAGAACTGGACACAGCGTTGGCGTTCATTCCTTTGAGAGTTGCTCAGTGGCTCATCAAGCCAAAATGGCTCGACTGCCGAGTGCTAAAGTACCGGATTATCCGACGATCTTCCCCATCCATTGGGCCCTTAGAGCAGGAGCAGTAGCGTTTCCTTTAACCCCACCTCCCAGCCCTTGCTCCTGCCTCTGTCTGAGTCTCATTACAACTTTTAGGACCTAATGATTTAAATAAGGGCTATTAGAGTGTCCGTACTGGGGAGTTGATTCACCTAAAAAAAAATTTGCTGCTGATTTACGGACATCTCTTTCCCAATGTAAGTCTATGGGAAAAAGTATTCTGGGCCCAATGGCATCACATGACAGACATAGAAAATGTAGTTCCACCGTTTGGCCACTATGAAAAGTTGCTTGAAAGCGCACTTCCTGTGGACTTGGGTCGTCTTTACTGTGTCTGCCACGTTGCACCGTCATCTTTCTATAGTAACCAGGAGCTTACAGGAGCCTTCACATTAAAGCCACCTCAGTTCTCCGACACGCTGACACTGCGGTAACGTCAGCAGCAGAGGGCCAAACTAGCTGCCGTCTGACTTTCGTTGCTCCTGAAGCTGTGTTATTATGGTAAGGATGGCCCCTGAGTGAGGCGGACGGCGTTACCACGGTTTAACACTCAGCGGCTCACGATACTGCAGTCTAGGAAAGGGAGGAGTGAGCGGAGGGGTATTCAGTTGGTTGCAATCTGCAACCGCACCACTAGATCCACTAAATCCGCCAAATCCTACACACTGTCCCTTTAAGAATAATGCATTTCCCCTGTTGGAAGGACTGCAATTAAGGAACACATATTGAAGCTCTTGACACATGTAACACATTATACAAGTATTATTGCCAGTAATTCTGTCTTGGATTGCATTCAGTGAAAATGTTCAGTTCCAAATAATTGATTTACCTGCAGCCATGATGTCGTTAAAAGTTGGGACAAATCATGTTTATGGGAAATAAACTATTAAACACCTATTGGACATGCCTTGGTCACCTACTAGAAATTTGCATGTAATTCAAATCATTTATTTATTTTCTGTGAAGTTCAAACAAATGACTAATGATACGATGAAAGGCATTTTCACTGCACTGCTATATGTCTGATAAAACAGCTTTCAAGAGCATAGCGGATTCTTGACGTCATGTCACATCGCCATACCTTGGCTTTTGCTGAAACAACGCCCCTGCAGGGATGACTGGTGGATCAATACAATGGCGATGTATTCTTGCCTTATTCACAGGGATCTAGCTCCCCCAGCTTTGCTCGCATTTAGGTGAAGCTGCTCCTCTTGTGCAGTGATCCCTACAGAGTGATTCACTGTCCCATCTCTCTCCTACATCCTCCCAAATCCCTCTAAGTTGGCCTGCTTTCAACCCCCCGAAACATTATCAGTCAGCAAGCATCGTGTCCACCATCAAGCACGAAGCATCATTTACGGAAACATTACATTTTCCAGCTGTTGGCGCTTTTCCTGCACCAAATGAAAAAAAAAAAAAAAACTTCCCAAGAATGAAGTGCCACCTGTACCCACAATAATGGACTGGAATTTTATCTCCTCAGCGTGATGTGAACAAAAGATTTTAGAGATTTGGTTTTTATCACAGAACAATATTGGACAAGCCTGCATGTGCTTTCAGGATTAGATTGCTAAGGTTTAGGGAGTGTGTGTGTGAGTATGCATGCATGTGTGTGTGAGCGGTCACTTAGCAGTGGCCTTGAGAGCAGGTTACTTCCTGGCTGTGGCACAGTATTAATGATGGGAGTGCAGGTTGGTGTAGTTGATCCTATCTATGGCGCTCATTCATTTTACCTTCCCTGTCACAGCGCTGTGTGGAGAATGCATGTAATGAATAATATACCAGAAGACTAACAGCAGGGTAATTACAGGATAATGAATGCACCTGCATTTTGCCCACAATGTCAGGGGAAAAAAAGACTTGCAATATGTTGAAGGGAGGCTTGTGCTTTATAGAGCACCGACTAGTTTGTGTTTTAATAGATTCGGCCGGGCAGTTGTCTATCAAAACAGAATTTGATGAGCTTTTTTTTACTGCAGCGTTTAAGTATTGATGTATAGATTGCCGAAGGGTGAGCAGAACTCTTGCAGCAAGGACCCAGAGCGATATAAGCAGGAACAATACAGTAAAACTATATTGACAAAGGTATTTAGTTTTATTTAAGTGCCGTGTCCTCTGGGTGTCCGGGTCACTGGATTTAACAGACGTCCTAAATCCATTCATCACTGCTCTTATGTCTCACATAAACAGACTCCCAGGTTATACTAATACTAATAATAAAAAACAACATTAAATCCAACTCTTGTGAAACCATCTGACATAAATACATTAGTAGAGATATAGCCAGAAAGCATGCACCTTGGTTTGTTTTATTATAGAACATTAAATATGAAATAAAGGCTTCCTTCTGGTATACACTCTGCATATTTAATATATAATGGTAAGCTTAACAGTATTTCATTTTAAAAGATTATGTTTTAAATGTTCCCTTCATAATAACTGTAATTTATGTTTGAAAAGTAAACTTCAAATCCCTTCAAGAAACGGAAAACACCATAAATCCAGGATGAGCATATATATATATATATAAAAAATCCTTTATAGTCTGTACTCAGGCGTCTTTAAAGTTTTTCCAATAACATACCAAACAGCTGTGTCTAATATCACAAGAATGATGTTCAGCACCAGTTTATAGACAGGGATATAGAGAGAGCATGTGTCTCTTTTGTCTCTTTCTGGTCAATTTTATATTAGAAAAGAACCACTTGTTCCACTACAACATAAACTCAAAATCTTTACAATTACCACCTACTATCTGCACACTATTCTTGTGGTCGCAGCGTGAAAACTGTTAATGATCCAATAGCAATTATTCAACTATAAGCTAAAGAAAGAGCCAAACCACTGTGGCTTTTTCAAATCGATGCATATTTCTATATATTTCTAGCCTCAGCTGCTATCATTATGGGATGGTGAGATATGGACGTTTTGCAGTATAATTTGCAGCAAACATATAGATCATGCAGAAGAAAATCACTGTGTGCCAGCTCTGTTCCTATGGATCTGTCTAATAGAGTGAAAGGCAGCATCATTACCCCCTGAATACAGTCACTGCTACACACCGGCCACATCAAGCCACTGCTGAGAAATTGAGTGTTTTGCTTTGTACTGGAGGCTCAGTGTGCTATTTGTGTTTACAGTCCCAATGATTTAATCAATGAAAAGTGTATTTTTTTTTTCCAATCTAAGCAGTTCCTGCGTTGCCCTCTTTTATTCCCTGATATACTGTGGCTAATCCATGTTTGTTAAAATCAGAGTGGACTGACGGGCCTGTTTTGTGTTTCCCTGTAGGATTAAAAGAAATCCCCCCGATAATGGATTTACAATTGCTCATATCCTTGCCATTCTTTCATGCTGTACCCTGGCATTTCCATTCTACCATGTCACAATGATCTTTTAAAATGCAAATGATTTTAATATGGTTGGTATTTAAGAAAAAAAAAAAAAAAAAAGCAGAGAATGTCGGCAATTGAAAACCAAACCTGCGTTTACATGAGGTGTTTGTGGCTCAGTGCTGGAAATAGTTTTTCAGCAGTGTGAAGGGCATTTTCACCATCTGTTATTGTGGCAAACCAAAACCAAAAGCATATGAGTGGATCTTTTCGAACATGTTTTCGGAAAGTACAAAACTGAAAAAACAAAAAAAAAGTCAGATGACATACAAAAATTAAGTAACCAATGTGAATGTCACTTTGGTCCAGACTGAAATCTCTCTACAACTAGTGGATTGATACAGATATTAACATCCCCAAGATGACATATACTTTTGTCTTTAGTGATTCCCTGACTCCTCTATCACCTGAGGTTGACATTTGTGGTGTTGAGTGAAATACAACTGTTGGATGGATTGCATAGAAATCACCCCATACCCTTCCCTCCCTTCACAATATGCCAGGTCAGGGTTAAATCAGCACCCCCCCGCCAATGGAACGAGATAAATAGTAAACTAAGTGTCCTCCTAATCAGTAAACAGAATATGAAAATCATCAATATAAGACAATTCATTTCCAAAATCGTCAACATGTTTTTATCTAACTTCAATCCATATTTGTTGGCGTTTAGCATTTCAAAAACAACATTTTCATTGCCGAAAACTGCTCGTTTCTCCACTTTGCCGAATCCGCCATTTAAATAGCAATGCAGGCACACCTGGTTTTTAAAGGGAATGGGATATGACACTCTGATTGGTTTAGTTCATGTTACGCCTGAAACACACCTATGATTAATTAAGAAACTAACACAACCCCTTTGCACCTTACTTTGTGCACAGTTTATGCACCGTTTAACTAATGGAACAAGAATGGAGTTGGAGACACCTAAAATGCACTTTAGACAACGGACGGTCTAAATAGGGCCCCATATCTTGTTTCTACATAAATCACGGTTTCTATCGTTCTGTACTTGATACCATCACAAAGTCCTACACGTAGGGGCTTTAAATAGTGAAAATATGTTTAACTTTAAATATAATCCATACGTTATCCATATATTTTGAGTTTTATTTTTGATGTGGATCAGCACACACACACACAAAACTCTGACGGCAGGGTTGAGATTCGCAACACTGCCAATAAATCCTCTTGAGTTTTGTTACTGTATGGTACACTGTTACACTTCAACGACCTCAGTAGCAGTGAGTGCATTCAGTAAATGACAGGACTGAAGTTTGCTAATGTTTGCTATAGTCACACATCTGACAACTGACAGTGTCTTCTTTTTTTGCTTCCCAGCTAAAAGGAGACGGAGCTGGATGCTTATTAAAACAGACTGCAGCGTATGCAGCAAAGTAATGACACACAGTACTGTAAAGTCTGAGCAGAAACTCTGTGGTGTTTTCCTGCATGTGAACGCAGCATGAATCAATCTTTTCAACTGGAATTTATCAAGACATTTATTCAAGGCCACATCCCATTTCAGGAGCTTTGCTGACAGTTTCCTGTCAGGTCACACAAACAGAGCTTTCACAAGATAATAATGTTTTTTAGGGAGAAGGGAAGTGAAATACAGTATCTGCATGTCATTAGTTTTCCACAAATTAATTACAAGAGCACATTAATGTAACTTCAATAATATAGTTTTAACCATTAGCACTATAATCACAGCCATATATATCACAAGTCTTTGTATTCTGCTTATTCTTCCCCCTCTATGAGTGTATTGTCTATGTCGCTCTACACACTGCAGGCAACCGCTCTGTTCATCCAAATCTAGTTTGCTTGCTACAACAATATGCCGAGCATGTGTTAGATCATTTCAGGCTCCTTACGGCTCCCTGTGATTGCAGTAAGATCGGCCGGGAACTACTAGGGCACGGTGACTGAGGACTGACCTTGTCCAGAACAATCTTTCAAAGTTATTGAGCCGGGGTGGTGATGACAGTTGAGAAATGCTGGGCTGCGCCACTGAGGATATATCATTGGCTAAAATTGTCTTCATATTGACCTCCTTGAAAAGAATGAACTCATTCGCGGAGATCCCGAGAACTGGGGAAGAGGGCACCCAGAAATAGCAGGTGTTTATGTGTGTGTGTGTGTGTGTGTGTGTGTGTCGTATACAACTGTCCAATTTCAGTCTCATATCAAGCCTTTTATCCAAGCCTGAACATCTCTTGTATTCCATCCATAAAACAGAAAGTAAGTTGTTTTTAATTATTGTATTAATGTATTGGAGGAATCGTTATGTTTACTGCACTGTGGATGTGGTTTGCTTATGTTGTCACAAAAATGCATCTCAGCCTGAAGTGTTGTCTGTGGCCTTTTTGGTGATTGCGAGAGTTTACACAAGGACAAACGACTTGTCATCAGTTGGCAGTGCGTTGGCCTTTGAAGCTCATTGTTTTTATGCAGGTGATTTCCCTTTTTGAAAGCTGTGGTGTCAACAACATGGCATTTGCAAGTGGGTGAAGGCGAGAGGAAGAAACCTGTGCTGTGTTTTCTCAAGTTTGCAGTGCATCATGAGCCTTCACCTGCTAAGCAAAAAAAAATGTAGCAACAACATATAGCAACCTTACCTCATCTACAGTATATGACCCTGGCTGAAAGTTAGCAGCTAAAAAGTTTCATGACTCAATATTTGTGCTTAATTTGTTTACAGTGATGATTTATCCAGTAAATCTGAATGATAAAACCAATGTAGTGCAGAAGGTAAGAATTACTTTATTCACGCCTTCCCCTTTTAACATCACTTTCAATGGTGCTAAATACAGGATAGACATATACACAATACGGCGAGCCGGCGGCTCATAGCTAACGGTGCTAACAGCACTAAACGTGGAAACAATGACGAAAGGGCTGACAGAGCTGACAGTGTTAACCTGACTTTGAACCGGAGGGTGGGTGCTACGTTTCCGCCACAGCGCGGCCATGAGCTAGCCAGTGGGGCACGCTCACATGCACGAACATGCACAACAATCACACACAGCCGGCCCGGCTATGTCAAGTTTTAATATACAGTTCCCCATTTTTAAGAGACATAAAGTCATCATATATATATATGATTGAAAATCCTTGCCATGTTCTCTGTACTGCAGATATCTTCACTTTGTGCAACATTCCCAGTTTGACTTTTACTTTTATGCCTTGATTTCTTTATTTAGTTTCTGTTCTCTTTATAGAACCCAAGCCTATGCTTGTGAGATATCATGACATATGGCAATAATACCCTAGAGTGCACTTTTAACACATCTTGGGAGGTTTCTTTAACACTCGCACCAAAAATACCAGAATCCCCACTGATTGTACCCGACAGATGTCAGAGAATCATTACAGTGTTTTTTCAACAACTTTAAAACGTTGAATTTTGTCATTAACAGAGACAAATCAAATGTGTATGGAACCAAATTAATAAAAATATATAAATGTGTTATACAAATATAAATAATAAAGATAATACATTCAGCTGTAATGTAAAGCATGAGAGCTACACAAATAAAAAAAGAGTAAATGTTGAAGTATGATGTTGGTATAACTCTTCAGTCTGTTTTGATGACACTAATTACATCCATGTGAGTACACAAAATAAACAATACGTCTTAGCAGTATTTGACAAAACACAAATTATGTGTTTTTTTCTTTTCTGACTTATTTTTTTCCGTGTTATTTGGATGCTTAACAAGCCCACCTATGATTGTGGAACATATATGTTCAACACAAAAAAGACGCATCAAATACAGAGCAGGATTGTTTGTCTGCCTGCAGACTGTGCTGCAAAAGAAATGG